>NC_088845.1:30054133-30770160 GCF_904066995.2 Poecilia reticulata
AGATACGGAAATTTGAGACTTTACGATGAAGGATGACTGCTAACCGAACCAGAAATAGGTTTTTATTCTAACATTACTGCTGTTATTCCTTTACAATGTACCATGCTGATCTTCAGCTGAATTTCGTTTGGTTTGTTCTATATTGTTGTTGAGGTGGTCAGTGGATTTGAACAAAAGGTGGCCAGTCTTGTTGCAGTATTAAAACACTATTTTTTTCTTTTCCTAAGGTTGACAAAGAACCAATTGTGACTGAGTGTGTTGAGTTTGAGCATGCTGGCTCAGCAGATCAAGCTCCAACAAAGTCAAAGTCCTCTAAGAGAAAGGTAATAATTTCTGAACTTCTTTTCACTGGGCTTCTAGCCCCACTGGAGATGTCTGGGAGATTTGTCAGTACAGTTACCTTTCAAAGAAATGTAATATTTCCTTCAAATGCTCCATAAACTATGAACTTAACAGGCTTTTTTTAGCAGTTCTTGCAACACACACTAGTCTGGTCTGATGTCATTGTGGGAACTATAGCAGCTGAAGTCTTTAGTGAATGGTTGTTTGGGGCCATACACACATTTCTGGTTTACAGTAAAAGTGAGGACCCCGTTTGAGGTTTATTTTGGTCAAAATGTAATCCCTTTTTTGTGTAACTATAGATCTTGTCTGCCCTCAGTAGTATGGTTGACAGCTGGCTTAAGACATGATGTATGTTTCAAATCAGGGAATATGACGGAAACATGTTAACAGTCCTATCCAGTGACGTCTTCTTAGATTAATGTTTGAAACAGTTTAAGTGATACTGAAGTTTGAGACTTCATGATGAAGGATGACTGCTAAACCAAACCAGAAATAGGTTTTTAATCGAACATTACTGCTGTGATTCATTGACAATGTACTATGCTGATCTCCAGCTGAATTGTTTTTGGTTTGTTCTATATTGTTGTTGAGGTGGTCAGTGGATTTGAACAAAAGATGGCCAGTCTTGTTGCAGTATTAAAAGACTTCTCTATTCTTTTCCTAAGGTTGACAAAGAACCAACTGTGACTGAAGGTGTTGAGGTTGAGCATGCTGGCTCAGCAGATGAAGCTCCACCAAAGTCAAAGTCCTCCAAGACAAAGGTAATAATTTTTCAACTTTTTATTGGTGGGCTACTAGCCCAACTGGAGATGTCTGAGATTTTGATAGTATGGTTACCTTTCTAAGATATTTAATATTTCCTTAAAATGATCTATAAACTGTGATCTTAACTTGCTTACTTGATGAAGGATTACTGTATATCTGAAGCAGAAACGGCTTTGTAGTAGAATCACACAGCTGTGATACAACATTCCTTTTGACTAGTCAATGTTTTTATGTTATTTAGATGTTTTTTTCTATTTGTCCCAATGTTGGCAAGCCTCTTGCTTACAATATTCAGGTTTATTTTAAAGTACATTACATTTTCAAATATTACGTCACTGACTTCAAAATTAAAAGTCAGCCCTAATTTATAGTAACATCAGGACTTCATTGTCTTGTGGGTAGGGTTAGGGTTAGTAACAATTACCTTAGATGTTTACAAATATATATTTTGGTATAATTGAGAAAATAGCTTTTCATGGTGAGAAAGGTACAGTTATTAATTGGTTTAGGTCCTGTATTTAACTGTATTTTGCAGGAAGGGTCTAATCAGGCATGAGTGTATTTTACAATTTCAAAAAACCCTTCAATTATGATATTGCTTTGGTAACTTCATTTCATTGTTTTAAACTTGTTATTAACTTTGGTTTTAAAGGTTGCCAACCATGCAAGAGGAGGACTTGGAATGAGGGAGAGGTCCTTGCAGTCAAAAAGCACTTGATGGCATTCATCACCACCTGTAGAGTTCCAGGAAAAGCAGACTGTGATAAGTGTTTAAAACGGGAGCCTGTTGCACTCAGAAACAGAAATTGGCTGGCTGTTAAGTTTTACGTTAAAAACGGCTCTTAAAAACAAAGTTTAAAAACATTTAATTTCATGCTGCTTTTAAGTGCTTTTAGTTAGTCATGTCATAGACATTTCAGTTTGCTGTTTTTTTTAAATACAGAAAGTAGTATATCTTTTAGTTTTGGCTTTGTTGCAGTACCTTTTTTACTGACAGTAATTTCAGTTTGTACTTTTTAAGTTCATTTGTTGGTTTAAATATTTACGGGAAAACAAAGCATCCTGTAAAGAGCTTGGTTAAGCAATAAATGTTTATTCTTCAGCATACTTTTTACGCCTTACTCAATCATTTAGTACATAGAAGGAAGATAAAAAATACCTTTCATCTATTTTCAGATGCGTGAAAAGTACATCATATCTGAGTTGTTGTAGATGCTTATGGCTGTGGGCAGGGAGGATTGTCTATATTATTCGGTATTCTAATGGATCTGAAGATGCCTCAGTGTTCAAACATATGAAAGAGGATGAACGGGGTTGTCTGTAATGTTTGTATTACAATCAATCAGTCAATAGGTTTATTCGACAAAACTCATTACATGAGTGAAAGTGAGCAGACAGAACAAAAACCTTCAAAGAATCCTTTTTTGAACAACCATCTCCAGAGGATTTCAACAGTAGTCCCCGGAACAGAACCAGCCTTCTTTATCAGGCTGTTAAGCCTTTTCAGGTCCCTGGCTCAGATGCTATTTAAACAGATGATGACAGAAGAGATGACACTCTCAACAACAGACTTGTAGAGTAAATTAATCAATCAAGATTACTGCCTGTGGCCCATCTTCTCGTAATTACAGGTTGTTCCTGGATGAGAGATTTACAGTCAATCAGAAGAACACAAAATTATGATATAATTTGCTAGGAAAAGGTTTTTTTGCAGAAATGTATGCATCATTTTAATCCCTTTATGTAATGTCTTTAAAAGAATACATTTAACAAAGCGTAATATGCTGCTCAATACTAGAATTTGACATATCTTGAGTGGCTACTCAATTTTCTTTTGTACCAAAGTATAGATTTCATTGTGCATTGAGTCATAGTGGCTGTCAAAGCACTTTGAACCGGAAACTGTGCTACAGGTACTAAGAATGTAATAAAAACTAATTAGTGTGTATTTATGTCCCCACCCATTACTAAAAACCTGACAAGTCCCCAAGAGTCACCTTCTTATCATGTTTGGAACTCTAGTTAGTCTTATTGCAAATTTAAAGTGATATGTTTGTTCACTGCCCCTCTAGCATGCTACTTGATTTTTTGCAGAGCTGTGCTACTTTCAGAAAGGGAGGTTCCCAGAAAGCATGGTCTTGTCTTTAGTCCCCAGTAGGGCATATAAACAAGGCTAGGTGTGTGTGTGTGTGTGTGTGTGTGTGTGTGTGTGTGTGTGTGTGTGTGTGTGTGTGTGTGTGTGTGTGTGTGTGTGAGATCTATGTTCTTATATCCCTGTGGGGATCTATTTCTGTTGTGGGGACCACTGCTCCTTATGGAGACACTTTCTTGGTCCCCATAAGGGGAAATGTTGTTTTTGGGTTAGGGGTTAGGTTTAGGCCTAAGATGTGAATTGACTTTTGGTTAGGGTTAGGCATGTGACGGTTATTGTTAGAGCTAGGTTGTAGAAAATGAATGGAAGTCAATGGAAAGTCCCCACAAGATACGAAAACAGGACTCTGCGTGCGTGCCACTTGATTATTCTGTCGCTCAGATCCTGTTGCCCCGTTTTTGCCTTTTCGTCCCTGGTAGCTGATTATCCAGCTTATGATTTGTTGCATCCTAATCCCTGAAATCCAGATGTAGGGAATATAATCCCAGCTTTCTACTACAAATGTTGCTTTTTTAAATTTCAATCTGACTTCCCAGCATCAATCAAGTGTGACCGATAGTCTTGCAACTCATGCAGCACAGGCTGCATTCCTTGTTACTATTTGATTTGACTTCATTGGTTATTTTTTATCCATCCTTTAATCATTCCTTCATGTAATTTTAGTAACACTGCAATCAGAAGTGGAGTTATTTAGGTTTCAAACACTCAGCCATTGTGCATCGGTTGTTTTTCTTAGCATCCAGAGGAAGAACTTCCAATGGATTTTGCCTTGGAAGGAAAGTTGTTTTCACTTCCGCCCTTGCTGCTACTTCCTGAGCGTTTTGAGGAAGGAATTCCTTCTTATGCCTGCTACCCACCCTACATTCTAGCACACATGCAAACGCTGAAACACATGTGCACACACACACACACACACACACACACACACACACACACACACACACACACACACACACGCACACACACACACGACTCCATGGAAGCCCTTTTTATGTAATCTGTGTGGTTTGCTTCAACATTTATGTTTGTCATTTTTCTCCAGTCTACGAGCTTTAGTTATCCACAACTCCCTCTCCATTAACAAAATAGGTTAAACACATAAATGAAATAAAGAAAGAAATGACTGTGTGTCATGTCACTCTTCAATAAAATCTATATATTTAGTTTTACCAGAGTTGCACCAATTTATGTCAGATATCTGATCTCTGGGTTTTGTAAAACTTTCACCAGTCGATGCTGATTTGAACCAATTTAAGTTCCTCTTAAAGAAATTTAAGAGGAACTTCCTGTATTCCTGACAATACAGTCAGGAATTCTGTATTGTTTTAGCCTTCATGCTGTGATTGTGCTGTAATTCTTTTATTTAGAGAAGTCTCTAGTAGACCTACACAATATATTGTAAATATATCACAATATTATCATATGTAGCATCAGTATCGCAAAGATATGCTTGGATTGCATTAAATATTAGCGAATCGGGTTCCAGCTCTATATGTCAGCCTCTGAATCGCAAAAACATATTTATCCATGGACCATAACTTCCATTGAAGTCCTCACCTATATTTTTATTTGCCCATGGGTTTGTTTTAATTCCTATGTATTACTATTTTGTTTCCTTTGAGCTTCCATCTTACATCTTTTTAAGCGTTAAAATTTTAACTTTGCCCTGTTTTTATTATTTTTTTTATTTTTTATTTTTCAGTGGTCAAAGTTAGATCACTGACTGATCGTATTCACTTCGTTCACACAGCGAATGCGATCTTTATTTGACTTTTCCTGAACAGGCCAAAATTCAATCTTTTAACCCAAAGAAAATTGGATACGCATCCAATAGTTTTCAAAGCGTTTGCAGTCTGAACTGCTATGACACATTTTACAGCAGTTCATGCTATGAAGGTTTGTCATTGACGTGAAGCATTCGTCAGAATTCTGCACCAGAAGAAGCAAGGCGCTGTAAATCTGGATTTAAACATTGGCTGAAATTTACATTTCTGAAGTTATGAAAAAAGTCTGTGTCAGTGAAGCACATCACCTCTCTTCGCTACGAATTAGCTTAGCATCCTCACAGACTTCTCTACAGAAGCTGCAGCCAGTGCTCCACAAAAGACCTCTGCTACTAGGTGTGATTTTATTTTTTATTAACTTCCTTCATCTTGCTATGATCTTGTGTCAATACTGTCAGCTCCAATTGCTAAATAACGTTTGCATCAATCAATTATTACTTGCGTAAACGATGCACTGCTGTGAGATGTCTACCTTCTTCTTCTGTGCATGTGGGTCGCTTTGGGGCAGTAAACCGTTCACACAGAAGTCTGGTTCAGTCATGTTTAATTAATAGTGTGAACAACCATGCAAAAAAAAAAATGGATTTCAGCTAAAAAAAAATCTGAGTTGAGCATCAAGACATGTTGTATGAATGTAGACATTTAACAGACGCAGTATGTGTGCAAATGGCAAATAAAGATAAGGAAAATGGTGGAGACGTTGTGATTTCAGAAGAGACAAACGTTAGTTTAAAAATAGTGTGTCAAACTGATTACCTACCTGATCATAATTTCACTTTCTGTCATCATCCCTTTCTGCTTTTTGCCTACCGCTGTCTTCCTTGCGTCTGATTGGCTCCTGAGCGGGATCTTTCTGATCATTTTTATTGTAACTGCAGACATTATTAAATGACTGATCCTCTCTCTGTCAATTTCCTCCACTACTCTGCATCTTCTCCCTGATTCGCCCACTCCGGCATACTCTTACTCACCCCACTCCACCAGTGGGGGGGTGCTTGCTTTCTGCAGGCTAGTCCTAACTCCCCCGCCCCACCCACTGCCGACCCTGGGCCCCACTTTGTCCCATTCAACAGGCCAACAGATGCTGCTGAAATGAATGGAAGCAGACGAAAGCTGTTGGTGCTCACTGCTTCGGTGGGTGTAGGAGGGGACACGGAGGGTCTCTGAGGTATGTGCAGTGGGGGTAAAACATGACCAGTCTCACAAAGGAACAAAAGCCCCAGACAGACCAAAGCAACGCAGAGCGCTGGGTTAGCTCAGGTAAATCCTGCAGACTCGTTTTCACATCTTATTGCGTTCAGTAAATGCCATTGAGCTGAACATTTTCCAGTTTAGTTACTGATCTTGTGGTGGAGCTCAGCAAACGAAGGGAAGCTTAAACAACGTCCACCGTTTCACTTTGTCCGTCGAAGTGAACGTCTCTCTGAAGATCTGTCCTCGTATCTCCGATGACCTGTTGAAATCATTGAGGTGCAGTGTGCCCTGTTGCCACAGCAACACGGGCTTCTGCTTTTCCGTCTCTTCCCTCTGTCTCTCTCTCACGTCTACTTTAAAACACCCTCCCAACACACATACACACACATCCACATACTAGAGCGCGGTCATGTGACGACGCTGACGTCAGACCGGGGAGGCAGGCTGAGAAACGAGTTAGTTTGCGGGCTTTGAATAAACCTCCAGCTCAGTCTGGGAGTCTGTCAGTTACCGTTAGCTCTGCTTCAGTCGTCCAGTCAGTTGCTCCTTCTCGCCTCCCCCACTTCGGGTGTGCTGTCCCCCTCCCTCCGCCTCTCTTTCATTGTTTTCTCCAGCGCTGTCTGCTGTTCTCGCCTGTTGCTTCTTCTGCTCCTCCTGCTGCTGCTGTTGCCGCAAACTTAGTCTTTAGTAAAATTCCTGTGTGATGGGCTGCTGAACAGCTTTTGGTCGGCTACAAAGTGAGGTAAGTACCTACATCTTGCCTCCGAGTGTTGGATTATGTGTGCGTTAGTAGTCAGGGTCTGCCTGGGTAAAGAAGGGGTTCACTGGTTGTGTCAGTCGCATACTTGTGTAGAAGGGAAGTTGTGAATTGTGAAACTCCTTTTGTTTTTTGTTTTTTTCAGTCAGCCCTTCACGTTCTTAGCTAAACCTGACATTTGAGTGATGGCAAAAAACGCTATGTGATGTGTGCGTTGGGGGGGGCGGCTTAAAGGAGACCCCCACCCTTCCGTCAGCGTTCCTTCACATCAACAAACATAGCTACATCTGTTTTCAAACCCCCAACAGGAAGTGAGTGCATCACAGAGGAGAGGAGGAAGGAGAGAGTGAACATTAGGAGGACTGTGCGGGTGTCGTGATGTGTAGCGCCACATGGCTTCTCCTCCCCGAGCGTTGCTAATGTTAGAGGCAGCAGTGTGGGCTGGGAGCTGCTGGCGCTGACTGCCAGAGAGTCTTAATGGGGGTGTGGAGGGGAGGGGGGGGGCGGCAGAGCAGCTGCCACCTGCCCCCTGCGATGAGGTGGGAAAGCCTCAGCCCCCTCAAAAACACATGCATTTGGCTTCCTTGCAATCTCACACACTTATCTGAGATTTTTTTTTTTCCCCAACAAATGTGTCGGGATTTTTTTAAATTTTTTTTAACAGAAATATTTGAGGGAATTTTCTTGCTTCTTCCCCCCCAGTTATCATAGCTGGTATTAAATAACACCAAGGTTTCAAAACTCCCTCCTATGGTTTAATCTCCTCTTTTTACTGGGATACCAGAGAAAGTCATGGAGTTATTATAGATAGGCCTGTCACGGTAGCAAATTTGATTGGACGATACATTGTCCCAAAGGTTTTTGCAGTAAACAATAATGTTGTTTACTGCAAAAACAAAATTATCCTTCAAAAAAGGAAATAACTGAGACCAAGGCACCAGACTGAAGACTTTTATCATCCAGTTTTTAGTAGGAAGACAGAGAAAAGCGAAAACTGCTAAATAATGTAGATGGAAATGTTCAAGCTTGCTTTAATTTATCATGCCATTAATTGATTTATTGCTTATTTCGACAGGCCTACTTATAGAATCATCCAGCTGTATGAAGCAGAAATTAATTCTACAGCACCCCTCCCCCACATGTTGCTGCACTAGTCGGCTCTCTGAAAGGAATGACAAATACTACTGTTTAAAAATATTTCTGATCACAAAAATATACAACATCGTGATTCAAAGGCTAAACCAGGTCCTGCCACAGTCAGCCTCATGTAGCTGTTTTCAGACTGCACAGAGCAGCCTGGACTGATTTTGTGCAGCTCATGACTCCAATTCAACACAATACAAATTATCCCTGGTTAATGCAAATGGAGACTTCTTATTTTTATTTTTATTTTATTTTCAGGGCAAAATGATCACAGACAAATTAAAATCTTACAACATAAAGTGTTTGCTACAACACAGAGCATCCATTTTTTGTAATTTATTTATTTTCTGCTGGGACCACATCAACCCAGCAGGTTTTGCTGCACCCTGATCTGCTTTTCATAAAATTATTAAACTTGGCTATATTCATTTCAATAAAAGTGACTCAGATCTTGATTTTAATCGCTCAGAATTGACAAAAAAAAAGTTTTGTTTTCAGTCGAGACCTTTTATTATTTTACACTATAATATTCTGTTATTTTATCTCCAGTTGGGAATATGTTGCATTTGTGTTCTACATGGTTTTACAGTTAGTTTTGCAGTTTATATATTGTTGTTTATATGTAAACAACAATACTTACTATTTGATTCGCAATGAATGGACTGGCGACCTGTACAGGGTGGACGCCACCTCTCGCCCGTTAACAGCTGGAGATAGGCAACAGCAACCCTCCTGACCCCAATGGGGGTGGGGTGTAAATGGATGGATGGATGGATGGATGGATGGATGGATGGATGGATGGATGGATGGATGGATGGATGGATGGATGGATGGATGGATGGATGGATGGATGGATATTGTTGTTGGAACTTTAGCCTACATACCTTGATTTGGTGAAATCATGATAGTATCATCATAGCGTGAGACTCCCTTATTGGCCTTAGCATATATTTCCTCCTCCCTAAATGCTTTCAACTAAAGTATAAATTAGAGCTGCACTGATAAATTGGTACTGATTTTGTTAGTTTTGGGAGGTTAGACAGCGGCTGATCCTTACACAAGAAACCAATGTTATCCACCGATAGTATTTACCTACTAAAAGGTCTGAAAATGAGTGACTTTGTCAATATTTCTATCAAATTTTCACACAAAAAAATGGTATCAGCCCAATATCAAAATCGGTAGGTCAAGCTTTTTCTTATATTTTCTCAAATAGACCGAAGGGGTCCGATAATATGTAGAATAAATAATTTCTGGTGTGTTTTTTCCACCTTCTCTGTCACTGTTTCTCTTCAGCTCCTCAGCTGCTCCTCTGCTGCTCAGCAGAGCCTCCCTCCTCTTACTTAATGATGTGGAGACCTGCCAGTGGCATGTAACAGCTCTCTGTGACACAATCTGAAGTCTTAAAGCCGCAGATATCTGCCAGCCCATCTAATTAAATGTCCACTGCTGTTGAGAAGATAAAGACAAAAAATTAGCATTTGTTGATTACATCAGGATTTATGGCTTGGATTTAAGAGAAATGTCATGGTGACATAATACCCTACATGGTGCATTTGTCAGTGAAACGTACCAGATTAGATAACGGTCTGGCAAAAAAACAAACGACAAGAAAAACGTTGAGTTAAATAAACGCTTTCAGCTTTAGGGGAAAGGTTTCATTTTTGGTGTTTTGCAAAGAAATACAATTAATAGAGCCAATCAGTGCTTCGTAAAATTCTTTCAGGCTAAAGTTTGAAATGCACTGTCAAGGCTTTGTAGATGAGAAAGTGCAGTAATGGAAAAGATAAAGATTTCAAGATTTTTTTAGTTTTTTTTTTCTTTTATGCAACATGTAAAATAATATAAATAAAATACATGAGTTCATCAAACAAATTTTGATTTTAGTCAAAGACAACCTGTATGAAAGGTATTTCAAACAGCAGTTTTGAAATGTTAATCCATTTATAGAGGGGGAAAAAAGCCATGTAAAAGTTTTGCTGCCCTGTGGGGAAAAAGGTTTAACAAACCTGACAATAACCGGTTGTTCCAATCTTTGGCAACAACATCTGCCATCCAAGCTGGGAGGTAACAGCCAATGAATCTCACTCTGGGAGAACGCTGGCCCTCTATTCTAAACACAACAGTTTTGATTCTGCCACATCTTAAAGTTTTTCACATCACAGTATCTAATTCTGATGACTGTCAAGACTTTGACTAGGCTGCTCTAAAACTTTTATTAATTTTTGGGTTGTTTCCTTTTTTAAGCTATTCAGAGGTACACTTACTGGTTGCCTCAGATCATTATCGTGCTGCCTAATCCAAGTGTGTGAGAGCTGAGGGTCACAGTCTGACAGCTGGGAGTTCACCTTCAGGTTTTATTTCTAAGGAGGAAAGCACTCTGTGACCATCACACTAGCAGCATCATGTTTGAGTGTGAACATGATTTTTTTTACTTTTTATTTTTCCTGAAATGGGTTTGTTAGTTTTATGGCATTTTCCTTTATTTCTGCCCACAGTATTATTTTGATCAATATTTTCCCAAACATTGTTCTTCGTCTGTTTTTTTATTTGTATTTCCTTCTAATTCTAATGTTAAGAACTTTAAGATGTGCTTTGAGCTCTTTCAGCCTACTTCTGTTCTAAAGACTTCTTGATTCAAGTTGTGGCTGCTGCAAACAAAATGTGGTAAACCAAACTTTATCATTCATAATTATTTTTCGAACAGCTAAATTTTCAGACTGGACCATGTCTGTTTTGATAGAGTTTTACTTTAAAGAATGAAACCTACATTTACTTTAAGAATCTGAAACTTAAGCCAGTTGCTATGAAGAGACCTCCATGGAATGAAGTTCGCCCAAGTATGTGGGATGTATGTGACATTTGATTTATCAAATTCAACCTGAATTTATTTTAGTATGGATAACTTTGTGTCTAGTTTGACTCAATGCACCATGGAGTTAAAAAGGCCATGAAAATCTGGTGAAGAACTAAGTTTGACTGATATCTTGGCTCTACACCAGACGTTGATTGGTCTGATACATTCCCTTCACAGGCCCACATCAGCTGACTTGTGTTAGTGGAAGAAAACTTCACGGGGCAAGGGAGTGATGTAGTGATGACGTGTGGGTTGTATCAGCAGTCAGCCGCAGGATATACAGGTGTAGACGAGGCTCAGAAATCATTTCAACCAGAAGAGTAAAATGGTAAGTTATTTGATTTGAATTTCGTCCAGAGGTGTACTGACCCTTTGCAACTCCGTCCTAGTCACGGTGAATCATCAGATCGTTGAAGTTGAGAGTTTCTAATGATCTAATCTGCCTGAATTCATCCACATGATTTCTATCAATATGTCTTAAACAGAGTTTCCACTTACACCAGAGCAGACTTAAAAGTGTACAAAAGTCTAGATGCTTCCCAGTTTTTTTCATACATGATAGACTACATGATAATGGGGCATTTTCTCCATGGTTACTGCTGATTAGATGCATACCTTCTCCATAATGAAATATTTGATTGCATCTTACTAAATTTATTTATCTTAATCTTAATCTTTTTACCTAGTAAAAGCCCCAGTCCTTACCAAGCAGATTTCATCCATAGGGCTGATGATACACGTCACCTCTTGCAATCCGGCATTCAAAGGTTTGTTTCTGCACAAGTTTTGTTTTCCTGTTCTTCGTCTGTTTTTTTTTTATCTCTAAACTTAAAAAACATTAACTAATAATAATCTGCTAACCAATCACATGAGATTTGTTTTTTCAAAAGGCAACAAGTATGGCATATAAAAATATTGAGTAGATTTTGTATTTCAGAACTTAAATCTATCCCATAAGACTGAAACATTTTTGAGTGTATTTAAAAATATACATATATATTATAAAATATGATCAAAAGATTTATCTGTTCAATTATGGTTGTAACAATAATTAAAAAATTTATTACTCCACAAACAGCCTTAAAAGTAAAAAATAAATAATTTAAAAAATCAGAAAGTGAAGAGTTAAAAAAGCTACTTCTACTTTGCTCCACCACCCGGGATTGAAAGTAAATAAAATGCTTTAGCAGACAACTGAGTTATGAAATGACTCATTGTTATTTGTTTAACTGTTTTCTATGCTGTTGCCTTTTTTAATCTGCTCTAAAGTTATTAGGACCTGAACTTTGCACAGAGCTCATCCCCATCACCTCACTGTGCGTGCGTGCGTGGTAACAGATGGGCGAGCATTGTTGACTCTGGCTTTATACATATAAATATCACTGAGTATGTTTCTCATCTGTCATTATAAGTGCAAAAGCTATCTCTTTGGCCTGGAGAGTCGCCTTGTGTGTGTGTGTTGCGTGTGTGTTCCGCTTTAGTTCTCGATTGATTTAAGGTTTAATGTCATGGAAAAAGTCAGCACCTTTGCCTCCCGATGTTCCAGCAGAGGAGCCCACACACTAACTGTGATGTAGAGTGATGCGTTTAAAAGAGTCTGGCCAAACACACACACACACGCACGCACACAAGCTGACCTGAGCCATATGAACGATTTTTCTCAAACATCCCGTTTGGTGCTACAGGGAGTCTCTTGTAATGCTGGTGGAAAGTTAACTTGAAGGCAGTTTATGTAACTGTTGATTTATTTCCACAGACAGAAAGAAGGAGATGAAGTAGGAAATATACTCTGAGATATGAGAAGAGGCAGGCACCTGGGGAGGCAGTCGGCCATTTTTCCTTTCTCTGTTCTTCCGACTCTCTTATCTAGTGTAAAGTAACTGAAGCTGAAAATGCTGGAGTTTTTTTTTAATCCAGAAAGCTAGTCAATTATTTAGTAAAAAAAAAAAAAAAAAAAAGATTACTCTCTAGATGAATTAAAGCCTAAATCGAACAAATATTGGACTTTTTTTTTCCCCATAAAAACAGATCTTAATAAATGTAATTTCATGTGATGCAGCTTTTTAAACCTATCCCCATCATAAATTTGTATAATCCTGGAAACACTTTACAGATGTGATACTAGCTGTGAAAACACGTGAAAAGAAAAAGTTTACGGCTAATTAATTACACTCAAAAACATCACACAGTAAAACACCTGCACTCAAGGAAGTCCTTTTTTATTATTCATCCATTTCTCAGCTTTATCTTTATATATTTAGAATTTTAACATGCATGTTACACAAGGACAAAAGAGACTACCACATGATGAGTCATGAAAAACAGAAGAAAAAAATACATTAAAACTGTAGTACAATAACAAATACTAAAAATGCAGCTGTTACTAGATTGAAGACTGCAATGTTTGTAAATCACGACATCTTAAAAAAAACGTATATTAATGAAAGAGATAGGAAAACATTAAAGCAACAAAAAAAACAAAATGATACACCATGTGATTATGTGAGCATCACTGAGGAGGCAAGTCGGATTTCCACAATTTCAGGATACAAAGTTTAGTGACAACCAGGCCATGACTGAGCAGATCCATCTTTATTCATCCATTTTCTATAGCCATTTAATTCTCTCAGCGTCTTATTGGAGGGCTGCCTAGGGCTGCCTAGCTGCAATTCTATCAGTTACAGAATTGATAGAATTATTGATAATTCTATCAATAATAATGCTTTATTATTGATGAAGCATTATCAATAATTATATCAATAATAATCCTTTATCATTGATAGAATTATTGTTTCACAATATTTTTTAGAGATTTTTTTTTCTTTTTCTTTTTTGCACAAAACTTAAATTGAACATGAAAACAGTGCGGGACCCCCCCTCAAACATCACCACCACCCCTGGCGTCAAAATCAACTGAATACTTACAGGATGAAATACTAATAGCTTTCTCACTTACACTTCATTAGTATGCATGATACTCACATCCTCACAAATGTTTTTTTCTCTTTTTTTCCCTGTAAAAATGTTCCACATTTCCAAAAAAGAAAAAAAAAAACGCAAGCCCTGGAGAACAAGTAAGAGCGAAGACTTAAAAGCCTCTTTATGATGACTGTAGTGAAGCGGATGTGACATTTTCCAGCACTTTGTCTGTTCTCGGCTTTAAAGGTCAAAACAGAAAGGACCCGGGACACTTAAGAGACGATTATACTTCTCTTCTGAGGTGTTGTGTTTTGATTGTGTGGTTCACCCAGGGTGAAGTGTCCTTACTCACCGACTGTCAAAGCACAACCTCTCTGGATGGCCGTGCCAGCGTCTGCCGGAGAAGATATTACACCTCTTTCATTAAAAGCTTTAATGTAAAAAAAACAAGAAACATTATAAAACTATTAAGTATGTGTATCATATCAGCTTGGTTATTAATGATTAGTGGATCAAGTCGGATGAGTTGGTATTATGGCTGCCTGTCTGACTTGCTCTGCTTCCACTATTATTCAGCGACTGTGGGAAAAAGCTGTTAGAGAACGAAAAGAAAATCAAGGGTCACATTACTCATAGTTCTACAACAATGATTTAACAAACAGCACTGCCTTTAGCTGTAGATGTAATCTTGGGATATAGTAGAAACCTCTACAATTCTTTATTTTGGTCAATATATGAATGAAAAATGTAAATATTTTTGGAAACATTAGATTTTTTGTGTGTTGTTATCTATTGGGCTTGTTCATGATAGAGTTTTATCAATTCTGAGATGTTTTAACCTTTGCTTAAAAGAAGCACACAAAGTGTCAGGTTTTAAAAAGAAATCTCTCACATCCATGCATTGGTGGATGGAAAGCTATGGGAAACAGATGTTCTATTTTTAGTCACAGGGTGGAATTCACACACACTGGTAGGTCATAGTTGTCTGTAAGCCTCCAGTTTCTACAGATCCAGATGATGCTTGTTGGCTTTGCTCACATTCTCATGTACATACAAGACTCTGGCAATTTGATTATTCTGGTCAACTCAGTTGTGAATGAAAGCTGAAGGTTTACTCAAAATCTCAGCCTCTACAAGGTTAAGAATTTAACTGTTTTCTTTTTTTTTTTTTTTTTGTGGTTTGTAGCCATAGTATTAATTCTCACGCAGAGAACTCTGCAAGCAGAACAAACATAAAACTGTGGCGCATTCATGTGGACTGGATATCTGCTCATGATTAAATACGACATGGAGACTTTCTCTACTCAGGCTGAGGGATGTTTTTATGCGTTCTTTTCACATCTGTCTTGCTTTATTCTGATTCTGTTTCCAAAAAACGTCAGATCCAAGTGGAAGAAGGTAATGTGTCAAAGCTGAAACGTTTACGAAAGAATCCTTAACCTAGCACTGCTTTAGTCACACTAACACTCTTCTAAATTTTAATGTAGGTAGTATAGATGTCATTTCCACCCACTGTTGTAGCATATGTATCACAACCTTTTTAACTAGAAGAGACAGATCTTTATTTTTTTATTTATAAGGAAGAATAAATATGAATGGTCATAACTCTTGTTACAAACATTAAATTTAAAACAATATTGGCTGTTTTATCATACCTATCACTCCTTTGATCTCTAAGGTTCTCTATTTTTCTGCTACCAGAGGTGTTTCCATAGAAACTGCTTTTGTCTTTTTCTCAACACTTTGAAAATGTGTGTGTTCCTAAGGAATTCCCTTTCTTTCATGTTTAATAATTCTCTCCCAGATTACATAGGGATGTTCTTTTAAAAAACGAGTTGTTCATACATTTCTAGAAATGTTTTCATCCACACAGAAACTCTGAGAAAACAGAGTGCTGTGGTGGCGCAGAGGTTAAGCACAGCCCACGTAAAGGAGGCCTTAGTTGCTTGACGCTGGTGTCGCAGGTTCAATTCCAGACCTGGTTACTGCATGTCTTCCCTGTCATTACCCTACTTTTCTGTCATAACTCTTTCAAATAAAGGCCACTAGAGCCTAAATAAAATCTCATAGAAAAGCCTAAAATGCTCTTTTTACTCCCCCAGGCCTGAAGGTGGCACTAAACTTTGGGTATGACACATAAAATCACCGTGTGGGGTTAGGAGTAAACTCAACAAGACAACCAGAATGGGAAACAGCAGAACCAGATTAGAGTCTATGGTGTGGAGTAATAAAGTTGAGCTTCTTCTCTGTGTCACTTTGGGTTATAAAACCAATAAACTTAAAGACAAACACATGATCCGCCACTGTTTTTGTTGTTATGTGTGAAGCATTTGGGGTTATAGGTCAGGCTCGAGGTTGGGCTCATATGTCGGTGTTTCACATCAGGTGTTTTAGCTGTACACGTGAATACGACAGGGCAACATGTTCACTCTGGAACCCTTTAAAACAACAACAAAACAAGTTAATACCTCCTTAAACGCCGTATTTGTGTGGACGGCGAGCAGAAATGGTTGGAAACTTCTGTTTTTGAAAAAGTAAAATTTCATTTGGATGAGGCCTTTTTGCCTACGTTAACACTTTGGTGTGTTTCAGAAAACGCTGCACTGCATATGGCACCTCATCAAAGATAGATTAAACTGGAAGAACTGTGCAACACAACATTTTAGTGGTTTTAAATGTGACTTCAAAACTACGGCTTACTTTGAAACTGAAACCCATATACCTCAAGTAAAACTTTTTTTTCCCCAAATAAATTGTTGAATATTTTATTCTGTGCTGCTGAACCAAATTTAATCTCTTAAAATAGATCTCTTAACTCTTTTCCTGAAGGCTTACGTGATAACATGCACGCACCGTCGCTGTATATTAGCGTGGCACTAAGGAGATGATGGATGTTAGACACAAAACCACTTAGAATTCCTCAGTGCTTATAGAGATCCTTGGCGAGGAGGATGCATGCCTTTGAAGAATTTTTGAGGCCAAAAAAAAGAATGCTGTCACTAAACTACACTTAAACAACTGTTACTAATTGTGGCGTTCCAAGTCCTCTCTTTTGTCCAAGATGTGTGCTAATAATAAGATGAACGTTTGTCCAATATGTCATGGTGGTGGATGTTTACAATTCAGATTGAGGTCCTATAAGCCCACACTGGGTTTGGATATCTTTTCACTGCGGCTCGGCTCCTGCTGTGTTAGGATTTTGGCTTGCTGTTTATACTGCGTGTTTGCTTCACTTGTAGCTATCTGCGCAGTCACTTAGTGGCTCTTGAAAAGCTTGACTTTAGGACGGCTGATTGAGTTTACTTGACCTCCTGATCGCTGTTGTTTTACGTCAGCACACAACGGAAAATTCAACAGAATGTAATCAGATCATGACTAATCACCAGCCCCATTTGCTTTCCAAACTATAGCTGAAATTCCTTTTTACGTTGCTGATAATATAGATTAGCCTGCACGGTGGTCCATTTGGTACTAGCTGTTGCCGTGAAGTATGAAGAGTGGCTATGAAAACTGAAAGGATGTGTGATGTACTCATCATAAGTATTTCTCTGAGGTAAACCATTATTTGTAAACTCTTAACTGGTATTATAAGTACTTAAAAACTCATGCTCTACTTACACTGCATATTATTTTTGTTTATACATTTTTTTCTTTGAATTTTACTTAAGTTGCAAATAGCAATCCTGCTTTTTTGCAGAAGTGAAAAAGCAAGATTATGAAATTATTCATATTTAAAACAAAAAAACTTTAATACAGCTGCAGTTTCCATCTGTTGCTGTGCAAAAGCACACTTATAAGATTAAAGCTACTTCCCCACAGCAGGTCTAGATGCTCAATTCCGATTTTTTTTGTTTTGTTTTTTTTTGTTGCTGAAATCAAGTTTTCTTTTTCTGCATGATCATGTATACTACTAATGAAATGCGACCACAGTCCAACTGCTGTGTGAACGGTTTACAACCCCGAAGCGACTCGCATGTGCAGAAGAAAGTAAACGTCACAAAGCACCGCACTGTTTACGGAAGTAATAATGGACGCCGGCGTCTACGAATCAGCTTTAAAGTTTATTTAGCAACAGGAGCCGACAGGATTGTCACGAGATCGTAACAAGAAAAATCAAGCACAACTAACAACAAAGGCCTTTTGTGGAGCATTGGCTGCAGCTTCTTTAAAGATGTCTGTTTGGATTTGTAGTCGGAGCCAAGAGTGTGCTTCACTGACACACACCTCTTTCTGAATTTCAATTGTAATTTTCAGCCATAGCTTATGTTCGGATTTACTGTCTAGATTCTTATGACATAAAAATTGGATAAAATGCGACATGACTGTTCTGACTGCAAACACTTCCAAAACTGTTGGATACATGTCCAATTTATTATAACTAATGGAAGTGGCACAAATCAGATTTTTTTGTGACGTGAAAAGATCTGAACTGGGCCGTTCAGACGGCTGTGAACAAGTTAAATATGTGTCACATATGGAGGGAAAAAAGAAAAACAAAACAGATTTGGGTTGCATCTGCCTCCTTTGTGAACATAGCTAAAGATCCTCGATATGCAGGCATGCAAGCTAATCTTTACTCCAGTTGTAAGCTATTTATTTTAAATGGGAAATTTTCACTTATTACTTTGTGTGTTGTTACTGTAATTTTAAATATTGTTACATTTGAGTTTGACATAACTGGAATGTATGGAATTAAGTAGTCTTCCTATTTGTGCGTTTTTTAGTTTAGTCTTTTATTATTACATGTAAGTGTTTAATAGAGCTGTTAACATTGGAGCTGAGTGGCTGTCGATTCCTTATGTTTCAAACAATAAGTGTATAAAATACCTTCAGTACGCCATCACATTAAAAGAGAAGTCCAACAAGACCATTATTTCAACAGAGCGAAATTCTTTAATCGTTGTGTCAGGTTTGAAGCTCTGTTTAGTGTCAGCAAAGTCTCCACTGCAGGAAGGCTTACGAGAGATAAGAGGAACATCCTGAGCAGAAAGAAGGAGAGAGGGGCTCCTTTACCGGGTTTCATCAATCCTAACAAGCTGCTTTGCAGTGTTTTTTCTATAAAGTGGTGACAGACGGACACGCACGTTACGTAAACACCGGTGGCCACTGGGCAGGACGCATGAGCAGCGATAAACTGTGCTCAGGAGCTTAGCTCCTGAGCACAGGAGCTAAGGATAAATAAAATCCAAGTGGATATCTGTGTTCTTGGTTTGTAAAACGTACCGTTGGCTCTGCAATTGGTTCACCGGGTATTCATTCCATGCGGACAGATTTGTAAACTGCTCTGGGGAATTTCAAAACAGCAATGTGGTTTTGAGAAACCTGAATTTGGGCTGTTGTATAATTCAATCCTTGGTGAGCCTGCATAAAATGATTTTAATGAGGAGTTGTCTGCACGGTTTACACGATTTTTATGATTTATGGTTTTAATTTCAAATCTAGTAAACGTTGTTTTTATTGCACTTTTCAAACACAGAGACATTATTAAAAGAACCAGACTAAACAAGTGGACAAAACAAGTCAGTGATGACAAAAAAAGAACATGTACAAAAACTAGCTTCCAACGTTAGGAAGCTACAAGAATAATATTTTCTGTCTCTGTTGGATCTGACGGCTCTCAGGCCACATATTTCCAGATAAGCTGTAATATTTTGAAGGAATCTTTTCAACACATTTCAATCTGTTTTACTGTAATCAAGCCTTTATGTAATTAAAAAACCAGTTTGAAATTGTCTAATTCAAGTTTTTATTAAATATTTGTGTAAATATTTAATGGTTTTAATTGAGCCAGCAGCAGTGCCTGATTATAACACTGCTGTCCATTTTAATCAACACAAACTATCATAACTCTGTTACCTAATGGGAGCCACCTCAGGTTACAGTAGATTTCTGTTTTACACATGAACGTTTGCATTTAGATTGCCATTAATGCTAATTATCCCGACCACCTTTGAATGCAACTTCTGTTAAAGGGACAGGAGTATGTAAAGTTCACTTTTGAGCTATTCATCATGTCATATTGTTATTCCCTCATCAAAAACATGCCTGGAGTGCTGCTGCTTCTCAGAGCAACGCTGGTAAAAATGTCGTTAAAGGGTTATCAGAGGAGCCATGTTGTGATGACTTCCTGAAGGCGGAGTTTCAGAAAGAGCTGGAGTTTTTAAAGAGAGAGAGTTTCAATTTCAAGGCGCTAAATTACAAAGTAAAATTTTTTTTAAGTCATATTTGATTTAAATAAAGCATTCTTATAACAACTGAAATTAACATAGTTACTTGACTGTGCTATAAAATGAGACTTCGTGCCGGGAATGCTGCCCCTTTAAGTGTGGTAACATGTATTGAGCGCTGTCCAACTGGAGACTTGTCATGTGATTTCTAAATATTTTCTGTTCTCCTGTTGAGGTTCACATTTGTGTAAAATAAATACCCTATTAAGAACCATCTTCTATCCATTTATTATTTGATTAATCCAAAAAATAATCACCAGGTCAGCCAAGCATAAAACCTTGAGATTTTCACAGGTTGATGTTAGAATATTGTTTCTAGTTTCAGATGCATCCTTCGCTACTATTGATCAAGCATCCAGTAAAGGAATGCTGTCATTGCATTTTAGGTTAAAAAATGTGTTTTCTGATTTTAAAAAAGGAATTGTTTAATTGCATTTTTTTCATATATTTCTAATCTTTTATATGAAAAAAGGCTGAATAAAAAATGAGTGTGGGCTTTTTCAATCCGATTAAGTGTCAAAATAGTCGATTTACAAAAGTAATTGTTAGTTTCAGCCCTAATTTATTTATGATTTTCATTCATTCTTTGAAATTTTAGCTTAATTTAAGCAGGTTATCAAAACTCTCTGAGACAGCGGGCTTCATTCCTAAATCCAAATATCTGGTTGAAAACAGAGTTAATGTAATAAAGAAGGCATCGTTTGATGAGAGCAGTAACAATTTTAGGTATTTTTTAGCACATTTTAATAAAGTGATCATTTCTATGAATTGGCACACAATAATTATACTTTTACCATTCAGGCCATGTAGTTGACTAGTATCTACAGCTGTAATTGTGTAAAAGAACAGCCTTCCTGTCTTAACTCGTGCGTGCGTGCGTGGAGAGCAGCTGGTGAAACTTAACAGAAACTCCCTCTTTGCACATTTTTTCCATGTCAGCTGTGTATTTAGCTTTATCTGTCAGGCATCGAGGAAAGCCTGCAAAATCTGATCCCAGGCATTTGGCTGAAGTGTTTTTCTATCTGCTGTTTTGCCTAAAGCTTTGCATAAACACGTAGGCCCAAGAACTAGTAATGGAATTAGAAAGTTTGCATTGCAAAGTTGCTGTTAGATTTTAATGACGCCGAATATGTGCATTTCCGATGGCATTTGATCGCAACGACAAGCTTTTTCAGAGCCGCGCCGGCTTGTTATGCTGTGAATAAAGGGAACACAACGTTTCCTGGCCTCCCATTCAGACGTGACGCATCGACTCGATGTCAGAACAGAACGCCACCGTTCTTTATCCAGAAAAATCACTCTTACAGTGGCATTATAATGTGACCGGCAAAAAGTCATCCTATTCTATCTTTAGAGATAATTATATTTACATGAAACAGTGGCAGGATGTTATCTGACTTAGCACAACACAGGAAATGACTAACGGCTTGCTGGTGGGCCAATTCAGAAATCTTAACCCTGAAAAACTATTTGACCAGTTTAGCGGGTTCATCCTGACCGCTGACCTTCGCTGTGATGTCACTAATCTCCTTTTAGATTTTTCTTTCCATGATGTTATTTCCTGTTTCTATCTTTTTCCTTGACCACAGGAAGCACAAGCTTGTTGCTAACCCCTGGGGAATTTATCAATCAGAAATATCTCCAAGCTGCTGCCTCTCATTTTCTCTTTCCGTTCCTCCCTCTTTCTTACTGCCCACCTCTTGCCATGTTACACACCCAATGTTCCGTTTCGCTCTCCTTCCCTGTTATTCCTTTAACAAGCAGATCTGCCAATATTTCATTACGGTTAATTTAGCTTTGCTCGATCGTACAACTGTCACACCTCGTTTTTTTATTACTCCCTCAGGTTTCGGATGCTGTGCATCTGGAAGGATTTTTGCTCTCACTGTTTTACTTTGGGACAGTTGCTATGATGCGGAACCATGGCAACAAGGTATTGTTTTTACAACTGGGAGCGGCTGATTAGCATCAAGAGCTCAAATAATAGCTGAACTATGACCTCACATCCCCAGATGAGTTAAAACGGAGGCTTCTTGGACACAGAGCAGAACAAAACTCCAGCTCCTCTGCTCGGCTCATGTTACTGTGGAATAACGTCTCTGCTGCTGCTGGGATGTTGAGCTGTTAGTAACAGAGTTCAGTCAGAGGCTTATTCAGTTTCATGACAAGACTGACTGCTACTGAAGATTCTTCCTGCCCACACAAGGAGTATCCACGACGACTCTTTGAAGATACTTGGATGTATCGAGTTATGACAATATGTCGCTTTACATCGGGATAAATAAAGTGTCTTAGAACTCAGGAGGTTTCCTGTTACTGAAATAGGCTCCTTCAAAACTCAGTTTATTTAAAGAAGTGTGCTTTAAAACAGTAGCTGCATTTCCTTTATAAGTGTGCACAAAACTTTCAGTATTAATGTCGAAAAACACAATTTCACAATTGCTGTGTTTTGGTTAACTAAGAAAAGCAATTAAAATCACACGGGAATAAATTTGCTTATGCGATAAGGCATTAAATAAACATGATCCTCCAACTACTTCCAATATAAAAATTTTGTACGACAAGAATTTTTATATTGTTACATGCATAAAAGCATTTTTGCAATAATCAAGTGATTTTGCAATAAATTAATATGAGCTTGATAATTTCCATTCTCATGATTAATAGTTTTTGAACTGTAATTTTGTTCACAGAGACTTCATATTCAATTTTATTTATGGTTTTGGTTGCATGTGGTTTTTATTTTCGTTATTTATTGTTTTTGATTGCCATGTTTTATTTTAGATATTTAAAATGTCATCCACTTCCAGTGTTATTGGTCTTTGAGGGGGTGAACTTGCGTTATTATGCCACTAGCAATATATTACCTGAAAACGGTCTCAAATCAACAATATTATCGTTTATCGCAATAATTACTGGAACAATTTATTGTCCAGCAAAATTGACCATCGTGACAGGCCTGCATCTGTATTAATCATACAGCTAATCTGCAAGAGAAATGACACGACATTTTTCTTTTCTGTTTGTCTTTTGATATGTTCTTTTTTTGTTCATGTAACAAAAGAAAATAAAAGTAAAAAAAAAAAAAAAAGAAATATGACACTTAAACAGATAATATGTTGATGATAAAGATGGTGAGATAAATGTTGGTGGTGTTAAGTTAAAGGCACCAACATGCCCAGTCGCGGAAGTTAATATGGAGCATGGTGCTACATCACCTTGTTTTACAGATATTTCTCATAAAATTATCACTGAATAAAGCATTTCTGCTGCTCAGTACTGTTTGACTCTTTTCCTTCGTGATTCTTCTTATATCTTAAATAGGAGATAAATATAGACTGCAAGCAGGCTTGTCAGCCACATATGCTCTCTGTCTGTGAAGCTTGTGCTCCAACTTGGCAGAGTTCCGCACAGAGTTGATGTATGGCTTCCTCCTTGTGTAATACAGTTTCAGGTTACTTTTATAGACGCAGCAGGAGACTGTGTCCACTCACAGTAGTTTTGCCCAGAACACCTTTGCCAGTGGGGCTACATTGATGAAGACGGTATGATAGCCTTTCTTGATGATTCTGAACATGTTTGTCATGTTTCTGTGCAGTGTGGTGCCTGCAGACTGCCTGAATCTTTGCTTCATGCTCTGTTGATGCTTCATTCTGTTTTATATCCAGTTGATTTTTGAGCTAAATGGTGATTCTCTGACCGATTCCATCACACATCCTTGTTGAGGCCTGTGTGAAAACTCTACCGGAACCTTTCAGCCTGCATGTTCCTGAAAACAATTCATTGATACATTCAAAATCAGTTCTTTTCAATATTCAGATTTTTTTTAATGATTCCAAAACAGATATGTAATAGGAAAAAGAGATTTTTGTGAATTAGATTTTTTTTTTTCAATTAAGATTTGTCTTTGAGTAAGAACTGGTGTTGCTCATCAGGTCAAGCATAAATGAATAATGAATTATACCAGCTATTTAATCGGAGCTAGCTATACCTTTGCTTGCTAGCTAGGATATAGTAGACCTGCTAACTAGCTAGCGAGGGTAAAATAATAGCAGCTTTCTAGCCAGCTAGGATATAATTAACCTGCTAGCTAGTTGGCAGTTCTGTTACACCCTAGCTATAGGATATAATAGCTACAGCTATTATAGCTAGTAATAGCTTTAATAGTTATAATAGCTATTATAGCAATTATAATAGCTATTAGCTATTATAGCTATAGTCGCTATTGTTAGTAATAATAATAACTATTATGATACTAATAGGGCAGAATAATACTCTATTAGGGTATAATGGACCCTATCTACTAGGTCTATTTTAGATAGCACCAGTCTTATCTGCTGAATAATTTTATTTCAACAAAATTGTTAAAGTAGGGAAATGCTGCTGAGAAGGAAGGGGAAAGAATTGGAGCGTGGAACCAAATTAGAATAACGAGCCACAGTTCTCTACAGAGACACAGATGCAGGTTTAATGGAAAATACACAAAACATTAATTAATATCTTCAACTAAAGTAAGAATGTGACAAGATCTATAGTTAATCTCATGTGTAGTACCAAAATTTCCCATTTTGTACATTTCTTTCGCAATATGGGTCTTGCGTTTAATTCAGAATGGTCTTAAAAAGTCTTAAGTTTGATTTGGTGAAACCTGCAGAAACCCTGTGAATATTTCTTTATAATATGCTGCTCCACAGATATTCACACTGTTGCTTCCCAGATTCAATTAAAACAGCCTTAAATTGATTATGAAATGGACTTGAATAATTTTGTCATCTAGGCTTCTTAGCTTTTCGCTCTTGCTCTCCTGAATCAATTAGGCACTTCATCTGGTTGCCTTCTCCACCTCCTTCTATCAAGTCTGTTACTATAGCAACCTAATGAGGGCTAAGGAGGCCATTTAAAAGTGTAAGGGCTGAAAATACCCACTGTGGGCAGCATCAAGCTAGCCAACCAGCAAGCAGCAACAATCGATGTGACAGGAGTTCAGACACGGCCTGCGCCGTCGGGTTCGCTGCTGATTGGAAGGAAACCAGCTCATGCGCTCGCATGCATTTTTCTTCTACAAGAAGAGGGTTGCTTGTGAGTACAAACAGGGAACGAACAAAGGTTCAGATCCTGGAAAATCTGGCTTCAGTCCAACTCATACAAAACTCATCCACCCCCGTCACTGTCACCCTGCTTCCAGCTCCTGGCTGGAGGCTGGCCAGCGTCTGTCTCAGTGGCTTCCCCTCGTTTGCCCGAGCCTTTGGCAGGAAGTTTTGATGGGAGAGGTTTCTTCTTCTGCGATTGTCTTTGAAGCTGTGGAATGTTGCAGAATGACTATAGGTTGAGACTTGTCACCGTAGATGACAGTGGGGTTTTTTCCTCCCTGCTGAAATAGGCTCCTTTGTTTCTAAGTAGCCAAATCGAAAGGAATAGCTGTAATGATTCATGTGTAGCGAATAGGAATATTTATCTTTTATGCATGTTGACAGAATCATCCTTTCATTAGACGTCTATTATTTTCTATTGTTATTTTCACTTTTATTTTCCCGCTTCTCTCTCCTACCCGTGTCATGCACCCTGGTTAATGTATGTCGGCCTAAAGGGCAGTGTTATGTGTTTTCCAAGCTCATAGTGCCATTTTATAGCACAATCAAATAACTACGTTACCTCCTGTGTGGATTTTCATTTTTCCCGTCTTCACGTTTTATGCATAGCCTCTCAGTATGTTGAAATAAACAAAATCAGATTGTGTTTACTAAAATGTATCTTTGTGAGTGCAAGAAATAATTCCATGATGAAGTACTTATACTTCATATAAACATTTGATCACAGGTTTTGCATCATATACTCCAGCTGTAGGACATGCGTAACCGTTGCGTGTGTATATGTGTGTGTCATTTGGGCTGGATTTGTCTGACAGAAGCCTCTTCTGTCTGAGGAGATTAGAGCACAGCTGGAGTCAAGAGCCTGATGCTGGAGGCTCTTCAGATCCAGCACTGAGGATCAATGTGGTTCAGTCCGAGGCTGGGTGGACTCCACAGGGTCTGCAGCCAGAAAAGAGGGTTCATTTTAATCCACACCCTTTCTTAGTAATGAAATAATATTACACAAATTAGCTGTTATTGTGGATAGCACCGAAGAAGTTCAACTCTCTGGACAGACGGACGGAGGGAATTTTCTGTTTTTTTTCTGAGACTTAAAAGTATAGCAGTATCTTTTCCTTTTCTCTTTTTCTTTTTTTTTAACTATTTGTACATAGTTTTTTTTATTGATCTTGTAAGTTTTACAGCTCAGAAAGCATTGTGGGATCCAAAATTGTTTTTTGGATTGTTACAGCTGCTGACCTCTGACCCCCTGTATCAAACAAACCTCAATGAAAACTTGATTTTTAAAAAAATAATAATTTGCATTTAAATGACTATATAAAATTTCATAGTGTTGGTGATGGCAGCCACAGCCAGTTCTTAATGTTGTCTTTATAGTGATATGGTTTGGACTTCAAAGCCATACATTAGGGACGCACCAATACACACTTTCCACATTCAATACCAATATCTGAGGTTTAGTATCGGCTAATCCGATACAGAAACACAGCCGAATTAACTTAAAATGTTTCTGTTTTTGAAACACAGACATGAAATGTACTGAATTACAAATGTATTTAATAACTTCACCAGTACAGCACACTTAAATACACCAACAGCTTTGCAGGCTTGGACCCTGCCTCTCGCCCGCTGACTGGTGGAAGTAGGCACTAGCATCCCTCGCATCCCCTTCTAGGGATAAGCATGACTGACTGACGTCCGTACGTACGTTCCTACATTTCCCGATTCTTTTGCAGCGCCCCTTTAAGTCCTGTCAGTCTCTGTACTTTACATATTTTGCACCAAATTCCTGCAGTTTAAAAAAAAGAGAGAGAGCACTGTAAGTTTGAAGCTTTCCTGTTTAGAAGCACTTCCACTTTGCTGTGACTCATTATTTGGAAGAGACTGGGATCAGTCTTGACACACATCCAGTCTGTGTATGATATCACTGTTTCTATTTGATCTTCTGAGTGAGCAATTCAGCTCTGGTATCAGATCCATTATACATGACTGGCTGCTTCACAGCTACGCTTTTTTTTTTTTTATATATATAAATTTTTATAACAGTGGATCACATCTGTGTACTTGTTGCACACCTCAGATTCGTACACCCACATATCCTCCTACACACACAGGAGAGAGTGTGTGTGTGTGTGTGTGTGTGTGTGTGTGTGTGTGTGTGTGTGTGTGTGTGTGTGTGTGTGTGTGTGTGTGTGTGTGTGTGTGTGTGTGTGTGTGTGTGTGTGTCATGCACGCACACAGACGCGCGCACACACACAGCTCTGGTTGGACTATCGTATAATATTTTTAAAGTTGTGTGTGTTTGTGCATGTGCCTCTATTCGAATGTGAGCCCTCAGCCAGAAAGCTTATCAATGGCTGTGTGATTTTGCCAAATGTTGCTATGGTAACAGCAGAGAAATTGCTTTATAAGTGAGAGACGGTCATGTGTAGGCTGAATTAAATCAGAGGATAAAAGAGTATGGAAGATGTAGGCAGGAGGGCGAGAGAGTGATGAGGCATTTATGAATGGCAGAAAGAAAAGATTTGTTGAGGTCATCTGCAGAGCAGAGACATAGGAAAACAAAGACATGATTCAGGAAACCAAGAGGCATACCTGACATAGACATAATGTTTGCCTAGTGTTGTCTGCAGTTTGATCTGTTCTAGTCTTCATAGCTGTTTGCTTGTAGCTTACCAGACCCTATCTTGCTAATATTCAAACAGCATTATCACAGTCTCAGAAGGGCTTTACATAAAACCCAAGAGTCTCTACTGAGGAAGGAGCTGGACAGTATCTGCCTCTAAACTGGTGGGTTAGGCTGTTGAGATGAACATCCAAATCCAAGCCATGGGATGTTTGTGTTCCTATCTGAATCTGAAAGGCTGTTTGATTTAAATGTTTGCCCTTTGTGACTGAGGGGATTTCAAGTCGCTTTGAGCAGCTGGTGCTTCTGCTTTAAAAAGAAAATATGACTTTTAATCAACAAAAACATTCAATATTTGGACAAAATGTTGTACAAGTATAAAGACTGACCAAAATATAATGCCTTGAGTAAGAACCAAAATCTACCAAATTTGTTTGACTTTGTTGACGTAATAAGCTACACAACAGGTCTGATATTTAAAAATGTAATAACTTGTACGCCATAGACATCAGATTTTGAATTTGTTGATATACACCATTTTATTCAACGTACCTTTTTTTGATATGCTTGTGTTCCCAGACCATGATGCTGACATCACAGATCGTCCTTCTAAACCTTCTCAGAATTACTTAATTGTTCAAGTGTCAAACTTAAAAATTGAGCTGGTACACCTGCAGCCATTGTAAGCAAGATTTCTATTTTCTTACATCATAGTGGGCTGGTTACAGACTGTGTTACACTGCTAGAACTAGGACTAAAACAATTCATTAATCGATTAGCATACAGACTCAAACAGGCCATTTGCTGAAATAACAACATATTCAGAGCAGTAATTAAGCCAAAACTGTACAAAAAATTAATTTTGTAAATATAGTTAAAAACTTTTATTTTAGTTTCATTAGACCAAACCTCCAAATCTTTCCATGCCACTGTCCCCAAAAGAGCATTAAACTGTTCCTGTAAACTGTTAAACTGTTCACAATGCTACAAATTATGTAAAGAAACATCAACTTTTAGAATTATTTTTAGTAACTATTCAATACTTATTATGTTCATATAGCGTAAATGCTGCCTCATATATTCTGATTTTAGATGAATATGAGTTCTGTGGCATTTCTTTTCATCAGATAATATATTATGAATGTTACCAGATAATATTTTTTCCCCTCTTGACTATAAGAAAATGTGCAGTATTTTATACTAATCGCATCAACTTTCATTTGATTCCCACAGTTGTGTTTTTTGCAGCAGAGTCAGTTCCTTTGGTCTTTTTCTTGACAAAAACTTTTCCGTTTTGAGCTCTCGAGGCTAGCAAAGCCGCTTGATGAATTTGACTGGCAGCCAATCAGAAAATGAGCATCAGAAATAACATTTAAATTTTAACTTCTGTTTTATTTTTTAAAAAAATGTTTAAAAAAACTAAACTAAAATAATGATGAAAAATTCAAGAGTTTGTTTTTTTCTTATTCAGTTATTATTTTTATTTTTCTTCATCATCCCTCCAACTTTCTGAGGCTCCCACAGCGCCCCCTGGTTGTCCGCCACTTTAAAAATCACTGCATAAAACCATAGGGCACGTGTCCAGATGTTGAGATCTTTGTCACAGATTGCATTTGCAAACAGTGTGCTTTTATACACTCTGTGTGTGAATAACTGGAGTCATATGAAGAAGGAACTGTCCCTTCGTTTTCAGTGAGCAAACCAACACTACAGCCTTGTGTTAGAAGAGCTTCCAGAAGCTTCATTGGAAACGCTAATGAGAGGTGATTCCTGCTCGCATCAGCCTTGAAAGACAGAAACGTGTCCTGCCACTTAGCGATGCCTACTCATTTTAATGTCAGCTGCTGTCAGTGTCCGGAGAAAACCCGTGCTGTGTGTGCTGAACATGTCAGAGACAAGTTCAACACACACACACACAAAACAGGTCGTTCTAGCCTAACTACCCTATTAATTCTTTAAGCAAGCTACTTAGATTGTGGCGCATTTGTGGCAAAGTGACAGCTCAGCCACATTGCCTTTTGATGTTTTCATGCTGATAAATCTGAGAGGAATTCATGCACAATAAGAAAACACACAGAGTTCAGACAGAACAAAAGAGTGAAGAAACTTGCTTTCATTGTATTCTAAAGATTAGCTTAATTTTTCTTTAAATTATCTAAAATATTTTGACATTTCTGTACTCTCAAGTCCACTCAGGGTCTTATCTGCATTCATTGAAGTCCCTGACAGTTGTTTAGCATATTTAGCAAAAAAAAAAATTCCTTGAACAACTGTCTGAGGAATTTTGCTTTTTAGTAATTTAACACTAACACACACACAAACACACACCCCCACAGATCTCTCACAGTCACACAGGTCGATTTGCAGCAGCGACCTTGGTTGGCTGAGGATGTCATCAAAAGCAGTAGAGTGGCAACAGGTGTATATCTGCAGGCTGCAGGTAGAGTGGATCATTACAGGTCACAAAGCACCCAGGGTCAGTGATAACAACTGTTACTGTGTGTGTGTGTGTGTGTGTGTGTGTGTGTGTGTGTGTGTGTGTGTGTGTGTGTGTGTGTGCGCACGCACGTGCGTGTGTGTGTGTGTTTCAGCTGTTTTGTATCAGTACTTACTGTCAGGTGGGAGCTCTCATAGATACAGAGCTTGGCAACAAACTGAAATGTTACCACTGAGGAAAATCCAAACCATCATCTTGTTTACGCTGTGGAAAGACAAATTATGGATTAAATATTCTTTCTAGGAACTTTTGGTAAAAACTGATTTAAAAAAAATTTAAACAAGTAACATTTATTTACACTCTAGGGAATCCAAGAAAAACACCTTAAAGTAGCTAAACAAATCAACATAAATTCAGTGTGTGCACATGCTTTTGCCTACATATGGAGAACTAATTGTTTTTGTTCATTTTTTTTCCATAGCAGAAGCACGACTTAGGGATGTTATGGTCACTTAGATACTTTGTCATTCCCAGCTTTCTGCTTCTCTCTGGTTTGCCATGGGAGTGTAAAGACACGGCAGCCTGAAAAACTCCTCTCTGATCCATCAGCACAACCGTGAAAGCAGCATTTGCTGTTTTGAGTGATCTCCCTTAATAACTACTGATTGGACCACTGAAAAACTAAATGCAGTCAACTGTTTGTACTTAACTTTGTATTTTACGGTCAGAAATCTGTTTAAGGGAACTAATGAGATGCTATGCAAGTGTTCCAAACATGAGTACCACTTTAAACAACTTGAAAAATAGTTAAAAGTCAACATCTTACTTGATACTTACATAGCAGAACCTTGTCTGTGTGAATATTTAGACATTAGCTTGTCTCACTGAACCACAATGCTTAAAAATGCAACATCAAAGCTGCTATCAGGTCTGTAGACCACATTACCCTAAAAAGAGCACCTAGCTAATCACAATGGACATACACACACACACACACACAAATATATATGAACTGTGCTGCTTACATTTGCATGTATATCTGCATATACATAACACAAAAAACTTGGAGCAAATTTGTGTGAAAGTGGTCAACACTGATATGTTAAAAAAGTGAGACTGCTGCAGCCACTGAAGGGATGTGAACTCCAACACCAGTGCAGTCGATTTCATCTCCCAGGGTTTCCAACTGCAGCCTTTAATTCACTGTGGTTTTGTGGATACAAGTGACTCATTTCCTGACACTTTTACTTTACATACAATCTCAAACACTGAGGCGTGTGCAAACCAAAGAGGTCGGCCATTAAACTATTTCTCACTTCCAATTGCATTGGATTATTGCAAAATAATAAGAACTATTTCAGTAAGAGCACGAATGTTTGTTGTACAAAAAGATACAAACAATATTTGAGTGCAATCTCTTTATGACCAGGCACTTCCTGTTTGTGCTAGCAGAGAAAAAGACAGGCTCAAGTCATCACCAGTGTGCCTCTTCTCACTGTTCTGATCTCAGCAGGCTGACTTTCTGTCCGTGTCGCTCATTTCTCTCATTAGAAGTCCAACGCTGTTGTGCGAACAAAAATACAGATTCAAAACATTTTTATGAACGGAACTACTTCAGAATTTTTGCCCATGATGTCACCATTAAGCTGATTTTAAAATGAAACACCATATAGTTTCTAGTGAGCGAGTTATTGTGATAAAAAGTACTTTGAGGTGTGTTCCTTGAGATGTTATATGTCTATAATTTTCAGCTGACCTTTCTCCACTCTCAGCCTGCAGTCAGCCAGTGTTCCCTGAAAGTAGACGTGTCACTTTATCCTCAATCAAATGCTTGTCGACCATTCCGTCTGGGTGAATATTTTAAGCAAATATTGCATTTCTCATTTAACAGGAACTTATAAATTGAGTATAAACAGCGCAAATGGGCATTGTAAAGCTGCATCAGCTTTATAAAGACCTGAACTGCAAACACAAACACTGTAGGCAACTTCTGAGAAATAGTTTCTCAAGAATTTGTTAATGTGGAGGATCTTCTTTAAATACCTCATCTTACTTAATATTTGATGACACCACGTTTTCCTTCTTGTGCATCTCAGCCTAATTTGGCGTTTGATCGAGAGAGTTTAATGGGGTTATTACAGGCACGGTGTGCATATGGTGCTGTGTTTACTCTGAGCCATGGAGGGCTCCAGGAGTTTGTAGGAGAGATTTTCGTCTGTCCAAATGAGGGTGTCTTTGAGGTGTTTTCATTTTTGGGTCATACTTTGTGAAGTTTCCTATTTAACTACTCAAGTAGATCATTTTCCTACCTTACGTTTCAACACTATTTTTATGTTGGCAAACTTTTGCTGGTTCTAGTTGCCTATAATGAATTGTGAACAGTCAGAAGCTGCAGATAAAAACTGAACATTGGGACGTAACAAAAAATTAACTGAAAAAAGTCTAATAATTAATCATTTATGTTTAAAGTAATGGTCCTGCCACATTATTGGATATATATCTTTTGATTCAGTGGTGTAGTAATACACAGTATTACACAGTAGGAAAATCATTTTCCTGGTAAGTCAAAGATTACATTATTGGGACACTCATTTGGTTCTCACACACCATGTCCACCGCACTACTTTTATGGAATCAACGTCACACAAAGGTCCAATAACATTGCTTAATTTCACATTAGTCTGAGCTACCTGCATTGACGAAGACACACTGACTAGCATGTTTGAAACGGAAAGTCAAACAGACAGCATGGCCTACTTTCTGATTCATATAGGTAATATTTGGTGACCCTCATAAAGACCCATTCTATAAATTAGAATATTATAGAAAAGTATACTTAATTTCCAAAATTTTATCACTTTATGTAGGTTAATTGCACACAGGTAGATATTTGAAAGCCGGTGTTTCTGATTGCAGTTAATGACAATTTCATATTTAAATTAAAACATTGCTTCAGACCAATGAAACAAATCTTTTAATACAGAAATGTAGCCTTAATAAAAAGCATGTTCAGAATGTACACTGAACACTCTTCAGGAACCTGAAGAAATGTCAGAAATCTAACAAAAAAGTCTGTGAAAAGTCACAAATTTAAAGGTAAAAGTGTTTTTTTTTGTCTGACTACTCAGCTTAATCAGAGTGCATATTTTAATTTATTAAATATGACTATAGAGCAAATTTCATTTGGAAATGGTCATTGCATGAAAAGTATGAACATTTATATAAAAAAGTAACAACACACAAACTAAAACTGCCCATCCAACTGCTAATTCCACACTCCTGATCCCAATACACTTGCATTTCTCAGAATAGAAACACATCAAAAGTGACACAGATACTCGTTAGACAAAATCCACTTTTATTTCCTCAGCTTTACACCTGCGTAACATGCATTTATCAAAATTCAACATGTAAGAACATGTAAACTTTGAAAGTTAGACATCCTGAAGTGCATGCTAACTGTGGCGTCCTAAAATCAAACCGTCTTTCCTCTGTGTCTCCCTCCCAGCAGCGAGCTGAGTGACTGACAGGACAAGCAGACATGGGGAAGCAGAACAGCAAGCTCCGTCCCGAGGTGATGCAGGACCTGCTGGAGAGCACAGACTTCACCGAGCACGAGATCCAGGAGTGGTACAAGGGCTTCCTGAGGGACTGCCCCAGCGGGAACCTGTCCATGGAGGAGTTCAAGAAGATTTACGGAAACTTCTTTCCGTACGGAGACGCTTCCAAGTTTGCCGAGCACGTCTTTCGCACTTTCGACGCCAACGGTGACGGGACGATAGATTTTAGGGAGTTTATCATCGCTTTAAGTGTGACGTCCCGTGGCAAGCTGGAGCAGAAGCTGAAGTGGGCCTTCAGTATGTACGACCTGGACGGGAACGGGTACATCAGTAAAGCTGAGATGTTGGAGATTGTGCAGGTGAGTGTCTCGCATCATATTTAACCAGCTGCAGGCAGTACAGAAAACATTCTAAAATTCCCTGATTGTGTCTTGACTGACTTTTAGGGAACACATGTAAGAAGTAGAACATTGGACAAAAGTAAAACCTAACAGTGCTGTAGCTGTATCCGTAACACAGCCCGTGTCTGATACTGTGAGCCTCTGCTGATATTTTAAGAACAGAATACCCAGGAAGTGAGAGGAAGTTCTGAAAGACATGGAGCCATGTGGCTCTTTCTACCACATGGCTTCAGGGAGATAAGTCGTTCTAGATCCCACTTTTTGCGAACATTGAAATGTGTCTGAGCTTTCAATGATATGTTTCGTTGATGTAGAAACTCTTTTTGCCTCTAAGTTCTGACTGCCACTGCCCTGTTTGCCACACCAAATTTTTTAAAGTTATATCTGATTATAACTTTTAAAGGTGGGCGTTAAGGGGCAGAAAGTACTCTGAGGCCTTGTCCACACATAGCCGGGTCTTCATAAAAACAAATGTCTTCACCACATCATTTAAATGAATAGTATGGCACACACTGGATCGGTTTCAGGAGAGTTTTCTTCCACATGAACAGGACTAATCCGCTCCTGAACGTTGTTTTAAACATGCCAGACCCATAGGGGGGAGTGTAACGCATAGCTGAAACCTGTCAGCCAATCAGATTGCTTCAAAGCAATCAGGATTTCCTGTCCGGAATTAAACATGGCACTAGAAGGTTCATTGATGTGGATAAATATATAGGTTGAACTATATTTAAATAGCCTGTTAGAATATAAAGTTAGTAAGACAAGACGATGTTGATTTAGAATCATGTTAAAGCAAGTAAGTGGATATATTGGTGCATTATTTGTCACATACCCTATATCTCTGTTTTCCCATGAACACAAATGCAGCATTTTATCAAATCTCCACTTTGGAGTTTTTATAAATATTCATTTTTAGTGATTTGAAACTGAGTTTTTGCATTAATGAAAAGTCAAGAAGCATAAAATGTTTTTTTTCCCAGATATCCACATGTGGACTATAGGCAAAAGACTACTTAACATATTTACAAATCCAAAATGTGTCTAGTATTTACCAAAAATGTAAAATTAAATACTCTATTTCGGCAAAAACCTGCCAACCATGTTTATAAGATTTTAAATTCCGTTTAATTTACAGCTTAGAGTGAATTTCTTTTTGTGAATTTCAGACTGAGCTTTGACAACAGGACAGCTTCTTTTTGATTTTTCTACATTGAGTAATAAGCTCAAGATTATTCATACCTGGCAAAATTACACCTAGGTGTTTTTCATGTAACCTAGGTGTTTTTCATGTAACCAATAAGTTTTTTTTCTGATAGGAAGTAACCTTTGTGCCCTTATTCAAGGCACTTGACCCCAGGTTGTCTACTGATGTGTGTATTGTTGAGTAGGGTTAATCTAGCTGAGTGAGACATGTACTGTATGAGCCCTTTGAACGGTCAGCGGCTCTAGAGAAATGCGAAGTTCAGTCTGTATGGTTTCATACGGACTGAACTTCCGTATGAAGTTCAGGAAGTGCTGATGTCACTTCCTTTTTTAATTATTTACCTAAACCAGTCGCTGCTGGGAGTAGTGCAATTACACGATATCCAAATGTAGTGGTTCTTAAATACAACTAGGTGGAATCATTTTAAGTTTATGTTTTATATGGTGGAGATTTTTTTTAAAAAAAAGCTCAAAAGCTCAAAATGATTCTGACTTTCCAGCTGATAATGAGTGTATGTAAACTTTTGGCTGGGACAGTAGCTCCGGCGGCTGGTTTTACTTCCTGATTGCTTTATGACTCTGTGTCTTTCTCATATTCAGTGAAATCATTTCCTGTGACTGTTAATGCCTGTTGGTACATGTATAAAAGTTTTAGACTTATATTAAGCCTCCTTCACTTTTTTCAAGGCAGCTGCAGGAAGTTAAAGGAAAGAGATCTGACATGTGTTCCATGTTCTTACCTTAACCTTACCCAGACTACAGTGAATCACACCTCAACCTGTCACTTCCTTCTGCAGCCTAATGACATCAACCTTCTGCCTGCTTCCGTAGTAGACATATCCGCATCTTTACTAAATTAAGTAACTGCAGTTAACTGAGAATTGATTTTCTTCTTATTGTAGTTATAACTCAAATTCAAAATTTCATTATGATATGTTGTGGTATAAAATGCTATAGCGATGAAAGGGACAATAAAAAAAATGCACCAGTCTCTGTTTGCTACAAATCTTTACTACATCCAATCAGATGAGGAAACACAAGAACTGGTCTAAAATAAAACTTTCCTATTATTATAATCATAATTACAGGCATTTTTAGCACACTGGTGTCACTTAACCCATAAATAACTGCATCCAACCATATTTTTGAAATATATTGATATGTGTGGGTCTTCTCACTGAAACAACAGTGGCAGAAACACTAATCAGTCAGTTTATCATCACCACATTAATATGATGGAGTATTACTGACAGGATAAGAAAAAAAATTAAATACTAGAATGAAGTCATAATAATGCGAGAGTATAGTCGTAGGACAATGAAGTAGAAATAATACGAGAATAAAGTTGTAATAAGATGAGAGAAATATGTAGTAATAGTATGAGAATAAAGTCATAATATTAGAACACGCAAGTAGTAATTTTTTGATAACTACTACACAAAATACAGTAAAAAATTAAAATGAGGAATACTGAGCGTCTTGTGAAGTTATATATTTTGGCATCGAATTTACAGGACATACTTTTACTTTCACTATCAGTGCCACCAGAATGCATTATTTCTCAATATTTCAACAAGTTATTGCTGGCATAACAAGGAATGTTTAAATATTCTAAAGGTGGAGTTGAAGCTTGATGATTTTAGAGCTAAATTGGGCCCCTGGATCCCTGATTATTTATTTCATTTATCTAAAAGCCTTTCACACTAACCTGCGGTGATTAAGTGTGTTTGCACTGATTTGAGGGTCAGGGTATATGTCACACATTCATCGTTTCTTCTCAGTATTGCAGTTTTTCTGCCTCACACAGCAGCAAGAAGTTCTTCTGTACCTCTTACCTCTCCACCTGCCAGTTATTCAGATAAAATACTGTAATTGCTCGTGGTCACAACATTCACTCTGTCATCCGTTCACCTTTTCTCCGCTGAGGTGACGACTCGCCGCTCTCTGCAGCACAAAGTTAGATTTCAGTTTGAGACAAAAAAAGAGAATTTCCCCATCTGATCGGAATGCTTTCAGTTCTGGTTCCTTCAGTTTGAAACTCGCCTGGAGTGTGTTAGGTATTAAAAGAACCTAGTTAGAATTATTTGCTTTAGAAGGACATAATGATTGTTGTTTTTAATCTTAATTTTGGACAGCTTGCTATTCAGATTTCACTTTTTGTGACGAGTAGAGTCAGCTACAGCCGCGTGACTGCCGCCACTTTCCGATGCTTCACCCAGAGGACCCTGCCATCCCTCCCACTGATGCTTTTATCTTTCGTTTGACACTGGCCGCCATTGGCCAGTGACGGAGAACTCCAGCTCTCTCCCACTATTCAATGCTCTCTCCTGCAGAGAGTGTGTAAACGCTGCTGATGCTCGTAATTAGCCTTGCTGTGGGAGTAATTGAATGGGACAGATCAGAGTCAGCACGGCTCTTCAGACAATGGCGAAAGCCGAACACAGAAACGCATAAAGCTACATCATCCACTCATCAGCAGTTGATATCTCACGCCTGCATGTCCTTCATCTGGAAGGCTGTGCTGTCAGCAGAGCAGACGGGTGCAGGGCGGGGGTAATTGTTCCTGCTGGCAGGTGGAGGGAGGGGGGGGGCATTCACACAGGACATATGGTGAGGCAGAAGAAAGCAGTTCAGTGGAAGAGAATCATTCACATTTAGCTGGAGCAGTTCAGACTGGCTTCAGCTTCCTCTGATGACACTGTTGACATATGGATGGCAAGTCTTTCTTTTGCCTTTTCACTTCTTAAAACTCTGACTGAGCCACCCAGGCAGAACCGCTGCTAGCCAGGTTGGTTCACCCGACTGTTAGCGAGTATGGTTAACAGTTGGGTGAACTTCCTCACGCTAGAAAGAGCTTTGTGCTTTGTGGTTAGAAACAAGTGCGCCGTTTGCTAAGTATTTTTACCCGAGTTCTATGTTAATGGATACTTTGTGTTTCCAAAGTGTCGCTACTCTTACTTGAGTAAAATGTCTGTATTCTCGACCCACTGAATGACAAACAAACATGTTTTAACACCTGAAGTTTTGGTTAAAGCTTCATACGTTTTATATTGAATCAAAGAAATTGATTTGAAAACATTTTTCTTTTGCCTGATTTTTTTATTTTGTGTTTCTTATATTATTGTCATTTTGTTCCTTAAAATACCAACATTTCCACTAAACTTTATATTTTGATCCATCTGATGATGTAATTTTTAAATATTAAATGATTGATCATCTCGTCAGTTACTCAGTACTTTAGACTTTTTACAAAATACTTTTTTGCTCTTACTTGAGAAAAGTTTTTAATGGCTACTTTTTACTTTTACCCTCATGTGCAGGAGAAACCCTGGCTTCTTTTTGGTATGTTTGGTATTCGCTGTTTTCTTTTTAGAATTGTTATAAGCAAAGTTCATTTATCGTGGTTGGTGTGATTATGGAGATGATTATGCAAATAAGGATTCTTCATAAAATCAAGAAGATTATGGTCAACCCTGACCATCCTCTTCATCAGACTGCCTTGTGAAAACAGAGTATCTTCAGTCAGAGGTTTCTTCAGATTCGTTGTACTATAGACCGCTACAGGAGATGTTTCTTGCCAACAGCCATCACCATCTACAATAACTCTGAATATTCTGAACTAATGAGGTACAACGACATTTAATTTCCTTTTGGGATTAATAAAGCGTTTGCCGCCTTCAGAATTGTTCCTCTTAAGTTTTTCAAATCATAAAAAAAAAGAAATCATCCAAGAAAGTGTGTTTTAAAAAAAACAACTTTTATTTATCATGATAAATTTTCTCAATCAACTTGGCTTTGTGTGAAAAAGTAATTGCCCCCCAAACCTCCTAAGTGGTTTGAGGCAATAACCGCCATGAAGCGTTTGAAATAAACTGGCAATGAGTCTCTGAAGTCCTCAGTTAACCCACTCTGTCTGCTGCACAATGGTTTTCCTTCCTCAGTATTGAAAGTTGTTCAAGCTGGGACAGCCTGGCCACATTATCTCCTTTGGATTTTAGTATGGACTTTTACTAGGCCACTCTAAAACTTAGAAATGGTTTTTGACAATTGTGAGACAAGTTTATATGTTCTTTTCTGTATTAGGGCTCCTTTTTGAGATCCTTCTGCCTACTTCATGTTGTCAGAACGGTTCTATTTAAATGATGTCTTTATTCTTTTGGTCTGAAGTTCTTTAGGCTTGGCTGTAAAATGTGAAACTACAAAACATGCATGATTTGACAGGGAATAGCTACATTCCCACATAGCTGGTTTGGATAGTTTTTTTTCCCTTCTAATAAATGAAACCATTATTTGACAGAACGTTTTGGCTTACTCTGGTTATTTTTATTAATTTCCTAACAGCACATTTTATTCGTTTAATGTCCTGAAACATTTAAGCGAGGGGGGAAAAAGCAACAACTCAAGAAATGTGTAAAAATGACAAATTTTTTTTTACACTGATTTAAAATCAGATTTTAGAAATGAAGTTAAGATCCTAACAGCACTTAGGTATTTATGGAAAGTGAGAGAAGTCAAGATGTTCCTGTTGCCTTATCTTCACAAGACATGGCAAATTCTCTACTTTTCAACCTCACAACATTTCTAAAAGTCAAAAGTCTTTGACTTCTCACACTCAAAAATTTTGACGTTTTTTCTTGAAAATGTCTGAGCTTAATCCCAAAATTTGAGTTTTTTTCTTGCTAATTTTTTTTGGACTTTACAAACTCAGAAGTGTTCTTGTTTTGTCCCCAAAATTTCTGAAATTAATCTCAAAATTTGGAAATTTGATAAATTTTCTACCTACTACGACCCTACTGCTCTGGTACAGAAGTTACATAAACGGAGAAAAAAACTTAATGGACTGATTGAATTTATGAGCGAGTGGTGCGCCCCCTGAGGGAGAGACTCTGCACACAGTTGGCACATCTCATTTTCAGTGGGAAATGTGATTTTGATCATATTGAGATTACACAGCATCAAATAGATAACAGTTCTCTGTTGGGGGGAGGGGGGTCATATGCAGCATTTGGAGGTCTTAGGGAATGAATTCAGAGTAAATCGAGTTAAGACGACACGCGGTGCACGTCCCATCATTTCACTCCTTATTGTCATGTAGGGATTTAGGAACTAGATCCGGTGTGAGTGTGTTTCTCCAGATAAGGCTGACAGCTGACTGTGATATTGGCTGAACGTCCTGAACACTCATCAGATAATAACAGAGCTGGCTCTGTGCTGAAATCAGGGCCTGATATTAAGTGTCAGTGTTTTTTGTCCCTCCGCTCCTCTCTGACCCGGCTGCTCCTCCATCCTGCTTCTGGGTAATAGGCAGCATAATCAACACCTATATGGAGCTCTGGCTGGCCTGTAATCACAATCAGCCCTGCTCTGCTCACATGTCAGCTCCCATTCCCCTCAAACCCACCTCCCCATTAGAGGCACAGAGAGTGGGCTGTGATTCCACTGTTTACTGCCAAACAGCCTGCCACGCAGCACAGAGCAGGGGGAGACACAACACGGGTAAATAGTCTGTCAGGGTTTGTGTGCGTGCATATGTTTGTCTACCTAAGCCGTGAACGTCCAATCGCAGAACAGAGCAGAGCGAGCAGAGCAACTTCATACTCGTTCACCCTGAATGAGACCGATTCTGAACGGTTCCTTTCATGAGTTGTTCATGAAACAGAAGAAAGTTTTGTTAGTAAACTTGCAATGAGGAGCAAATCAGTTAATCACATCATGAATGGAAACAAACTCAATCATTTCCATTTTGCATGATTTATCATTATTCTCTTTCTACGAAAAACTGGATGATAAAAATCTTCAGTCTGGTGTTTTGGTCTGGAGTAGACCTATATTTTGAAGGACAATTTTTGTCTACAAAGACTTTATTATTCATTTTATTTGTTGTTTCTTGGTTTTTTTGCTTATTTGTTCTGGATATTTAAAAGGTCTTGCAGTTCCAGTGTGAAATGTTCAATATAATTTAAAGTTTATTGACTTCTAAGAATGTGTTCTTGCATTATTATGCCATTTCCATCGTATTACTTGAAAAAGGTCTCCAAACAACAATACAATGGTTTATTGCAATAACTTCTCCAGTTGTTGGGCCGGCACTGTTCTGAAAATGGTTTTCTGCCAGCAGAAGCTTCACATGCTGCAGTCATAGCACTCGATTCAAATTTTTAATATGCTCTGCTAATAAAAATATTCTAGTGTAATGACACTTTACACAAAACACACTGTTATACTCGGAGTGTTGAGCTGACCTCATAGTCATGTTAGCTTAGCCTCCTCATGACTGTGTGAGTCATAAATGCCTTATGAATCAGGGGAGATGTTAAAATGTTACTCCAACAGCAATGTGTCCTTTTCTTTAGGCGATATATAAGATGGTGTCGTCTGTGATGAAGATGCCTGAGGACGAGTCGACGCCTGAGAAGAGGACGGAGAAGATCTTCAGGCAGATGGACACCAACAGAGATGGTGAGTTTGTCTTACACACTGTTGTTTTTTTATTGGTTCTTCATATATCATCTGCAGACTCTTGGATCAGTGGATCAGTGGCCTCCCTCAGAAAGAACTGGTTTAATGAACCGTTTGAAAAACAGCTGGAAACATTCCTGTCAAAACTCCTCTGAAGAGAAACAGAAGGTTTTCTGCTCGTTTGAGCTAAAAAAAAAAAACACGATAAAGAAAATACTTTTTCTTTTCACACAACACTAATTATGGAAAAGTATGAGAATCATAACCTTTGATTAAAATGACCAAAATTTCATGGTATCACATTATTTAACAGCAATTTAATAATAATAATGATGAAAAGTTGAAGATGATGTAATTAATTTAATTTACAACAGAGATCCTGTAATTATTTCCACTGTGGCCAAGACTGTATACAATATTGATTGTTACAGTATTAATTATCTATAAACATACATATGCAATTTTGATTTTACATGTAGGGACTAAGACAAATATGCAGACTAAGCACCTACTAAAGTTGTATCAACTTAAGCACTGGATAGTGTAACTTTGTTATTAGCTTGTTAATAAGTCAGGCTATCTGCTCAGGTAGCAATAACATCAAGTATTTGAGAATTATGAACTTTCTGCATTTTTTTACATATAGGAGTATTGTATCACTGTACTAAAATTTTTATTTTTAAAATATGTTTTCTTTAGAGACTAGGGCACCAAAATGTTTTTTCTTAAAGATCAGCAATCGGCCAGAAAACTGCAATCGGTGCATCTGCAGTGTAAAATATGAAAATAAATGTAAAAAAAAAAAAAGCAACAATAATTCAAAGATTGAAACATAGCAAAGCAGCCATCTCTGTTTCAGTGTGATATATTCCCACCATGACTCTCCATGTTCCTCCATAATGACTCTAATGTACATAGGAATGTAAAAAAGAATCACAGGAATGTGAACATATATTTAAAAAGGGAAGTTAATGAACTAATACAGGAGGGAAAAGAACCAGAAATAAATACATGTAATGTTTAATGAGTCAGATCAATAAATGTGTCTCTCAGTTACAATGTTTTGAGAAAATTTATATATTGAGCCAGTTAACTGTTTTTGTGCCAGTTGCAGATGTTGCTAGTTTCATTCCACGTCATGTTGAAAGATTGCAGAATCGTCCACTGAAATCTCACAGCAGAGAGCCAGAGTAGTTCTGCAGATGAACTCAAACAGGAACCAGTCTGAGGGTGATTTAAACATCCAAACACCGCCACCTGCTGGTCATTCCTGAGCACTAACAATCCAGGGTTCGTAGAGAACCCCTAAAAAAGTAACTTTGTCAAAGTCGCATAAAAGTTAGTGTTTCTTTTGTGTGATTGAGTCTTTTCATCCTCAAATTTCCACATGATCATTGAAACATTTCCTGCTTTCTTGCTTCTGCTGCTGTGTGTGTGTGTGTGTGTGTGTGTGCATGTGTATATGTGTGCACAGGTAAACTGTCTCTGGAAGAGTTCATCAAAGGAGCAAAAAGCGACCCGTCCATCGTCCGCCTGCTGCAGTGCGACCCCAGCAGCGCCGGCCAGTTCTGAGCCCGAGGCAGCGCCGCGATCTGTAAGCCTCATGCTCCATTAGTCTCTTCCACTAAAAGTTCATTTGAGGCAGTTAGAGGACAGGTGATGAAGAGCAGGAACACCTCATGGGTTCAGAGTCGTGCAAACCTGACTGCGGCGCTGATGTAACCGAGGCAGGGCAGGGCAGAGGTCCAGCCTCACAGGCTGTTCTCTTCTCCCACGAAGCCTGGTTCCTCCCCGGCAGCCAGCCCTGCTGATGTGGGAGGGCTCAGCTGCAGCTCTGTAGGAGGTGACCTGGTAGGCTGGAGATAGACCTGCAGAAAAATCGATTTAAAGCCCTTACATGTCCTTTATAGCCATTTGTGAAATGTTACTTTATTGGATTAAAAGTGTATTGGTTCAGGTGGGATTTTCACCATCTCTGCTTAGAAAGACAGGTGTAGGTTGGTCAGATTCAAGTTTTCTGTTGCATATTGTAAAAACAAATGGTGAACACTGCAAAAACACAAAATCTCACCATGTATTTTTTTAATCTGGTTTCTAGTGTAAATAAGACAAAACTAACATACAAATAACTTTTCAGCAGGTTATAGGTCAGTGGTGTCCAAACCTTTTGCCCACGAGGCCAAAACTGGCAAATGGAAACTACTTGCAGGCCGCAAAACTCATTCGATTTAAAATGCAAAAAGGAGTTTATTGTGATTTTTCTTGTTTTAAACTTTACCTGCTTGAAAGTAAACACAATTTTTATGAAATCCATAAAGCCTTAATGATCCAAAATGTAAACAAAAAACTTTTTACTGTTGCTTTATTAAAAGAAAAAAAAATTACAAATGTTTGGTGTCATCAGTTGTTTTCTATTTTGTTAGTAAGATTTGTTACCGTTGTTGACTCATTATCATGGGGCCAATCAAAATCATTTCAAGGGCCACAAATGGCCCTCGTGCTACACTGTGGACACCAATGATATATCGGCTTCTTTTAAGTAAACAATAACTTAATAAGGATTAAAAATACTAGCTCCACTGGCAGATTATTTTACTTTTAACGTGTGAAAAATGTCTTGTAAGTGAAATAATTTCCCAGCTGAACTGCTTTTTTATCCATGTTGAGGAATTATTTATGTAAAACAAGCTCCTACATCTTGCTGAAAACTTACTTCTAGGTTAGTTTTTTCCCTTTTTCAAGTGTGCTAAAGTAGAAAGTAGATCAACAATAATTGAAGAATTAGTTTTTACATTGAAAGACATTTTCTTATTTCTCCAACGCTGAATGAAAAAAAAAAAAAACGCTGTGTGGAGAAAAAAAAAGGGGTTGTTTTTTTTCAGCTCCTTTTAACATAATGGGTTCAGTAGCACTTTTTAACAGTGTGTTTGATATATTACCTTCCACTCACTCACGGTGAAGTGTGAGTTTGCTCTAACAGGTAGAGGGAAGGCAGTGTGACCTCAGTGTGAGTCAGTGCATTCCCAGCCTTGGTGATTAATATGAGCCGCTTCCCAGAACTCACCGAGTGATGCTGCAGACCGACTGCAGCTTGGTGACAGCATCCTGTCACTGCGCAATAACAACACACTGACATACAGCGTGTCATCTGAGCGCTGCATTAAAGGGACGGCCCTCCTGATCTCCACTCATTTATTTTCTCCTAATAAAATTTTAAAATATACAGATTTCTTGAACACTTTCCCACACATTATATAGATCAATTCCACACAGGTGGTTGTTTGAAAGCCTTTATTTCTGTTATCCATGGGGATTTTCCACTTACAAATGAAAACATGACATTTAAAATGAGAATATTATATCTGACCAATAAAAAAAAATAATACAGAATTGTGAGTTTAGTTAAACCTGCTTTTAGGGTGTTCTTTTCAAAAGAGTTTTAATTTGACAAAAAAAAAAAAAAAAGACCTGACGCTTGTCAGCAAGCGATGAAAGGGAAAAAAATTCAGGAGGTGTGATTGGCTATGCTAGACATTTTATGTTATGCGGATCCACGTAGATATTAAAATAATCTGCACACAGAGACATTGACTGACTTGAGATTGTTTTCTTCGCAGTGCTTCTTTGGGTGACTCTACATGCCTGTAACTCTGCACTATGGAGCAGACTGATGATGAAGAATGACAAGATGAAGATGAAGAGGAAGCCAGGCCTTCAACATGTACTGAGGACTTTTTAAAGATGGCCGCAGGAGCCCAATTCATCGTTAATATTCTTTCTACGCCCCTCTCCCTTACCCACCAACTAAACAGCTGTCTGTGTCTGAAATCCAGGCAAAATCCACACCACTTCTGGTTACAGACCACCCTCACCGCCCCTTTCTGACTGTAATGAACCTCCTCAGTTCTCCTGTAGGCCTGTTAGAGTGTAGAGAAGGTTTACCATAGGTTGTGTGTATATATATGCAGTGTAAACTGGAGTCTCTGTATCAGTGTCTTTGCTTGGCTCTCTGTTCTCTCGAAACTTCCAGTTAGGCCCACACAGAGCACCGTGTGCGACAGACTGAGCGTGTGCAGAAGAGGGAGGGAGGGAGAGAGATAGAGAGAGAGAGAGATACAGCATGTGCTGTAGGTGAGCAAGAGAGGACCTGTGAAGTCTGTCCTTAGCTCACAATGAGTCCCGCTTTCATTTTCTTCTTTTCTACCGTAAGACATGTTTTGTTTTGTTTTGTTTTTTGTAAACTTGATAGACTGTTTGTTTTATATATCGTGCTGGAACGGACACATCACGTAACATTATGCTTCTACGCATATGCTCCCAGATCCGTACTTAGACTTTGTGACGAGCGTCCCTCGCCCTCCGTCTGTTCCTATATGTTTTATTTTGAAATATCGGAAGTAAGAGCACAGGAAGTGCTGGTGCGCTCGAGCTTCTCACACAACACAAACCTTAGTCTTTCCAGGTATTTCGAGTACAGTGTAGGTATTTCTTTTGAAGTGCACCTAAGCTCATTGAGCAATTCCATGTAGTCCAGAACGTTCGCTTCCGAACAAAGTTGTGGTGAAATAATAATAATGAAAATAATAATAGAAGATGTTTATTTAAATGTAGCCGGATTTCAAGCATGCGGACCAGATTCTTTTATTTCGACTAAAAAGCGAGGCGCACAGAAACGCCTCGCGCTCTCTTTTAACTTGTTTAATGAAACGCTGCATGTAGTCGTTGGGTACACGGGCGTGTAAACTAACACGACACGTTTGCATGTGACTTAGGCGCATGTGTGTTTTTACTATAAGTTCATAGATACTCAAACTGCCAGCGGAACGACGGGCTGTCGGTCAGACATCGAGCGCGTCCCACCGGATGCGCGCGGGAGGGTTCGCTCGGATTTATCGCCTCCGTATCCTCGCTCGGCTCCGCCCCGCGTTCAGGAGGAGAGAGTCTGAGCAGGATCCGCCTGAAGCCGCCCCGTGAATGTAACCGAGCATCGAGAAGCTTTGAATGTTCAGAAAAAATGCTAAAGAAGAAGACCAACAGAGAATCCGAACTACTGCAACGATGCTGTCACAATGTGTCGCTTTTACTGTTTTTTATAAATGTACATGTAGAAGCTTTTCTTATAAAAGGAAAAAAAACAAAAAAGAAATGCGTCAGGTGTAATATTTCTGTCAAATACAAATTAGCGAATTGTGATCAAGTGCCAAATAAAAACAAAACAGTATTGTATAAATTTATACTATAGGATGGTTATATGTTGAACAAAATGTTTGTAATTGTTGAATTTTGTAGGTTTTGTAAGGTATCCTGTATTTTAGTGACTGACGTTTTGAAACACAGGATTCTCTAATTTTTTTTGTTCTTTTTTTTGGTCAATTAAAAGGCAAGAATTAAATCTATGGCATACTGCGTGCACGTATTCATATGGTGTGTGTGTGTGGTTCATTTTTGTTTCGTTAAATTGTGATTCTGTCTTACGTTGGACGTAAAAACCAAAGCATCTTTGTTAAAAATGTCAGGCTTTTATAATGTAAAAACAATGGGGTATATGCCACGGACATCCGTTTTAGCACGTCCGCATTTTTTTGCCACATAGAATGTTTCCGGTGCACATGCAACAGTATGTTAACAGTGGTTCCTCAGTAGCTGCAGGACTATTAATGATGCTTATATAATTATTCAGACGTCCTGAAACGTTCCAACAACAACAAAGGATTTAAGCTGGATGTGTCAAAACTTCACAATAACTTCGAAGGTAAGTTAATAAATCGCTTGTATTCACCATGGGCTGCACAGTGGTGCAGTTGGTAGAGCTGCTGCCTTGCAGCAAGAAGGTTCTGGGTTCGATTCCCGGACCCGGTCTTTCTGCATGGAGTTTGCATGTTCTCCCTGTGCATGCATGGGTTTTCTCCCACGCATGCACTGGGAGACTGGGTTTTCTCCGGGTACTCCGGTTTCCTCCCACAGTCCAAAAACATGACTGTCAGGTTAATTAGCCTCTCCAAATTGCCCATAGGTGTGTGTGTGTGTGTGTGTGTGTGTGTGTGTGTGTGCATGGTTGTGTGTCTCTGTGTTGCCCTGCGACAGACTGGCGACCTGTCCAGGGTGAACCCCGCCTCTCCCCGGTACGCTAGCTGGAGATGGGCACCAGCAACCCTCCCGACCCCACTGAGGGACAAGGGTGTAAGAAAATGGATGGATGTATTCACCATAATGCCTCATATGTCTGACGTAGCTAACAGGAACAAACTTACAAAGATGCTATGTAAACGTTAAGTGTTTTGATTATCTGTGCAGTGCGCAATCTACATATCTATGCTGTATAGATAGATATAGAAATATAGCATATAGATATGTCTATATTGTTCCCAAGCTGTCAGTCTTAGCTGAAGTTGGCTGAAGCCTTCTAATTGATTTGCAAAATTTATAAAATGTCAATAATGGATTCCAGAACGCATTAGATTTGAATTATTAATTTGGCATTATTTGTTATTTTAACTTTCCGTTTTCTTTTTTTTTTTATCTTTAAGATAGTTGGAGTTGGACAGGAGTTCAGTTTGATGGCTTCCTGGAGGGAGAGATTGGCTGAGCTAATGTTGCCAACAACTTTTCTCCTGCTAACTTTTCTGCTTTTCTTTAAAGTTTTTAGATCAGTTGCTCTGTTTCCATTTTGCTCTATTTTTTTATTTTTACCTTGATGCTTACCTGGTCAGTTGAGGTGGAAATGTACATCCTCTTGATTACTGACAAATGTCAGAACCACATGGACTGAGCTGGTTACATCAGATCAATCTGAATCTTTATTTCTCATTAAAACAACTTCTTGTAATTTTAAGACATTGTTATAAAATTGCATCTTTTTTCTGCTGTAACGATGACTGCATTCTTGCAATTAAAATTTCTTGTGTCCTGACCGTAATGCTCCCTTATGCAACTCACAGAACAGATTATTGAAACTACATATTACTTAATATTCACATTTCTTTGCTAGTATTACCTAAATGTGTTGCATTTTAACATCTCACTTGAATTCTTGATCTACATGCAAATACTTGATATAACGTAAACACAGAGAAATGGGGAAAACAAGGTTTGTGAAATGTAGATAAAATTTCATTGTAGGTACAAACAGGATAGCAAAATGAACAGTGAATATATCCTGCTGAGTAGCGGGAAGCGCGAGAGAAGGACAGAGCGCGAGGCAGCAGCATTGATGGATATATTACTGGACATTACGTGACTTATCGTGCGCCACACATGCACCATTGCTGTCCATTGAGTCAACATTATGGGTGGTCAGAAAATACCACAGTCACACAAAGAATATGAAAAATGGACTCAATATTTAGCGGTTAATTCAACCCTATGAATTGGATAACAAGGCCTTCAGATTTAACAGGTGAGCAAAACGTTTTAACTTAAAGAAAACATCGAACAAGTGAGCAGTGGGTCAGTTATGCTAGCCTAACTGTTGCTAACCTTCTATTGACTTTGATAACCTTAACATGTGCTGCGCAGTTCGGTGTGTTTTGGTTCCGTTAGCACTAAATCAGGTCACATCAGTAGAGCGGCTGTTTAAATCAGCTAATCAACCACCGCGGTAGTCGGGCGAAAACTTAATAATAATGACAATATAGACATCAAACCTGACAGAATAATGTAACAGACTGAATGTTATGTTTTGGTGTTTTTGCTTCTTTTTTGTGTGGGAATTTTTTTGTTTTTTGGTGTTGATTCCCCTGATCGGTAATCTCTGCTCTATCTGCTCGGTGAGCTGTTGTCTGCCGGTTGCCACGGCAACGGGTCCGCGTAAAGCGACACACAGAGCGAGGAAAGCCAGAATAGAAGTGGTGTTTGGTTCTTCACCTGTTTATCAGCTTTAATGTACCTTTATTGTGGCGCACTGTCTGCACCCGCTGCAATTCCTAAAAGTTAAACAAGCGACAAAAAACTGAACTAATCATCAAACTATGGCTCCTACAGCATATTTAAAATAAAACGACTGACCAATATAAAATAAATTTGATTCTTCTTGTATCTTGACAGAACTAACAGAAACAAAATACAAATGATGGCGCTACAAATATTTTTGTGACAGATTTCTGCTGGGCTTGTATTAGGATAAAATGGTTTTCTGGACATAATTCAATGAATCACATAGTGACTAATAGGCACTGTCCAATCCAGTAATGCATATCAATTAGCAGGAGTATGAAAGACATAAAAATAATTAACTATACTATATTAAGAAATTATATTTAATCCTCAGTGCTACATGAATGCAAGTTAAAACATTTTCCAACAAGTAAATTAAGTCCAATGCTAGGTCTGTGTAAGCTAAACGTGAGAGTGAGACGTCATGCATATACAGGGGTGAAAGTAAGGGGGTACGGCAGGGTACTGCGTACCCCTAAAAGATTTAGCGGGGGTACGCAGTACCTGCAAGAGAGGGGAGCGGCTGCTGTAAAACCTGAATAGGTTCACTGTGCAGCAGTGAGTTCACCCACTTATCAGCCGTGACCGATTAGTTTTTCAAGAACAATCTAAAACACAACTTAATCAGTTAATAAATAACTTTATTCCCCATTTCATATTGTTTCTGATCTGTTTGTGCTTTGCTAGAGCAGCGGGGCGATATGTCGATCGCGGAAGGTTTTGAGTCGATCTCGGCATTAGGTGACAAACTGAACGCCGCCAGGAGGCTGAGAGCAGCACGTCCTCCTCTGACTCGCTTAAATCGCTCGTAACTTTATTAAACAACAACAAAGTCAACAAAACATGTTCAAATGAATGACACAACAAAAATAATGATCTCAGTAATTATTGTTTCTACAAGGTGTTGCGCAATTCCGCTGTAGTTTCTGAACGTTCAATAAACGACAAACTTGGACTAATTACCTCGTTTTTTGTGAGTTTACGTCATTTACAACAAACATCAAACACGGTGAATATGTTTCATTAAGTATTTAACAAACAAATAGCTACTACTGCGATAATTCCATCCATCCATCCATTTTCGTACACCCTTGTCCCTCAGTGGGGTCGGGAGGGTTGCTGGTTCCCATCTCCAGCTAGCATACCGGGCGAGAGGCGGGTCACCCTGGACAGGTCGCCAGTCTGTAGCAGGGCAACACAGAGACACACAACCATGCACACACACACTCACACCTAGGGGCAATTTGGAGAGGCCAATTAACCTGACAGTCATGTTTTTGGACTGTGGGAGGAAACCGGAGTACCCGGAGAAAACCCACGCATGCACAGGGAGAACATGCTACTGCGATAATTATGTGGAATTAAATTAATTATCTAATATAAAAGAATAGTTTGGTGCTGTCGGGCTCAGAGTCTGAGAGGCTTTTCCTTTATCAAACTATCGTTTTATTTTTTGCCTCTTATTTAGCGGACATATTGATGTTGATGTTACTTTCTCCAAAATGATAACCTGTTTCAATCTTTATAGCTCCACTGTTGAAAATGAGGCTCTAACATTCACAAATGACATTGAAATAAAATCCAGTCCAACATCTGGTTTGAGGTGATTCCTCTGAAACCTGTTGGAGGAAAAGTATCCCAACTTCAGAAGATGAGCTTTAACCTAACAGAGCTCTGTGGTTCCTCCTATTAGTATGAGAGTCAGGGTGAGGAGGCGCCATTTTAGGAAGAGAAGTGGAAGCTGCAGGATCTTCAGAACAAACAGGTCATGATGCTGGGCTACTGATTATTCCTCTGTCTGGACAGAGGATCAATAGAACCGGTTTAAAAGTGTAGAGAAAAGTCGAGCTCATTCCACTTCCCCATGCTGGAGATTTTAGTTATTTTAGTTTAGCTAAAATAAATGGTTACATGCCAGACATGGAAAACTAGGGTCACTCCTTGCCATGATGTTCAGAATTTAGGTCTCATGGCATCTCAAAATTCATCAGCACAGAAACTCCAAAGCACACAAAGAAAAGAAGCACACACACACATATTTATTTATTGTCATAGTACCCCCAATAATTTAAAACTACTTTCACCCCTGCTCATAAGGAGCCACCTCTCTTAAGACCTGCCAATCTGTGGACTGAAAACAGTCCTGGAGCACACAGGCTGCATCCCTGGGCCACACAGTGACTGTCTTCTTCCTTGACCTAAACCGTGTCATCAGCGGACGATATGCTGGCGCCAGCAGGATGGACATGTGGTCGAAGAGGCTAAGATGGGCGTGAGGAAGAGCTCTGTACGCACCGTGAATGTTGGTGTAAACACAATACAGAGTTGATTATGCAAATTGATGTCAAAAAGAGAATTGATGACATCACAAACGGTCATAGCCATTGCAGAAGTGGGAGAGCAAGTAGAAGGATTGTCTCCTAACGAGTTAGTGCAAAAGTTCTACAAGATAAAAGACAATTCCTAACAAAGGAAAATATTGAGCAGTTTTTTGATATGTCTAGAGAAAGACTATTAACAATGAATCAGAGCAGTCAGGCGTCCTCTTCTGTTTCGCAATATGAGATAACACAACGGACTTTAGCTGTAGAGACACGGAAGCTCCAAGACGTCTTGAAAGAAGTGAAAATGATGTCTACTGAGACACAGACTCTACTCAAAGCAAACAAGGAGCTGAAGATTCAAGTTATGAATTTAGAAAAAGCTGTACTTGAAAAAGACAAGCTGATTAGGGAAAAAGACTAGGATTTTGAAAATCTGTTCAAAGAAAACCAAACTTTAAAGGAAGATAACATCACCCTGGAGAAGAAAAACGTTGCCTTGGAGCAGAAAAACACAGCGCTGGAGAAGGAAAAAAAACACTCTAGAGCAGAAAACCACTGTTCTGGAGAAGGAAATAATCTCCTTCAAGTTGATAAGCAGTGTCCTGGAGCAGGAGATCACCACCCTGGGGGAGAAATGCACTGTCCTGGATCAGAAAAACACCTCCCTAGAGAAGAAAAAGACATTCCTAGAGAAGGAAAAGACTACCCTGGAGCAGAAAAGCACCGCCCTGGAGCAGGAGAACATTGCCCTGGACAAGAAAAACACCGATTTGGAGAAGAAAAACACCATCTTGGAGAAGAAAAACAACACCCTGGAGAAGGAGAACACCGCCCTGAAACTGGAAAACACTGCTCCGGAGCATAAAAATACCACCGTGGAGCAGTACAGCACCATTTTGAAGCAGGAGAATGCTGCATATGAGCTGATAAACGCTAACCTGAAGATGAAGAGCACCAGCTTGGATCATAAATGGAAAATCCTGGAGCAGAAAAAAACCATCTTGGAGAAGAAAAACAGCACACTGCAGCATGAGAACGCCACCCTGAAGAAGAAAAGCACCGCTCTGGAGCATGATAAAACCACCCCGGAGCAGAAAATGGCATTCCTAGAGAAGGAAAAGACCACCCTGGAACAGGAGAACGCCACCCTGAAGCTGAAGCTGGAAAGCACCGCTCTGGAGCAGGATAACTCCACCTTGAAGCTGATAAACGCTGCCCTGGAGCAGGGAAACACCAGCTTGGAGCAGGAGAACACTGCCCTGAAGCTGAAAAGCACCACTCTAGAGCAGAAAATCACTGTCTTGGAGCAAATAAACACTGCCTTGGAGCAGATAAACACAGCCTTGGAGCAGAAAAGCACCACCCTGGTGCAGAAAAGCACCGTCCTGGAGCAGACCAACACCGTCCTGAAGCAGAACAACACCGTCCTGAAGCAGAACAACACCGTCCTGGAGCAGAACAACACCGTCCTGGAGCAGAACAACACCGTCCTGGAGCAGACCAACACCATCTTGGAGCAGAACAACACCATCCTAGAGCAGAACAACACCGTCCTGGAGCAGACCAACACCATCTTGGAGCAGAACAACATCATCTTGGAGCAGACAAATACTGAACTGGAGGAGGGTTACACCTCCCTGCAGGAGGAAAACGACATCCGCAGCCAGATAAACACCATCTTGGAGAAGCAAAACAAAGACCTGAAGCTGAATCGCATTGTCCTGGAGCTGACAATCACCGCCTACATTCAGGAAAACAAAATGTTGCAGCTTGAAGTGGAACAGCTGAACAAAAGACTGATGTTCTTAGAGGAGCAGCCATCTGAAGAGGAAACCGACGAAGAGAGCCAGTCGGTTTCAGACCAGTCAGCAGGAGCAGGAGTATTCAGACGTGTGGTCAGAGGCTTTACCAATACACTTCTGAAAATGTGCAAAACAACCTGAGGTACTGGGTTCAAGCATGGTAATTATAAATAGAGAAGTGTCATGAGGGCTCCAAGCTTCATGCTTGCTTGTCGATGGTAGAAAACCTTGAGGACAACAGGACTGCAGTGTCAGGGCAGCTTGACACTTGGGGGCTGATGGCGGAAGAGCCAATCGCTTGAAAGATGTTGGCAGGAGAGCTTGCACCCGGCCAATCTCCAGGGCTTTGTAGCGAGTCTCTTTGGTCTCCCGGCTGACCTCCAGGGCTTTGTGCCGAGTCCCTTTGGTCTCTCGGCCGATCTCCAGGGCTTCATAGCAAGTCCTGCTGGTCTCCAGGCTGACCTTCAGGGCTTCGTAGCGAGGCCTGTTGGTCTCCCGGCATTCGTAATGAGTCCTGTCGGTCTCCCGGCTGACCTCCAGGGCTTTGTGTCAAGTCCCGTCGGTCTCCTGGGTGACCTCCAAGGCTTTGTGCCGAGTCCCTTTGGTCTCTCGGCCGATCTCCAGGGCTTCATAGCAAGTCCCGCTGGTCTCCGGGCTGACCTCCAGGGCTTCGTAGCGAGGCCCGTTGGTCTCCCGGTTGACCTCCAGGGCTTCATAGCAAGTCTCGGTGGTCTCCAGGCTGACCTCCAAGGCTTTGTGTGGAGTCTTTTAGGTCTCTCGGTTGACCTCCAGGGCTTCATAGCAAGTCCTGCTGGTCTCCAGGCTGACCTCCAGGGCTTTGTGCCGAGTCCCTTTGGTCTCTCGGGCGACCTCCAGAGTTTCATTGCGTGTCCTGTCGGCCTCTGGAGCCTCGTCGTGGGTCCCATTGGCCTCCCGGTTCCTGTTCTGCCGCTGGCAGGTACTTGCTCCACTGCTAGTGTCGTAGGTCCCATTGACCTCCAAGCCAGGCTCAGGAGATTGGCTGGGAGGTCGACAGAACCTGCGACAATGCTCAGGAGGTCGGTCAGGACTTGACACACCAGCATCCCCAAGGTTCCCACTCTGTCGCCAACACCCACCAAGGTACATGCTCTGCTGCCAGTGTCCTTCAAGCCTGCTGTTCGCCGGCATCCTCCTCAGATTCTTTTGGTGTTCCTTAGTTGTTTCCATTTAATTCTGCCTTGTTTTCCACATCTGTTCTTCATTGGTGATTTTAATTATGTTTATTTCTTGTTTCTAGTTATTTTCCTTTGTTCTAGTTTAATTAGGTTCCTTTAGTCTCCTTTCTTCTTTGTGTTTGTATTTTGGTTGTTTCCCCTTGTGTAATCTTCCCCCCTTTCCTTTGCCACTTTCTCTATCCCTTCACAGTCTGCTTCCACTCACACCTGCTCATCAGCCCAGGTCCTGCACAGTGGTGCACGTGATAGCACTGTTGCCTTGCAGCAAGAAGGTCCTGGCCTCTTGCTGCAAGGCAAGAAGCCTTGCAGCCAGCAAGAGGCTTGCTGCAAGGCCTCTTGATAAAGGAGAGGCTTGTCCTTTATCAAACAATTTAGTTTTTTGTTTCTTATTTAGTGAAAATATTGATGTTTATGAGATTTTCTCCAAAAATGTGGAGTTCACATGTTCTCCCAATGCATGCGTAGGTTCTCTCCGGGTACTCCGGCTTCCTCCCAAAGTCCAAAAGCATGACTGTTGGGTTAATTGATTTCTGTACCCATCCTTAGGTATGGATGTGTGCGTGCATGGTTGTTTTGTCCTGCCTCTGTGTTGCTGGTGACCTGTCCAGGGTGTACCCCGCCTTCTGCTAGAGATGGGCACCAGCACCTCTCCTGACCCCACTGGGACAATGGTGTAAGAAAATGGATCGATGGATCATCCACCCAAGATCTTTTCTGAAGCTCACTACCTCCAGTATTTAAGCACCTCATTGTTAGTCACTAGTTGCCGGTTCGTCTTGTCACTTTTCTCATTTCTTCCTGGTTTCCTTGTGATCTTCCTGTTTCTCCAATTTGTCTTTGTTTTGCACTTATTTTGTTCCCTGGATTTTTTTTTTTCATGTTTGTAAGTTTGATTATTCGTTTTTCCATTAAATATTCTTAAATTAACTACGTCTCTCACCCGGTGCACTTGGGTCCACTTATAATCAGGGGTGAAAGTAAGGGGGTACGGCAGGGTACTGCGCACCCCTAAAAGATTTAGCGGGGGTATGCAGTACCTGCAAGAGAGGGGAGCGGCTGTCTGCTGTAAAACATGAATAGGTTCACTGTGCAGCCGTGACTGCGCCCACTAATCAGCCGTGACTGATTAGTTTTTCAAGAACAATCTAAAACACGACTTAATCAGTTAATGACTACGTTTTTTTCTCATTTCATATTGTTTCTGAACTGTTCGTGCTTTGCTAGAGCAGTGGTGCAACACGACGATCGCGGAAGGTTTTGAGTCGATCTCGGCATTAGGTGACAAACTGAACGCAGCCAGGATGCTGAGACCAGCACGTCCTCCTCTGACTCGCTTAAAACGTTCGTAACTTTATGAAAGAACAACAACAAAAAAATCAACAAAACGTGTTCAAATTAATGACCCAACGAACAATCTCAGTAATTATTGTTTCAACAAGATGTTGCGCAATTCTGTGCGTTTCGGTTCCATTATCAAAATAAATAGTAGAGCAGGAGTTTAAAATTAACTAATCAACCACTCAACTTCATGAGAGGTTTATTGATGATCGCAAAATAAATATCAAGCCTGCAAACCTAATATCGTAACGGATTTAATGTTATATTTTTAACATAATCTCTGGTCGGCTTGTGGACCGCAGGAGATTGCCCTGGCAACGGGTGTGCTTAAATGACAGAGAGAGACGGAGAGTAAAAAAGTGCGAGTGGTTTAGAGTTAATCACCTGTCCAGGTTGTTTTACCTTTGCTGTGACTCATCACAGCCGCTGTAGTTTCTGAACATTCAATAAACGACAAACTTGGACTAATTACCTCGTTCTTTGTAACTAACAAACATCAAACACGGTATATATTTTTCATTAAGTATTTAACAAACAAATGGCTTCTTCCGCAATAATTATGTGAAATTAAATTAATTGTCTAATATAAAAAATAGTTTGGTGCTGTCGAGCTCAGAGTCTGAGAGGCTTGTCCTTTATCAAACAATTTAGTTTATTGCTTCTTATTTAGTGGAAATATTGATGTTGATGAGATTTTCTCCAAAATGATAACCTTTTTCAACTTTTATAGCTCCACTGTTGAAAATGATTAGCTAACATTCACAAATGACATTGAAATAAAATCCAGTCCAACATCTGGTTTGAGGTGATTCCTCTGGAACCTGTTGGAGGAAAAATATCCCAACTTCAGAAGATGAGCTTTTAACCTAACAGAGCTCTGTGGTTCCTCCTATCAATATGAGAGTCAGGGTGAGGAGGCGCCATGTTAGGAAGAGAGGTGGAAGCTGCAAGATCTTCAGAACAAACAGGTCATGATGCTGGGCTACTGATTATTCCTCTGTCTGGACACAGGATCAATATAACCAGTTTAAAAGATAAAAGAATGGTTATATGCCAGACATGGAAAACTGGGATGACTCCATGCCATGATGTTCAGAATTCAGGTCTCATGGCATCTCAAGGTGTCAACATTGCAGCCAGTAGGCTGAGAGAAATACAGCTTTATTTTGTAGCAATTCAAGAGCTACCAGCTTTTATTGCTTCGCAAAAAAATAATCAGCACAGAAACTCCAATGCACATAGAAGTAATATGTATGTATATATATTTCTTTGCCATAGTACCCACAAGAATTTAAAACTACTTTCACCCCTGTAGGTATATATATATATATATATATATATATATATATATATATACACACACACACACACACACATACTGGCATATGCTGCCACCCTCTTGCCACCCCATAAATATTTTTCTCGATCTGCCCCTGTTCCTAGCAGCTAATTAGACATCAGACTTGTTTTGCCTTTACTGGTGATGAAAACTCATCACTCTGGAGGAGAGAAAGACCGGCTCAGCCCCGTCCAGGATGACTGCAGTGTCAGGATAGCCAACAAAGTCTGCAGGTAGATTTTTGCATATCTGGTGCTCTGGTTTCAAGATCATAGTTTAACCAAATACTGTAAATAAAAAGTTAGTCCACGTTGTGATGATCCGGCAGACCGTGGACTGATGGACGCCGTCAGCTGGTCCAGGTGCTTGGATCCAGTGGAAAGGTAATCGGCACAGAGGCTCAATCAAGGCTCAGAAACGCATCACGAGGTGTTACGTTGTAAATCTGAAAAATTAAAAACATACAAAAAACTAATAAGCGTCCATATTTAGCTACACAATGTAATCAAAACTAATAAATCCTCAGCTCTTTTTAAGAGTTTTGCTTGAAAATAAATTGACAATATCTCAGAAAATTAAATGTTTAAGTGAAATAGTTCTGGTATCACAAAGAAACTGCAAAAAATGTTTCAGAGTTGTAACAACACTGAAGTTACTGAGTAAAGAGTGAACTGAAATATTTACTACTTAGAAAATGCATGTTAAAATCTGAATACTCTTTTGAAAGTGTGCAGCTGAAATTAATTTAAACTACTAGCAGGCAAAGCACAGTGTTCGCCTAATATCTGTACCAACAGCAGGACAAAAAATGATGCATATAAGAGGCATTAGTTTATAAAAGTCAAGGCAAACATAAATGTACCATTTTAATAACAAAAAGCAGCGGGAGGATGTAACTTCATAACCTCATTTTCTAAGCAGAATCTCAGAGGAAAAAAAAGAGAAATTACGTTTGTGTAACGCAAGAACAGATTAAAGCAGCCTAGTGGAAAAATTCACTCTAACGTGGATTATAATTATGAAACAGCAAAGGTACATGTCATATTTTCGGGATTCGGGAAATACGTGATTTGTACCATTAGTTCTGTGGGTTTTTTATGTGGGTCGGTGCCACTTAAACGGCTGTAAAGCGAAGGTTTTGGACCTTAATCTGACTGACTACCTGTGTGGTTCGGATCGGACTGAAGCGTTGCTGCTCTCGGCTGTTCTTAAATTACCTGCTCGGTATCGGAGGGGCTCGTCGCTCCGACTGCATGTTAAATGTATTTCATATAATTGTCATATAAACAAAAGCTAAGGAGTTGCCTAAAAATAATTTCATACTCTGTATAACACAAACGCACATCAACACACGTATTGACTCACCTTGTGCCGAATCGCTGCCTCTGTTCTCAGCCTGTTCCTGTAGCAGTGGATTTCCTGCGGCATTATTTTCCTCCAACAAATTATTCCAGTGAAGGAAGCGCATACAGCTCCCTTTTAACCTCCGTCTTCCCGTTTCTGACGCTGGATCTTCAATATCCTCAAGATTTGAAATAGCAGGCAGCTACAAACCGGGTGTTAGCTGTAGTGGCTAAGTTTTGGCTACAGTCCGCTGTCGCCTTGACATCAGCAGGAAAATGAAAAAAACTAAGCACTGGATGGTACCGGCTAATTACTGGACACAACAGCACACCAAAAAACTCGATTGTTGTACCAGTAGCTCACAGATATTTTAAGTTGTGCTCTTTTTCATGGTGCAGATCTTGCAGCTTTGACCAAGAACAATAGGAGCAAGCAGGACCCGGAACCAATCTATGTGGCATAAATTCAAACGGAAATACGTCACCACCTCTCGTGGCATATACCCCATTGGACTGAGATCATTGTGTGTTTCACCCATAGACATTAATACGTAGACGCCTCATGGAGCGGGTCGGCCCGTTGCTGCGATACGTAACAGCGTCCGCCATATTGAATGTGGAATATGTGCCAGTAAGCAAGTGAATAGACCGAACTTTATAAAGTGCCGTTCTACAAAGTATTTTAAATTAATACCTGCCATTGACACATTTTCTCACACACATTAATATATTTGGCAATCAAAGAAATGACTAAAGACAGAGTTTCTAACTTTTGATGTGATTATTTAATTGTTTTGGGGCATTTCTGAATAAAGAGCACAATGTTTTATTTGATAGAAATGATTCTGATCATTTTTATATTGAAATTGATAATCAGACACACTTTTACAGTGTTTTATTAAAGAATATATTTACATAATTCCATAATTTAATGTGCATTTAACATTTCAAGACAAGAAACAAATAATTTTCCTGTATTTATTTTTTATACATTGAGAAATGACTTGATTTATAAATCAGTCATTGTCAAACATTAAACTACATATTTTTCTTACTTTTTTCCAGAGAATAAATATTTATTACAGTACGTGAACTCTGCTATTGACAGCAAAGGGTGAAAAAAATTCTAACAGAGTAAATTATTTTGATGTCATTTCATAAGCTGTATTAATACACTAATACTTCAGATTGAGATATTTAAAAATACACAAAAAGTGGAAGAATAAAACTATTTACTATACTGGGAACACTGGTCACAGGCTTCAGTCTGCTGGTCACACTGGGAGAACTCAATGACTTCTGAGACGTCCTGGTTCACAGGCTAAAGCCAAGGATAAAAGAGAAATCATCCAAAAGTTTAATAGAAAATACATATACGTTTCCTTCACATTCAGAAAAAGACGTTTTCAGCATGTTGGGCTCTGACTCGTAGCATCTTTATAGCTAAATACCGACATGGTGAACCTGAGCTGGAAACAGACTGAAGACCAGCAGCTCCAGCTCTGATCCTGACTGATCTTTCCTCACAAAATCCTCTGGTTTTTAATGAACTTCTCCTCTAACAGCGGTTTCTCCTCAGCTCTCTCATTAGAAAACAGTATAAAAACGTTAGCTGCTACGCTAACAACCAGCGGTTATTTCGGGCCAATTTAGCTACATAGGAAATATTTTTCGGTTGTTTAGAAGCGAATTTCTGGCTGCAAAGTAAAGTAATTCTGATCTTTCATCCTTACCTGGGGAAGGTAATCCTAATGGATCCAGTTTGTTTCGTAAAACGGTTGAAACAAGTCCACACAGCACAGGACTTAAGGAGCTCCATCGCCCTGCTGCCACATAGAAGACGGCGGACGCTGTTACATACGACTCGGCGCTCCATGAGGGGTCTACTATTGATGTCTATGGTTTCACCTCTCATGCGACCTTTGACCTGCACAACAGAAATGCGTCACCGTGGGTACGGTGTTCTTCTGGTCATGTGTGGTGTCATTTTTCGTACTGAACGTAGCTTTTGGAACTATGGACACAAAGTTAAACGTTGTCATCAGACCAGAACATGTTTCTGTGGAACTTCAAAGGTGTTTTAACCAGGACTGCACCGATAGCAGCTTACCATATTTATACAGTACTCCAATCCAAAGGAAATAATCAAAAAAAATTCAAGGCTGAGATTAAAAATAAAATACAAAATTCTCATAAAAACTAAATTTTAAAGCCTCCAAAAGTGACTTAACCCTCAACATTCAGATGTTGTTGCAACCAGACAAAGACACACACAGACATCTGTGTATAAAACTATATTTAATGATTCATGAATAAGACTGTACATCATGGTGCCAAAGACGGAATGATACAGAAGTTGACAATATCATTTTCAGTATGGCTAAAAGTAGAGGAAAGTAAAGCTCTGATCTGAAATCTCAGAAAGTTGTATAAACCTCTTCAGTTTGGAGCAAATATAAATAACGTTGGAAAGAACCCAGAAAAAAAAGAACCATCTTTACTGCCGTCACGTCATTTTAAAATTCTGAGACATCTATTTACAACTCGCATCCAAACTTTTGACATGCCGAAAAAAAAATACAATCTGAATAAATTCAGAGTAAAAATAAAAACAAGGAAAAACATAGAAGCTACTTTCTAGAGGCATCGTGTACAGCTGTAAACATAGAAAATCTGCCTCAACCATGAATAATGCTATGCTAGATCACATTACATCAGCAGACCAGGCGCCAACAGCAGACCTCACTAGTGTTTATTGTGTTCATCCTGTGGAACCTCAGCAAACCAACATGTTGCTTTATGTAGATCTGGAATATTACCGGCTCCAACGGAATAAAAAAACGGTTCAGAAAGCAACTGCTACAAGGTAACGTTCGTATACCGTCACACATTTTGGCTCTTTGTATAAAAAATCTCCTCTTAACCAGGCAGCCTTGCTAAGACTGCCGCGTGGCGTTCAGGGAACCCTGCTTGGTGCAGTTCTTAACGGTTACCTGCAACGCTTGTGAGTGTCCACCCAGTTCTGTTGCCTCACTCAGCAGGCATCTTCTCTGTCCGTATAATGTAATGACTGAATACGGCACTGAAACCGAGGGAGGTCAGATTTCTGACAGGGTGACGTGAAACGAGTCGGCTGAGCTCTCCAAGGCGAGGATGAAGGTGTCCTCGTTGGAGTAGTGCTGGATGATGTTGTTGTCCATGTTCACCAGGACCCTGTGGTTCATAAAAAACAAGGAATGCTGTTAAAAACGGAAGAGACTACAGAATACAGAGCCAGAGTTATAGCTAATACCTTACTTCCTGGTTATGCCATTATATATTAACTTTATCAAAATGTTTTTGCCCAGCTTGGAATTCATTTAAAAACCTTACATAATATGGTAGCCATTTAGTTTTTTATCCTCACCACTAGTTTCCATTCCAGTCTAACATAAAACAAGACATGTCCACATCACTCCCCATTTTTAGGACAAATTAGCAAAACGTAGCATGATAACATGCATAGGTAATCATGTAGCGGCTGTTAGAAACAGATGTAATGGTGTGCTACATTTGTACAATGAAGTCAGAATTTCCAAGTCCTAAATCACATAATCTGAGTAAAATCCCCAGAAGTTGAAATTCTGATTTGGAAAGATAATATCCAACATGGCTGTCAAATAAATGGCAGAAAGCCGCATTAAAACCCTATTTATTTGCAGTTCCCTAACTTTGTACATTATAAAATCAGTCACACACATATCTCTCATGAACATGTTGCTACAGTACTTAAGCATGTAAGATACAGAGGAAGTCGCTGCTACGGATTTGTGTTGCTAACTGTAGTTAGCACAACAATTAGCAAACTGATGATTTTGGGGACAATATCAAGTAATAGCTTTCATTTTGTTGGTCAAATTGTTTCAGTTAGCAAAAAGACAAGGAATAAAATAAGTAACTGTTACTTTTCATTTCAATTTGCCATGTATCCAAATGTGACTTAAGAAGTTGCAACTTCAAGTTCTGAATGTTAGCATCCGTAGACACGTTATCGCTTCTAGCACTTTAATAATCTGCTGTGGTGTTCTGTTAGTTTGACTTAACTTTGAAAACACCAGAAAATATGTTTTCCTACAAATTAGAATAGAAATATCCTAAATTATGTAGTTTCATTGAAATATTAGTTATACCCAAAGCATAAGCTTATGGATCCAACTTTCATCCTACACACAACTACATTAATACTTTAGGATATTATGCTGCAATAGCAGTTTACTATGCTGTTACATCATGTTGATGCAGCTTTATTGACCATTTTTAGCAACATTTCAGTTTGTTGCATACTTGAAATCACACTTTCACTTACATTCTCCACTACAATGGCAATCATATGTTTGTATAAACACAGCAATTATGTTTTCCTCAATGTTATATTAATTATTTTGGTGGAAGAAAAGTGACCTTTTGAAACCTTAAGTTTATATTACTTTGCATTAGTATGTGTTTTGCTTTCAAAAGCGAGAGCTGAGACTTCCCTTTGGTTAACCACATGTCATCAATTGTCTGTGAACTTTCTCACCCTTTTTTGCTTTTCTGATAAACTTTAGCAATCTTCTCAACAGGCACTGTGTATTTCTCAGAAATCTGTGAAGATGAAGTAAAAAACACATTAAAAGTATTCCAGGTCCAGATGAAGCGTTCCACATTTCAACCATTGAACATCAAAGGCCGATCACTCACCGCCTCCATCAGCGCTCTGAGGGTTGGGGCATGCAGCATTAAGGCATCAAACACCTCATCACACTCCTTCCTCACATACAGCAGAACTAGAACAGAATGAGCAAAGCACTTTTTTTTTTTAATGAAATAAACTATATTTGGAAACAAAAACAAGAATCTGACTGGGATCTGAATAATTCACCTTTCCGTTCCGGCTCCACTTTGGACTTCTTGGGCTGCGGTTGGCAGATCTCTTCCTGACTTGACATCGTTTTCTTAGGCCGCCCTCTGATGAACACATGAACAGACAAACAGTCCAGAATGTTAATACTTGATTTGAAAATCAATTATTTAGAACTCTGACAAAGGTTTTTGTTTCCAAAGTCTCTCCTGTCACGCCACGTTTCAGGACAACACATCTTAACAGTCGAACACAAACCCTCTGTGTCGTACTGAGCTGCAGCAGGCAGGATGTCTAACAGAACCAGTGATGCTCACCTCTCCACAAGAACCTCATCAGTGCTGACGGCAAACACCTGCAGGAAGCGTCAGAAAGAAGTGAGAAGCGTTCGCCCAGATGGAAGCAGCGAGCGTCACAACGGATGTGTCAGCAAACCGACTGGATCCTCACCTGCCCCGCTCTCTGCAGGTTCCCGAAGTGGACATCAGGGATGAACAGGACCGGCTGGGCGTCCAGGTCCAGTATGCTTTTGAACAGCGTGCTTTCGGCCTTCCTGATGGGGGAACTTGGCCCCAAGCTGCTGTTCTTTCCTAATTAAGAGAGACAGACAGAGAGAGAGAGAAAGACAGCTCAGCATTTGTTTTTGAGCAAACTCTTAAAGGGGCGGGAATGTGTTTTTCAGACATTGAGCTATTAAACAGCACTAACAAGTAACTATGTTACCTTCAGTTGTTACAAAAATGCTATATGTTTCAAAAATAACTTAAAAAATTTTTGACTTTGTAATTTAACGCCTTGAAATTGGGTCTCTGTGTCTTTAAAAATTCTTTTTCTGTCTTTCTTAAACTCCGCCTTCAGGAAGTGGTCAAATGGTCCCTCTGTTCACCCTTGGACGTTTTTACTAGCATTGCACTGAGAAGTAGCTTCTATAATGAGCTCAGCAGATGCGCAGTCCCAACAAGTGTTAGCTAATTGCTGCTGGCTAGTCTGAAGGATCTGAGAGGAGGAATTCTGGGGAAGTGCGGCTCTGTGAGGCAGAAGCTCAGAGGAGGAGCTGCACCGTCTTCGAGACGCCATTCAGCATTTGTCACAGCTAAATGGTTGCCATGGAGATTAAAGGATTTCTCAAACATGCATGAAAGAATCAAAGCATGTTTTTGATGAGGGGATAAAATTAGAACATGACGTAAAGCTCAAAAAAGTCGGTTTTAGGTAATACTGCCCCTTTAAAGTATAGTACAAACATTTGCTTTCATAAAAAATGTTTGCTAACATCATTTTACATCAAATTAGCTTAAGTTAGACCTGTTCATTTTTAGAAAGGACAAAACAACACGCATCACCCTTTATCCTCCTCCTTAGCTGCTTCTTCTCCTCATCGCGCAGCTTCCTCTCAGCTCCCTGCAGTGGGGGGAGGAGAGGGGAAACAGTAACTAAAAGAATGGATCCACCCGGGTCCAGTCAGTCACACTGAGCAGTCGGCTCCCGTTGCCTTTGACCTTCCCTCACCTTGTCACAGAAGACCTTGATCTGAGCGAAGGCCCTGTGGACGGGCCGGCTGCTGCAGCTGTTGTAGCTGTAGGTGTCGATCTGGATTATCAGAGGCATGCCCTTCACTCCCTTCTGAGACGAGAAGTCTGTGCTTAGACAGTTGACAGAGATAAAAACCTGGAGGACGAAAAGACAAAAAAAAAAAAAACTACGTCAGACCTTAAACCACGATCAGACTGTTGAGCTGCTGCTGATGGCGGCCAGGTGAACACTTGAAGTATCTTCTTGTAAAACACCTGGGAAGAGTTCTGATAAATTAAAGAGAGATTATATTTTTTCCTGTTTTAGCTTCCCTTCATTGGCTCCCTGTTAAATCCATGATTCTCCTTTTCACATATAAAGCCTTTAATAATCACCTCCATCATACATCAGCGATGTGATTGGTCCGTATGTTCCCAACAAAGCACTTTGCTCTCGGACTGCGGGTTTATGCTGGTTCCTAGAGCTTCTAAAGGTAGAATGGGAGACGGATCCTTTAGTTCTCAGACTCCCAGTTTTAGTCCATGAGGCAGACACCTGGTCTACTTTCACAACCAGGCTTAAAACTTTCCTTTTTTGATAAAGCTTATAGACGTATACGGCTGTAAACTGAAGGAAAGACTGACCACTTTTCCTCATTATGCTACATTCTCCTACGTCTCTCCAATTTTGCATATTTCAACCTTTAATTTGATGTTTTCTCTGTGACATAATTGCAGTGGCCATTGTGCAGCCCGAGTCAGAACTGTGTTTATTTAAACTAGATCATCTGAAAAGATGATCTTGACACTTCCTGGTGTTTATGATGGACATACCTGATTACTGTCACAACTGCTCGTGGGTAAACCCAGATCACTATCACAGCCTCTGCTTTCAGGCCTAAACAACAGCTCCACAGATGTTCGCAACTGTTGTTTAAACGCAGGTTGCATTGATAGAAGGACGGAGAGATGAACATAAAACCAATGCTTGGTGGAAGGTATCTCTCACACTGGGGTGAAGGATACAAGAACCTGGTTGATAAGAAGTTTGTTTTAGTTAGGCTTCTATTTTGAAAGTACTAATCCCTCTCTGTTAAGATCAACTTCCTGAAGGTAAGATTGATGAACTGCACAACCTAATGGCTTCACCTGGTGGGACTCCCCTATTCGTCCACCTCAGGGACCCAAAGGAACCTGCCTCCATTACAGCCAATTTGGAGATTATGCAGCCCTCAGATGTTTACACCAGGAACGCATGTGACATGTGCTCATGTTTTATAATACAACCACCAGTAGGTTTTATTTTATTTGACTTCCCTATTTTGTCTGCAACCCATCAGCTGATGATCTTCACTCAACTTTTTTCAGGGATGCCTCAGAAACTGCAACTCAATCATGATCCTTCCACTTATGCCCCCTGGTGCTCATTCTGGGGGTAGCAGCTCATCATGCAAATCCAGATGATTTGCTGGCCTTGATGTATCCAACTACAGTCAAATCAGATCGTTCCTTCTGGGCTCTTACCTCAGAGAGTAACGCTTTTCCTCTACAAGCCGAGTTAACATGGAAAGCAGCATGTAGACGGTTTTTCTTCTTCTTCTTCGAACATTACTTTTAAGTTTTAAGGAGTTTTTTTTTAACCGTTAATCATGGTGAGATGATTGAGAACTGGTTCTCAATTCCTACGTCGTCAATCCCACCTCAGCAAAACGAGGAGCCCTGGTTCTACACCATCACAACCAGGGTCCCTCCCTCCCATCAAGAATGTACCAAAGACTCATCTCTTCCAAGAATACCTCATCTGACTAACCTTTAACACATCTGACTCACATCTGCAACTCCTTACATGTTGGCCTTAAAGCCTGCCAACATGTGCCATCACAGTCTTAGTCCTCCCTTAAGTACCGTTTCCCCACACTTGATCAGATAAAAACCACCTGGTTGACAATGCCATGGCACTTTGAGCTCTCTCGGTAAACACCTCTCTGTTTATAGTTGGTATGCAGGTAAAAAGAAAAGGAAAGTGAGAAGAAATCCACGGTCCATGTCTGGACATGTTTGAGAGCCAGCAGGATGAGTGGGATGTGACAGGAGTTTCTTTCTTCCTCCCAAAGACAGAAAGAAAGAAGCATTCATCTGTTCCACCGGTGTAGGGACTGTGTAGGCTGCTTGGGTTGTTCCCTCTTAATAAAGTTATTCTGCCAAGTACAGACAAGGGAAAACCACGTTTCCGTGACTGCCTGTCCATCACAGTTGTTCTCCGTGACTGCGCCAACACCCTTCCCTTGAATCTAAAAGGTAACGCAGCAGACGGCCAGGTACTGTTATTCAATCCACAGACCGCCTCCATTTTAAAAAATGTGAAGTCTTGACAGTTGCTAGGTGAGTGTTAACATAACCCCAACATGTAAAGACCTCAGCAATGCCATTAGAGAAGCAGCTGTTGCTAACCATCATTAAGCTAACGCTAGCGTGGCTGCCGGTCTTCCAAGGAGTGAACGTTCCAGAACATTCCCTGAAGCATTGTTTGGAGAAACTGCTAAAAACCCCAAGAGCTCCATAATTACCCCAGAAGTCATTTTGGTATAAGATGAGATCACAGAGTAGCTAATCTGATAGCTAGCATAAACTACATTATAGTGTTCATGAGTTTAGGATTTATCAGTCTTATGAATAAAATCTAAAAAAAAAATTTTTTTTAAAGTCAGTGTGAAGGTTGAGGCAGCTCCCTTATTACACTCACATCATCCGGAAAGTATTCACATCACTGCACTTTTTCCGTATTTTGTTATGTTTTGGTACATTATTCCAAATTGTGTCTGCTTAATTTCACTCTTCAAAATTCTACACTCAAATGCCCCATTATGGTAAGGCAGAAAAAACAGTTTGAGTGTTTTGTAAATTTATTAATAATAGAAAACCAAGACGTAACATTTAGTCTTTGCTTAAGAATTTGTTGATCCAGCTAAGCAGCAATTGCAACCTCAAGTTTGTTTGATTGCGATGCCACACGCTTAGCACACCTATTGATAGGCAGATAAGCATTTAATTTTTCTTTGCAGTTCTTAAGCTCCATCATGTTTGGTGGAGACCAAATTAAATTCCTGAGACTTCCTTCCACTATCGCCTCCAAACTGACCTGAACAGAATCTGAAAACTGCGGCAGTCTGCGATCCAGCAGCAGGTGCAGTTGTTACATGTGTGAGAACCTCGGTTTTTTGACCCCCCCACCCCAAGTCGTGAAGCAAGAACAGTCTGTTCATGTAAACCTCTAATCATTTTTTAAAAATATCAGTCTTGTAACGTATCCATGGCTTACATCAGACTTAACGAAATAGAAGAAAGCAGTAAGCGTGTGTGAGAGGTTGAGTGTGAGGTGTGTGTGTGTAAGCATCGACAGGTTTGATGAGTGGAAAAAAAATGTTCCATGAGAACCTAGAAAGTTTGTATTCTCTGGTCAAATTAGAGCAAAGCCACAAAACGGGCATATCAGCAGGATAATTACTATAATAGAATGGCTGAAAACAAACAAAAACATTTTTTTTACAAAGAAATCAAGGTCTAGTCAAAACCCAGATCTTAAACTGTGTCTGGATTTGAAGAGAGTTGTGTCTTCAAACTTCAACATGTTGCAGCAATGTCTGTAAATAAACTAGCTCCAAAGATTATCTGCAACAAACTCATAAAGCAAACAACTAGAGAGATAAATTACTGTTAGAACTGGGCTTATTAACCGATACTCTGCTGGCTGTTATAGAAACAAAGTTATAATTTATTGATAAAAGCAGAGTTTTTATTTTGTTTCGTCAGTCATCAACAAATAAATCAGTTGTTCTCTTGTGAATCTGTAAGTGATTTAGTGCACAGTGATGACAGAAGGTCACAGTGTCATTAAGTGAACAGGAACAGTTCACAGAGCCATTCAGAAAAGCCCCACTTCTCATAAATCTCACATTTTGGGGAGTTGGAGGGAAGCGTAGGAAAAAAAAAATCCTCAATTTCAAAGACTTCAAATAAAATCAACATGTTGGTTCAACTTCTAAAACTCAAACCACACCCAAGACGAAAAAAGAAAAATCACAGTTCGTCCCCGGCAGAGTACAGTGTAAACACTCCTCCACGCGGCTGTCTCACAAATTTATCTACATGGAGGAACATATTCTCATGACTGATGCCAAATCGCATAAACCAAATACAAACACCTGTAGATTTTTCCGGTAAAACGGGACGGGCGGCTTGAGCAAACAGGTCGGCGGAGACGGATAACGGTTAGGTGAGCTCTCACCGCGACTCAGCGATCACTTTCCCACTGCGCCGCATCAACAGCGTCGTGCCCCAACCTGCAGAGGTGAGGGCTGATTTCTGTGAAAGCCTAAAGCGCAAATGGGCTTCCTACACAGCTCCGCCGATTCCCACCTCCTCCGACCAAAGCCATTTACAGTTCCTCCACCAGCGCCACATGCGCTGCTGCCAGCATCAGTGGAAGTGTGTGTGCGTGTGTTTGTGTGTGTGAGTGTCTGAGTGCAGGAGGGTTGCTGTGTGTGTGTGAGGGCGCTCAAATGCCCTCGTAAAAAGTGGAAAGTTGAAGAGGACGTTGTGAAGTGGCGGTTCGGTGCCGTCCGGCGCTCCGCCGGCCACAAAGCAAACACAAACATGCTGCTGGAAGACTCACTAGCAATGAGGATGGAGCAGCTTGTTGCTTGGCAACAACAGACTGCAGCAAATAAATAAATGAAAAAAAAAAAAAATTGTGCCAAATAATGATCCCAAAAATCTAGATCAGAGATCAGTAATGTTTGCAAAGTGAAATCTGAAGATGAAGTAACTGCAGCAGATTTACACAGAAAAGGTCTAGTCAAAACCCAGGGAAGGCTGGGCATGGCAGGGTTGTGGAAAAACAAATAATGTTGATCTAATGTGTTGACTTAAAGATTCGAAGACTTCATTTTGAGTAGAAAGATTAAAAACGCACCCATACAGAAGTAGAAGCACTAAAGTCCTAGGATGTTTTTTACTGATATAATAATGACATTAACTAGCAGTCACACCGAGTAATAACATGGGTGAAATAAATGCTTTGAGCAACTGGAAATTCATTTCACTCTAATTGCCACAGCAAAGCGTATAAAAGATAAATCATAAGCTAAAAGATGTCAGAGTGCATGTTTTAATTATTTCATATTATTCAAAAAACAAGGAAGAAAAAAATACAAAGATGAAACCACAGAGCACCAACTCATTCCATCCTAACAGAGTCGTCGTGGTGAATTTCACAGCCTTCACTGCAATAAAGAAAATGAGGCCACATCTAAAGCAACACACGGTGGCCACACCTGGAACACACCTGGAACACACCAGGAACACACCAGGAACACACCTGGAACACACCTGGAACACACCTGGAACACACCTGGAACACACCAGGAACACACCTGGAACACACCAGGAACACACCAGGAACACACCTGGAACACACCTGGAACACACCTGGAACACACCAGGAACACACCTGGAACACACCTGGAACACACCAGGAACACACCTGGAACACACCTGGAACACACCAGGAACACACCAGGAACACACCTGGAACACACCTGGAACACACCTGGAACACACCTGGAACACACCAGGAACACACCTGGAACACACCTGGAACACACCTGGAACACACCTGGAACACACCTGGAACACACCAGGAACACACCAGGAACACACCTGGAACACACCTGGAACACACCTGGAACACACCTGGAACACACCTGGAACACACCAGGAACACACCTGGAACACACCTGGAACACACCTGGAACACACCTGGAACACTCCGCTTCAACAGTTCACACGATGGGAATGTCAAAAGAAATCAGCCAAGATCTCAGGAAGAGAACTGATGAGCTGCACTAGTCTGATGAACAATTTATCAATGCTTGAAGGAGCTGCGTTCACCTGTTCAAACATTACACAACAATCACGCCGCTCAGGAAGGACACGGGTTCTGTATTCCAGAGATGAACGGGTTCTGGTCCAAAATGTGCAAATCAACCCCAAAATAAAAAGTCAGAACTTTGTGTAACCTTCAGCATCCGCAGTGAAACGTTTTCATGTTCACTAAGCCGTAGAAGAGGAGAGTACAGTGAACACATGAGGAAACCTGCAGCGGAAACCTCCTGAAAACCAACAGAGCGCAGTGAAGGCGTGTGGCAAACTGTAAATATTTACAGTCAAACCTGCAAAGCCGCAATTACCAGTCTGCGTTTCTGTACAACCGTTTAAAGAGCGATGCTCGGACCGAGTGTGAGAGGACAGGGTCACTGCTGCTGGCCGCAGACTGCCTGCAAATATGGCTTCTGTCTTCATCCAAGTGAAATTAAAGTGGAATGTTTGTAGTAGGCCGTACAAAACGTTTTAATTTTTTTTTGCTTTTATATGCTCAACAATAAGTTCAACATGAAATAGTTTAATGAATGGAAGTGAAAATGGGTCTGTAATTCATGTGAGATCTGACGGACGGACATATTGGACTGCATGTCGTCGTGGTAATCAGCCGGGTTCTGAAAACTTCAAATCCCAGCATGCTGTTGGCTCTTACCTTGGCTTCTTCGCTCACATCCCAGGTGAAAGACACGGCGTTGTAGGCGATTTCCTCCACGTTCCCAATGGTGCTGAAGCTCTCCTTATAGTCGGCTGGATGCAAAGACAGGAAACACGAGAGAACCATTTCAGATGAGGAGCTCCGGGGCAAACCTGTCATCATTTTTAATATTTCAATGCAATCTCAAAATTACAACCAGGGGAATCTAACCTAAAAGAACTTTAAAGTCGAAAAAGATTATGATTTAAAACCTTATTTTTGGGATATTGTATCCAAAAAACTGTACTGGACATTAGGGATGCGATAATGTGAAAATTTGAGTTGATATCAATGTACGATGTTAATATTACTGTTATGACCGATAACTGAGATATGTATGCATTTATATAGATGAATATGGAAAGCAATGAATAGCTAAGGAGGAGAAAATCCTATTTTACAGCTTTTTTTAAGGTTAAATTGATTAACAGGAATATTTCAAATGGTTTTGTGGGTGATAGGGAAGATTAAGTTATACAGCACTATAATGTCAACACTTCATTCCATCAATGAAACAACATGGTGGTGAGATCATGGATTCAACTGGAGTATTTCCCAGATTTTTCAAAATTCCACATATTACAAACACATTGTTTAACCTAAAACTTTCAAATTCACCAGTTCAACAGACAAAATAATCCAAATATATCGGGACTTAATATTTTTGTGAAGCTTGAAAATATAAAGTTTATCAATCTATTTGACTAAACAAACCTTCTGAACTTTCCTGAACTCATAAACTGCAGGTTGTTCAGCAGTCTGCCGAAACAATCTGCAGAGTTTATGAGTTCAACAACTTTTGTTCCTCCTTTTATCACGATGTCACCAGGTGACTCTGAACCCATCCAATCACTGAATAGATGCTTAGAACAGATAAATGTGTGGATGTGCCAAAACTTTCTCCAGCTAAACAGAAACAAAACTGAAGTTATTATCTTTGGACCTAAAGAGGAACGAACTAGAATCAATGCACAGCTTCAGTTATTACAACTAAAAACCAGCGATCAGGCCCGAAACCTGGGAGTAGTGATGGACTCTGACCTGAACCTTCAGAGCCACATTAAGACAGTCACAAAGTCGGCCTTCTATCACCTGAAGAACATCTCTAGGATTAGAGGACTTATGTCTCAGCACGATCTAGAGAAACTCATCCATGCATTTATCTTTAGCCGCATTGATTACTGCAACAGCGTCTTCACAGGTCTGACTAATAAATCAATCAAACAGCTGCAGCTGATCCAGAATGCTGCTGCTCGGGTTCTCACTAAAACCAGGAAGATAGAGCACATAACACCAGTTTTAAAGTCCCTACACTGGCTCCCTGTAGCTCAGAGAATAGACTTTAAAATACTGATGTTAGTTTATAAATCTCTGAACGGTTTAGCACCACAATACCTTAAAGATCTGTTATTACTGTACCAACCGTCTAGACCCCTCAGATCTTCTGGTTCTGGTCTGCTCTGCATCCCCAGAACCAGAACCAGACGAGGAGAAGCAGCATTCAGTTTCTACGCACCACAGATTTGGAACAAACTTCCAGAAAACTGTAAAACAGCTGAAACACTGGGTGCCTTTAAATCTCAACTTAAAACCCACCTGTTTAGAGTTGCTTATGGCTAAATTAGGGTTAGAGTGCGGGTTTTGATGTCTTCCATGTTTTTATGTCTTTAATGTTTTGAATTTTTTTTTTTTTCTTCTTTCTTTTATGTATGGGGAAGAAAGTGAAAAATGAGGGTGGAAAACGATGAAAATTACAGTGGAATGGAAATGGAATGGAACCAGTTAAAGTCCGCGGGAGGGCAGACTCCTCTAACTATAAGTTAGTTAAATTCTGTGTGGGACGGCGGCGTCCTCTGGTAAGAAGTTAAACCCTGAGAATCCTAGGCACTGTCAGGTACAATAAAAGCAGTTAAAGTCCGCGGGAGGGCAGACTCCCCTAACTCTAAGTTAGTTAAATTCTGTGTGGGACGGCGGCGTCCCCTGCTAAAGGACGGCGGAGTCCTCTATGAAATAGTTAAATTCCGCAAAGGACGGCGGAGTCCTCTATTGTTAGTTAAATTCCGCAAAGGAAGTTAAACCCTGAGAATCCTAGGCACTGTCAGGTACAATAAAAGCAGTTAAAGTCCGCGGGAGGGCAGACTCCCCTAACTCTAAGTTAGTTAAATTCTGTGTGGGACGGCGGCGTCCCCTGCTAAAGGACGGCGGAGTCCTCTATGACATAGTTAAATTCCGCAAAGGACGGCGGAGTCCTCTATAGTTAGTTAAATTCCGCAAAGGACGGCGGAGTCCTCTATAGTTAGTTAAATTCCGCAAAGGACAACGGGAGTTTGTTTTTTTTTTATTTTTATTTATTTTTTAAATTTCTCTCTTTCTCACTGTTTATTTCTGTTTTTATTTTAATTATGTAAAGCACTTTGAAATGCCTTGCTGCTGAAATGTGCTATACAAATAAAATTTGATTGATTGATTGATTGATTGATCCTCTTATCTTACACGCAGTATCTCTGAGTAAATCCAAATCTGATGCGCAAATATTTTCACTTCTTAATCTGACTTCCAACTAAAAAAATAAATAAATAAAATCATCCCAGCACACCCCGGTCACGCATTCATTTCCACTCTCTTACCCACTATGCAGCAAGTCCATGCCAGCAGCGTTAGTGGCGTGAACTTGCCACGCACAGAAAAACCCACTAGTGGATGACAAATCTGGTTCATTCCTGAGTTTTTAGGCCGCAGGTTGAGGCCTGCCTCTGTAATGATCATACAGGATATGGCCGCAATCCAGGCCTGCACTCATTACTCCGTAACGTCTATGCAAATGCAGCCCCACTAGCTGTCTGTTCACATGACTCCTGTGGGAATCGAACATCAACTGTTATTCAAATCTAATCCGGTTTTACCGCACAGCAGGTGGAGGGATTCACTGTCAGGTGTGCCGCCTGATCTCACCTTGTTTTTCTTGTAGAGTAAGTGGGGGAAGTTAGCGGTTCCTGAGAGTAATAGCTAATGCTAACCTGTGTGAAAAATAATAATAATAATAATAATAATAATATATACATATATATATAAATTTTAAATCCTCTTACCAATATCCAGTACCCTTTGCTTCGCAGTATGTTGTCTGGAATGCCAGTACTTCCAGTTCTTTAGCTGGTCGTCTCTGGACTTGTCCTCCCCAAACACCACCATGATCACACTCTGCGTGACGAAACATAGTCACACAGCGTTACAAGAGCCGAGCGCGTCGAGCTTTTAGCTGGGACTCCCGAGGATCCCTCACCTGCACCACGGTGTCCCGCTGCAGGTCGGAGCCTCCCAGAGAGGCGCGCCGCTCACCGCTGGACGCCGGGCCCCTGGGCTGACAGTGGGCCGACCTGTAGCCGCTGTCAGACAGAGACAAGGCGTAGAACTGGCCCCGGTTCAGGTAGGCCATGGGACCGTCTCCTTGGCGCGGCCGCAGCGACATGTTGGCCTCCAGGCTGTAGGTGAAGCAGTCACTGCAAGACATCGAGTTGTCAAATCCTTCAACTGTTTTTGTCATAGCAGTTTACGAACAGGTCATGGTAGTGAACATATGGAAAGGTTTTTACCAATAATTCAAATCATGTGGTTTGTATTCCACTCTAAGGCTGGAGCTGACGATTAGTTTAGCAATCAGCTATTCTATCAATTATTCTGATGAGTAATCGGAAAAAAAAAAATACTCTGCAGATTTTTCATTTAACCACTCAAGCTTTTTATACAATGTTAAAAAAACATCAAAAGATGTAATTAATAATTAAAGTTTATTGATCTTTGAGAAACTAAACTTGAATTATTATGTCGTCAATGTATTTCTTGAAACGGTCTAAAAAAAAAACTAAAAACGCCCAATATTACAGTTTATCGCAATAATTTCTGGGACATTTTACCACCCAGTAATTTTTGTCATCATGGCAGGCCTATCTGACAGGTTGATTCATTTAAACCTTTAGTACCAGAAGGTTATGTGTGAACATAAAGTCTCACATTGGTAGTTGATGGAAGGACGTGTCGACTCGTGAAGATCGACTTCTGTGATAAATCTGTAACAAACAAAGAAAGCAAGTGTGTTTTGAAACAACGGAAAGTAGAGCAGAAGACGGGGAACACAGAACTCGTATGCAGGAAGCGGCACCTGACCTCTTCCTCCCGTGGTTCCTCATACGTGCTGTCTGGAGGGCTGCTCTGCTCATCCTTTTGGTACCCAGAGAGTGATAAGTCGTAGCAGCTCTGCTCATAAAGCATCCTCAGCTGCTCTCTGGGTTCCTCCAGGTGGGAACTTAAAACCGGAGTGGACGCCTGGGACTCCGTTTTCACCAGGGCGAGAGGCGCACAGCCGCCGCCACCCCTACCGTCTCCTCCTCTGGTGTCCGAGGCAACGGCGGCAGCGGCACGCTTGGAGCCGTGGTGTTCCGCCGTGGAGCCGTTCAGGGACAGGTTCACCGGCATGGACCTCAGGGCCTGGCTGTGGTGATCCAGGACTTCCGGGCCGCCGTAGGCGTTGGACACGGCAGCGGAGGGATCCGGGGGCGGGACACCGCCGGATGAGCGCTTCCTCTCTCTAGGAACCTGAACAGATTTACGGCAACAGAAAAGATAAGAAATAAAACCTGAAGTCATTACCAAGACCCACACAAGGACAGAAGGGGAAAAAATGATGTATGAAGGTCTAAAGTCATTCTCATTAAAATGACTGATTATTGTGATATTAAAAAACAAAGTAAGAGATCATTTCTGACCTTTTTTCACTTCCCTTTCACTTCTAGTCACCACACTGTCACCAACTCAGCAACTTTTAAGCTATATTTAGCAACATTCCAGACAAAGGCATAATTTCATTTTGGCGATTCCGATGGTCTAAATCAGAATCGGCCAGTCAGGCTTTTTAAAGATCGGTAAAGAAAACTGGATTCGGTGCAAACCTAATCATTCATGTTGAGGATTAATCACCACACACAGAAAATAAGAGTACATACACACCTGCTACATTTAAAATTCCTCTGATAACAACAAATAACGTCTGACTGTTCTAGTTCCATTTTAATGAAGAAATTAGAGGGACTGCATTGTCAAATACAAATTAGTCTGGAGAAAAGTGATAAATGTACTACAGTGATGTAAATCAGGCTTTGTGGTTGGTTGTTTTTCTTCAGCTGGAACTGAAGCACACATACAAAGTTTTCTCAAATCTCCACTTTGGTTGGGCTTTTTATAAGTAATAGAGTTTCTGTGGCCGAAAAGGTTATACTTAGCATTAAAAGAAATAAATAATATATATTTGTATTTATATAAAGATCGAAAGGAATCCTTTTGGTCACGTTTTTGAGATGCCAACCTGGTATTTTAAAAGGATGTGTCTAGGTTTTTTATATTCCATTAGAGTGTGTGGATTTTTGGTACATATTGTGTCCCAAAAATCAATGACCTCCAAATAATAATAATAATAATCAAACCGTCATCTGAGGTTTGTGTCGCTGCTGTAGTTTGATTGTTTCAGTCATAATTTAACATTTGAGAAATGAAACTCTCTCAACGTCAAAATAAACACAAGAAATTAAATGGAATCATGATCATAATTTATGCGATCTGTAAAAGTTACCTATTACTTTACACATGGACAGCACATATGGTGAAATTGCTCAGGGATTTTCAAAATAAAACACAGAAAACGTCTGAAAAGATGCAGACATGTAATGTTGAAACAAGAATTCTGAAATATTTACCTGTCAATGTTTGACATTCAACCTTTCACTAACTTTAGACTTTATAAGTGCTGTCCATGTGCAAGACAAGAGTGAACTTTAGTGTTTAGATTTTTGGCACATTTATTCAGGAATCTAGCTAGTTGTGCAACTGAAACACAAGACATTTTTGATACTACACAAACGTCCATTAGTGGAGATCATGAATTCCCAGTAGATGGGATGCTAAAGTAACTTCCCCCAATGGGATCTTGCAAAATCTTTTCACTCTCTCTGTCTAAAGTACATCTTTTTCATCCCTTAAATGTCAATTATCAAAAATGCACATTTTTCCACTATTTTGCATGCAAAGCCGTCCTTTCTGACCTTGTAGTAGTCATACAGCAGCCCCAGAGCTGCCACACTGTCCTCATCCCCATTAATGCTCATCATGGCCTTGGTGGCAGCGATCAGAGGGTTCTCCAGGTAGTTCTTCCATGCCTCATCCTCGCTGCTGTACACTCTGCGGGGGGCCACCGACATTTCATTTGGCACCACCACCACCAGCCGTTTACTGTTGAGGCGATGGGAAAGTAGGAAGAGACAGAGAGCGTTGGGTGTCAGATCAAAGTCAATCTGTCAACACGGGAAAACAGTCTGTGGAGCCAACAGGCATGCCGCAGGCTGTTTCTCACCAGACTTCTGTCAGATTTTGTGAACAGGGTCCATTTCAGATGTGCTAAGAACACAAACTATGACTGTAAATCATATTTTTTGTCACACACAATACTCAAAAGATAACCATAAAACATCTTCGTTTGAGAATTTGCTATAATTTTGAATCAGAAACAGCTTTAGCAGCCAACACATCTCATATGTTTATCCATGTATCCATCCATTTTCTTGCACCCTTGTCCCTTAATAGGGTCGGGAGGGTTGCTGGTGCCCATCTCCAGCTAACGTTTCGGGCGAGAGGCGGGGTTCACCCTGGACAGGTCCTCATATGTTTATGTTGCGCTTAAACAAACTTTCCTTTTCTTCCCCCAGTAAGCTAGGTTCTAGTTGAGCTTAATTATCTAAATATTGATGGGGTTTTATTAGTACTACGCATGAATTTCAAACCAGCGTGTAAAAAAAAAGAGAAGTAACATTAATGGCTTTGTCTTACCTATCCAGGTCCATGTTGCACTCTGTAGTAATTTCTTTGGACTGGCGCGAGAAACCGGTGGCCTTTCGAGTTGGATCGGGTCACTTTGTTTGGGGCTCTTCAAACTTCGGCAGTCTGGACCCCTGAGGCTGTCTCTGAGGAGGCTCCCGATGAAAATAACCAACAGAAAGTCAATAATCTTACCAGCTACACCGTGGTCCAGTGTCCATGTTATTACAGTCAAGTTACAAAAACAACAACACCAACAAAACATCAAACTGACTCCATTAAGAAGAAACTTGTGTATAACTGGACAAGGTTTATACTTAGTTGCGTGGGATAAAGGTGTTCAATGCAGCACCTAAAGAGGCAGGACGAATGAGGAAACGGGGGCGACTTCGCTGATTGGTCAAGCGACTCCATACAGGCGGTGCATTCTTGTTCCTATTGGTGGATTCACAGACGAGAGGGTTGACTTAAAAGGACAGGGAAGCGATGTGGGCTGCACGTTTATTATTTATGTGGTTTAGGGAAATAATTCAGAAAACAATAAAAACCAGATGGTTTACATGGAATAAATTTTAATTCTGGATTAACACTTATTGGTCCTTTGAGGGATTTTTACTAATTTTGTGTTGGTGCAAAGAATATCAAATAGCATTCTTGTATTGTCTGCAGTATTTTTATGTACTCTAAATATTCTTTTATATAATATATATATTTATATATTTTTTTCTACTTCTAACATAAACAGGAAAAGACACCAGGAAATGTTTTTCCACCCCAGGCATCCGGTTTCAATCATCATCAGTTCTTATGATGTCACATACATGGCGAGTCCACAACGTCTTCAAATTGTAAGTATTATTTTTTTATTTGCCATTTTTCTGTTCTCTTTAAATACACATACTTTCTCTGTTTAATTGCTCTATTGTTCTCTTTTGTAGGTTTCTGTAAGGTGCAGTGAACAGGAATGTTCTGTCATTGATTCTCACTGTCATGTTTTATTGTCACACTTAAATTTTCATGTTCATGTGTTCACTTTTGATGTGTAAGCTGATGTAAAGTTCATAAAGTTGTGAGTAAAATTGGACAATTTTAAAATGTCGGTAATAAAACAAAATATTTGAATTACCTTGAACATCTTGTGTAATTAATCTTTCCATGTAATTTTAGCCTAAAACAATGTAAGTACTGTAGTGTAGTTATGCATGTCATTTACAAAATAGGTACGTAGGAATAAAGACTTTCACGAGTAATTGAAATTGTAGTTTATTATCAATAGCAGGAAATCAAAAATAAAAATTAAGTGTGATTTAAATGCATTACTAATACATTAATAGTATATTTAAATATATATATATATATATATATAGTGCCCTTTTGGTCAAATTATTTTTTGTTTTTGGTATTATTATTTCCTAAGCCCTCTTCTGACACATAAAAACATGTGCTAAAATTCTTTGCTTTTTTGTTTCTTTTTTGTACAACACAATAAGCCCTCCGGTCACCTTGTTACCTTTGACCTTTTGCCCGTGACGCATGACGCAGTTGCCTCTCGCGCAGTCAGATGAGGTGGCTAACTGGAGCTCAACGTAGCGAACGTTCCAGATTACAGAACAGTTTTTGGTGAATTAAAAAAACATTTTTGGTGAATAAAGTGGAGTAGACTTGCTACTTGTCAGATGACGGAAAACGTTGAAGTGTCGTTTCTGCTTCAGCTCGGAGTCGCAGAGAGGTAATGAAATACAACAGACACTGACAGGCCTCTGCGTCTGCCTTTCTCTGAAGAACTACTGAGTGGGAGGAGACAACCAGGTGAGGAGAAACTGTTCTTATCTATCGATTCAGTATTTTATCATACAGACATTAGGCTGTTGTTGTTGTGCTGTTAGCTAGCTGCTAGCTAACAACTTTGCTAGCAAAGCAAGATAACTAAAAAGCTTCTTCCCTGTATCGTTAATGATATCAGTCATTCTTCAGTATAAGGGCACATCGCCCGTCCAAAACCGATTATCTCCATAATGGATAAATGTCTAATTTCCTTTGCTGCATAATGTACATTGCATTTATTCTAGCGTTAGGTAAATGTATTTTGAATTAGAATAACATTTAAATAATAGTCCAACAAGGATATTCATTTAGAATTAAAAATAACTCGCCCTGAATTACCATGATAGATATAATGGGGGAAAAAAAACTCAATCCAGACTTTAAGTTTAGGGTCTGGTTCGCAGAGTATGAAGTTCAATTTGTTTTCCCAATTATTCAATGGAAAAAAAAAACTAACCTCAATTAAGTAAAATACAATTGTAATCAAAACTTTTGGAATTGTAATGATTCTTTTAAAAAAAAGTTTTGTTTAAAATACTTTTTGTTTTTATTAAATAACTCATTTTTACCAAACATAAACATTTATTTGCACACATCATAAATCTTTTGTTGTGATTTAGGCCCTGCTCAAGACGTCATGTGAGAATCACAAGCAAAACTTTGAGTCACAAACAAAATCTTAGAATAGCAAGAAAAGATTCATGACAAGCGCAAATAAGTTTGTTTTGCAAAAAAATGTGCGCTTCATGAAACACAAATGTGTGATTTTAAGTTTTTTTTAAAGCAAAACTCAGTAGGCTTTTCTCATGGTGACATGCATTAACAATTCAGTAATTGTTTTTGTTTTTTTTCTCCAGTTCCACGTTAAAGTTTGATGCAGCTCTGCTTTCCTGAATGGACCATCTTCATTTCCACTGTAGCAAACAGGCAGCTCTGTTTTATAGATTACAGTACACTAAAAGGTTGCATTGTGCCCTTGTATATATTTTTAATAGTGTAATTTAGTAAAGACAAAATATGTCTGGTGGTCTAGCTCTGATTTACATATCTTGCTAAATTGTGGGTTTGAATATTGCAATACTTTCCTATAACAAAATAGACCTGCAGAAAGAAATTAGTAATAAAATATCTTACATATGCATGGTGTTATGCTCTATATGGAGATGTTCGTTAGCTTTGATTGTATATGTCACATTTTTGTAATGTATCATTGTTTATTAAACTCTGAAAGCTGAGTGGCTTTGTTAATATTCTGTCCTAGAATGTGGTTAGATGTGCCCTTTTTTGTTGTCGAGCACCTGCCCCTTTAGTGGCCTCTGCACGGCCCTGTATATATATATATATATATATATATCGCATTTTTCAATATATATATATATTTTAGAATTTAAAACTACTTTCACCCTTGCTCGTCATGATTTATTTGAATCACTGCCGTCAGCCAAACGTTATTGCAACATTAAAAGCAGAAACAAGAAGCATCTACAGCTTGCAGTGAAAATGCTGAACTGTCTTTCCACTACATTACTTGTTTTATATATTAGATTAGCTTTTATCTGCTTTTATTTTCAATTGTCTATTTCTATAAATCCCAGAGAATCCTTCTCGTTTTGTGGTATATTTCTGCTATTTCATGTGCAATGAAATGACAAGAAGAGTTCCATTTGCATACAAATCTCGAATATGTACTGGTGTAATCTCATTAGTCAATAAATTCTGCAAATGACTTTCATCCTGTAAAGTGGGTTTTTAGGCTGTATCCTGACATCTAGTGGCGAGTATTTAATATTACACGTTAGGTCGGACGTGTTTATATATATGAGCTGAGTAAATTTGTAAACTGTAACGTGCGGTCAGGGGTCATCATGGGAAAATAATATATAATAATAATTTTCCATTTAATTGAACCAAATCTGATGTTTGTTTTTTTCTTCATAATCGCTGAATTTTCGCATTTTTCCATTCAAACGCTTGGAAGCGAAGCGGGTGAGGCAGCAGTTAGTTGAGCCTCACCTGTGACTGATTGCGCAACCTCTCGCTAACTGCTCCGGTTGCCACTCTGAGAGCGTGCTCCTCCTGTCTGTACGTCGTCAATAAAATGGTTAAAAACATTTAATGTATGTATTTTCCATAATTTAGCGTATGTATTTAATGTACTGTGTTTTTATTGTCACCAACTGCGTATGTAACGTGTTTCGTGTGCTAAGGAGCGATCAGAAACTGCAGAGAACAGATTCGAGATGAGGCAGGTAGTTCTCGTGCCTCATCGCTGGGGGCGCTCATGATCCCAGACATTGTAACTCTACAACTGCAGAGTAAGAGACAATAACAGCGAGCTAGCCATACAGTAGTTGCGCTGATACATAGAGCGAGAAAGACGTGGTTTTGCGTTGTACTTAACGGTTTCTCTCTCTGGTTTTAAGCACAGCACGAAATTAATAATATCTACATGTCTAAGTTTGATTGAGATAACGAAATTATTCGGCGGCGTGGCTAAGCATCACATGTTAAAGAATAGTCCTTTTGCCCTCCAGCATTGTACGCATGCGCGAAATTTCCTTATGTAAACAATAACATACAGGGGGTCTAGATTTGTAAATAATTAAGTCGGTGCCTCACCAGCTATGAACCTTACCGCACGTATATATTTCATGTGCAATAAAATGACAAGAAGAGTTCCATTTGCATACAAATATCGAATATATATATATAAATATATATATTTTATTCAAAACAATGCAAATATATATATATTTGCATTGTTTTGAATAAAATTCTTGATTCCGCTTTTAATTTTTTTTCAGTAGTGATTTTACGTCAATGTGTTGTCAATAAAAAATCCACTATATCCATAGCAGCGCAAAACTGAAACCTGAAAACTCGATTTTCTTCCCAACGCTTAGGGATGACCCTGAAGGCAGCACGGCTTGGGCATGCGCATTAGAGCATTTTGTATGCAAACTGTTCGAAATCGACGGATGGTTCAGAGGAGGCTGGCGTTTGTTAAATTTCATTTTTGTGGCAGTTGTGAACAATACATTTTTTTTATTGGTAAGCCATTTACAGATGCTGTGTTTACGTAAGTTTAAACCCGACATTTGGCATCTTTTGTACATTTCTACGTATTACTCCTGCTAGTATGAAATTACAACAGGCTGATAAAATGTGTATGTTTTAGCTAGTTTAAAATGACATTAGGGTTTAATTTATGTCCATCTTGTGTATATTTACCAAAATGCAATATGTGTTTTCCACTGTCTCTGTCAGTGTTACCGTTTATAACTGCTTTTAACTCAACGCTTGCAATGAGCGGTTAAGCTACGATGCTAGCCTTACGTCACTCCGTCCAATGCACGTACTGTACAGGCTCAGAATTACTCTGGTGTTGTTTTGACTGCTGATAGTAAAAGTATATACATTTATCGTTTCCCCTCTGCAGCAGGTTTCATACAGCCTCTAAAACTGACCCAGTTCCAGTAAATTTATAGATGTCTGCTGTTTAATTTTCTTTGGGGAAATTTCCAAGTTAATTGCTTTTTGCTTGTGACCTAAAAAGAGACAATTAACCCAGTTTTGAGAAATATTTCACACCTAATGTTGCTCTGAACATTTTAAAACACATCAACATCATTGGAGGGTTTTTTTTAATGTATTTCCTGCTTTCATAGTTTGTTTTTCCACCACCTTCCCATCCATCCTCCCTCACACACTGCCATTTTCTGTCTCCTGTCTGATTCCTTCAGGTGTAACGTCAGATATGGCCCGTGGGCACCAGAAGTTTCAGTCTCAGCAGAAAAATGCCAAAAAGCAGGCGGAAATAAAGAAGAGCAAAGGTCATGACCAGAAGGCAGCAGCCAAAGCTGCCTTGGTATACACCTGTAGTGTATGCCGGGTATGTAAATTATATGCATCAATCTGGGCACATGCTATGCTTTTGTGTATATATTGCTTTAAAAAAGAAAACAGGAGAGTCTCAGTTATTAAAAATGCACTCCATGCTAAGCATTATTACCATAACATCTATGGTTTACAGAAGTGTTTGTACCCTCGTCATGTTGCATCACAAGCTTTATTAAATTGGGATTTCACATGATAGACAGTCGTCACACAGTAGTGCAAAATTGTGGAAGAAATATGGTGAATAGTCCTTTCTGTTTGACAGAAAGGACTATTCTGTCAAACGGAATAGTCTGATCTGTTGTGCGACTGATCTGTTGATTATTTTTGGACTAACCAATTAATAATTGGATAGGAAAAGGTGCATAGTAGAAGTTTTTTTTTCCTTGTTGTTTTACAGAATTTAAAGCTAAAACTCCCACTTGGGGAGGTTTAGGCAGAACACTGTCGATGTTTATTTTTTATGTCTAGAATGCAAAATGTATATGTTTTTGTACAGTTTTGGTTTAATTACTGCTCTGAGCGTGTTGTTCTTTCAGCAACTTTTTTGAGTCTGTGTGCTCCCATTAACAATTTATCGATTTCTAAATTAGTTGACTATTATTACAATAATTGAATCATCGATGATTAATTGATTATTGAAGCCCTAGAAAGAACCATTAAACATCCTTCTTTATTTTAAAAAATAAATAGTGATAGGTAATATGTAATTCTAGTCCAGAGCTTTAAATCAGCACCTAAAATGTGAAAATAATAATTGCCTGTTTAGAATTTTAATTTGAAATGGAAACTGGGTAGACTGTGGTATTTCTTTCCTTAATGTGACAACAATCTAACCAAACAAAATAATAACGCCACTCCAACAATGCTGAGTCATGTTGACGTTTTCAACTTGACTTCCTGCCTGTTTGATTTGATTATCCATTGCATTATTTGGAAAAGATTGAAATTTTTTCATTTCCTTGTTACTGTAAGCATTTGATACAGTCCTCTTGTTTGAGGGAGGAATCTTTTCTGTACTTGCAGTTGTTAACTTCTATTTTCATAATCCAGTTTCTCTTTTTTCTTTTTTTTTATCAGACGCAAATGCCCGACCCTAAAACCTTCAAGCAGCACTTTGAAAGCAAACATCCAAAGTCTCCGATGCCCCCGGAGTTGGTCGGCGTGGAGGCATAACATGCCCACCTCCACTAATGAAACAGCTGTAGCTGATTCAGGACAGACTCTGTCTCCACTTTGGACACATAACATTGAGTGTTTCAGAAGAAATATCTGTTTCTCCAGCTGATTGATCTGTGTTTGAGTGTTTTATGCAGAAATGGTATGTACTTACTTTTTCGTCTCTCTTTTTTTTTTTCTTTTCACCCCCAATGTTTTTTTTGTTTTTAATTTTTCTTTGGCCTAACCTGCCAAAATTTGACCCAGGCCTGTTACCAAAGGATGGAAGATGCACAACCGACCATTTCGCCTCCTTTCTAAAAAGTCTTGCATGTCGAGTTGTAAACAGTATTTTATCATTTCCAATGCTATGTTACAATGTTACAAGAGCAGCTCGTCTATGTGCTTTGTGACTACTGCACCGTCTCAGGTCTCCCATTGTTGCAGAGCAGTCTGTAAAGCAGTGAGCCAGTGGTAGTGGCTCCGCTTGGTCATTCTGCCCCCCATGTTTCAATCCAGCGATTTCTGCAGAATATTTGAGTTCATAATGTGTTTTGGAAAGATAAATGTCAAAACGATGGTTTGTTCCTTTTTACTTCCGAGCTGCACTGATATTGTTCCTGCCTGGAAAGATTCAACAGAGCCTAGCATGTTGGTTATTTTTGTCTATATGAAGAATATGTTGAAGACACTGCGCTACACGGGTACTGAAGTTCCTTCACCTCCGCCTCAGATTTTCATGAATTGTACATAGCTTACTTCCTGTGAAAGGTAAAAAGAGGAGAGTGAAAGTTTATTCACAGTAAACTCTATCCAGAGGAAAATCCTTTGACCTCATGAAGGATCTCTTACTTAAACTTAGTTTGAAGTGAGTATAGAAGATGGTAATGGGCTGCTCCAGTTCCCAGAGGTTACCATGGTAAAACATTTGTGACATACAAATACATATAACTCCTTGTGTGCGGCTGTAGTTTTGATCATTTAGTTTATCACTGTAGAGTTTTCCAGTGTAAACGGTCTTAACAGTCACATTTCTGACATTCTTAAGTGCAAGTTTTTGTTCTCCAATCACGATTGAGGTGAAGTGTTCCGACTCTGAACCTGCATAAAAAGTCTGAATTGCATTACACTGTAAGTCAGCTTCGGTTATTTTTGTACAAACTTCCTATCATGACCAAGTAACAGATTTAAATTATTTAAAGGAACAGTTTCTCCAAGTTTGGACCTTCTGGTATTGAACCACTGAACATCGTATCACTGTGCTATAAGTCTGGACTGACAACCAGCCATGTTTTTACTTTTGTAATAATCATATCTTGTCAGCGTAATGTAATGTTTACTCTTTTAATAAAGTTCTTTTATATCAGATCTTCAGTGTTTGTTTTTAGCATTCTTGCATGTATAAGCAGAAATGTCCCATGATACGTTTTTGATGGAATGTTTTTACATTTATTTTTGATAAATTGGAATATTAGAATAAAGCTTATTTTGTTAACTTGAATTACTAAGTGAAATATTGATGAAACACTCAGACTGATGCTTTATGGGGCTTAATGCTAATAAACACATTTAATATTAGAACAGCTATGAATCTATTAAAAACCTGGTCACAAATTTTGAATCATAACTCGATCATGAAGCCTGCTGGAAACTTCATATTGCTAGCACACAATCCAAGATGGCCAGGAGCTTTTCTACAGTGGAGAAATCTAAGTACCTGTTAGTCTATAACTCCTTGTGTATTGTATAATACACATTTATACTACCATATGTCAGCTAAGGAGTTGAGAGCAATTTAGATGATAGTTTTCAGTTTACAAAAAAGAGCAAATGGAATTCTCCACTATTCTGATTTTCAGAGATTATTTGAATCCACTATTTATAAAATTTTAAATATAAAATTTGGAAATTTAGTTTAAATCAAAACTTTTACAAACAATATATAAAGCAAAACAAAATTAACTACTGGTAAAACCTTTTTTTTTTTAAAAAAAGTGCTTATAGTACAACAAAACAAATGTGCGTTACAGAGAGATTTATGGAATAGCTTAAGTAAGGTAATTAAAGTCTGTACAAAATTTTAGCAAAAAATCTAAAGCTAATACATATTTTTAAAAATGCAGTTGAACAACACAACAACACACACCTAATATTGCAAATAACACAGAATGAGTGGTATTTAATTAAATTTACTGTATTTCGCACCAATTCTATTTGTAATAGGATGCATTTTTCTTTGATTTGCTCAAATAAAGGAAAAAATATATACCAGAAATTTAAGAAATGCATTTTCATTCAGAAATGTGGGCTTACTGAACCTTGAATAACATAATGAGATTATGTTCAGAAGGCCAGTATGCACAGACACACACAGAGAAGCAGCTTCTGCACACCGGAACAATGGCTAAGTGTTGAACACAAATCTTTCTGTAATGGCAACAGTTCTCATGTTAGATTTCAGTTGAAAACACTAAAGTGGAGAGGATTACCAGTATGACATTATGTACACACTGGAAGAAAGTGAATCTGATTATTTCCATATAATATGGAAGCATTTAGTATTTACTACATATTTTAAACTAATTTTACATGAATTTTGTCACACTGATGAGGAATCCTGCAGCTCAGTCTGAGCCTGTACAATCGCCAGGTCAGGATAATGTACTATAGTACTTACATTTATAAGTGTATGTGTGAATGTAAAAATTATTCAGTTATTTTAATTAGAACAAGTAGATAAATGTTCCACTATATGAGCTCTCAGATTTCTAATCTCTAATTAGAAAAGAGATATCTAATATCTCTCTTTTTTTTTTAGCTTGTCAGGACTTGTTCACTGTTGAAACCAGTCCAGGGGATTTTAGGGATTTTTAAATAATGACCTAATGTCATTAGTCATCAGCCATGGTTTCCTGTCACAAGCCATTGTCACAGTCTGTAAAATAAACTATGTGATCCTGACAAGCCACGTCATAAATTCTGTAGACAGTTTTTTGTTTTTTTCCAGTTCTCTAGACAAGGTTTCAGGGAATTAAGATTTACCTGAACTGTAAGGTTGATTTCATAGCTTATATGAGGAGCACTTCATAACAAAAACAAAAAAAAACATTAACTAAATACCTGCTGTGAAGACAAACGAATGCCCTTTTGGACTGCAAAACGTTCAGAATGAGTTGAGGAACATTTGGAGCTACAGCTCTGTTCTGCTGCACAGGAGGAAAATCCTCATCATTTGATCACAGCATCCGTCTTTGGAGATTTGTAGCTTTCCAACTTCTTAGGAATGATTGTTGTAAATCGATAAGTCTGAGATCAGGGTTCTGTGATGAACACTTGTCTTAAAGACTTTTTACTACTTTCACTGCAAAAACACAAAATCTTACCAATTATTTATGGTCTAGTTTCTAGTGCAAATATAGTAAACTTGAAATATGACAAAATTAACTAACAAGTGACTTTTCAGCAAAGATATAAGCTTTTAAGTCAATAATTCCTTGATACTGATGAAAAAGTAATTATTCAATTAGCAAATTATCTCACTTAAAGTATGGGGGAAATGTGATGTTATAAGTGAAATAATATGCCAGAGGAATTTGTACTTTTTCATCAATATTAAAAAATTTATTGACTTAAAACTGGCTGAAAAGTTAATTGTTAGTTAATTTTGCATTATTTCAAGTGTACTAAGATACTTGCACTAAACAATTGACAAAAAATACTTGGTGAGATTTTGTGTTTTTGCAGTGTTGATGGTACTCTTAGTGTTCCTCCCAGACCCCATTTGGTGAAGTTTTTGGTGAAGCTTTAACTTCCTGTCTGAGATATTCCTTCAAACTTTTCACATAATGTTTCTTCCTCATGATACTGATCATCTATTTGGTGGAGGGCTCCAGTTCGTCCTGCAGCCAAACAGCCTCACAACAGGATGTTCCCACTTCCTGGCCTCACAGTTGGGAAGGTGTTCTCATGCTTCCAATGTTTCTTTTTCTTCTATGTAAGGACGGGATGGTCACTACAGCCAAACGCCTCAAGAGTTCCAGGACATGTCTTTAAATTTTGTCTTTGTCTCTTATGTGTGTTTTCTAACTACGATGTAGATTTTTATGTAATTTCTAGAATAATGGCTTCTTCCTCTCTGAGTGGCCTTCCAGCCCATCTTGGTATAGAACTGATTTCACTGTGCGATAGCTCTTTCACCAGCTTCAGTCAGCCTTTTCACAGGGTATTTTACTTCTTTTATTCAAAGGCTGAATCACACATTTTGCAACAAAACACTTTCATACCCTTAGTATAATGGGGAATATTTCCACACTGTCTATACTTTATCTTGGTGTATAAATTTTTTTTTTTTTAAATCTCTATTTTGACTAAATTAAATAAATTTTGGTTAAAAAAAAGAAAAGAAAAAGGTTTACTCAGATTTTATTTCAAACATTGTGGGGAAAAAAAGTTATAAAATGTATGTTAACACTTGGTTTTAACTCTAAATATTAGAAGTTGTGTTTATCTTTTTAACCCAGGTGTACTAGAAAAAGTTCCTATGCCCGCAATTTCTGCTTTTAAAAATCACTGAAATTGTTTATATTTTATAAGTTACCCTAACCCTAACTGGAAAGCATTATAATAAAATAAAATTAATGGTTCACCACCTCATCAGAAGACCAAAATGAATGTGATTTTCACATGATGGAGGTAGGTTTACCTACCAGTCTCCTGGGTTTCCAATAATACAGTCATTGCACCTTCTTTTTTTCAGAGGAATGCTGGGCGTTTCCCAGTGTTTACGTAAGACCTTTTCTCATATGGTTGCATCACTCCTGATCCTAACCAGACCTGAGTCGCTTTTCTGCTGTTCAGAAACGTCGGTGCGCCTCTGACGCCACCTGGTTTGTTTTGTTTCGGTGTCACCCATCTGCTCGTCCCCTTTGGAAATGTGTTTTTGTAAGAGATCTCTCCCCCTCTGGAAGTGTGTGTGTGTGTGTGTGTGTGTGTGTGTGTGTGTGTGTGTGTGTGTGTGTGTGTGTGTGTGTGTGTGTGTGTGTGTGTGTGTGTGTGTGTGCGTGCGCGCACTGGGGATGAGAGGAGCCGCTTTTAAAATTCCAATCAACACCACTGTCACTCTCTCACACTTTACCGCAACTGACTCAGATTCAGTATTTGCTCTGTGTGTGTTAACGAGAGACCTATGTGGGATGGTAGTGGGAAGTTACAGTCATGTCCTTGAAGAATAAATGTTAATAGAGAATAGAGAATAAATATTCTCTCTAAATATATCTATTCTGAACTGAATCTTTACTTCTTTCAGGCTTAATGTAAAGCTCTGTTATTTTGTACAATATGTTTTTATGGATTTCTAGCTACCATGAAAATTGTTCACCTACCGTCCAGCTGGCCCATCAGAGCTGAGAGTCACATAGCATGTTTTGTCTTCCCAGGGCCAGGAATGTAACACCTGGAAATTAGTCATCGGCTTTTGGCCACTTTTACAAAAGGGTGGGTCACATTCACAGCACTTACCTAAAGGACATAACAATCAGAAAGATGTCAGCGCTAAAAAAAATGTTGTGACGACTGAAGAACAGATGATAATGTTAAGAGTTGAAATAACAGGGAATAATGCAAAATGGCAGATCAGGAAGAATTGGTCAGTTTTTCCTCCTGGTTTCACACAAGAGAAGAGTTTAATAACTGCATCAGTGTGTCGAGAAATAGATGGTGTGCACAGTACAACCAATAATTCTACTCTTGTTAGACAGTTTTTCAATATCACTTCAGTGAAATGTGACTATGAATGTTACAAAGGGGGCTAAAAAGACACAACATATGGCTTTCATAACATAGGATATTATACACCCAGGACTCTCCATTTATGGATTATTTCCAATTATTTCAGACTGCCTCTGTAGTTTTAGTTTTTCTCACAGATATTAATGCTTTATTGGCTTCGCCCTTTCAAAATATAGGAACATTTTGAGACTTAGTAAAAATAATAATTAAAAAAACAAACTATAATTACTTTGATTATGTAACACATTTCTTTTTTTCTGTGTTAATTTCCTTAGTCATTTTTACTGTATTCTATGTGCTAATCCTCTCCACTTTAGTGTTTTCAACTGAAATCTAACATGAGAACTGTTGCCATTACAGAAAGATTTGTGTTCAACACTTAGCCATTGTTCCGGTGTGCAGAAGCTGCTTCTCTGTGTGTGTCTGTGCATGTGCATACAAGACATGGCCGTGGACAGAAAAACCCACCTAACTGGTTTCTGAAGCTTTCATAGTGGAGTCCCTATGGGTTGGAGCTTCACCCTTCCCTGACCACAGTTTATTTAGACAGTAGACATGTATTTTCCTCCTTATTTTCTTCCTCTTCTTTTGCTCCTGTCTCTGCACATTACAGCCAATATTATCTGATCCGTCCTTAAATAGGTTACAAGCTTGAAATCTTTGCTCAAGGGGAAATCATGTGACACGGCAAAAATAGCTTCACTCTCTCCCTTTGGAAACCAACCAGAATGCAAAAATAGTAGTTTCTATTAGGAAAGTACCATAGCTGTGTCTTGTGGTCCAGTTTGTGGCGTCCTCTGTGTCTTGAGCAAATACCTGGAGTTTTCAAACACACACTTTTTAGATGATTATCATAATTATTTACTACTTAATATCATAATTATTTACTACTTAATATATTCTATTAGTTTCTGTGTCTGCTAGGTCTATTTATTTTCCTTCTCCAAAGTTCTAATTCAGAGAATGTGATTCACAACGTTGAAGGGGTAAAAAGTAATAGGTTTCAGTACAGTTTTCCGTGTTTCAAAGTGATTATACAGAATCACAGCAAAGGATGCCAAAGTGATAAATTATTTCCAAACTGTTTTTAAAATAAAGCTAACAACATGTAAAAGACAACTACAACTCCCACAAACCGTCACGTTTGGTCGCCCTGGTAACGTTTGACGTCAGTCCTCATTTGCCTGGGCGCTACTCTGGCCGTGTCTTGGACCGGTGTGATTGGGAGGAAACCCCGTTGACTGCACTCATTCGGACAGGCTGAGAGAATCAGCTGCACCTTGGTACGCCGACATCTGCTAAAATTCAGGTATGAAACAACGGTGGCTTTAGAAAAGATGTCTTTCGTTTGATATATTTTATATGTAGTTTTTTTTAATGAGTGTAAATAAATAACTGGCGGTCGAAGAAGCCCATTGTCTGCGGGTTACTGGCAGGACTGGGTGTAGCGAGGACGCTCATCAAACTACAGAACAAAGGCTAGCTTAGCTAACGTTTCAGTTCGGGATGTGTCTAATGGCTGATTTTCTAACTGAAAATAGAAAGGCGTGTCAGTTGAGAGTAGGCTGAAAACCTGCTTGATACAAATGTTAAACATGTTACCTGAAACTGTGCCGTAGATAACCGATAAGGCAAATGAGGGCTTGCTGGAAATGGCATTGTCCCAGTGAACTATTGGCTAGAGCCGATAATCTATATGGCATCTTGCAAATATTGTCAATTTACATTGCTACATTCCTTCGTTTGTGACAAAGTAATTTCCGCCCCCCGCCCCCCAAGTGATTATTTTTAGGGTACTAAAAAAACAAACGAGTTAAGTAAACGTAATATTTCCAAGTGGGCATTTTGCCAGGCCACATTGCTAAATGTTATGTTCAGTTTGCTACAAAAACGGTGTTAATTTCACCGTTATTACGTTTGGTAAAGCTGTCTAACTTGGAAAGCGTCTTTTTCAGGAAATAGTTGGCGCCATAGTAGAAGTCGTCGGTCACGAGGGCCTAGCCTGTAGCCCGGTGCACTTTTTAACGGTGCTGTTTCTGTAGAGGGAATATGCTATCCTTTTCACCAGTTGCACATTTGCTTTAATAACTGCCAGAACGTGTCGTCCTAACAAAGTCTTAAAAAGAACTTTTCGTGTTTTAGCTTCCGCTTGTCGGACAAGCTACAGGTACAGGGATGGGTGTGGTGAGTGTGAATGAGAGAAAAGGAGGGGGCCACATTAACGCTGAAGGCTAAAAAAGCCTTACTGAATGGAGTGACACTACTGTGATTGCAACATTATTTCTTTTAGGTTTTTCTCTTTTTTTTGTCTTGAAAACGCTCATTTGTTGCGAATATGGGTGGATTAGCAACATTTTAATAAGGAGTGGCTGGCAAAACGAGTTTAAAGGCGAAAGTTCGTGAAATGGCTTTTGGAATTATAAAAAGATCATCCATCTAGGTCAAATATCCATAAAATTACCACCCTTTAGTGAATGCCCCTGTTAACCCAAAGAAAATATTTAGCACAAAAATGCCATAATTCTATAGATTTTTACCATAGATCATTGAACAAATATATTTAACTATTTTACCCTTTCATTACTTAATATATTTAGTAATTGGTACATCTTAGTGTTTTTAAAAAAATGTAGTAGAACCCCATTAGCAGATATCTTAAAGGTCATTATTGACCTCAAAGATGTAATTATCACAGCGGTCATATTTTAGTACATAAATTATATTATCTTTTTTCATTTCAAGAATTCTGTTTGCAACAAAATCAATCATGCTTTTAAATTTTCCGTAACCTTCCAGCAGTTAGAAAGTCAAACATTATTGAGCAAATTTATGGGTGTATTTTTAATTTTTTTTTGGTAAATGTATTTTCTCTCAAATCTGCCTTGATAGCAGTTTGCCTCATTAAAAGAGAAATTGGCCTCGCCATGTTGCAAAAGCATAAATCCAGTGACTGGAACCACAATGGCAGCTACATAATAGCCTAATGGCTCATTATTTTTTAAATTTTTTACCGTAGCCAAGAAAATGCCAGTCGTCACAGGTACACTGCCAGTCTGTTCGTGTTCAAACCTTTACACTCCTTGCCCACATAGTTGAGGTATTTAACAAGTTTCCCTCTGTTTGGAACACCAGGAATCTTACCACTTAATAATGGTTTAGACAGAACTTTGTGTGAAAGTAAATCTGGATGGATTTTATTTTTGGCATCCATTTTTCCACCCTTTGTTTTTTTTTTTTTTTTCTTAGCATTTTGTGATGGGTCAACATTATGAAATCTTAGTTAAAGCCTTGCTGGTAATTTCTTGTAAAATAAGTACAATTATTAGGTTTTTATTGTACTGATAAGAATTCCATTGTGTATTTTTGTGCATTAAGTCCAATCAGATAGACATGGATTGGATTTTAATAGTTCAGTATTGTGATGCCTAGATTTAAAAATGGATAGTTAACACTGGCTTGAACCTTTAGCTGCTTATTGATCTGAAAAGTATTGTATTCCACTCTAAACTATTTTAACAGTTTTATCTATTCTCTAATGTTAGCTTGGTAATAATTAGTCAGGGTATTTGCTCTGGTAGCCAACCATTAGTGAGCTACATAATAGAAATGCTGCTGCTAGCTCAATTATTGCACTTTAAAACAGTTATTTTTAATAAGAATGATGGATGGCATTCATTAGGGTCCATGCTGTATGTGCATAATGCTTTAATAAGGGCAGCTAGCAGTGCTGCACTGCATTCTTACAGTTTCTCCAGCTATCTATTTAATTTTTAATTTACCTCTGCGTGACTTCTTTGTCTTTTGCTCCCTGCAGTGAGCAGCCATGAGCGAATCATCTCAGAAGGAACTGGTACAAAGGGCCAAGCTGGCCGAGCAGGCCGAGCGCTACGACGACATGGCCGCCGCCATGAAATCGGTGACGGAGGAGGGCGAGGAGCTGACGAACGAGGAGCGCAACCTGCTGTCAGTGGCCTACAAAAACGTGGTGGGCGCCCGGCGCTCATCTTGGCGCGTGGTGTCCAGCATCGAGCAGAAAGCAGATGCCAGTGAGGCCAGACAAGCCAAGGTCAAAGAGTACAGGGAGAAAATCGAGGGAGAGCTGAAAGAAATCTGCAATGATGTTCTGGTGAGTTTAGATCCGTCTCTTATTCTTTATCGCCTCCCTTTTGTTGGCTTCATATGAGGTCACAAATAGTCCTGTTTCTTCCTTTAAAAAGAGGGCAACATATTAAGTTTGTCGTTGGGTTTACTCTTTAAATTTGATCACTTTGATATTAGGTTTGTTAAATAGGATTTCAATGAGCCATTTACAGAGTTACAGCCAGTTAAGAAGTTGGTCATTTGGATATTATAATTCAAGCCTGGTTTGTTAACAAGACCAAATTGTTTCCTGAAAAAGCTGATCTGTAAATATGTTTAATATTTTTGGTCCTGGTCTTACCCAGGTTCCTTTGCTCTGTGTGACGTAGTAGATGTGTAAGTCTATTAAGAACGCTCGACTTAACAATACTAATGCTCCAAGTGAGTCATCTCTCCTGCAGTTGCATGTACCACTGTTGTAACAAAGCAGAAGCTTTAAAGTTAATTTTAATAATTTACATCTATCTATCTATCTATCTATCTATCTATCTATCTATCTATCTATCTATCTATCTATCTATCTATCTATCTATCTATCGATCTATCTTTTTTTTTGTCGTCAGTTGACATGAGGATGTGTAACATGTTATAGAATAGTTAATCAGTGAGGAAGTGTTGTACCACAAAGTGTTTAGATAACTTACCATTTAATACTTGGCTTTGGTTGAATCAGTTTTAGTACTTGTTAAACCTTAAGGCATTTTATTTGTTAAATTAGTGTTTATAATTTTGTACCTGTATAAACTTCTTCATCGTTGCGCAGGGCCTCAGCATGTTATCTGCCCAGCGATGACTCAAAGTCTTAATCCTGTAATGACCGAAGCTGACCCTCCAGTATTGTGCATCACTTGCAGCCATATGGAGGGTAACAGAGATGGATTGTATTGATAGAGGAAGAGGAGTTGAGTTTAGGTTTTGTCCAGTCCAAACTAAAGGACTTTATTTATGTTTTGATTTTAACAGGAGAAAATGTTTTAAAATCATAAAATATGATGAAGTATGTATTTAACCATCTACCTTTTATATTGTTCCCACCATGAGAATCTATTCAGCAGTAGTAACAGCCCTATTATAATGCTGCTTTAAATCAACATAGAGGGTGTGGCAGCATTTTGTCCTACTGGGCTCCCCCTACTGTTCCTGAATGCAACAGCAATGTTTTAAAATATTTTGAATAAGCTTTGCACATGGAAATATATTTGAGAATTTTTTTTATCTTATCAAAATACATCACCTTGTTTTTTAATAGACAAGAACAAAGCTTTATGTAATTAAAGCTACAATAATTACTAGTCTAACAGCAACATGTGTCCTTTCTTTTCATCCACTGTTGGATAATAACCCATTTATGGTCTCATGCATTTCCATTTTAGTTTTAAATCCATTACACCGAGTTAATGAACTGCTTACATTTAATATTTTATGCAGCTGTTGGTTTTATTGTGAGGTGAATGGGAATAAAAGCAGTTTTTCCCCTACCTGATGTGCTATTTAGAGGTCTGTTTAAGTTTTAGCTACAATTTTATTAGCAGGGCTTGTGGAATCTAATGCTCACTATGCTGCACTGCTGTCCCATTCTGCTCTCACAGATCAATAAACCACTGGCTTGCACACGTTTTCCTATTCTAAATGACATGAATTGGATTTTCCATTGACCCCAAAAAGCTATGCGAGACCTTTGTATGTTTAAACTCTTACTTGCCTATAAAGGATTTTTTAGTTTTTAAATTGTGCAGAAACACCATCCCCATTTCAGTGTAATTTTCTTTTGCTCTGTACCGCCATAGTGATATCCTGATTTTAGCTGTGCCCTTGCCAGTGGCCTAGTTCTACATTCACATCCCACAGGGCTTCCCCTATCTTTCACATTGGTTTAAGAGCATTCAGCAAATGCATGCTCTCATTAACCTTGTTTATCCCTTTAATATGCAAATGAGCTGTATTCAAAGAGGGTCTTGAGAACTTTAAAAACAGCTCATTGTCTTCCAGTCGATTTGGATTTGAGTGGCAATCCCACATTGTAATTTATTTTGTAGGATCATTAATGAAGGTCTTTTGCTTCTCTCTAACAGTAGAATCCATAGATATATGCCATCATGTCATAAGTTTCATAATCAAGAGTTCTAACAGCAGGTTACCATTGCTCACAATGAGATGGCCAGCTTTCCTTCAGCTAGCGCCCAGGTTAGCAACCAGAGCAGATTATCAAGCGGTGCATGCTTGTGTTACAGAGAGCCAAGCTGGTGTATGTGACCTACTTCATCAGTTCAGCTGCCTGCTTCCTCTCTCTACTCACACCAGCTTCCATCCATACTCCTAGTATCCCTTTATCTCTTCAGATCACTCCTCTCCCCCAGTGCACCCCCACCCATATGCTATCATGCCATCACATCCACATAGGTCCGTCCCTATGTTTGAAGCATCTGTGATGTAGCCTGGCCAATTTTTTCAAGCCTGGAGGTTAATTAGACATGCCCAGCTTATTTCTACCACCGATTTATGCCCGAAACCTGTGAATTGGAAAATCTGTGTACTTGCTCAGGTTGAACAAAAACTGTGTTTTGGGGGAACAAGTGGATGTAAAATTTAGAGTGTAGATGAATACAAACTTGAAAAAATATAACTACTTTTTTTTTGTTTTGTTTTCACAGGTTCTTTTGGACAAGTTCCTCATCCCCAAAGCAGAGGCAGCAGCAGAGGCAGCAGAGGCAGCAGCAGAGAGCAGCGTATTTTATTTGAAAATGAAAGGAGACTACTTCCGCTACTTGGCTGAGGTGGCGACAGGAGACGAGAAGGACGGTACGCCTCTGCTCACTTCTGCTATATGCAACATTGCTGATGTGTCACAGTGAGACTTCTGTCATTCATAGCACTCCTTTTATTTTGAAGTTCTTCACTTTTTTCTATTTTATATGACAAAAATGAAATTGTAACGTATTGCACACCACATCCAATTGATGTCTCGGTGTGCCTAAATAGCAAGTGATTGTCATTTGTTCTCTTTTAAGCAGTTTAATTTTCATTTGTTCAGTGGCTGTGACTTCCTGTTCTTTGGTCTCATAGAAGACGGGCTTCAGCGCTAAGACTGAAATAGTGTTAAAAAACAATCTAGTTCACTTTTGTCACCATAATGACCTTTCTTTTCTTCTTTTATTTAACTAAACCCATCTAAAACAGTTCCCAGGGTAAACAATACTACAGTTTGTTTACCCTGGTGATGATGTCTTACAATTACTGTATTTAAGGTGTTTTAAGACTTTCTGGTGCACCTTTATTGATATTCTGCAACACACAACTGTTTTTAGTTCAAACTGCATCATGGAACGAAGCATCAAAGCAGTGGGTTTATAGACAGGAAGTCAAAGCACTTTACATTACAGAAGCAACACATCACTTAGAAATGGATCTGTTCTGGGTAATTCATGAAAGGTTCATACAGTATTAGACTAAAAAGTAAATGAGTAAAATAAACAGCCGAACATGGCACTGTGCAATACACACTAACAGCTACTTTGTTGCAGCATGTGCAATCCTGTTTGCTAAAACTTGCAGCCTTTAATTTAAATGATGTATGTAAAAAACCTGATTCTCGTATGTGTTTAAAACAGAAAAGATAGGATGAACCCTCCAAATCTTCTCCAGTGTTTGCTACAGAACTTTTTTTTGTTTGCTTTATATTCCTTTATACTAACATGTCTTATGTGAGACGTCTAACTGAAGTCCTACAAGGGATGCGGGTTTTAATGTTTTTCTTTTTTAACCTTTTTTCTTTAAAAAAAAAAAAATTCTGTTTATTCACTGTCACATGCTGTTTTTATTTTAATTGTGTAAAGCACTTTGAAATGCCTTGCTGCTGAAATGTGCTATACAAATAAAATTTGATTGATTGATTATAAATTACTAAATAAATGTCACACCGTTATATATAGGATAGTATTAGAGAGGCAGTGTTTGAAAGCTTTAAAAATTGCCTCTGAAAATAAGTCAATATAATTGAGTTTAAACTCGATGAGTAGAACTTAAGCTCAGTATACCCAAATTAGTGTATGTCTAATTATCCTATTGCATTATAGAATGCTTAAAATTAGGTCCTGTGCTGAGATGATTCTGTTTTCTCATAATGTTTTTTGTCATTATTTCAGGCATCATCAAAGATTCACAGAAGGCTTACCAAAAGGCCTTTGACATCAGCAAAGCAAAGATGCAGCCGACTCACCCGATACGCCTCGGACTAGCCCTTAATTTCTCGGTGTTCTTCTACGAGATCCTCAACTCCCCTGAAGAGGCTTGCAAGCTAGCCAAGCAGGTAATTCAATACTCAAGATTGCAGACGCTTTGTATTCAATGGGATTTATTGCAGCTCACCAACAAACACACACTTATCCTTTCATTTTCAAATGTGATGGAGTGGAACCCAGACATCCCTCTCTCTAGAAATATTCTTCAGCTTTTTCTTGAGGCATCTCAAATTGTTCCCAGGAACATAAAGTTTATACATGTTCCCTACAGTGAGGTCTGGGTGACTGATGAATGGATGGACCTTCTGAATAGGCAGACTTGAAAGACCAATCACATCTTCTTATCATACCTTTAAAAATTGACTTTATTTCCTCCAGGCTTTCGACGATGCCATCGCGGAGCTTGACACACTGAGTGAAGAATCGTACAAAGACAGTACACTAATCATGCAGCTATTGAGAGACAACTTGACAGTAAGTTTCCCTTTTTTTATTTTTTTTATTTTGTGTAATCAAATTTTTTATGCATTGGAGAAAATTGGATGAGCAAAGCAAAGAGTTAAGCGATTCAAAAGTTTGATCACCGTCTCCTTCCTCAGCTTTGGACTTCTGACAACACAGTCGAGGGAGAGGAATCAGAGGAGCCCAAAGAATGAGCCTCACCCTCAAAGTCATCCCCGTCTGCCTGACATCATCCAAAGTCCTCTTTATTGTGATCAGCACTCGACCACCTCATCCATGACATCCAGTTTGATCCTTTGTTTCTCTATCTAGATCATCCCTCTCTTTGGTTTGCCGTTTGTTCTGCAGTAAGTGCAGATAAACAGGTTGGGGCTTTAAAGTGTGATGGGAGGGTTCATGCATGTTTTGGGGTTGGGTTCCCTGCTGACCTTGTTCCAGGGTCTAAGCATTTTTGGGGGTTTTCCAGTCATGAGACGTGCAGCAAGCAGTTTTAAAAGCCACAAAAAAAGAATTACTGCGTGTGTCCTAAATATAAAAGGTGCTGTTTGTACGCAGCCACATCTTTTGATGATCAATTAGTGGTTGCTCAATACCAACCTGTCCGCTTGTACCTGACTTGGCAGAAGGAGGAATTACAGCAAAGGCAGACACAATGATGACATAGTGGGGGAGAGCTGGTGATGAAGGGCCATATTTTTACACAGGTTACATTCCATAAACTTATCAACCTTCTACTGTCTTTTTTTTTTTTTTCTTTTGTTGGGGGGGGGCTGCTTTTGTATGTCTATGTATCCATTACGAGGTATAGAAAATTAAAAGAACAAGAGCACAAGCTTGTACTGTTCCTGTTTTTGTATGAGCACCTCAGTAAGTATAAAAACAATCCCACTTTTTATATAATGAAAAGTTTTTGAAAATAAGTTTCTTTTTTTTTCCAGTTCTTGCATAAAGTTGGTCAAAGGGTAGTCTGGAGAAGTAAACGGTTGTTGGCGGGTTAGCTTTGTCTGTCTTTGGAGTTTTCATACTAAACACTTGAGCGTAACTGTTATTTGGGGGTAATGCATAATTTCATTTAAGTAAAAATAAACAATTTAAAAGGTTCAACTTGTCCTTTGTTTTCCTTACTTAAATGTATAGTAATCTTCAGTGTTCTGCCATGACTCATGACATGTTTCAGAGTCGTCTGCCAGCTCAGCATTTAAGCATGGTCACCTAAAAGTTCAGTTTGGCTAAACATAGTAATCTGGATAAGGTTTTAAGATTTTAATCTCTTGTAGAAAACAGGACATGCATTTACACTTTTTAATTACCTTGTTTTAAATAAGCCATACTGTAAATGTTTAGTTTTGATTTAATAACATGTTGCTAAAATGTAGCAAGCTAATCCTGTCCTTTTTGTTTTTTGGGGGGTTTTTTTGCTTTTGGTTCCCTTCCAGACGTTAACAGTTGAAATGCATCAGACAATGGATGGAAAACTTTGCAATTTGTTGTCATGAAAAGGATCGTTTCCACTGTGGTTTGTTCCAAAAGGGAAAACCTCCATATTCTTTGCTGCCATGAATGGAGAGTCGGCTACCCATAAACTACCGTTTGGGTGCATCTTCCACTCCCACAGCTCTACTTGATCACAGGGCAGATCCAACACAGGAATGCTGAAGGCCTACTGTGTTGTATTACTATGACCTAATACTCAATTTAAGTAAGAAGGCGTATGTGTTCCTTTTTGGTAAATGTACTTATTATTTGGGATAATTTGAAATGTAAGGAATCTTCATTGTTGTAAACGTCAAAATGGCAAAAAAACAATTGTCCAATCAAGAAGTCGAAAACTGTTGGTGCGATTTAGCACCCCCTGCAGTCCTTATGATAGTATTACAGAGGTGCACTCCCTTGCGGGCTCTATAAACTCAGAAACGATCACAGGAAGTAAAATCTTTACAAGCGTTTTGTTCAATGCAATAAATAAAATACATTAACTTGGAAGAAACGGATGGCTCTGTTTAAGCAGCCCTATCAAGGTTCCTACATTTACATTCTACTTGAAATTGGATTAAGTTTTTGTTAAAACATGATTCAAATATGCACTATTAAGTGAACTGTTATGTGTTAAAATAGCAACCAAAAGTTTTATAAACTTTTATGCTAAAGAGCTTCATGCAGAGGCCAGAAGGGCTCTCAGACTGTGGGCTGAATCAGGCAAACCTAAACATGGTCCTGTATTTGACTACAAGAAGAGATCAAATGCTAACTTTAAATATGCTTTACGGTTTATTAAGAGGAATGAAAATGCATTTAAATCGGAGTCATTAGCAAGAAAATTACAACTCAACAGTCCTTCTGAATTTTGAAAAGAAATAAGAGTTCATCTAAAAGCATCCTTGCCAACAAACATTGATGGTGTAACTGGACCAGACTAAATTATTAATTTATGGAAGAAACATTTTTATGAACTGTTTAATTGTAGTAAGAGTAATCCCTTTGTGATGGAAAACATAGATATGCATGAAGATGTTATTTCTTCACAAGAAGTTAGTGACATCGTTAAGAAGTTGAAAAATAATAAGGCATATGGAGTGGACAAGATATCTACTGAGCACTTAAAATTTGTAAGTAGGAAAATTTTTTCCTTTGTTGGCTATTTGTTTCACTGGGTTTTTAATTCATGGCATTTTACCAAACTCTGTTATCTGTGATTTTATTGCCTATTGTAAAAGATGAGGCTGGCAAAATAAATAGCAAAGACAACTATTGGCCCATAGCTCTGGCCAGCACTTTATCAAAAGTTTTGGAGAAGGCTCTGTTAAGCAGAATTGAGACGTTTATAGCCACATCTGATAATCAGTTTGGGTTTAAACCAAAACTTGGCACTGATATGTGCATTTTTGCTCTCAAGGAAATTTTAGATTTGTACAAGAGACATAATACCACAATTTCTTATGTGTTTTACCGATGCATCAAAAGCATTTGATCATGTTAATCATGAAAAATTGTTTCATAAATTGCATGAGAGAGGAGTTCCGAAATATTTATTAATAATATTAGTGTATTGATATGCTCACCAGAATATGTCTGTAAAATGGGGAAACTCTGTATCATCTTCTTTTTATGTGGGTAATGGTGTGCGACAAGGCAGCATATCCCCTGCCTTTTAAACCTGTATATGGATGATTTATCTAAGCTTCTGAATCAATGTAGGACTGGCTGTCGGGTTGGTAATCGAACCATCAACCACCTGATGTATGCTGATGATCTTGTGATATTCTGTCCATATAGTTCTGGTCTGCAGCAACTGTTAAGGGTTTGCTCTCAGTATGGGTTACAGCATGATATTAAATATAATGCAAAAAAGAGCAACATCATGATTGTCAAGAGCAAAGAAGACACTAAATGATCTTTTCCTGACTTCACCCTGTCTGGCAGCATCCTCTAGGTCACTGATGAGGTCAAATATTTGGGACATTACATCTCGGCTGATCTGTCTGATGATAGAGACATTTACAGGCAGCGTTGTACTCAATATGTACAAGCTAATATTCTCCTTCGGTAGTTCTCCATGTGCTCAGTATCTGTCAAAATTGAACTTTCTAAAGCATACTGTACTCCAATGTATACAGCCCACCTGTGGCGGCGTTGCAGGAAAAGCAGTATGAATAAATTTCAGGTCGCTTATAATGATGGCATGAGGATGCTGCTTAGGGTGCCCCGATGGAGTAGTGCCAGTCAGATGTTTGTGAATCTCAATGTACTAACCTGCACTGCTGTGCTTCGAAACATTATGCACAGATGTATGTGTAGATTAACAGACTCTGCAAACAGCATCATTCAGACTTTGACCAATCCTGTTCAAAGCTCTGTGAGGTTCTTCTCCAGTTTGTGGAATCACTGGCGCATTAGTTTATATATCAGTGATTGATTATTTTATTATATACTTTTTCTTTTTTTTTTATTGTTCTTGTTCTGTCTGTTTATGGACCATAATTGTGTCTAAATAAAGAGGATTGAATTTTAGAAATAAAACATGTCTGAGACGGAAGTTGCCTGTACAGCGAAGCTACAAGCAGTTGATGTATTAAAGATGGATTAGTGCAGGCATGGGAGGAAGAAAGTACTTCATCTTCCAAGTCTGGTGTTTTTTATATCAGAACTTAATAAGCAAAATCTAGTCTTAAAGTTTATATATTTTAAAGTAAAAGGAATCACGCAACAGCTTCTACAATGTCATCACTTTCTGATAAAATATAAATAAACCAAAAGCTTATGGTTTCATTTAGATAGATTTATGGCTGTTTTACCTCACTGTTCTCTTAAGGTTCTGTAATAGCATTTCAATGATTTTGAGGTCTGGAATTTGTCTGGACCTTTGCAATATTTCTTTTTCAGCCATAGTTTATAGTTCAATGACAGCAAGGTCTCCAGGTCCTGCAACATTCTTCTAGCAACCCCTCCAAAAAGCCATATTTGTTCTGTCATTTTCTTCGTGTCCAGTCAAAGCTAGAATTTATGGATAAAAACTCATCTTTTCCCTGGGCTCGTCTTAAGCTCTAATTTTCTGAGAAACTGGGTTTAAATTTTTCAAACGATGTATAGTAAAATTTTTGTAAGATTATTCAATTAAATTCTCTACACGTTATTTTACTCATAAACATTAAATATCGCGAGATACGTGACGTTAACCACGGTTAGTGCACGCGCCGGCGTTTCGACAGGAATCTGGAAACAGCCTCCCCCGTCCTTCCTTTCATTCTTGTAATCCGTCTGCGTAGGGTGTGCTCCGGAGCTAGCCTCGGCACACATTTTATTATTATGAAACAAACCAAAAGCTAGTGAGCACCCGCAGACATATTTTTATAAGAAAACCTAAAATCGGTGAAGCAGGATTTGATTTGCCAACAAAGCAACGCGAAGAAGACGCTGCCTTCGAAAAAGAACGAAAGACGGAACGACGAAAACGGTGTTAGCAAGCTACGTTACTAGCGTCATTGTTGAGAGCGCGGCTAATTAACGATAGCCTGTTAGTTCTCCCCACATTTAAATAAGTATTACTTATAGTAAGTTAATTGTCGCTGTTTGTGTCTTGTTGTATCGATAGTTTAGCGCTCTTTGTGATTTTGAAGGAGCTAAAATTCTCAAATTGTGACATTTAAACCATATTGGGTAGGCCGCACTCCGACATTTTGCTACATAGCCGAGCTACATAGCCCACGTTGTTAGCAGTTAACGTTTTTTTTTTTCCTTTCTTCTTTTTTTATTTGCCAAAACAGAGTGCTTTCCTGACAGCCACCATTGCGCGTCGAACTCAAACAGCTATCTGACTTAAAACAAACGTCGCCCGACATGAATCCCAGCGCGCCTAGCTACCCCATGGCCTCGCTCTACGTAGGAGACCTGCACCCAGATGTTACCGAGGCCATGCTGTACGAGAAATTCAGCCCGGCCGGACCCATCCTGTCTATCAGAGTGTGCAGAGACATGATCACCCGCCGTTCGCTGGGATATGCGTATGTTAACTTCCAACAACCAGCTGATGGTAGGATATAGTTTCAAAGATAAGTCACTTGTAAAGTCACTTGTACTTCATATACGACACTGTGCCTAAACTAAGGTCATTCTTTTGTTTTATTTTTTCGAAACGTTTCTAGCTGAAAGGGCTTTGGACACAATGAACTTCGATGTGATTAAGGGCAGGCCTCTCCGCATCATGTGGTCCCAGCGTGACCCCTCCTTGAGGAAGAGCGGGGTGGGAAACATCTTCATCAAAAACCTCGACAAGTCCATTGACAACAAGGCCCTTTATGACACCTTCTCTGCGTTTGGAAACATCCTCTCTTGCAAGGTAAGATGGCGACAGATCTATTTTGTGTTAATGCATGAGTTAGGATTTCACAAGATTAAAGCTAGTTTGTAATGCTTGGCCTGCATGGTGTGTGTGTGTGTTTCAATGTTTTTTTTAACATCCTCAAATCTGTCCTTTCTAAGGTGGTTTGTGATGAAAATGGCTCAAAAGGTTACGGTTTTGTGCACTTTGAGACCCACGAAGCAGCTGAGCGTGCCATTGAGAAAATGAACGGCATGTTGCTCAATGACAGAAAAGTGTAAGTGGTGGAGATTGTTACACTTTTGTTTTTAAAACGTGTGAGGGGAATGTGCTTAACAAACATTTTGATGCCTGTGTTTTCCTGCATCTTGTCAACCAGCGTCCCATAAACTCGAAACATTTACAAATATAGCATCTCTAAAATACAAAGGGGAATCGCTACATTTTGAATTTGATTCTTAAAAAAAAAAATCAGTCATAATTTGGATGCAACCACGTTGATGCAGTCTGTATTTTTTATGCAGTCTGCTGTTTTATATCAAAGTGTGACTTAAGCATACTTTTGTCATTTTTTAACAGATTTGTTGGCCGCTTCAAGTCGCGCAAAGAGAGGGAGGCTGAGCTGGGGGCACGTGCCAGAGAGTTTACCAACGTTTACATCAAAAACTTTGGGGAGGACATGGATGATGAGAAGCTGAAGGAGTTATTTAGCAAATATGGTGAGACGTCAAGATTTCAGATGCGGACGATTGCAAGTCGCCAGCTATTGGGTATGAAGTGGCTGGATGAATATGGTGATTAGCCTGCCTCTTTCCGAAGGTCCTGCACTCAGCATCCGGGTCATGACAGACGAGAGCGGCAAGTCCAAGGGATTCGGCTTCGTCAGCTTCGAGAGGCACGAAGACGCTCAGAAAGTTAGCATACGTTTTATGTCTTTATTATTATTATTATTATCAAGCATGGTTCTGTTTCACGTTTGCCATTTGAATTGAATCTGAACATGTGTCCGCTCCATTTCTGTTGGCTTTGTAGGCCGTGGACGACATGAACGGCAAAGAACTGAATGGCCGACAGGTGTATGTGGGCCGCGCGCAGAAGAAGGGCGAGCGCCAGAATGAACTTAAACGCAAATTTGAGCAGATGAAGCAAGATCGCATGACCAGATACCAGGTTGGTGTTTGTTCCGTGACGGTTAAACAGTTAAGATGTTGCAGGCTTTGATGGAGATATGTCAGTCTAGAAAATAAAAAAGTAAAAATTACTCAAGTAGTTGGTGAAATGTGACAATGTGTCACTGTAAGCTAACCTTGGCTTTAACCTATGTTTAATGTCACAAATGTGGTTCCTTTATCTGTATGTGTGGATAATAAGCTGCAGAGATAAACCTTTTAGAACCCAATGCTGTGTAAGGCTGTAAGTAAAACAAGGACATAAAATTTGAAAAATTTATTTCGACTATTTCACACAGATGCATTTTGACAATACATCTGTGTAGATACATATGTTTTTCTTACTTTGACCATCTGTCGAGACTGAATGTACATCTTATAAATCCACATCTTGCACTCACAGGAGTACTCTTACAACCTTTGATTTGGTTTTACAGTCATAAGATCCAGTGAATCATTTACAAACTGATAACGGTCTGCATTGTTTGATCAGTACGGCAGCTCAACTGCAAACCCCACTGCTTCATAGAGAAGGCAAGATAAATTTAATTTCTAATAGAACAGTGCTTTGCTTATTCAGACAATAGAAACTTCCGAATATCTTATTTTGCTTACTGTACTACTTGAGAACCAGGATCAATTGGAATGCGTGTGTGATTAAATTTTTTTTTGTAAAGACTTTTGTTGTGAATTGGCTCTATATAAATTTAATAGAATTAACATTATTGCAATATACAGCAATTAGCACAATAACTAAGTTTCGTCCTTTGTCCTACGTAAGCACAATAAAAAAAATCACAACAGTATAGCTTTATTAAAATAAAAGACTGAAACAATCTATAAAAGGTGTACAAGATTGCATAAAGGTTGGTTTTATAACTTCAATATGCAGTCACAGTTTAGAATCGTAACTATTTAAATTCCAATGAAGTTGGGCTTTATTTAATTTAATTTCTCTTTTCCCAGGGTGTGAACCTGTATGTTAAAAACCTCGACGATGGCCTAGACGATGAGCGTTTGCGCAAGGAGTTCTCCCCGTTCGGGACCATCACCAGTGCGAAGGTAAAGCCAGTCTTCTAATTCAGACAAAATGTCTCGTGATCAGCTGGTGGTCTGAAAACGCAACGGATATCTTCCACTCTTGCTTCAGGTGATGATGGAGGGCGGTCGCAGCAAAGGTTTCGGCTTTGTGTGCTTCTCGTCACCGGAAGAGGCCACTAAAGCCGTGACGGAAATGAATGGCCGGATTGTGGCCACAAAGCCTCTGTATGTGGCGCTGGCTCAGCGGAAGGAAGAGCGCCAGGCCCACCTGACCAACCAGTACATGCAGAGGATGGCCACGGTTCGAGCCGTGCCCAACCCTGTCCTCAACCCCTACCAGCCCGCTCCACCCTCAGGCTACTTCATGGCAGCTATTCCACAGGTGAACCCCCCAAACAACTGATTAACATGGTTTGCTAATATTCCATCAGTACTTTTATGTGGATTTGTATTTAACAATACATGTCGGTGTTGTTAGGCTCAGAACCGCGCTGCGTATTACTCCGCCAACCAGTTGGCCCAGCTCCGCCCCAGTCCTCGCTGGGCCGCTCAGGGAGTGCGACCTCAGCGTAAGTCGTTTCTCCTATGTTCCTTTAAAGCTGCAGTATGTAACTTTTTATATATATATATAAAAATTGTTAAAACTATCACCATTTTGACACAATAATATGAGACAAATGACCTGTGGAAAAAAAAAAAAATTAATTCCCCTCCTTCCAGTGGTGCTATTGCCATCTGAAGAAATGCACCGCTCCCAGTCAGAAACAAGCAATTAGAGCCAAGAGGAGGGTCTTATTGCTGTCAATCAACCTCGTGTTCTCGCGGCTAAACGTGCTAATGGGAGAGAAACAACTTGCCATTCCATATCCGCTTTTGTCTGTGGCCATGTTAACTAGCCTTAGGATTCATGGCAGACTCTAAGAAGAAGCTGTAGTGCAGAGCAAGGGAAAGAGGGATTGTGTTGTGAGCAGTGTGTGTACAAGCATGATTGATGGCACTAAGACCCTCCTGGCTGTGATTGTATTTTGGAGTCAACACTGGGAGAAGACAGCTTGCTTTTTGTTAGATTTTTTTTCAGATTTTTCCATACTTGCATCATAATATAGCGACAGTTTTAACAAATATGTAAAAGAAATGTATATATATATTTTATAAAACGTGCATACTGGAGCTTCAACTCTTAAACATCCTGATATAGATGCATTAATTGTGTGGAATTTCTTCAGATTTCCAAAACATGCCCAACGCCATGCGTCCCTCAGCACCAAGGCCCCAGACCTTCAACACCATTCGTGCTACCACTACCACCAACACCCAGGTCCCGCGCATGATGGCCTCCCAGCGCATGCGTAAGGATTTCACGTCGCATCATCCTAATGAGGTGGTCACACTCTGTGGGCGTTCTTAACCAATCGTCTCTCTGGTTCTCCCCTCAGCCACCCAGGCCCTCGGCCAGCGCCCTGCCAGCGCCTCAGCCACTGCAGCCCCAGTCCGTACCATGCCTCAGTACAAATATGCTGCCGGTGTGCGCAACCCTCAACAACACATGGCGTCCCAGCCACAAGTTGCCATGCAGCAAGTAAGCAGACCTTTTGCATTTACATACAAATCAATCGTTTAAAATAGAGATTCACTTTTTTCATTTCTGATACCAATATCTGAGGTTTACTGTCGTCTAGTCCAATACAAAATAACAGTGCTGGATTGAAATGAATGTTTCTCGACATCGATGTACTGAATTATGAATGTATTTGGTAACTCTGCACTAGTACAACACACTTAAATACACCAATAGCTTCACGTTTATTTTTTGTTTTCTTTATTTATTTTGAACATGATAGAAATATAAAACAGTTTCGAGGTGAGGCAGGTAGTTCTCATGCCTCATCACTGGGGGCGCTCATGATCCCAGACATTGGTGACTCCACAACTGCAGAGTAAGAGACAGTAACAGCGAGCTAGCCATACAGTAGCTGCGCTGATGCAGAGCGAGAAAGACGTGGTTTTGAGTTGTACTTTAACGGTTTGTCCCTTTGCTGTTAAGCACAGCACGAAATTAATAATATCTACATGTCTAAGTTTGATTGAGATAACGGAATTATTCTGTGGCGGCACGGCTAAGCATCACATGTTAAAGAATAGTCTTTTTGCCCTCCAGCATTGTACGCGTGTGCGAAATTTCCTTATGTAAACAATAACATACAGGGGGTCTAGATTTGTAAATCCGATTATAATTAAGTCGGTGCCTCACCAGCTATGAACCTCACCGCACGTCACTGATATTAACATGCTCAAAAAGGAGCAGGAAGAAGTAGGAAACCTATGAACTCCTACCCCATAAACTTATACAATATTTTCAGATGGATCCTCATTATTAAAACAAAAATAAGAAAATGACACGGGTTAATTTTTTCATATTATCTTTGTGTGTATGTCTAAATATATACATCTATACCCACACACTCATATAGTCTAGCCTCAATTTACATATTCACATTAGTGCTATCTCTAAACTGCTCAGAAAGTGGAATTAGGGATTCAAAATATAATGTCAATAGAATTAAATGGAATAGATCTGCCCTTATGGATTGAGGACATTGACATTGAAACTCAATCTAGAAATTTTAAATATCTGTACCCATACAGATATCTTAGTTACTCCAAGTTATTGGCATAGTTGGTGCAGACTTTGTCTTGTTTTTGGTCAGATTTTGTCTGACGTCTTTCTGTCCCGTAGCCTGCTGTCCATGTCCAAGGTCAGGAGCCCCTGACTGCTTCCATGCTGGCTGCTGCTCCTCCTCAGGAGCAGAAGCAGATGCTGGGTGAGTGAACAATCAGCTCTGATGGAGATTTCTGGGACACCTTCAGTTGAGTTCTGTTTTATGACCCAGTTGACTGCTTCCCTCCTCAGGTGAGCGTCTGTTCCCTCTGATCCAGAATATGCACCCCAGCCTGGCTGGTAAGATCACTGGTATGCTTCTGGAGATAGACAACTCTGAGCTGCTTCATATGCTTGAGTCACCTGAATCTCTGCGCTCCAAGGTTTGCTTCATCTTGAACATATTAACTTGTGTGGAAACACTGCTTTTGCTTTGGGGTTCATAAACATTTCTGCTTCAGGTGGATGAGGCTGTTGCTGTGCTTCAGGCCCACCAGGCCAAAGAGGCTGCGCAGAAGTCCACCACACCTGCCGGTGTTCCCAGCGTCTAAGGTGGGAACAATACACAGTTAAAACATTATGAACATTGTTCAAGCTATTGTCTGGAATATTTATAGTTTTTTTTTTGTTTTTGTTTTGCAGCTTGAGCATTTTGAAACCTGCTTCACCGATGGAAAAAGAGAAAAAAAACTTAAACATTGAAAAACCTAAAACTCAGAAAACATCGCAAAACGATAAATTATTTCTTAAAAAAAAAGAAGAAATTGAATCTGCCAGGTCTAGAGATGGTTTGACTAGACCTTGATCATAAACAAAAATTAGTTTAAAAAAATAGCAAAATAGATAAAATTGAAAATTGTAATAAATTTGAATGCATTCCTCTGTTTTATGTCATTTTACTGTGTCAGTGCTCAAACTGTCAGCAATGTCAGGGAAATGGTTGCTGAGCAGTTTGAGGTGATTTGTATCGTAAACTACTGGCTGTAATAAAACGTCATTCGAAATTACCACTCCTGGTGTCGGATTTATTGTTAACACGACTGATAAAAGAAACCACATTCCATTTGTCACATATCACGTCTTCAGCTCAGATTCTCAGCAGCTTTCTCCACTAGGTGTCACTGTTGTGTCAATCACAGGACTGACTCGATCCTTTTTGCCCTGACATTTGTTGAAGCGTTGCAGGAAACCATCCGACTGTTCTTGAGCATTACATTGACACAAATCTGTCTTGTACACTACAGATAAGAACAGAATGTTCAAGTGGTTGAAAAAACTCCTGTATTCTGTCACGTTTTGGAATTCTGGTACAAGCAGTTTACTTGTTGGTTTTTCTGCTTAATCAGGAATTACCTATTCAAGTACAGGGTTTCAAACATGTGACAGGATTTGAATGTAGTTAATGAGCTTTCTAACTATGCAGGCTTATACTTCATTTCCTCCTGAATCACTTGGACACACAGGGCTTTCACATAATCCTTTCTATCTTGGATTGGGTTTGGCGCTCTAAAGCTGTCATGTCTGCCTTCTCATTACCAGGGGTGAAAGTAAGGGGGTGCGGCAGGGTACTGCGTACCCCTAAAAGATTTAGCGGTGGTATGCAGTACCTGCAAGAAAGGGGAGCGGCTGTCTGCTGTAAAACATGAATAGGTTCACTGCAGCCGTGAGTGATTAGTTTTTCAAGAACAATCTAAAACATGACAATCAGTTAATGAACCGCTTTTTTCTAATTTCATAGTTTCTGAACTGTTAATGCTGTGAGCAGCGGTGCAATATGTCGATCGCGGAAGGTTTTGAGTCGATCTCGGGAGTAGGTGACAAACTGAACACCGCCAGGACGCTGAGACCAGCACGTCATCCTCTGGGTAACTATTAACAAAAAAATCAACAAAACATGTTCAAATTAATGACCCAACGAACAATCTTGGTAATTATTGTGTCAACAAGATGTTGCGCAATTCTGTGCGTTTCGGTTCCATTATCAAAAGTAACGAGCAGAGCAGAAGTTTAAAATTAACTAATCAACCACTCAACTTCATGAGAGGTTTATTGATGATCGCAAAATAAATATCAACCCTGCAAACCTAATATCGTAACGGACTAAATGCTATATTTTTAACGTAATCTTGTGGAGCGCAGGAGGTTGCCATGGCAACGGCTGTGCTTAAATGACAGACGGAGAGTAAAAAGGTGCGAGTGGTTTAGAGTTGATCACCTGTTCAGGTTTTACCTTTGTCTTGGCGAATCACAGCCGCTGTAGTTTCTGAACATTCAATAAACGACAAACGTGGACTAATTACCTCGTTTTTTGTGAGTTTACGTCATTTACAACAAACATCAAACACGGTATATATTTGTCATTAAGTATTTAACAAACAAATGGCTTCTGCGATAATTATGTGAAATTAAATTAATTGTCTAATATAAAAAAAATAGTTTGGTGCGGCCGGGCTCAGTCTGAGAGGCTTGTCCTTTATCAAACAATTTTTTTGCCTCTTATTTAGTGGAAATATTGATGTTGATGAGATTTTCTCCAAAATGGCAACCTTTTTCAACCTTTATAGCTCCACTGCTGAAAATGAGGCTCTGGACACAGGATCAATACAACCAGTTTAAAAGCTAAATGAATGGTTATATGCCAGACATGGAAAACTGGGATGACTCCATGCCATGATGTTCAGAATTCAGGTCTCATGGCATCTCAAGGTGTCAACATTGCAGCCAGTGGGCTGAGGGAAACATGGCTTTATTTTGTAGCAATTCAAGAGCTACCCAACTCAAATCGCTTCGCAAGAAAATTAATCTGCACAGAAACTCCAAAGCACACAAAGAAGTGTGTATATATATATATGTATGTGTGTATGTATTTTTGTCATAGTACCCCCAATAATTTAAAACTACTTTCACCCCTGCGTAAATGTAACTATTTACCACCCACCTCAGCTTTTCGATGTGCTTGAGGAGTGTTTAACCTTAAACAACTTATTTCCATTCAAAAATTATTGTGTCATTAGTATTAGAAATACATTAATTGAGATACAGCTTACTTCCAAAAAGTGAAGAGTCCAGAGTCCGTTCATTTCGCGACACAAACTCTCGCGATACTATTTGAATTTCCAGAGCTAGAACGAGATCAGCGAACAACAGAGCGATCTCTTGTAGGAGCTGTTGTCGTTCGAAACGGGGCTGCTGGGTGGGACCGAAGAAAGGGGAAAAGAAGTGCCTCTCTCAGCGTATGAGGAATTCACGGCACAGAAGCTGGGCGAGTCATAAGTCAGGTTCACCTTTCTTAAAACGCATCACGTCTGGTTTTTCCCACGGTCTCCAGAACAAGTGTCACTGGCAACAGACGGTAGGTTCTCTCAACGCGTTTAGCTAATCTTGCTAGCCAGCTGCTAACGCTCGCTGTGTAGAAGTTAGTTAGCTTGTTGGGAGTCTGATGGTCGTTACTGAGGCAAGCTGTGACCTATGAAAAATGTCCATTCTCTGGTGTGTTTTTACCGTGTTTGCCGAAGCCTGTGTGTATTTGTACGTTACATATAGTTAATAATTTCCATCAGCTGTTGTCAAACAGTGAGCTATGTAGCTACCTCAGCAAACATTCTCTTTGCTGAGAAGTTTCAGCGTAAGAGGGATGCAAATCAAAACAGCAACAGTTGATGCCTCGATAATTATTAAAACATCGGATGACTATAAAAACATCAGATGAACATCAGGTAACCTAACACCGACGACATGGAAGGTAGGTCTAAAGTTCTGCTTTAGTGATTTTTATTTATTTGGTTACATATTTAAACCCTTCGAAGAGCCCTAGTGAAAGTCACTATTTCAGGGGGGTTGCGACGTTACCGCACTACGTATGTAAACAAATGAATTTACGTCAAAAGATCTTTATTATGTTATTGCTTTTCCTTCCTACCTTAACTCTTATACAGATCATTTGATCAACTCTTTTTTTAAATAGTTATTTAAATTGAGAAGGTACCGCTTTTGATGTGTTCTACATAAAACCTTCATTTGCTAAGTAAAACCAATCACCTGTTGATACTAAAATAACGGTTTGAATATTAATTATCCCATATCCATCTTTGGAACTTGGGTATGCTTCTCTCAACCACTGCAAACTGCCGGGAACAGATTTGCAAGGTTAAAGGGAAAGTTTTCTAACTTTATAAAACTGCCTTCTGCATCAGTAATTGTGATTTTTATAACATTATTTTGGTATTTGAGAAATGGAAAATGCATGAGGAGTTAGACTATTGAAACTTCTTTTTAAAATGTCCAAATTTTATGATTGGTTGTTGAGGTTGGACGTCAATCTTGAATTAAATATGTACTTAGTGTTTACTGAATTTCCTCTTGTAAATGAATTATTTGTTGTCATGTGATATGGATAAAAAATATACAATGAAATTAAAGTAAAATGTTCTTTTCCTGAGGAAACTGATCTCTGATTGGGTACAGTGAATCACTTGTATTTCTTTTTGCCTAAGAAACTGGCATAAACTCCTTCCAGTAATAATTTCTGACCATCATATTTAATCCCATCAGAGTCACCAACTCCTGTACTGAATGGTGGACAGTTATATTTTCTCTTAATGGCTTAACTAATGTATCTGGGTAATATGCTGTTATCTTCAATTTCAGTAGTAAGATTTTAAATTGATGTTTTTTCTTATTTTTTTTATTTCCTTATCACAAACCTCCCTGGAAATAAACAATTATCTAGTTATTTATGTTGACAGGGTAACAGTTGAGCATTAAAACTTGTCTAGAAAAAGTACAGCCTATCGTCATTGTTTGGATGTTCGAATCCGCTTCCTAAGACCACAGTGGTTTTTAACACCATACACCTAAGCTTAAAGTAAAGGTCATTGGCTCACCATGCTGCAGTCTGTGTGTGTGTCAAGACCTGTGTGTGACCTCCCTTTATTGGTTGATGGTAAACACAGCTGCAAGACCAGAAAGTAGGAGGTCACACCACTGTGTTGATTCTGACACACAAAATATTTTTAATTTGGTTAATTGAAAGTGATCTTATTGCTTAAAGACTCTCAAAGTCATTTTTGATTCAGTGCCACAGATGGACTTTTTTAATCCTTTATTTATACAGAAAAAAAACTCTCGATACTCGCTTTACATTTCATTTACAAGGGAGACCTGTTGCATACATCACAAAAAAGCAATCAACAATTTTAAAATTATTGCTATTTGAGATTTAACTTTTCTTAATGAAGAGTGTATATTTTTCTTTAATTTTCTGCTGTAATACAATAGAAACAGTCCTTATTATCACACAAAGGAGAAATTCAAAAAAAGGGGCTAGGCACACCACTAAATTGTATATCAAGCTTTATTATCTCCTGTAAAAGCTAATTTGGTTTATTTATATAGCTCCAGTTTACAGCGAATGCCATTTAAAGGCATTTAAGCTAATTTCTCGTGTGGTTAAAGAAGGTTTTAGGCATTGTATCGGTCATTCGTCTCTTATTCCATGACATCACCACATGGGGCTTCGCAACAACTCGCAACTAAAGCGACTCTGCAGCTTTCCCAACTATATTTTAGTTTGGACTCAGCTGACTGTGTGCATCTCTCATCAATAGTTCCAAACCAGAGCAAGCTATCCCATCATTTTGCTTTAGATGGTCAATGGCAAAGATGTGAAACTCCAGTCCTTGAGGGCTGGAGTCCTGTGGCTTTTGAATATCTCTCTGCTTCACATAATAAGGTCAGTGGTAGGACGCTGGGGAACTTGGCTATAAGTTGAGGAGGTTATTTAGTCATTTAATTCAGGTGTGTTGGACCAGGGATGCATTGAAATGTTGCAGGACAGCGGCCCTTGAGGACCGGAGGTGGTCTCCCCTGTTCTATGGGGTTGGTATAAGGCTCATGTGTTAATGGGGTAATATTGGGTTGTCAGGCAACCTGCTTATACCACCGTTCTTATGACTGGTGTCATGTTTGTGTTTATATTCTACAGTATGAAGAGCTCATTTACAGAAATGTTTACTCCACATATTTGCTAATACCTGCGTCACTCTGCGATTTTTATGATGATTTTTGTCCCGATTTCCACCTTCCAACAATCTTAAGGATCCCCTGATTATCGGGATGACTCTTAATTTGAGTTTAAGACTATTCCTGCCGTGTGGTGTGATAAGAGTGACCTGGTCCTGGAATGGATGGATGGATGTTATGTGTAGCCAGTCAGAAAGCGAGGTGACGAGGAAAAACATGGTTGGGAATCCAACATATAAAGAAGTCAATCTCCACGATGCACCCAAAATTCCCATGTACGTTGTAGACGTGTTTCTATTGTCTTTTTTCTCTGTTACATATGATCCACAAACTATCAGCAAGTCTTACTCCCAGTCAGCCATGTTTGTTTACTCTGAACTCAAGCTTGGTCTCAAGATTTTCAGTTTTTCCTTATGACACAGGTGTCAAACTCCAGTCCTGGATGGCCACTTCCCTGCAACTTTTTGATGTGCCACACCTGAATAGAATAATTGGGTCATTAGCAAGGCTTTAGAGAACTTATCTACACAAGAAGGAGGTAATTAAACCATTTCATTCCAGTGTTTTGTACCTGTGGCACATCTAAAAACTGCAGGACAGCGGCCCTTGAGGACTGAAGTTTGACACCCTGCCTTATGACATTCAAATTGTGTGAATCAGTTTGCGTGTGGCTTCACCACACTGTATGACCAAACCTGCTATTGCTAAGATTTTTAATTTTTTTAAATCATTGTGTGTGTATATGTGTAGGGTTTATCAATTTTTGAAAATCGACCAACAATTTCTTGCCATGTGAACTGGGCGATTAGTGGAGAACTTTCAGGTTCTAAATGTTTACCGTCTTCTGAAAAGCTTTTCTCAAGATGCTGTCTCATTATTTAAGCATGGGTGGGGTGTCTGTCTGGTGTCATCCTAATCTGTTTACAGCTGTTTCAAATGGATGTTGAATTTACGATTGCACAGCTCACTGCAGGGCAGAATGTTGTCGTTGTGGCCTGGAGTGCTAAGCATGTGCTGAGTTTTTACTTTCCTGTTCTGTAGCCACGCAAGCAATACTGACCACATGTAGGACACCACTTAGTTAAAGTTTCCACACAACCCGACAATTTTTAAGTGGAAAGGATCCCAATTTTGTGGTCCACTTCGAAGCTGAATTTTAAAAAAAGTTTACCATTATTAACTGGTGTTTACTTTACCTGCTGAAATTTAGACTTTAGACATTTCCTGATGTCACGGTTTAGCATCACTGCACACAATCTGAAAAATATGATGCATGGCCAGCAGTTTGCTGAGGCTAATGCTGCTGAACAGCAACAAATGAAACATGATCAATATGAACAAGGAGTGGATTAAACAGAAACAGCCTGTAATGAGAAGCTTTGGATCAAAGATTGAATGTCTAAAATTTCTTTAAAAATCACGTTGACGCTTTTATTTTTTATCACAAAAAAAGGCATTTACTGCTTGCCACAAAAATACAAAATATAATATTACTGCATGTAACGTGTATATTGGGAAGGTCTACATAGACTGCAATAAATGTTAACAAATTGTTTAAATGCCACATGTTAGCATACAATATACTTTATTGATCTCCAAGGGAAAATTGCTTATTTTTTGAGAAGCTACCTCATCCAAAGCATTATTAGTAAATACAAATATGACCATAAGCAATATGAAATGTATTTAAATATATATATATATATATATATATTTGTATTAATTCTTTCTGTACCTGTTATATTTGATCACATTTGATAACTGAATTTGGATGGTCTTTATTTCTGTGAACGTAGATTCAGCCCATAAGTGAATATGAGTTGAATAGCGTTACATGTTAAATTGGTGTTGAGAGAGTTTGGAACATTTTATTTGAGGTTGTGAATTTGTTTGTAGATTTTGGAATGACTGTCAATGTTAGCCTTAATCTAAAAATATTATTTATATCTTAACAGACAACATCATGTTTGGACCACAGGAACATTAAGGATTTATGATAAACAGGTTTTGTATTTGTAAAATATTTTATTCAGAAATGTCTTTAAAAAAAATTGAATCCTATTAACTTTCATGTTCAATTTGTCAATTTGGTTTATTTTAAGTGCTCCCTTAATTATTTTGTGTATTTTGGTCTGAAAAATCCAAGAATCTTTCAGTGTTCAGATCCACCTCAGAAAATTCAGACATGCATGTTTAACTCTGACTGCAACCCAGTCAGTCCCCCCCTCACACACACACACACACACACACATGCACATGCACAGGTTTTTGTGCTGACTCACCTGTTGACTAATTTTTCCCCTGACTGGAAATTGGGGGTAAAACTGATGTTGGCCAGACTCAACTCAACCAGTAAGACAGTGATGTTGAGATGGAAATGAATTTTATTTGTCTTTCTTAAGTAGCTAAATTAACAAAACTAAAGTTAATAGCAAAGTTCTAGACTAACTCTTTGCACTTTTTCTTTTCTTAAGTTCAACAAAAGAAGTTAGGTTCACCTTAATTTTCAACTGCATTGCATTTGACGTCAGTTTTACAGCTTCACTTATTTCTTTTTTTTATTTCACAGTTTATGAAGGCAATATTGACTTGTAAAAGATTATCAACCTAGTATACACAGAGTTCATTTGAAGCAGAATTGTATAAGATGGGGAAACTTACTGAAAATGAGAAAATGGGTTGCACCTTAGAGCCCTGCATAGACATATTGTCAAATGTTAAAGTGATGCAGCTATATAGTGCGTTATGCAGTAACTTTAAAACTTTTTCATACTTGAATACAGTTGTTGCGATGGATTTTAAGTGGAAAAGTCTCAGCAGCCCTGGGTTGGTCCTGTTCAGAGTATGAGCTCAGTGCGTCGAGGCGTTTTAAGTTCCTCTGTTTTCTTCCAAACATGTGCCAAATGATTGCAATTGAGCAGCTAATGCGACTGCTTCACAGCGTCTTCCTGGAGGCTGAGCTCTCTCAGCTGAGCAGAAATACCAGGATGCTTACCTCATCGCTGCCCACACCACCTTTAAGAGGAGGGATGGAGAGAGGAGGGGAAGTCTGAGAGCTGAGAGGAGGGGCGGCAGCTGGGGACTATACTGGCTTTGTTGCCGTTGGAAACTTTTCTTTCCCTTGTCGGCCTGCTTCGCCTGCCTTTGTACGTTAACAATGCCTGCACTGTTTTTTTGTTTTGTTTTTGTTTTTTTGCAGCCGTTGTCGTTATTTGTACCGTTTGATCCTTTGTTTCGTGCGGAGGGCAGATTCTCAGCACAATGGTCAGACAAGCTTTTACTTTAAATTTTACTTAAAAAATGTTTTCGGTATTTTTTATTTTTTTTACTTTCTGCAAGTGTTTCAGCCATTTCATTTAATGTTTTAGATGTGATTTAATGCAACCTATTACTCCAGGCGGTCAGTGTTTCAGCTTCTGTGTGTAATGTTCAAACCCACATCAGTCGGCAGCGCTGCAGCTCACTTGCCAGAACGCTGCTCTGTGTCCGATCGCGGAGCGTTTGGAAGCCTCGCTTGTGGAGCCTCTGTTCCCAGCTTTGCAGAGGCTCAGGAATGTGCAGAAAGGCAACATTACACAGGAGACCCCAGGACAGGAATGCAGCCGGAGTGACTCCACCGCGAGAGTTCACTGGCTCAGCTGTTTACATCCGTTTCTGGGCGCTCTTCGTTCCAAGACCTTAATTAGCAGTTGACTGGCTGTTTGTCTTGCGCATCGGTTTATTTACCTGATTTGACAGTACTTGATTCTTCTTGTCAAAGTTAGTTCATACTTGTGGTTTTCCGGTGTTGCTGGACAGTGATACAAATGAACCGTGTGAATGTCAGTCAGCATGGGTGAGTGTTGCCGTGAAACACTTGGTCCAGTCATTTAAATGAATACTTGAACGTTAGCGCAGTCGTCGTAATAAAAAAAACAAAAAAACCCTCCTCTGAAGTAGAGGATTTCTCAATCGGCTGAATGATCTGGTGTGTGATTCTCATGGTTGGATTAGTGGTGGAAGAGTTGGGTCATGCTACATGAAATCTTAAATCAGCTATTTATCATTATTTAGATTTAGATAAATAGACATTTAGCAAAGTACTAGCATTAAAACCTGCTACAAAGAAGAGTACCATGAGCAACACAAGCTGGATTCATCTGCTTTACACACCAACTGCTTGTGTTTTGCAAACATAATTTTAAAGAAGTGTTGCCCTAATAGAAGGTGATGTGTGGGACTTCTTTAGTTTCGACACCTTTTTTCTGTTTTTGAGGCCAGAATTATTTTCAAAGAGCCAACTTTGTGTTTTCTTATTGGCAACAGAAAAGTCTTGTACTCCAGCCTAGCTAACTAGTAGTGTGCATTCGGTGGGGGAGGGGCTTTGTCATAGGCAGGTATATTTTATTGCATAACTTGATGCTTTTCTCAGACCTTTAAGTTGCTGCATCATCAGTTTTCATCACTAAGACATCATTAGCACAAGTCTTGTCGACTCAAACCCATCATCCATACAGCTGCTATGGGATGCTTTGGGGAATAGTTGGTGTTGTCATACCAGTCTCCTGTATAACTTTGTGTCAGTGCTGTGTTTTAATGTTATTGCTTACCACTATGTAATCATCACTTAAAGTAAAAGGCCTACTGTACATCAGGGATGGGATTCTTGTTTGAAACTGCTGTAATTGAGAGAAAGAAGATGGGAGAAGAGAGATTTTGAATAAAAGCACTTGTTTCTGAGAGTGTGTAGTGGTGCTAGTGTGTGTGAAGTTTGCTTGCAGCAGCAGAGTTGCTTTGCTGAGGTCTGCTTTTGATCTTTTCTTATAGCGCAGACTGACAGGTTTGTGGGGGCTCTCTTTACTGCGTTTTCAGCAAAACTTTCTAAAGTGTGCACAGGCACAGTAAGACAGGGAGCACGCTCAGTGCGCGTCTAGCTTGGGTCTGTGGTTCTGCACCCCTCCATTTAAGGGTCTTCAAGTACTATTTCAGCTCACACACTCATACGTTCCGGATAGATGCCAGAACAAGAACTGGACCTCAGCAGCAATACTCCTCTAGAATAATGGACATTCTTCCTCTCTCATTGCCACACCCAGTCCTAGAAACACAAAGCATAACACAGATGTGAAAACGGGGGACTGAAGAAGTTGTTGGTCAGTTCTACTCGAGATCTGTTTTGCTTTTTACGTGTGGTGTGAACCTTTCATTTAGAATTTTTTACATATTGTCCAGATTTGTCAAACCAGCGCTCAAGATGTTGGATGTAGATCTGAGCAGTATGGCCCCGAAGAAGAGGCGGCTCTCTCTGGCTTCTCTCTTCTGAAGACGAGGCCGGGACACTAAATCAGGCTGCCAGCGGTCCAGGGACCTCCAGCACCCCGGGTCAGGGGGCATTTAAAAAAATTTTTTTTTACACTTTTTGTAATCATCAAAATATACTTTCAAATGAATAAACCAGATTCTAAGAAGGGATTTGTTTCAATAGATTTTTTTATGTGGGCAAAAAATAAGTATTTGATATAACAGAAAAACAGAACTTTATTTCCAATTCCAAAAGTCAAAAGTTTCTTGTAGTTCTTGACCAGCTTTGCACACACTTCAACTGGAATTAGAGCCCACTTGTCCATACAAAACCTCTCCAGATCTTTCAGCTTTTGAAGCTGTCACTAGGCAACACAGTTTCAGCTTCCTCCAAAGAGTTTAAGGTTTAGGTCTGGAGACTGTCTAGGTCAGTGCATGACATTGAAAGGTTTCTTTAAGAGCAACTCCTTAGTTACGCTGGTTGTGTGTTTTGGACCGTTGTCCTCCTGGAAGACCCAGTCACAACCCATCCTCAATGCTCTTACAGAGGGAAAATCTCTCATGAATGCATATTCTCATCCATCCACCTCAATACGATTCAGTCGCCCTGTCCCCTTGGGAGAAAAGCATTCCCGAAGAATGATGATTCCACCTGCATGGGTTGGAATGGTGTGTTCAAACACAATGACTGGGGTTTCAACCAAAACGTTCTATTTTCAGTCTCCTCTGACCTCCTGACCTTGCCCCATGCCTCCCCTGGACCATCCAGATGGTCATTGGCAAACTTCAGGCTTGGACATGGGCTGGCTAGAGCGCTGCAGGATTTTAATTCATGGTGGCGTTGTATGTTACTATGGTAACGACATTCAAGATAGTGGTGCCAGTTCTTTCCTGGTCATTGACCAGGTTCTCCCTTGTAGTTCTGGGCTGATTCTTAAGTCCCTCCCCATTTTTGGGGTAGGAGACCTGGCACCCCACTAGCACAGGCAGCGATAGTGGCGCAAGACCTTCAGGGTAAAATGAATACCAATTTTTTTAAGCATAGAGGAAATAAAAATGTCACAGAAGGTGCAAGGTGTTCGACAGACTTGGCTACAATATAATGCCTAACTATATTCCTTGCAATTAAGAGTTGTACATTGAATGCACTACCAGCTGTTAATACAGACCAAATTTTAACTGCAGCGTCTGTTAAAAATACAAACTTCAACACCTCAACTGCACATATAAAAGTAATTTCATACCTTAGGGGTGGTATTGACTTTCTGCACATAAAATGTATTTGATGGCGTGCTTCCTTTTATTATGGAATGTACAGTTCGTTACCTCAAGTGTTAAAAAGTACTTTAAACCGTATAATAGTCCTAATCTCCAAAATAGTTAAGCCTACTCTCTTTTCCTTCTGCTGCTGTTCACTGTTGGTTGCAATGTTCCAAATTCTCAAGTGGCTAGATGACGTGCTCATCAGATTAGCTCAGGAGGAGCTCGACTCGACACAGAGATGCATGCTGAACACATTAAGATAACGCAAGTAATTGCTGTCACACAGGAAATTGAGAAATTGCCTGATTGAGCCTCCAGATACTGAGCCTCGTTTCTCAGAACATCTTGAACAGTTCTGACTAAAACTCAACGTGGCTTCATAGGAAAAGCTTGAGCTCTATCAGAGGTGGGATGTTTGTGTTGCCCAATGTTTCCAGTGTTGCAAAACTAGCTTTGAACGAATTATTTACCCATGCTTTAGTGAGCTTTTGGACTTCTGTTTATCCTTGCAGTCATTCAGCTGCCATTATGGACTGGAGGACAGGATGTGTTGCTATTATTGAGTGTTTTTGATGTTTGTACATTTTTTAACAAACAGGTTATTTGGCAATTAAAAAAAAAGAGGCATAATGGGTTCAGCTTAAGTACTTTTTTTCCCCACAGATTAAGTTTAGTTGGCTTGTCGCAGTAAAATTTCTACTGAAGTGGTCTGGTGTGGTGCAGCTCACCTCCTCCTGCCTGCCTTTATCAGCGGCTGACGGCCAAGGCCTCGTCACTGTTGATTTTAGTGGCAGATCAAAGCGCTGTCTCTTTGCGTCACTTCTGTCCAAGGTTGTCTACCTCTTGTTTTTTCTTTTGCTTTTACAGTTATGTTCTGATTAGCTGAGCAAACGTGCACTTTGTCAAGTTATGGTGTTGGTCTAGCAAAAAAAAAAACAAAAAAAAAAACAACTCTGCTTAGGAAACCCTGAATGAAACCCTCGCTTAAAAGCTCTTCGTCTAGGCAGACTTAATCATCATGAAGCACTAGACCGAGGCGCGAAGGTTGACTGAAAGATAAATGATTAAAATGTTCCCAGGAGAATACAAAAGATGATGGTTTCAATAATCGAAAACACTGAAAGTTAAAGGCAATGCTGTGATGGAATGTGTTTACTGTGACTCAATGAAAATATGTTGGACTGTTTCTCACTTGTTAGATCAGCTAAGAATTGTTTTAAGAATGTTTTTGTCTGAGAAAATAATTGGATATTCAGTATGTCAAAATTCAGGTTTTATGCTACATATACCAGTAGGTGATCAGCTCAATCAGAAACAAAAGATGCATTGTGTAATCCGCACATTTCCACATGTGTATTGAACTGCTGTTCAATGCAGAAAATGCCAATTAGTAACATTTCCTCTTCCATTTGGTGCTCCCTCTAGCGCGGCACCATATGCGTAGCATTTGGGGACATGCACTGCAAACTGCAAGACTGTAAATGTTAGTGTTCAGTATTTTAGACTTGGCACCCCATTCAAAAACATCAATAAAGAAAGAAAGCTATAGTTCATAGCTACTTTTTGTGGCACTCAGGATACTCAGTAAATTACATTTGTTCTCATCCTCTTTACTTCCTTCTGTCCTTGTCCTTGTTGTCTCTCACACCCGTTCTCTCTTCTGTCCACAGCTCCTGTTGCATCTTTTTCTCCCTCGTGACCCCCACCCCTTCGCCAAAATCCGGCTGTTAGATGTGACGTCGAGGTTGATCAGGAGAAGCCACCATGTCCTAAACGCCGACGGGCCCTCTGGAGCCCTGCCCCCCCACCCCATCCCTCCCTCACCTTCCCCATCTCCCATCCACCACCTCACCCCGTCCCCCAGCCCCCTCCCACTCCCCCACCTCTCCACCCACGTGCGAGACAGGCTGCCCAGTGCTGGCTCCCCACCGGCGCGCCTCTCTCCTCTTCCCGGGGAGATGAGCTCACAGAAGCAGCAGCAGCAGCAGCTGGATGCTGGAAACGTCGGGGTCATGGATTCTGACCGCGACCTGCAGTCTGCCACTTCTTCCATCTCCCTGCCGTCAGTGAAGAAGGCCCCGAAGAAGAGGCGGCTCTCTCTGGCTTCTCTCTTCCGAAGACGAGGCTGGGACACTAAATCAGGCCGCCAGCGGTCCAGGGACCTCCAGCACCCCGGGTCAGGGGGCATTGCTGGAGTGGACGGCATCGCCAGCATTGAGAGCATCCACTCTGAAATGTGCAACGACAAGAACTCGGCCTTATTTTCCACGGCGGGGACAGGAGCCGCCTTCGCTGCCGCCGCCTCGTTGTCCTCCGCCTCAGGGCCTTCTTATGCTGCTACCAGCTCCTCAGCTAAGGCTGGGGGAGCAGCAGGGGCGGAGCTACTGGAGTGCCCTCTGTGCCTTCTACGCCTCTCCAGGGAGAGCTTCCCCGACATCATGACGTGCCACCACCGCTCCTGCAGCGACTGCCTGCGCCAATATCTGCGCATCGAGATCTCGGAATCGCGCATCAACATCAGCTGCCCCGAGTGCGCTGAGCGGTTCAACCCGCACGACATCCGCATGATTCTGGGGGACCCAGTGCTGATGGAGAAATATGAGGAGTTCATGCTGAGGAGGTGGCTGGTCGCAGATCCGGACTGCCGCTGGTGTCCCGCGCCAGACTGTGGGTAAGCAGCCGGGGCAGACGCACTTGATACCAAACACTTTATATTAAAATCCATTCTGAGTGAGCCCGTGTTGGTTCTTTACATGTAAACAACCAAACCACATCACACTGTGAGCTTGGCAACAAGATGTTACTACTTTAATATTTCTGATAATTGACTGTTCACTAAACATTTTGAACGTGTTGTTTGCTCCAGGCAGCAAATGTAAACATCTTCATTGTCTGTTTAAAATGAACAAATACTGTTTTTGAGGTCATTCTTTTTTCTCTACCACATTTAGAGCAAGTAAGAATTACTGTATGAGGTCCTCTCAACCATTAATGTTTATTCATGTTATGTGCGTAAACTGACATGTAGCTATATATTTGAACTGTGATCTTTGAGCCAATCCTGTTGCTATGGCGTCTTAACTTTTTTGCACCGGGGCCAAAATGGCCCATTTGAGATTAGCCAGGGGGCTGCATTTTCCTGCAAATAAAACGAAAAACTGTTATTGGGAATTACTAAAACAGGATCAGTTTTTGACCACAACAGCAATATTAATATCAGAGGTGGACCCAATTTTCATATTGGAGCATTCCTGCTTTTACTGAAAAAAAATTGTAAAGTGTGAAATCACTGCAGCTCTTAAAAAGGGTGTTGGATATTTGTTTTAATAAAACAGTCATATGTTTCTTTTATTTTTTGTCTATTCTCAGCATCTATTCTCAGTACGTACGTATTTACCCAAATTTGATGAATGTGCTCCCAAGTCAGTATTTTCTTTTTATTGTGTGTTTTACTCCAAAACAGAAGATTTTTAGGCATTAACTAACATTTCTAATTTAAGAAAAATCAATCACTAAAAGTCTGTCATATTTAAAATCTAACTATTCAGCATCAATCTATATCAGCTCCATTTGCTATAAATTTATACTGCAGGAAAGTGTTCAGATGGGCGTAAATGTCCCCTGGGCCACAGTTTGGACCCCACTGGTGTCCGGTGTCTGTCTGGGCTCACATGAAAGCCCTCTCTGTCTGCGCTCTAGACGGGGATCTCGGTGTAAATTGATCCAGAACAGAGGAAGTCTCCCAGGCCCTCAGTGGCTCTGTGATTAAACATTAGCCCTGAGGTCAGGCCCAACTGCTACACAAACCTCCAGAACGTCATTTAACCCCTGAAATGTGACTCGCTAGTGTTTAGCATCACTTTATGGGATCGGATTGAGGTCGATGATTAACAGCCCCCCTGAATGGAGTGTCACTCCACAGTCCAGGCTGTTTTAAATCTGACCTTTAAAAACAGTTTCAAATATTTAGTGCGCATTCATACATGAACAGTATAAATTCATTACACCCAGCTTTATTTTTTTCCCATGATGCAAAAAATGTTTTTGTTTTTTTTCCTCAACAGTCCTGATGGATTAGAGAAAACTTCTGTATCGATTGCATTGAGCTGTAGAGTTTGCAGGTCAAAGTGGGGCATATAGACCAGAAGATTTATCACAATATTTTATAGTAGTATTGTGATTACAATAGAAGTGACAATACTATTTATTACTACTTTTTCAGGTAAACGGCATAGCAATCACAGCTACACAAATACAACTCTTGAAAAATACTTGCAACCCATTTCTTTTATACATCACTCATATAAAGAAGTATTGATATTTGTTGATACACCCAATGAAAAAACGGTGGAAAATAGTCAAGCTAACAATCCTAACACAGACAAGTTTGATGGATTGTAAACATTAATTGAAATTTATTGTGACAATAAATCAAAATCCTCATTAGAAATTTATCACGATAAGTGATAAATGATGATACAATAATACAATACAATAAATACCCAGCACTATTTGCAGCTGTTCATAAAAAAACTTTTTTTGCATTTTTATTTTATTGTGCCAACAATTGTTTAATGTATAGCAAACGGGGTTCCATAATACTTTTTTCTCCCCGGAGTTGTGACCATCACATATTGAAGCGCTTTATTTATTTATTTTGTTGCCGTTTCCCAGGTATGCAGTGATAGCCTTCGGCTGTGCCAGCTGTCCAAAGATCACGTGCGGCAGGGAGGGCTGCGGCACGGAGTTCTGCTACCACTGCAAGCAGCGATGGCATCCCAACCAGACGTGCGACGCGGCGCGCCAGCAGAGAGCCCAGAGTCTCCGCTTGAGAACCGTGCGCTCGTCCTCCCTCAGCTACAGTCAGGAGAGCGGAGCCGCAGGTGGGCTGCTCCAGAAAGCGCATAACCACGTCCAGTAACTTAGAGAATTATTAAAAAGTTCATTCATTTCACTTGGCAAAACGCATTATATGGATTAAACACACATTTTCTGTCTACAGTAGTGAAAAAAACACCATAGAAGATCAGAATGTTACATGAAGCTAATTAAGATAACTTTTGACTTTGATTTTAATAAGCTCAAATCTTTTTTTTTTTTTTTAATGATTTAAAAAAAAATCTTTTTGAATTACATGTTTTTTACATCAATAGGTCATAAATATGACCTGGACTGCAATACATCTGCGGCTTTTTGTGTCTTTTTTGCCATTTTTGTATTTTTTCTGCCACAATGGAAGTTAGTAGAGTAATGTGAAATAAATCAAAGCAAAGCTAAATATCAAATAAAAGGTGAATGTTTTTTTATATTCTATTTTTTTTTTACTGTTTATTGGACTGTTTTAGTTCATGGTTTATCAGACTTTGCATCAGTTGAGTATAAATTTGGAGCTCGGCAGAGACCAGCTGTCCAGGGCTGGTAAAATGAAATGCTTGTCTGCTATATTTATTTCCATTTAGAGCGCCGTCTCTGATGTGTTTTTCTTTTTTTTCTTTCCTGTCCATCATGTTCGGTTTTGTTGCAGCCGACGACATTAAGCCATGTCCTTGCTGCGCTGCTTACATCGTCAAAATGAATGATGGGAGCTGTAACCACATGACCTGTGCCGTCTGTGGCTGTGAGTTCTGCTGGCTCTGCATGAAGGAGATCTCAGACTTGCACTACTTGAGGTAAGAGTCACACGCCAAGTCCCGAACAGTCGGTTTAAACAGTAAGGAGAGGGTGTTTTTTAATCTGGTTAAGTTGCAATCAACGTTGGGTTGAGAATGTTGAATGAAAATGTGGTTTCACTGTAGGAGAAACCAATAAATCAACCTCAATTTGTCTTCATTTTGGGAAATCAGCGATTGCTTGACACTGACATGAGAAACCGATGTTAACTTCCTCCACAAACATCTGAAAGTCGGCCTCTGTCCCTTTTTTCTTTTTATGTATGTGTACAGTTAACAGCAGTCAGCTCAATGTGGCCAACTTGACAACTTTTCTTTCTATATTTAGCAACTTTTCAAACCAAAAAAACAATCTGTAGGAACCAGAAAACTTCAACCGACACGCTCCTGATTACTATTAAAATTCATCTTCTGTTGTGTTGATTCACGTCTTGTATGTCCTTATCTTTTGTCTCTGTATTGAGAGACAATGTTTTATAGTAAAACTTTTATAATGTTTTTATCAGTTTGGTGAAAGTTGACCGTTGTGCTGCTGGTTTCAGTCCGTCAGGCTGTACGTTCTGGGGGAAGAAGCCTTGGAGCAGGAAGAAGAAGATCCTTTGGCAGCTGGGAACACTAGTGGGCGCTCCTGTTGGAATCGCACTGATTGCTGGGATAGCCATCCCTGCCATGATCATCGGCATACCTGTATACGTGGGCAGGAAGGTGAGACAGAAAAACACAGAGGGGAAATCCTTCCTTTTTTCCTGCTTTACTCATGGATAATTTGCAGATGAATCTGTGTGCTTGGTTATATCCAGATATTTTCCACTTAACTGGTCTGAGTATAGTGAACTTTTATTTCTGTTGCAAACTGCTAATTTAGTCTAAGGTCATTCTTGCGTGAGGAGTTATAATTTCTCTTTCCAATAATGTGGCGTTACTAAGAGTCTCCAGAATCCCCCGGCGAAGCCTGCCAAAAGAAGAAACCAGAGCCAAGAGACGTTTCTTTTTTTCTCTAAAGTAAATTAAACAATGTCTAGACTCTAGGGCTGCAACCAGGGATTATCTTAGTAATCGATTATTCTAAATTAATTCTGAAGTTTTTTAGCCTCTCAAACCTCTTCTGTTCAATAGTAGAAATGCATTAAAATATGCAAATGGACAAATTCAGCTCCGTAAAATCATTGTATTGCTTAAAATGCAATAACGGCTTTCTTATAGTGAAAACTTTTTGTCAAAAATAAAAAATAAAAATCCTAACATCAGCGTGTGAAAAGCTCAGCCCTTGAGTTTTGAGTTGCACACATTTACAGACAAAGAAGTTTTTTTTTGTCTTCAATTGGAAATGTTTATATTTTTTGTACAGTTTTGGCCTCATATTGACTCGATATTTTGAGAGTAAATGTCCTTTTTTTTTTTTTTAGTCTGCATACCTCAGTTAGTGATTAATCGATACTGAATTAGTTGAAGATCATTTCAATAAATGGACTATTAGACTTGATGAAGTCTATTGGGGTTTCTCTACACAGCTCTGACCAGCCTTTAAGAAAGTCACTCTTAAGTCATGTCCTGCAGTTCAACTGGCATCCAGTCAGAATGGAAACAGCCTGGCAGTTACAGGGTTAACTCTCCCTCATGTCTGGACTGTTCCTGTCAGATCCATAACCGCTATGAAGGCAAGGATATTTCCAACCATGAGAGGAACCTGGTGATCGCTGGTGGAGTGACTCTGTCTGCCATCGTGTCTCCTGTGGTGGCTGCAGTCACCGTCGGTCAGTCTCTTCCTCTTCCTCTCTTTCTTTCTTCCTCATCTATATCTTCACATCTTTATTGACTTCTTGGCTTGTGGCTAAATATTGCCCTCAGTTTGTTGTTTTGAGCTGGAATCTCTCATGAAAATTCCATTTTCTGAGCGAGATTCAGTCTCTGCTGCTGCCGTATTGTTTTTATTATGAAGGCAGTTGGTTTCTCACATGCTGGCCTCTCTCTGGCCCCTCCGTCAGGCATCGGGGTCCCCATCATGCTGGCCTACGTCTATGGCGTGGTGCCCATCTCTCTCTGCCGCAGTGGAGGCTGCGGCGTGTCAGCCGGGAACGGAAAGGGAGTTCGGATCGAGTTCGATGACGAGAACGACATGAATGTTGGCAGCGGAACGGCCGCCACCGGTAACTTTTACTGTTGCTTCTCAAGCTGACCAATCATGTGCTCTCCTGATGGGCCTGAAATGTTCGACTGGGTCAACTGTAGGGTCAATCAAAACTATGTATTATAAAATAAGCAACATTTTCATTTCAAAATCTGTTTTTGCTGCTAATTATAAATAAATAAGCATATGAGCATATTCGTTGCCCGTTGCTGCAGATGTCACTTTTGCGTCAGGTTTTATGGGCTTACCAGAAAAGTGTAAATACAAAACTTCCAGCTGCAATTAATCACGTGTTAAAAAAAAAAAAAAAATGTTCACCTTAAAAACTTATTTTGATATTTATTTTTGAATAAATAAATAAAAAATAAAAAAATCAATAAGTGAATCTACACACATACACAAAAAGCTGTTTTGGAACATAAAGTTTAGTTGTTTTAGCTACACGTTTACACAATTTAGTTCTCAGCCCTTTATACTATCCTTCAATAAAACACCTTTATCAAAATACATGAGTATATAGAACATCAATAACTTAAATAATACATACATACTATAGACATGTCTCCCGACCCCACTAGGGACAAGGGTGCACATAAATTGGATGGATGGATGGATGGATACTATCGACGTGTCAATAAACATATACTGCATCTGTTCTTTCATAGAAAACATAATTTTATTACCATATGCAATGAATCAATATCAAAAGTACAAATTATTGCTAATACATTGAATTATTCCTGTGTCATCTCCTCCATAGATACGACATCGGTAGCTGACACCAGGAACAACCCCAGTATCAGCGAAGGCAGCGTCGGGGGGATGACAGGCAGCCTGAGTGCCAGCGGCAGCCACATGGACCGCCTCGGCGCCGCCAGGGACAACCTGAGCGAGACGGCCTCCACCATGGCTCTGGCCGGAGCCAGCATCACCGGCAGCCTGTCCGGCAGCGCCATGGTCAACTACCTCCACAGGTGCTGCCTGCCGAAAGCGCTCCAGCCAGCGCTCCGTCTTGTAGTTCTGTTTCCGCTTCACCTAAAATGTGTCGCCGTCTCAGGATGGAGGTCCAGGCCGACGTGCAGAAGGAGCGCTGCAGTCTGAGCGGGGAGTCGGCCACCGTCAGCCTGGGCACCATCAGCGACAACGCCAGCACCAAAGCAATGGCCGGCTCCATTCTCAACGCCTACATGCCTCTGGACAGGTGAGCGAGGTTTCACCTCATGTTTCTACTAAAGTATCTGAAGCACATTTGCTGGGCTGCTTTACATGCTGCTGGTTTTCTGTTCAAAATCCTACAATCTAACCGGTGAATGTGTTTTCTTTAAGGATGAAAACACCATAGAGTCATAGTTGAACACACACCGACTGTTACCCTTTTCATCAGGGCTCCTACTGGTGTTTAAGATTCTTGAAAATGCTTCTATTCCAATGAGGTGTTTAAGGTTTGGAAAGTGCTTGAATTCTGAATAAAGTGACTGATGTTCAAACTGATGAGTTTGGTAGTCTAATGCCTGATTAAAGCCTGCATTTGGAAAACATTAATTTTAGAGTTGAAAGTAGATATTTTCATATATCTAATCTAAGACATTTTTTTCTCACTGTCTGAAGTTAAATCAGATAAAACTTTTCTAACTGATTTCTATTCGATAAATACAAAATGTGGTGAGAACTTTTTAAATTTATTTTTTAAAATATTTTTCACACCTAATGGCTCAATTACTTATTGACCTTTGTAACTGAAATAAAGATTGGCAAAAAATTTTTGATCTACGTTTTTTGTGGTATGTTTGTGCTGATTTGTGCAGATAGAATATATATAATTTTTTCATTTCTGAATGTTTTTGTAAATATCTTTAAAATGATAGCAGCACAAACACACGTTTGACATACTTTTTGATTAATTTGAAGGACAACATTTTGTAATACTTTAATTTAAAATGTAGAATACTATCATGAGACATTAATAAATTATATTTTATAATAGAGATTTGAAACTGTATTTTTACATTCATTTATATTGGCTTTATCTCCTAAGAGTGGTGCTGTAAAGGTTGGTAAGTTTACACTGAAAGAGCTTGAATTTTGCTGTGGAAAAAGCTTTGAACCCTGATTCATGTTCTTCCCCTCGTCCCTCCAGAGAGGGAAACAGTATGGAGGTCCAGGTGGACATCGAGTCCAAACCCACCAAGCGACGGCACCACAGCGGCGGCAGCAGCGCTGACGACGGCGGCAGCGGCTGCAGCAATGCCGCCGGCCGCTGCGGCTGGAGCAACCCCACGGCCGGGTGCAGCTCCTCTGAAGGCAGAGGGACGACCGCCAAGTGGGCCAAAGAGGCGTCGGGCTCCTCCTTCAGCGCCGGCGGCAAAAAGAGCAAAGGCAAGCTGCGCAAGAAGGGAGGCGGCGGCACCAAGATCAATGAAACGCGGGAGGACATGGACGCTCAGCTGCTGGAGCAGCGCAGCACCAACTCCTCGGAGTTCGACTCGCCATCTCTGAGCGGCAGCCTGCCCTCGGTGGCCGACTCCCACTGCAGCCACATGTCCGAGTTCAGCTGCTCAGACCTGGAGAGCATGAAGACGTCGTGCAGCCACGGCTCCGGCGGCGGCGACTACCACCTGCGCTTGGCCACCGTCAGCCCCCTCCCCGAGGTGGAGAACGACCGGTTGGAGACGTGTTCTTCCCACTGCTCCCCCCAGTCCCCCACCTCCACATCCACCACCTCCTCCCTGGGAAACGGCACAGACCTGTCGGCGCTCTGCTTCGTCACGGATGAGAACATCAACATCACGTGTGCTGGCGAGCTGGACTGCAACAGTGGAGAGCTCCTGAAGGAGCACAACAACAACATCCACCACCAGCCGCAGGACGCGGCCGAGCAGCAGGCCAGGAACCTCTGCTTACACACTGATATTTAATAAACTCCGTACCTGAAGTGCTGCACTCACTTTATAGACCACCTCCTTTCCTTCTTTAAGCTAACAGCTGCTGCTTTACAGTTTTGGTTATTCTCTAGTAAGAGATGCGTCTTGTTAGGATGGAGGTTTTCCATGGGAAGCAGCTTTTGAGTAAAATTGTTACTAGCAGCCATCTGAAAGTGTTAAAGTTCCTCCTGAGGCTGTTTCTCTGTATTCATCATGTTTCACATAAAGCTGTTCACTGATTGGCTGCTGCATTGATCTGTAGGTCAGTTCATCTCAAATACAACGTTAAATAGATCTGATTTCCTGAGACAAACTGAGCGAGGGACCAGGCAATACGACTCTTGGTTTGTTTTCTTCCCCCGTAAATGTAAAAGTAACTGTTTTGAATATATATATACATATATATATCTCCACACTGAACCGTTCCAGCTCTGAAATTGACCTTTACAATTCTAAGATCTACCGAGGGAGATGGTGCTCCACTGCTTTTTGTTCTGTAGCTCGAATCTCTCAAGTGTCTTTTAGTGCCAAGATAACTTTGAAAACTTGGGCAGAATTTAGCTCTGGGAAAGGTTTGAACCGATTTGATAATAATAAAAAAAAAAGGTCTCTGGAAGACCGAAGCTGTAGATTTTGCTTAACCCTCTCGTAGTTTAAATCGGCGCTCAGAGTGGCAGAGGTCACTGTCAGGTCAACTGGGAAGCCATTGGGGACGGGGCCCCTAAATGTACATTGAAGGGGGGAAACCAATTTCTGGTGCGCACGAGAATGTTTATTTTTTTCCTTCAAAGTCCATTTACAGGCCCAGTACTTCCCAAAACCACAAAAAAACCTTCGTTAAAGCGTACGTAAGGTCATTGCGACCCCGCCCGGACAGTGAACAGCGGGTCCACTCGACCTGTCTTCGGACTGCGGGAGGGTTAAAGTTAGAATTGTAACATTACCCAGCGGGTCGGTCAGCTGACTCAAATTGTACAAAGAAGTGAATTGTTTACTGTTTGAGCTGATTTCTGCTGGACGATGCTTTGGCCTCTCTGAGAGCTTTTATATTTTAACTCATGGTGCCTTCAGGAAGCTGCTCGTGTTCCTCTCCGTCGTCTTCTGGAGTCCAAACAGGAGCGAGGAGAACATCGTACTGACAGCGGAGTGTGTGTTTGCTAGAGGCGCGCCCGTTCACACTGCGGCGGAGTTTAACTGAAGACTTTTCAACAGCCTACCAAAGACAGCACTCAGGCTCTTGTTAGTTCTTTGACTCTTCAGCTGCCGACAGTAACGAGTGACCTTTTTTTTTTTGTTTGTTTTAAAAACCATGGGGATGAATGAAGACATATGACCCAGGTTCTCTCCCACACACACATACACACTGCTGTTTTTACATGTTCCACTAAAGCTACGCAAATAAGTAAGGCTCCAGGCACCTGCACTGTTTCCTGTTCTGCTGACGCAGAGGTTGATGGAAATGTGAGATTGTCTTGTGATTTGGGTTTGTGTTGCCAAAATTGGTGCTGCTGAGCAGACTTGAAGTCAGTTTGTTCATTTCTTTCTTCTCCCAAACTGTTCTGTGGTCTGCACTGAGGCCGCTGAGCTGGCTCTGGTGAACCTCTACTAGCAGTGTGGTTTTGACCCAGGTCTGCTCTGGTTTGGTTCCGTGGATAAAGCCTCATGGCTGCAGATCTCCCTTCATCAAAGCTAAGATTTTTCTGCTCATTCTTCCTCTTTTTCTTGGTTTTAACCAAAATAATCAAATGTTTTGGTTGTAATTTGCAAACCGGTGCCAGATGGAATCGGTCGTTTGTGCAGAACGGGATAAGGTGTTTGTATATTTGTTTGGTAATTTGCTTTACTATATGCGTGTAAATGCATATCTACAAAAAATAAAATAAAAAATGTATATCAAATGTGTATGTTTTTTGTGAAGCAAAATAACGAATGTCAAACATGGCGTGAAAGACATTTTCTTTCTTTATTGAACAGGCCTCTGAATTCTGTACAGATGACATTTTTACTGAAACATACACAGCTAAAACTAGATTGTAGAGAACAAATGTAAAATACAGAATTATTGCCTTTCGCCCCTAGTTCAGGTCCCTGAATTTAACGCTGTACATTCAGAAATGAGTTTAAAACTGGGTCAGCTCTGAGTTTAGGATAATCAGAATGTTTAATTTTTATTCTTCTAGCATGTAAAAAAATGCAGATTTTAATTGTGGTTTGATTTTATGTCAAATTGAGAACAAAAAAAATCTAGAGGTGCACTGATGAATCAGCCCAGATTTCCTTAATTTTGGGTGATTTTTTAAATTTTATTCGCCGGCCTTATCTACCTCCAAAGCTCTGTAAATCAGCTACTGACCCTCTTTGTTCTGTTGAGAGAGGTCGTCACCCCACTGTTGCTTTTGCGACCTTTTGGACAAAAACATCGGTATCGGCCAAAATTGGAATCAGACAGAAAACTGCTATCGGTGCAAAAAAAATCAAAAACAAAAAATGTTTCATTTAAAAATAAAAAATAAAAAAATCAAACTGGGAACTAAACCAAATATTTAGCTGAATCAAAACGATAGGCACGCTGCTTCACTCTAGCTTTAATTTCTTGGAGCTCATATGAAGGTGAATGTGGATCTTTGCCTCACCTGGCAGATTTTACTGACCCCAGTTTATATCAGTGGCAAGACTTAGTGATTCAATGCATCTTGTTGCATAGTTGCTGTGAAACCGAATTAAACACGAACTTTTTTTTTTACGGCGAACAGCAATCAGCTTTGTTGTTTCTGTTTGTTGTAGCGAGGTAACTTCAGTTGCTAACAGCCACAGTTTTCTTAAGTAGCACTGAATACCTTCTCTAAACATGGCTGGTTAACAACGGCCTATGATTTCAAAAACTTCATGGACCAAATAAACAAAGCTCTGTTCTGGGAACACAAGTTTCTGTTATGTAATCCCGGCTGACCACTGGGGGTGAGATGGGGAGACCGCCCTGCTGTCTGACTCTCCACTCGACCGATCCCACATTGAGGCTGGAACACTTTCAAGTTAAATGATCCAGATGTTCAGTTAAAGTGGTTTGTGCTGGTACATAAAATTTGCATAGCAAACTGTTCCGAACCAAAAAAAAAGAAAAAAAAAGATATCTTAAGAATTATCCAAACGTAAGAGGACATTCAGAACTTGTCGGAGTCGGTTAAATTTTCAATCAGTTTCTGTGGAAACATTGTGAGCTCAGTTCTGTTGCATAGAGCCCAGACTGGAGAAGCAGCAGCTCATGCAGCATGGAGGAGGAGTGAAGGAGGTGGAGGGAGGGGGGTCAGATGTATTTGTTGGCCAGATTCTGAACATCATCCTTGGTGAACTCTGCGCTCTTCACAGCTGAAAGACGCTCAAAGAGCTGAGTCACGTAGCGACGCTCGTCCTTCTCCAGCATCATGAGAGCCACCTGCAGACACAGTACAGCTGTTTACCTTCATTCATATACGAGTCATATTTTTAAAATATTCACCAACGAAACCGTTTGAATCCCCTCTTACTCGGAACCTGTCAGTGGTGTGCAGCTGATCGAGGTGCCGGTACGCCAAGCCGGGCTTCTTTTCCAGTAAATGGGAGTCCAGTGCCTTCACGATGAAGCTGATGGTGGGTCCATCCAGCTGGTTGCTAAGATACTGGGGAAGCAGTTCTGGTTCCGTGGATGCCAGCAGTTCGGCGCAGGCTGCCGTGTTTCCGCAGCAGCGCGCTGTGTTCAAAGACTGACCGAATTCGTAGGCGCTGCTGGGTTTGAGGTTGATGCTGATGTTGTCTCCTGTGAAGATGCTCTCGGAGTTTGGAGCTTCCGTCACGGCCTCCTCACCGTCGACCTGCAGTACGAGACGGACACGCGTCTTAGAGCCATGTGAGTTATGGATGTGAAACCTCAGCAAACATCTGAAAAATCACCCACCGGCTGACAGACCCACCACATCAGCTTCTACACATGTACAATTTACTTAGCAACTCTTGCTATATTTAGCAACGTTTACAATAAAAATAATAATAATAAAAAAAATCGGTGGTCGGCCAAAAAACTTCAATCAGTGCGCCCGTAATGTGAATTCCAACCAGGACTACCTTGTTTTTTGCTGATGTGTATCTTAATACATTAGATCAGTGAAGGTTTATTTCACCGAATGAAACAGCTTCATATTCACACAAATTGATGTTTTTGAGCATTTTCTGTTAATTATGATGATTTTTCACATACAGCTAAATAAAACTTATTATAAACTTTAATACAGAAATGTGGGCTAAATGCAAAGCAATCTACTTCCTGGCAGAAAGTTATGATCAAAAGGTGCTTTTAAGCTGACAAACGAGCCTCATTGATTCACATATTCTAATTTATTAAAACATATCTGTAACGTTTATGGAAACTTGGGGCTCCAATCATATCGTATCCTAAAAGAAAAATAACGCTTTACACGTCCTTTATTTCTGACCTCATCAGAAATAAAGGACGTGTCTTCAGGTGTGAGCAGAGCGCAGACGGCCATGAAACAGAACAGAGACGTACCTCTGTGATGGCGACGGTCTTCCTGGGTTTGTCCTGTGTGGCGCTGGACAGACTCTGTCTGAGCAGGACCGTGACCTCCTCCAGCTCCTTCTCAGCCTCCTGCACGTTGGGGTCCAGCTGCAACACTTCCTGCAGGTCCGAGCTACATGCCAGGTAGTCCTGATGGGAGCGCACACACAAACTGGCTGTGGAATTCACGCTGCTCCCTCATGTGCTGTTTGTGTAAACGGCGGTCTTAATGAAGACAGAAGCGTGGTGTTTGTGTGCGCTGACCTGCAGGCCCTTGTTGGCCAGGGCCCGTCTAAAGAAGGCCTTCTTGTTGACCGGCTCCAGTTCCAGCGCTGCGTCGCAGTCCTGCTTGGCCTCACCGAACCGCTGCAGCTTTAGGTAGCACAGAGCTCTGGAATCGGACCAACAACCTGTCAGTTCTGCTCACCAGCTGCTCGGCTTGACAGACGAATTCCTATCATCTGAATTTGATAACATGCTCCATGTTCTGTCATTATCAGACCACGGATTAAACAGCACAATATTGTTCTGTGACCTAGCTCTGCTAGCTAGCTTTATAAATGAGTCTTCTTCTGGTTGCTTGCACTTTTATTTATAGGTACCAGAGTAAAGATGGTCGGAAACAAAACTTCTCTGTGTTTATTACGAGATCCCAATAAAACACAGTTATGTTTGGGGTTGTAAAGTTTAAGGAGTGTGAATACTTTTTAAAGTCACAGTAGAAAGAGGATTACTTTCAACTAGAGTTTTCTACAAATTTAATAAGTTAAATTTAAGACATTTTTATCTTTAGAATTTTAGACATTTAAGACTGAAAATAATCCTTATGTAGGGCTGCAGCTAACGGTTATTTTGGCAATCGATTATTTTATCAATTTTCGGATTTTAATTTGAACATCATCATGAAAAGCTAAGCCCAGTGTACGGCCAATCTGTTGGTCATTTTATGAATGAACTGATTAATAATTGGATGCCAAATGTGTTCAATAGTATATTTTGTTTCACAGAGTTTGAAGTGGGTGAATCTAAAACTACAGCACTTAAGGAATTTTAGGTAGAACATATTTACAAGACTTTTTTGTTTATCTTCAATGCAAAACGTATGTATCTTTAGTACAGTTTCCACTTAATTACTGCTCTAAAAAGGCAGTAATTCAGCAAATGACCCCTTTTCCCCTGAAAACTAGTAAAGAAAAAAAAGAGAGAAAGAAAAAGAAAATAACTGATACAGAAGATCTAAGCATATTTAAACCCTCTTAAGTCATTTTGACCCCACAAGTTTTTTTACTCTGTGCGCGGTCCGGCAGGGTTGACTCTGTGTGCGCCTATACGAGCCTTTTTTGTGTAGTTTTGGAAACTGCAGTCGTAGCACGACGCTCAGGTGAAGCGTGGCAGATGTCGCAGTCGCACAATGGGGAAACTCGTAAAAGTGCAGGTCAGACTGCGCACACGTTAAAAAGCTCGTGAGGTTCAACTGACCACGTCTCTTAAGATCATAGGAGGGTTAAATATTGAAAAAAAAGGGACAAGAATACATTAAATAATCTCTTGTCTCTAAATACAGGTCCTTCTAAAAACATTTGCATATTGTAATAAAGTTCATTATTTTCCATAATGTAATGATAAAAATTAAACTGTCATATATTTTAGATTCATTGCACACCAACTGAAATATTTCAGGTCTTTTATTGTTTTAACACTGATGATTTTGGCATACAGCTCATGAAAACCCAAAATCCCTGTCTCACAAAATTAGCATATTTCATCCGACCAATAAAAGAAATGTGTTTTAATACCAAAAATGTCAACCTTCAAATAATTATGTTCAGTTATGCACTCAATACTTGGTCACGAATCCTTCTGCAGCCTTCAGGTCGTCACCCCACTGTTGCCTGGTTCATTACTCAAAACCGCAATCATGGGTAAGACTGATGACCTGACTGCTGTCCAGAAGGCCATCATTGACACCCTCAAGCAAGAGGGTAAGACACAGAAAGACATTTCTGAACGAATAGGCTGTTCCCAGAGTGCTGTATCAAGGCACCTCAGTGGGAAGCAAAAAGTGTGGCAGAAAACGCTGCACAACGAGAAGAGGTGACCGGACCCTGAGGAAGATTGTGGAGAAGGACCGATTCCAGACCTTGGGGGAAGCAGTGGACTGAGTCCGGAGTAGAAACATCCAGAGCCACCGTGCACAGGGGTGTGCAGGAAATGGGCTACAGGTGCTGCATTCCCCAGGTCAAAGGTCAAGCCACTTTTGAACCAGAAACAGCGGCAGAAGCGCCTGACCTGGGCTACAGAGAAGCAGCACTGGACTGTTGCTAGGTGGTCCAAAGTACTTTTTTCGGATGAAAGCAAGTTTTGCATGTCATTCGGAAATCAAGGTGCCAGAGTCTGGAGGAAGACTGGGAAGAAGGAAATGCCAAAGAGCCAGAAGTCCAGTATCAAGTACCCACAGTCAGTGATGGTCTGGGGAGCTGCTGGTGTTGGTCCACTGTGTTTTATGAAGGGCAGGATCAATGCAGCAGCTATCAGGAGATTTTGGAGAACATCATGCTTCCATCTGCTGAAAAGCTTTATGGAGATGAAGATTTCATTTTTCAGCACGACCTGCTCACAGAGCCAAAACCACTGGTATTACTGACCATGGTGTTACTGTGCTCAATTGGCCTGCCAACTCTCCTGACCTGAACCCCATAGAGAATCCGTGGGATATTGTGAAGAGAAAGTTGAGAGATGCAAGACCCAAAACTCTGGATGAGCTTTAAGCCGCTATCAAAGCATCCTGGGCTCCATAACACCTCAGCAGTGCCACAGGCTGATTGCCTCCATGCCACGCTGCCTTGAAGGCTGCAAAAGGATTCCTGACCAAGTATTGAGTGCATAACTGAACATAATTATTTGAAGGTTGACATTTTTGGTATTAAAACACATTTTAATATATAATGATAATAAACTTTATCACAATATGCTATTTTTTTGGAGAAGGATCTGTACATTTGCCAGTTGCTCCTCAGCAGCTACCTTGAGGTGACCTTGGGCCTCTGTTCTGGTCTGGTTGTACTACAGAAATGCTATTTTCACAGCAGAGTTCATGACACGTGCGAACAGAATCACACAGCGGGAGATTTTTCATCCCAGCAGCAGTTTCCTTTCTTCATTCTCAGCAGTGTGCCGACAACAGAAAGAACACAGCGGCAGACAGAGAGAGAAAGAGAGAGAGATACTGAGTTATCTAACCTGTTGGTGTAGATAGCACACTCCTTTGGCTTTAGCTTAAGGCATTCTGCGTACTTCCCCAGAGCTTCCTGGTACTGACCATTCTTCACAAAATCATTCCCTTCTTGCTTCAAAGCTGTAAAACGGACTTCTGCTCTCCTTTCTACAACACAGAATAAAGAGGTGATTACTTAACATTGATTATTCCTGTGTGGACCACTTCCATTTGCCTCTCTTTTGCCGTCATAAATCCAGCTGGCAGGACGTTTTAATTGGCCTCCTTTTCACAAGCCAGTGTTGTGCAGCTGGGGGTTTAACACTGTAGAAGAATGCTGAGCTGGCCGGACACATGGCATGAGAGAGAAAGTCAGCAATCAGTCACAGCGTGAACTACGGGCTAATCAATCTGCTGCAGAGCATCATCAGGGAGGGAAAAGTGTGCCAGCAGCTCTTTTCTTTATTAAAGTGTATTATTAGCAGCTGGAGCAAAGCCTGGGGACAGAGGAAAGTGCCTGGTCAGCTCAAGGAGGTGTCAAATGTAATGTGGCTTTGCTTGACAAACACAAAAAAATTCAGATACAAAATCACAGTTCAGTCGAGCCACTTGTTAGTAGGCCTGACATCATAACTAATTCTACTAGACGATAAATTATCCCAGTAATTATCGCGATAACTGATAATATTGTTGTTTTGAGAGTTCATTCTCCATCCATCCATCCATTTTCTTTACACCCTTGTCCCTCAGTGGGGTCGGGAGGGTTGCTGGTGCCTATCTCCAGCTGGCATACCAGGCGAGAGGCGGGGTCACCCTGGACAGGTCGCCAGTCTGTAGCAGGGCAACACAGAGACACACAGGACAAACAACCATGCACACACACATTCACACCTAGTGGCAATTTGGAGAGGCCAATTAACCTGACAGTCATGTTTTTGGACTGTGGGAGGAAACCGGAGTACCCGGAGAAAACCCACGCATGCACAGGGAGAACATGCAAACTCCATGCAGAAAGACCGGGTCCGGGAATCGAACCCAGAACCTTCTTGCTGCAAGGCAGCAGCTCTACCAACTGCATCACTGTGCAGCCCCGAGAGTTCATTCTCTCAAAGAGAAATTAAAATGTATTTTTTTTAAGAACTCTTAACGGATCAGAGTGGAGTTTTTCTCTCCACTCTGATCCGTCCTGCTCGATCTTAACAGTGGAATTGGAATATATTTTAAATGTCCAAAATAAAACAAGCAAAAACAATCAATAAAAAGGAAGTAAAAGTGACAAACAAACAAAACCATAAATAAAATGAACCGTCTCTGTAAACAACATTGCCTTTCAAAAATATTAATCATCAGAATGGAACTAAAAAAAAATTTTTTTTTAAAGGTTTTATCGACTCTAGTGGCCTTTATTTGATAGTTAATTGACAGGAAAGTGGGGAAATGAGAGAAGGGGAAGACATGCGGCAAAGGTCACCAGGTCGGGAATGGAACCTGCGACGGCCACGTTGAGGACTGAGGCCTCCATATGTGTGTTATGCTTAACCCCTGCACCACCACAGGACACCACTGAACTAAAAATTTTTTTTAAATCCCCCAAAATAAGAATTTCTAGAGAAAAAAAAATCAACAACTAGTTCATACACACAATTGTATCTGATTGCCTTTTAGTATAATTCATGTAAAAAAATTACATTCTTAAACTGGTCAGGCGCTGTAAAATATGGCAAATTTCTTGATATTAAAACACATAGTGTTTTGTTCTACAAGTCCAGGTCCGTTTTCATCAGTGGAGGGTGAATGTTTTCAACCGACCTGCGTCTCTGGAGGCTTTTTCTGCTCGAGCCTGAAGAACCTGCTGGCTGGGGGGGTCTTCTCGTCGGTGCTGCTGGGCGGACAGGGGAACCAGGGGAATGTCTGGGAGTTTCTCTCTCCACTCTGATCCGTCCTGCTCTATCAGCAACCGGGTGATTCTGGTGAGAAAAAAAACAGAGCAGGTTTGTACAGAGCTAAAAAAACCCAAAAAACTCACTTTTTGTATATTACACTTTCTGAATCCAAAAATACTACGGTAATTCCCTCTGTTTTTTTTCTTCTTTTTTTCCGTAATGTAAACGAATCAAATAAAGGGGTTAGAATTAGGTGAAAAGACACAGAAGCAAAAATAAAAAGTTGTGAAAATATTTAAAGTCTATCTATGTCTATTTTTAGAAACGGAAAAGTAAAGAAAGAAATAAAAATGGGAAAATACTGAAATAATTTTACTGTAATCTAAAACTAAAAGACAAACATTTCTCCTCTTTGACTTTTTAAATCAGCCAGTTATAGCTTTGAGTAAAGCTCTGCAAAATTTAACTTTAACTTTAATTTTTAAAATCATCAATTTCCTAAGATAATGTGCTGTCTCTTTTTTTGTGCCTATTTATTTATTTACCTAAATCATATTTTGGCAATTATAAGGGGGTGATCTTTTTGCCAATGTTTCTTTTGGCTAAAAATGCAATTATTTTGGGAAGGTGTCAAAATAACCTCTAATATATTTTCAGAAAAGCTGCTCATTTCACTGTTTAAATGATGGTGACGTGATGATCAAACTTCCTACATTTAATTTATTCAATATGAAAATTTTTTTGAACTTGAGCAACTTGAGAAACTTCCCTTGACCTGATGAGTGACTATAAGTGTTTGTATTGCATAGCACAGCACAGAAGCACATGTACTTTAGCAGCCATAATAGACTTTTGCTAAAGTAAATCTCTAAGTGACTAAAAAAAACCTGGATGTGTTTAAGTCTCTGGACATGTAACAGTTTAAGTTCTAAAAATAGACAAAGACAGTCTTTACTGTCATTCAACTGCACATTTAAAACCTACAGATTGATACAGCTCCACTAACAATAAAAGAAATACATACAAATTTAAATATATCAATACAAATTTATACAGTAAAATGATTAACTGAAGTTCAGTAGTGAGTCATTGGGGCGAAAAGCAGTGGGCTCACTACACAACCCTGAGGGCAGCCAGTGGTAAGGAAGACGGCAATTGAGTTATATTTGCCAACCCTAACATAGTGGGGTCTACAAACATAAATAAACAGATAAAGAAGTAAAATCAAGGTTTTCAGTAGGCTTCAGCCAGAAACTAATGACTATAAAGCATTAGCTGTTATGTGAAGAACAACTTTGAACTGAATGCATTCAGTTTGCCCTGCTTCAGTGCAGCCGCTCTGAACGGTGGGAGCTAACACCTGTTGACGCTGTCGTGTGCCGCCTGCACGCTGATGTCGATCTGCAGGACGGTCTTGTAATCCACGTAGGCCTTCCTGTAGCGCTCCAGTGACTCGTAAGCCATGGCCCGGCGCAGGAGGGGCTTGAGGGAGAACGGCTGCAGCTCCAGGGCTCTAGTTAGTATAAATAGACATAATTAGATGAGGACAAAGGATCAAGGCCTCTGTGATACATGCAAGACGAGAAGATTGCGTTTCTGCATTTACAGTTCATATTTACATGCTATTTTAGATGTCTGTAACTTAATACACGACATATCAGTATGGTTTTTGTAACCCCATCCCTCTGCAGGGACATTAAGTGTTTCAGGGTGTGTTAATGGGAGGTTCCCTCAGTGACGGTTCAACACGCCTTCGTTAAATGACTGGGATCGGCTACTGTAGCTTCTCTGCCATCACGTTGGATTAGGAGTGAGCCATGGCTCTAACCTGGTGCAGTCCTGTATGCAGTCCTGACTGCTGCCGTCTTTCAGGTAGCACGCCGCTCTGTTGGAATACAGAATACACAGATCCTCAGGACTATCCATACCTGCATGGAGAGAAACCAGTTTCAGATTTCAGATGAACTTTATGTTGGTAAATTAAGAACATTACAAAAAAAAAAAAGAAAACAAAATAAAACGCTATTTTACAAACCAATAATTTACCAAAAAAGAAGGATTAGGCTGAAGACAAGGCTTATACTTCCCTACTCAGCTACCTACAGTAATGGAGCTTATGTACTGTCCATATAAATACATAAATAAATACACACAATTATATTTAAATAGGCATGTATATACATATTTCACATAAATGTAGTGTTACACAATACATGTATACATCTATGTAACAGTGTGAGGTTTTATGATTATACATTTTAAGGCTCTTAAAGCTCACTAAAAAGCACAAAATTTAATATCATCATTCAATTCCTTCCAGTTTCATGTTGATAACTGAACCGCAGCCAGACTTTACTTTACTCTTTAGCATGTTCAAATATTAACAAACCTTGTAAATTATGTTTACTCTTTCTTAACTTAAATCATTTATGATTTCCTAAAGGAAGAATTTTGTTCATCGCTTTACACCTTTAAAATTTTAAAGTATAACTTTGAATGAAAGGTTTATTAGTTGGTTTCCTATAATCTATTTAAGTATACAGACGTACCTCTCAGCTGCAGTGACGACAGCTTTTAAAAGATTTGCATGTCATGAATTACAATGTCCAAATAATATTAGTTTATTGCACCAGCATGAAATATTTTAGAAACATCGCAGCAGCTACTTTCACTTCCTCCTCAGTGTTCATTTTGTTTTAAAATTTTTTTGTAACTTTCCTCAAATTCAAAGGTTTTACATTATTTTGGTCAGTATCAGAGATAACTGTCTTTCAAAATGTATGACTTGGGTCAAAACCTTTTGCTGGTGCCTATCTCCAGCTGGCATGCCGGGCGAGAGGCGGGGTCACCCTGGACAGGTCGCCAGTCTGTCGCAGGGCAACACAGAGACACACAGGACACACAACCATGCACACACACACTCACACCTAGGGGCAATTTGGAGAGGCCAATTAACCTGACAGTCATGTTTTTGGACTGTAGGAGGAAGCCGGAGTACCCGGAGAAAACCCACGCATGCACAGGGAGAACATGCAAACTCCATGCAGAAAGACCGGGGCCGGGAATCGAACCCAGAACCTTCTTGCTGCAAGGCAACAGCTCTACCAACTGCACCACTGTGCAGCCCCCTGTTGTGCAATTTGACTATTAAAAAGAAACCACAAAGAACACATATTGTCCCTTAAAGAACTTTGCCATACTTTAAATTTACATGACCTACTGTAGTATTGGTGACATACGTTTTATGTGGAAATAAAAAGGATTCCTTCTGTCTAAATGTATTATTTTGTATTATTTTGCCACTTATTTGAATTCTTTGTTTTTTCATTTCAGTCTTTAAAATACTAAAATTTTGCACAAAAACATATTTTTATCTTTCTGACTACATAATTTAAAAATATTAAGATGGTCAGTTACTCAGTACTTGTTGAGCCTTTTTATAAAATACTGTTCTTTATTTCTTAGTTACTTTTTACCTTTACTTGAGTAGCTCTATGTTGTTGTTTTTTTCCTTTGGGTTTATTGGCTCTAGTGATCTTTATTTGATAGTGAATTGACAAGAAAGTGGGTAATGAGAGAAGTGGGAAGACATGCAGCAAAGGTCATGAAGCTGGGAGTTGAACCTGCGACAGTCGCGTCGAGGACTAAGGCCTCCAAATGTGGATTGTGCTAAACCTCTGCGCCACCACAACACAGAGTAGCTCTGTGTTTACCTGAGTACATGTCTTGGTACTCTACTCACCTCTGCTTTGCAAAAACACAAAATCTTACCACATATTTTGGTCTAGTTTCTAGTGCAAATTTCTAGTGCATATATTAATATACTTGAAATAAGACAGAACTGACTTGCAACTTTTGAGCAAACTATAGGAACTTGTTTTAAGTCGATCATTAATTAATATTGATGAAAAAGCACTAATTTCACTGGCAAATTATTTCACTTATAACATGGGGAAAATGTCTTGTTATAAATTTTAAAAATCAGCCAGTGGAACTGTGTCTTTACTGCATCATGTTGATTTAAAACTGCCTTAATAGTGGAAGCGATCACTTTGAACCTTCTTCCCTCCTGTGCTGTTCTTTGATGTCGTAATCCAATTCCTTTCATCTGAGGGGGACAGTTTGGGCTAGGTGGCTGGAAAATCGATACAATTTGGTGTTCCAAATTGTATCCAAAGACAGTATCCTTTGGAATCACTGTCTTTGGGACAGATTCAAACAGATTCAAACTGGTTTTGGAAAGGGTAAAGCAGAGACGGGGAAGACATGCAGCAAATGGCTCGAGATCAGGAATTGAAACCAGGACAAACACCTAGTCAAAGTCTTTGGACATGGTGCACATGCTCTACCAACTGAACTACACAGAAAACTAGTTTTAGGTTTATTAAAAACAAACTTTTGAAAATCAGTGCAATTATTCCATAAAATATCTAAAAGAACTGCTAAAACCTGCACCTGTTTTTAGCCAAAGTTATCAAGAATCAATGTGGAAGGTCTTTGGTAAAAGTGCCTCTTAAGTACGGAGTAGACCAGATCAACTACAGACCATCATTTAATGTCTAAAAATTACCTCATCAGGAGGGCCAAAATATAAAGTAATGTGGAAATGTTTATATTTAATGGTCAAAAATGACAATAATTCATATAAACAAAATTACAAAATAGCAAAATCAGGCAAAAGCAATTTTTCTCTAAATCAATTTCTTTCTATATAAAACTTATAAAACTTTAACAAAAACTGCAGGTGTGAATTTCACTCAAGGAAGATGAGCGATACTTCAAAAATAAAAGTACTGGCAGCTCAACAAAGTAAAAAGTACAGCGTAGTAAAAGAACTCCTAAAAGTACATTTTGTCCAACATGTTCCTCATGTAAATGTTACTAGTTACTACCCAACTCTTTCTACAACCTTCTAAAGTTAATTTAACCAATTATCAGTGGAAGTTTGTGAGCTTATATCCATAATCTGATCATGTGTTCTAAAATTCACAAACGTTATTTGGTTTAAAGTTCTTTTAACAATGTTTAGAAGTATAAAAAAATATACCATGACATTTATCCCCATGATGACCATGTCAATGCTTTACTAACACGGCAACATTTCTCTCCTGGTTCTCCACTGATCGAGGTGATGCTCATTATTAAACCACCTGTAGGCCTCTATTAACCAGTCAACATGTGCTACATTTCCTATTTTTATCGTTTTGGTTTACATTTGTGTCACAGAGTTACGGAAATGAGTCTGAGTGTTATGGCCGGAGCAACATGCTTCTGTTGCACTAAATAGCAGCAGCTTAGCATGCCAGCTCTTCAAATCAAATCAGATTACGGATAACGACGAAGCATGACAGAGACGACGTCTCAGCAAACGCTTTCTGCTAATGTAACAGAGACTGTTTACATTATGAGACATATTTATGTTCTAATACACTCATATGGAATGTTTATTGCACTTATTGTCATATTCTGTGTACAACTGTGGGGCTCCCTATAGAAGCCTACACATGCACAGAAATTATGAGCTCTCTCTCTCTCTCCATTGACTGTTCAGGCTTTCACTTCCTGTAAAAAAAAAATACAGCTCTAGTCCAACTCGTTCTATTTCACAGTGAGTGGTTAGTGGTCATGTGACTTGGACAGAGCAAAGCTGAGAGGCTTAGCCCAGGCTAAAACAGAAACGCTGTCCCTCCACTCCACAGCAGCCTAACTGTGACGCAGTGTTCAGGACACAGAGTCATTAAACGCACCGCCAGGTCATGTCATGGCTGTTTCAGGACCGTTCTTAGGCTGCAGTGGCCACTGCTGTGTGAGCTGACTCACTTCAGACAAACTGAAACTAACCTTTCCCAGTCAAATAATGTCATTCAGAAGATTCTAGAGATCAAAACAGAAGCGCAGTAATGGCTGACAACTTATGACCTTTGATATGCAACTAGAGCGGTCAGCCAAAGTCTCACAGCTACTGATAATTAAAACACGCAACGATCTGATCAGCCGGCTCTAGACACGGGTGTGCTGGTGAGGAAACACTAGTTGGTTAGATTCTGACTCACTAGTTTCTTGTCAGTACCTGTCTATGGCCCTGCTGTGGCCGCTTTGATCCGTAAAGTTTACTTCTCAAGACACTTCCAGACTTACCTGCTGCCTTAGAGTCTGACTAACCAGCACAATGTCAACAGTGAGGACTCACCTGAATCTGTGTAGCCCTGGATGGCTTGTGAGTATTTCTCCAAAGCATCGGCAAATTGTCCGTTTTTAAACAGCAGGTTCCCTTCATTCTTTAGCCGAGAAAGGTGTGGGGGGAGGGCTCCGCAGGGGGCGTCCAGATTGACAGTTTCCTTTGCTTTTTCCCCACCTGTAGTTCCTTTATCACCCTGGGCTGAAGCAGTCGATCCCCTATTGCTTGATCCGTTGGCCACCTTCTCCTTTGACTCCTCTGGGACTTTGTACTTATCCGAGGTGCCCCCTTTCCCCCTCCAGGGTCCATGATGCGAGTTGCTGGTGTCAGTGTGCGGACCCCCGTCCCCTCTACTGTGGGGCTTTTTTTGAGCGTTTCCCATGTTTCCCCTTTCGGCAGGAGCAGCAGAGCTCTCCTCCCCTCCCACAGGCTGGCTGGGTTGAACCGGACGAGCTAGAAGTTAGACAGAGAGAGAGAGATAGAGATAGAGAGAGAGACAGAGACACCCACAGGAAAGAGTCAGCGGTTACGTCAGGGCAGAGGGGGAAGGGTTGACACATGCTACACCTCAAACGGGGAGTTCCAGGAAACACCAACTGCGAGCAGTCAATTACAAAAGCTGTTTATGGGGGAGGGAATTAACTCACATGCAGATATTATCGCATAACCCTGAGGGACAAGAGGAATTTCCTCTATCCACAGCACTTATTACGTGCTATTATTAGAGCTCACTCAGATGTTCTGTGTGTACATAAGAAAAACAAAATGTTCCCTCGTCCAGGTCTGCGTTCTACATAAGAAGACATAAAGTTTTGATCTTTACTAGGCTCTAGGGGTGTACCAATTTAGATTTTGGCCGCTACCATTTTTTTTTTGTCGGAAAAGTTGCTACATATAGCGACAAAGTAGCTAAGTTGGTAACAGTGGGAAGACTATTGTTAAATGTTTACGTGCAGACGTGACCTGGTGGACAGGTGTTGGTCAGTTCTCTCTCATAGCAGAGCAAAAGGGGACAGCGGCTGATTTTCAGACCTTTGTGGAGGCAGATAAGATCGTTTTCACATGTATGTATCGGCCAATCGCCAGTCTCCTAAAAATAGGGTCGATTTATCAGCTTGTCAATATATCAGTGCACTCTTAAAAATGATCCCAGTGTCCTAATTTATTATCCAAGGTAGAGGCAAAAAAGGAAAAGCTGAGTAAAACAAAATACACCTCAATACTAAAAGACCATGTAAAGCATAAATAATAACAAATACCTTGAGTATTTAGTTGTTTTCAGTCTGCCTCTATTTGTCTCTCACATTGTGTCCCACTCTGGTTTATAACATTGTTTTGGTTCATTAAAGTCATGTATATCTCTACAATACCTTTACAATAATAAATAAATGTTGAATATGCTTTAAAAAGAAAAAAGAAATGAACTGCATGGTGGCTTCTAGAAACACTCATGGAACGACATCTTCAGGCTATTTCCTCTCTCGTCTCAGTCTGTGTGTAAGTCTGGAAATCAGGTATACTGATAATTGTGTCTCACCTCTCTGCTCCTCCTGTTCTTCTTTGCTACAACACAAGTCTTCCTCCATCTCTTCAATGAGGATTTTTTTCCCCTTGCTTTGCTGCTCTGGTGGGCAATCTGACATCTTCTTCTCAATTTTAGACAGAAGTTGCTAAACAAAAACAATTTGTGCATTAGACCTGGTTAGCAACCAAAACCAAATTAATTTATGTATGTCAACAGAAACTACCATCCATGTATAACTGATCTAAAGAAGATACATTACCGAATATTACATCCTTAAGGGGAAAAAAGAGATTTTCACAATGAACTTATTCAAAAATGACACATAAAAGGAAAATAATCATGTTTATGGGGATAAAAAAAAATCCCATCCACATTTCCCTCTCCCAAATAAAACAGAACTCTTACAGAGGCTTACAAAAATTTCATTCATTGGAATGTTTTTTTTTTTACATGTTGCACCCTAAAATTTAGTATATATTTATTAGGGTTTTATGTGACATAAAAGTTGAGCATAACTATGACATTTTCTACAAATAAAAAAAATTAAAGGTGTGGCAGCTGCAAGTTTTTTACTGCCTGTGATATACTCTCTTTTATAAATGAATTAGTACAATCTATATTCAAGCTGATTTTGATGCTGTTCCCTGTTTTTATTGAAGAAAAGCATCCCGACATCATGAAGCTCCCACCTCTGTGGTATGTGTTTTTGGGATGTTTTGACGCGTTAGTTTTCAATTATTTATTAAAACAGTTTGGTCTCCCCTGACTGGAGCACCTTCTTCCAAATGTTTGATGTGTGCCGTATGTGGATTATAGCAAACTGCATAGAGCAAACCGATTTAGACTTCTCCACAACCTTACCTCTGATCTGTCTGTTGGTTCATTACGCACGGGTGAACTCTTTATACAGGGTCATACATAGTATTACCCTCCCGACCCCACAAGGGACAAGGGTGTACAGAAAATGGATGAATGGATACATCCCAGTTGATCCTAGTTATCAAACCCTGCAATAAGCTAAAGGTGGGTGAATATAAGTGCATGCCACACTTTTCAGATTTTTATTTGTAAAACACTTTTTTTTTCATAATTACACACTGTATATATGACTGCTGTCTAAATACATTTTATCTGCCAAGCCTTTTTCTGACTTGCTCTAGTATCCCAATAAGGTCCTTAATCCTAAAGAAATACAATGACCCCTAGTGGACAGGATGCTCACTAGCACAAAATGAATGCTTCTCATAACTCTGTCATCTACCATTGCTGCAGGATTGTTCGGCTCTTCCTGAAGTACCGTCCTCAGGTCTTCAGAGGCCATTTGAAACTTCCCCATATGATAGTAAACAGTAGCACGACGCAGAAGGGCTGGTTAAAATGAAACACACCACAATAAATACTCATTTTCACATTAAAATCAGCACTCAAGCAGGTATGCAATTTCACAAGACTACACTTGTTGAAAAAAAAAAAAAAGCACCTTTTTTATTCCTTGGTTCTAGCTCAAGCACCTGCAGACAGTCTGTCATGGCATTGTGCCAATGCTCCAGGCGGATCTCTGCCTGAGCTCTGTTGTTGTATGCATTCACAGTGGGGAAAATGGAAAGGCTCCTGTAACAGAAGAGAGCAAAAGAACTACATAAGACTAAACTTGTTCCTCCTTAAGGTCAGTTAGGAATACCATAATTATGTATATTTGTTAAATACCAGGATTACGAAGGAAAGAATTATGCAGAGAATTTTAATCACTTTTTTAAAGTCAAAACTTTACAAACTTCTATTTATTTATATTTTTGGTAGAAAAAACCCTTATCAGGTAGAGCAGATCAGTGTTGTCCTTCAGCCACTGTGTAACCTTTTATTTTAGTTTACAAATTTGACTGAGTTCCAGTTGTATCTTCTAGGCTGATGTCTTAAGACGTTGCTTCAATATTTCCATGTAAGCATTCAGCCACACCCAGAATGTGAAGCATGGTTGTGGTCACTGTGTCTACACACTTTCATTTCAATTTCATCACATCACAAGACATGTCTCCAAAAACTAACTTCTTCCTCCCTGTGTGCATTTGCAAACTAAGATTTAGCTTTTCATGTTGCATTTGAAGTGATGACTACTTTCTCGTTGAGTGGCCTTTCAGGCAGGTCTCGTTTCATGGATGAACAGTGTGACGCTGGACATTCCTAGTTTTCATCCTGCATACAGCTGCTTTCAACAGATGAACATGACATCTTCGCACTTGTTGAAGTTGATAATTCTCTTCCTGATATCTCGGCTCATTTCTTGGCTGTCCTATGCAAGGAAGTAGTGCGTAGTAGAGGAGTGCCTAGAAAAATATAGATATGTCTCCAAATCTGTCAAATTTAGGACATTTACCTATTAAAGGTGTTTGTAAAATTCCAACTTTGATGAAAATAATATACAATTTATTAAAGCATTCCCTCATTATTTTGGAATTTATTATATACAAATTATTTTGGTAAACCTAATGTACCTGAAACAGAAAGAAGTGTCTGATTTTATGAAAAACAATTAGAAAAATTGGCTATTTATCTATTTGTACTGTGTAAGTAAACAAGAACTTACACAGTAAGTAAACTAGTAAACTATATTGAATGGATATAGTAAATCCATTCGATATAGTTGAATGGATATAGTAAGCTATATCCATTCACAGAAAAAAATAAAATTAAAGAGGGAATAAAATTTAATCCCTCCCCAAAAATGTAACATTTCACTTAGATTTCACTGTATGTTTAAAAAAATGTCTTGCAAAGTGAAGTTCTTCATAGTAGCAAAGGTGTTTAGAGACCCTGACCTGGAGTAGTATGCAACCGCCTCTTCGTAATCGTTGGCTCTGAAAGCTTCATTGCCCTTATCCTTTTCCCGATTTGCCAAAAGGAGCTTCTCCTGATGTGACAACACTGCATCACACACCGCACACACGTCACACACATAGCCAGCCACTATTGCATAATTATCACTTTGCAGCTGTAAAATACAACACATGTTTTTTAGGAACACAATACATTACATGAGGCATCCACTTCTCTCCTGATGCTGAGATGTCCTGAGTTCAGCTGAGCTGGTGGGTCATTTCTTTGCATACTCCCATCTACCTTGCCACATTCCTCTTCCACATTGAACCTGAAAATAGAAAGCTTTGTGACAGACAAGACCCTATATATGTAGCGTTCAGTATTTAACTGTTAATGATTGCAACTGTAGATTGGATTATGCATCTCAAAGTGCATGCAGACGCTGTAATACTCCATTCTTTCTTTAAAGCATAACAGACAAAAGAGAAAACAGCTCACTTGTCCCATTCTTGATAATCACGAGGTACAACACGTTTTGAGGGATTTCTTGTTTGCTTTGGGAGTGATGTCTGCAGCAGAAAAACACTATATAAAAATGTTTACCAGAAGAGAAATGTTTACACTGTATAACTGTTTAAAATAAAATACCTTATTATGTGGAACAAAGCAATTTGAACTTCTTATAGGAGGTATTTTCACATCTGACAAGTCCTCAAACACTGATTCCTCTTTCAGCAAGGTTTCAGTCTTTTTGGTTTCTTCGGCCCATGTCTGCCAAAAAGGAAAAAAAAAACAACAGAAAAATAAGTTCAATAAAAAAAACGTTCTTCATGACAAAATTCTTGAAAAGAAAAAACATGCCACTGGGTATCATACTCTTAGGTCGAAAACGATTTGGTTCCACTCATCTTTAGAGAAGTTGGCTTCCGTGGCAACAGGGTTTTCCTTCCTGAGAGCTCGACTGTTAGGGTTCAGCTTCTCCAAGTGTCTTTCACAGAACTTAATCAGATGGGGATATATGCCCTCTTCACCAGACCTGGACACAAAGTAAGCCTTAAGTCATCGGACTTCAAATTCCTTGTAAAATGTTAGTCAGGATTGGTATTCCATGAAATTTTAATTTCAAATTATTTTTTTAGTGCCCCTAATCCTTCATTAGATGGCTTTTAAATGTTGGTGTGTTTTTGAAATGCTTTAATTAGCTATTTCTTCCAGTGCTTTCTAAAATGTTTTGAAATGCACCATTTCAAAACATTTTAAAATGCTTTTTAAAATGTTTTGAGCAAAACGTGGAGTTGGCAGCATTCTGCTGTGGGGATGTTTTTCTTCAATAGAGGGGCAAAGAAAAGGGTAAGTGAAAAGAAAAATGGAGCTAGATACAGGCACCCGTTAGATGCTGCAAAAGACCTGAGACTGAAAAGCTTTCTCGTGCTAAGACAACACCAGTATCTATTACTGCAAAAATAATTTTATTTTATTTTTTCCCGTTAGAGTGGAAATGATAAAAAAAAACATTGAAAGGGTAAACACCAAGAAGAGAAGGGAAATACAAAAAAGCAACACCCATTTCCTTTGTGCACACACTGCACAGCAAGCTTAACGAAAAGAATATTACCTCAAAATTCTCAGTATCTTCTCCAGATATTTGACATCTTTGCATTTTTCAATGAAATCATAGTCCAGGTGCTCCACAGGGACCTTAGTACTGAAGCCAGCGGCTGAACTTTGAAGAGGGAAAACTGCTTCGCCACTCATGACTGAGAGCGAAGAGAATGTGACAAAACTCAGTTATCATGTAGGAACTGTAAAACAATAACAGCAAAACTTTTAATAGCATAGTAGTAGAGCTAGTAGCTCTAATAATAACTAGTTCGGTAACAAAAAATGTTTAAGATATTTGTTTGAGGCTTCGACTTTCAGCCAGCATAATAAGGTTTGCCTTAGTTTGAAATCGTCCCATTAATTTATGTCCAAACGAAGCGAAGGCTAAGGGAGCAACAACAACAACAAAAAATCTACCTTACCTGCTCCTGTTTTCTGTTTGACCAAAGCACAATGGAGACTCCGTTGCTGTGGTAACCACCCACGGAAGACCAGCTGAACTGATCGGAAGCACGTGACGCATCCCATAAGGCTCTAAATTTGAAAGCGATGGCCGTGTGTGTGTTGGTGAATATGTAGCAGCAAAAAGGTGTGGAAGCCGTGACCTGGAACTGAACCTGAGGTAATAACACGGCCTTCGTAGCAGCTCAGTTCTTTTACAGGGTAAGTTTTATGTTTAACTGAAATACCAAATCATTTTTTTAAATAAGTGCGTCTCAACTTGGAGAACTCTACAGCTACGTTTATGTTGTACTAGTTTTTACTCAGGTGTGTTTGGGACATGTTAATTTGTGACTTATGTCTGGCGCAGCTGAGGGGCTCTCACAGTGTCCTGTTTTTTTGTTTTTTTTAAATTAAGTTTTCTTGTTCATTTTATATATATATCGTAACTAAATGCCAGCATACAACAGACTTCAGTTTGGCGGTTACAGCTGTGTTTGTAGCGGCATCAGAGCTCGTGACGGAGGATTTAAATGGGCGGCACCAAGCTCTCATAGCAACGCTAATTAAACAACTGGACCTTAGAGATGTACCAGATGACTGACTGTCTTTAGCACCTGAAAGCTAAAGTCTGTGGCAACGTTTATCTCGCTCTTCCCCTCAAAAATACCAGCTATCTTGACGCAGACATGCTAAAGCCGGGGTTCTTACGTTATCTGAAAATGTATGGAATTTAAATTTACCATAACGTGTGTTTTTATCCCGAGAAGTATGGCAAAACTTTGATTTGAAGCGACAATTTTAAACAAGATGGATGTACACTGAAAATTCACTACAAACTGAAAGAGGCCGTAAATATATGGACTTTTCCCATGAAAAATGTATAGTAATCTAGCATTTCAGCTAAAATTTGGGCTTGTATATTAACCAGTCGACACATCTAGGGTCAACATTTTAGCTGTTTACTTTTTCATCTTCAGGTCACTTGACAACCTTTCTCATGGAACCCTTGTGTGGAAAACTGAGGGCAATGCAGTGTACTCCTAAGTCAAATATCAACCCACAAAGCTACAAAGGCCAGCCTTATAATGAAGACTGCTCTGACAGCGGACTCTTGGGTTGGTTCCAGAGCCCAGGGAGCATCACCGGAGTTGCCCTTTCTGACTCATTGTCCCCATCGGAACTCATTGAAACTCCTAAAGAGAACCTCAGGCTTCATGTCACCCCTAAAGAACAGAGCAGAGAATCCGTTAAGGTGTTGAGCAAATACACCAGAGATGCAGCATCTGTAGTGAACTGGTGTGAAACTCCTAAACTAAACAGAAGGGGTTTTATCCTGTGCCATAAACTTCTAACATGCAAACCCACTGTAGTCAAAAATGACAGCACAGGATCACCAATTACTACAAATGCTGAAGCCTCTTTGAGTAGGAGATCTGAACACTGGCTCAGTGAATCATTTGACTCTCTAGATGTTGCATCTGGTGGGGCCACCAGGAGTTTAAACGTGGGCCACGATCTGGCCATGTCTGGCAGGAAACAGCGGCTCCTCTTCTCGCAGGTGAGGACGTCCACCTGTGAAGACGGCAAACTCAACACTTGCCTCCTCTCGTCCTTTGACAGAAGCGTTTCAATCATTGAATCAGATTTCAGGGGAAACATTTCATCTTGTCAACTTGATGTAGATACTCCAAGCCATGACAGTTTGTTCCCTCTCTTAACGAAAGAAAACTTTCCATCACCAATAAGCAGTGAAAGCATTTTGTGTGACGGCACCAGTGTTTTCAACACGCCATTGTTTACCCAAACACCTAAAAACATCGGGTAAGTTTGCTTTCATTTCATTGCCATTCCCTCTTATCCATTTTTTTAATCTCATGTATATAACAGGAGGCAGTATAAAATATTGACTGGTGAAATGTATCCTTGTCAGCCTAATGCTATTAAATTCCAAAACATCAACTTACTCGCTAACGATGAATAAAGTGCAGAATACAGTAATATTTAATCATTTCTCTATCATTTTAATACATTCATTTTAAATGTCTCTATATGTAAAAATCACTTAATAAAGTTCACTCTTAAAATTAGAAAATGTTTTATTTTTTGAAAAAAAAAAATCTTTCCCATTTCCTGTGTTGTAAAAGTGAGACTTTTCAATCTCCTAACATTTATTTATATATATAATATATAGACACATACATTAGTTTACATTTTGTCTTAAAAATGAAATGGAGGACTCGGAATGGATTTAAAAGGGAGCTGCCGCATCAGCAGTTTGATAAGGGCAATAACAAAACTGTGAATGACTGGATTAACAATTTGAAAGGAAAGTAGTATTTAAATGATCCTATTTATTTTTAGCTTGTTTCCTTTACGTCCTGTAGATTTTGTTCCCATTCACAGTGGATCTGCTTAACAAAATTAGTTTGTGCGTTCATATTATAAACTCTTAGGTTTGTGCTTCTGTATAAAGACATTGTACAAGGGAACTTTACACTAAGGTGCTTTATACAGTACCTATGTATACATTTTGTCATTTGCTGTAAATGTTTAGAGAATTGAATTTGAAAACATTCTAATCTTACCATCCTTCTAACCTCGAAACAGGTCGATGAATGAAGACAGTGGCTTCAGTTCCTTAACGCTTGATAAATCACAAGACTCCTCAGACCATGATGGCTCATTCCAGGAGCTTCTCATTTCTGCTTCCAAAGGAACCGGTAGAACTCTGACTGATGTGAAGAGGCGCTCCCGTTTGCATCGTCAACACCGGCTTTCCACTCTTAAAGAAGGTGGTTCTCAGTCCGAGGAAGACCAAGCAAATAGAAAACATGAAAATCCTTCTAAATGTAGCAGCCATTCTACTGATGACGTTTTTGCTGATGCCACCCCTTGCAGCACAATATCTGCTAGATGTTTTAATAACCTTGTTTCTGGAAAACATGACCCTCACACCCCACTGGGAGGCCCTTCATCCACAGATGCAGATCCTGCTCATCATTCCATGACTCCTCTTCGAACAACCCCAGTCAATCTATCTCTGACTCCAGCCTTGCAGCTAGTTCATGCTATGTGCCAGTACAAGTTTCAGAAGTCTGCAGGTCAAAGTCCCAGTCTGAAAGAAGAGTTGAAATTCACAGCAGCACTAGCAAAGACTGCAGTGATGTTCAGGACCAGTATGCCTTTGGCAGGGCTGATTGGCAGAAAGATGGGCCTGAGGAAGCTGGATATACTGACGGAGCTGAAGAAGAGGAATCTCAGGCACATCTTGGCTAATATGTTCAGCAAGCTGAACTCAGAATGTCTGTACAGGTGATGTGTGTATTTTTATTCAAGTAATTCAATTCGCAGCCAATCCCAAATTCTTTAGATCTTTTGTAAATTTAGTCTAATCATTTCTCAATCAAGTCTGATTTAAAGTACAAAAAATAAAAGAACAAATACTTAAATGAATGTACAGGTACATCTAAAAGAAATTCAGACATCAAAGAAAAAGTTCAATATTTTGGTCACTCATTTTAGAAAGTTAAATGTATGTCATGGTGTGAAATATTTAAAGCCTTTTATTTCTTGTAATTCTGATTGTGGCTTACAGATGAAAACCTAAAGTTCAGTATTTCAGAAAATTAGGAAATAAAAATATTACAGCATATTCATAGAAAGTTAAGTGGTAGGAAAAGGTGCACCAGCAACAACCACCTTAGGAGGGCTGTCGAGCAGAACCCATTCAAGAATTTTGTGGAAATTCACAAGTATTGGCCTGAGGCTGACTCAACCACGTCCAGACGAATCCTACACTTGGGCTCCAAATGTCGCATCCCATGTGTCAAGCCACTCCTGATCTAGAGATGTCATCAGAATTGGACTGTTGTTCAAAGATCTGTTGTTCAGAGTTTACTTTCATTTCAGATGAAAGTATACTCTGCATTTCGCTTGGAAATCAGGGTTGTGCAGTTTGGAGGAAGAGTGGAGAGGAACAGTGTCCGCATTGCTTGAAGTCCAGAGTGAAGTTTCCACAGTCAAAGGTGATTTGGGTCACCATGTCATCTGCTGGTTCTGGTCAACTGTGTTTTGCAAAGTCCTACAGCCATCTACCAGGAATGTTAGAGTACATCATGCTTCCTTCTGCTCACAACTTTATGGAGATACTGATTTCATTTTCCAGCAGGACTTGCCCACAGTGCCACAGGTAACTAAAGCTGCTTCAGTGACCATGGTGGTACTATTCTTGATTAGCCAGGAAACTGGCCTTAGCTTTAACCCCATAGAGAATATATGGAGCATTGTCAAGAAAAAGATGACACCAAACAATGCAGATGTTTAAAATATTCTCTTCCTAATTTCTGATGCAACCTTCTTAAAATGAAAATTACTAGAAACAAGGGCTTATAACATTTCACTCTGTATAATGAGTGACAAAATATGAAACTTTTTTCATTATATTAGTTTTTGAGCTATTTTTGCATAGAATTATGTCCCTTTTGCACAGATCTTTAGAATTATCTGTCTTTTTTGACAGGTGTAGTCTAGTTTGCAGAAGCTGGAATGAAATTATTGAGCAGGACCACCAAGCCAGCCTGAGGAGAAGAATCCACCTGAGTGAACTAGAGGATCTTCAGGTACTTCTCTGCAATCATAAGTGTTTTATTTTATATCTACCAGTGCAGTGGTTTAAACTGATCAATTATGTCATTTTCACATGATTCATAGGATGGACTATTCGTTTCAAGCAAAAATATTTTAATGCATGAGCAAGATCAATGTTTGCTTGTTTCTTGTGATGTTTAAAAAATTTTTTGGTGGTGTTGCAGTATGGTGTGGGTGTCCTCCAAATCTCAGAGGGGGAGACCAGATCAGCTCTACCAAAGAGGTCGGCCTTAAAGAAGATTCAGGCCCAGTCCAGAACCTCTAGCTCTAGCTACTGCACCCCCCCGTTGGCAAACACTTTGGCCACGCCACAGCATGGCACTTTAAGTACAGGCAGCAGCACCAAACGGGACAAATTTCTTGAGGCAAGTTGTGAATAACCCAGCAAAAGGCGAATTTTAAATGCTCTATAAAACCTTTAGCAATAACTTCATTTAACTTTCTCCCAGGTTGCCAAAACCCTCTTCCATGATGAATGCCTCAAGCCTTGCCCTAGATGTCAGCATCCTGCAAGGTGTCACTTGGTGAAAGGGGAGGGTGTGTGTAGCAGAGTCGACTGTGGCTTTCAGTTTTGCGTATCCTGCTTGTGTGCTTTCCATGGGTCCAGAGAATGCGGCAGTCAGTCAGCGGGCCGTCGCAAGAAGGACAATCTGCTTCCAGGAAGTGCTCTAAGCAAGCGAAATGTTCGAAGACTGTAATTAAATCTTTACTCCAGTTTGTCATGTGGACAATTTTAAATTGTAAATGATTACCCCAACTTTTTACAGCAAGTTTCTAAACAATGTCTGCGCTACTGAATGTCTTTACTTAAGTACTTTTCTTTCAGCACAGATTTTTAACTATGGAATTGGGTTCTGATGTACTTTGATTACTGTTTTTTTTTTTTTTTTTTTTTTTTTTTTTGTAAGTTTGAAGTAGTCAGGTTTTACAAGTGCGTGTGTGTGTCCAGGTTACTTTTTTTTTACAATAAATTGCATTGTTTTTCTAAAAATGCCTCACTTCTCATTTGTTAGGTTTTGTGGGTTCACTCTTTGAGGCTGCGGGCCCACCATGATTTATTCCCTGCCCGCATTTAGGTACCTCAAAGGGTATGCACTCTGACTCGAGGTCAGGAACCACCTTGAGCAACAGGGACTATCTTTTATGGTTGGTGTATGGTGTATGCGGTGTGCTCCAGGGCCTGGTTTTACATGGTTTGTTCAAATTGGTTCATTGTGGTATGGTGCCATCTAATGCTGTAAAATGTGAACTGCAACAATGCCATTTAAATTTTTATTTTGCTATATACACTAGTTTAACATTAAAGTGATTTTGTTAAAAATTAATGGGGTTTTTATTTTCACCCTTGACCATTAACATTGATGCAGCTTTGCAGAAATAACTTAAGTGGCTTTTGTTTTTTCTAGTTAATCTTTTACAATCGTCCTTGTGTTGAAAATGAGTCCATAGCAACATGGACTGTTTGCAGTTAGACCATGACACCAGTTTAAAAGTGACTGCTTTGCTTGTCTTTAGAAAATCTAGAAGATGCCTCTGAATTTCTAAGATGAACAATGTGTGGAGTTACTTCAGCTGGTAAGAGCAAAAGCTTATACTTTCAACCTTCTCGAACATTTGCAATACACTACACACTTGTAAATTAGGCCTTTTTTCTTTCTATTTTAAGAAACCCCCCTTCTTACTGCTGAAAACTTTGTGAGTAAACATTCTCATTTTTCAAAGAGCTACAGCTTATGTTTAGCAGAGTTGTCTGTTGCTGAATTGTTTTGTCTTTTTACAGAAGAGCTATCTGGCCTCTGATGACGTACTGGTTTACTATTTCAATGAGTTCTTAAGTCTGCCGGTAATGTAGGCACAGGATATAGATATCTTCATACAAAAAAAGCTTAAACCTTTCTAATGCCCATTATTTTTCAGTCTTTCTCAGAAGCTTTGGTGTACAACCAGCAATCTGGACTTTTTGAGGTGGTGACTAAAAAAGCTGACGTTGTCGCCAAACGGATCAGAGCTTCCCTGAAACAATATAAATCATTACTGCTCTCTGATGACCTAGAAACATTTTCCAAAATGCCACCTGTACCGGACATCTGTTTCACTGTCACTGTAAGAACTTGTATAGGGAAAACGGCTGACGTATAGATTACATTTTTCAATGTGATTCAGGTAATGTGTCTTTGCAGTGCCTCAGCAGAGAGGAAGGAACTCGGTGGATTACGGAGACAAGACTGCCCTTCTTCCTGCAGAGCGATTTCTACCATGAGTACAGGTACAGTTTTACATGCACCATTTAAAAAAAGAAATTAAATACAGGGTAGATCAGGCATTTGTGATTGACACTCCTCGACGTTTTGTTTTAGTCACTTCTGAGCTAATTTGTCAGACAGTAAAGGACTGAAAGACTGAAGCAACATTTTTAGATATCAGATAAGAAGCAAAGTTTTGGACAAATAGGCCTTCCAAATGGTGCAGTAAAACATCCCCACAGCATGATGTGCCACCACCATAATTCACAGTTCTTAGGCTTGTGATCTTACCCTTGTTTTCCTCTAAACGTCACTATGGTTATCTTGGCCAAACTTATTTAATCAGATCACAGGAATTGTTGGAAAATACACTTTGACAGGACATGTATGTACATTATGTAATTTTTGTCCTTTTATGTTACGAGTGAAGGCTTCTTCCTCTTTGAGTCGCCTTCCAGCATCTCAGAACTTTAACTATGGATTACAATATCTGAGAATGAAGCTTACAAAGTTATGACATCATCTGGGCTTTCCCAAACTGTTATAAAGGAGTAGTAACCTTTGTGACAGTAAAGCTCTGACTTTAAAGAAAGTGATTAAAAAAAATCTCCCCCCCGATTTTTTTTTTCAAATTAAAATGATTGCATATTAGGACCATTGTAGATAGAATAATTAAAAAACAGTACATTTCTACCAAAAACTAAAAAATGTTTACATTTATTTCAGAAAGAAAAAAACAACAAAAAAAACTTCCAAGTTTCAGAATTTCAAAAGTTGCTAGAAAAAAACTTTGAAATGAATCTCAAAAAAAAAAAAACGTTGGAGATTTGAGTTTCAAAAATCATTTTTTTCTGGAAAATTTCTGAGATCTCAAAATTTCTTGCAAATTTTTGACTTTGTAAACTCAAAAATTTTGATAAGTCAAAATTTCCAAGTAAAAAAAAACAAACTTTTTTTTATTTTTATTTTTTGTGGAAATGTACTCCTCTGGGTTTTCTTTTATATCTACATTGCCCCTAATATGCCGTCATATTTTTGCAATTCTAGAAATATCAGAGGGAACAATGTTGGTTTTGAATGAAAAGTAATATTTTTATGTTTATTGTTTGAGTTCAGAAAAGTGATTAAATCAACTCTCTACCAAGTAAAAGCAATGATAAACATGGCAACATTCAGTTGGTTTCTAAATTAAGCAAGCAAACATGTGATTTAAAATTTTGTGATGGTTGATTTCTTCCAGACTTGCCAAGCTGCTGTTTCAGTGGAAGCCAACCTTTTGGAGCCTTGATTGGAAAAACGGGTCAGATGAAAAAGACATTAGCAGTCATGCAATCTCAGAATTGCTTGATTACTCCTCTTCTGAAGAAGATTCTTCAGATTCTCTGGAGAGTACATCACCGGAACCAGGTAGATTTTTAGATCTAATACTGTTAAGTCAAAAATATCATTTATTTATTTAATTTATAGATTGAATTTGTTTTCTGACAGAGATCAACAAGGCTTACAACAAATGTTTCTGACATTAAGAAGTCCTGTCCATCTCATACTGACTCAAAAACACATTCATTTTCTTTTTTCCTCTTTGTCTTCGTCAGAAGTTGAATGTGAGCAAACTCAAAAACTCCACAGCTCATCTGACCTGTCAGCGGGTCCATCAGACAACCTCACTGCTGAAGAACAGCCACAGTACTTTGCTAGTAAAGTCGTTGGAGGCCAGCCAGACCTCTCCAGGACAGATGACCAACACAAAGCAAATAAAGACAAAGCAAAATTGGAGAGGAAGAAATCAACACCATTAAACAGTCCAAAGAATAGTAGAGATAAGCCAGCAAAGGTTAAGAAGAGTCCTCTTTTGTGCTGGCAAGCCTCCTGTGCTGATGGGAATAGGCCAGGCTTGGATGAGTTCAAAGAGTTTTTGCGAGGAACGTCAGGAGAGAAGCTTCTAAATCTGTGGATGGATATTCAGACACTGATAGCGTTGCAGACGGAAGAACGGAAAAAAAGGTAAAACATTTGTATTTTTATCTGATTCAAGCATCTTGTCTCATGTGATGTAAAAAGGTGAATGTATCATCTGGCCCAGATATTTAGTTCTGTTGAGGAACTGCTACCTGAGGAGCAGCAGTCCTTGTTGTTTGAATGGGAAGCTGCTTGCAAGGTTGGGGCTGTCTAACTCCCCCTGCTGGACAGAGGAGAAACTGTTCTCGGTTCAGGAACTACTAACTGAGCCTCTACTCAGCTACTGGTGTGGACTACAGTTTAGATTTATATTCGCATTTAACAGAGTCCTGTTCTATAGCGTGCAGCCAGTTAACGTGCACACTTCATCCACCTGTCCTCTAAAGGTTGCCTCGGTACTGGATGAAGACGTGTTGCAGACAGCCTGGCAGTCACTCTGAAGAGTATCTGTCCCCATTCCATCATTCTGCTATGACTCAGGTAGGCCTCATGTCATTTCACTGGGTGCTTATTCTGAGCCAGGGGTGTTCAAATCTTTTGAAACATGGACCAAAGCCATGTTACAAAACTCAACTCAAGAGTACACCCGGGCCAAAAAATAAAAATGGTTTTAAACACTGAAATCACAAAAGGTTTTGACTATTTGTTTTTCCTTCTCAACAATGAAGTAATTAAGAACTATTTGAATAAAATACAGAAAATTGTCAGATTTTCTTTTGTAGGAAAGGAAGGTGTAAATCAATCAAACTTCAAAAGGGTTTCACATGATTTCCTTATTGAAAGAGATGCAACTATTTTACTCATTTATTTAGGGCTTGACTGAAAAAAACTTTCTTAAAAAAATTCTTAGCAATAAAAACGTGAGTTAGTCAGTCTTTGAAAATATTTTAATAATGTCATTAAAAGCAGATTTGGGAGTGGTATATATAGCATAAGTCAATGGACAGATGTGGTGCTTAGACTTCTAGCAATGAGCAGTGAATCAGTTAGTCCCATGATAAATTAAAACAAGCTCAATAATTTCCATTTGCATGATTTATCATTTTTCTCTTTTCTCTTTCTTTTTTCTACCAAAAACTGGATGACAAAAGTCTTCAGTCTGGTGCTTTGGACTCAACTACCTCTTTTCTTTCGAAGAACATTTTTGCATAAAGAGACTTCATAATTCATTTTGTTTATTGCTTCTGTTGTTTATTTATTTTGGATATTTAAATTTTTTTTCCAGTTTGTGGTGCTGTCGTGGCAGCACAACCCATGTAAGGAGGCCTTAGTCCTCAATGTGGATGTCACAAGTTCGATTCCAGGCCTGATGACCTTTACCACATGTCTTCTCCCTCTCTCATGACATACTTTCCTTTTTAACCACTCTCAAATAAAGACCACTACAGCCAATAAAACCTTTAAAATCTAAACTAGAATTTAGAGTTTATTGATCTTTGAGAATGTGTTCTTGCATTATTATGCCATTACCATGATATCACTTGAAAATGGTCTCAAAACAGCAAATATTATCATGTATCACAATAACATTTGGAATCATTTATCATCCAGCAAAATTAGTTATTGTGACAGGCCTCGTGGTCCTATATTCTACCAAGAAAGTGAAGAGAAAGTAGAAAACCTTATTAAAAGATGGATAGTTGGTGTTGTATCTGACATTTTGTGATAAGAGTTCAATTTGTGGCTCATAGTTTTGTCCTAATAGGAAAAAAAGTCTTCATCTTCATGGTCCATCTGCACTGGTTGGTTAAATTCACATTACATTGGGGCTGCACTTTGCACACCCTCGTTCCAAAAGCTGTCTGCTCTTTTGTTTTTAAGATCTTAACTTACAATTTTATAAAGTAGCTTATACTGTGGTGTACATATTTCCTAAGATGTCTGCCAAATGTGAGACACCATTTGGAAGAAGAGTGAAACCGATGATGACGTCTCTGTTTTTTGAGTTCCGGACTGGGCTGTACTTCACACACTACTGTGAACAATCTGGAAACAAGGTACAAACAAAAATCTGAGAGGTTCTACTAAATAGTTGTGCTGTGGATACGTGATATGATATTGCAAAGGCAATTCACTATTTTTATACTTTAAAATGAATCAAAATACTGGTAAATGAAGTACAACTCTGAGCCCCTATATATATATATATATATATATATATCAGAAAGAAAAATCTTTTCTGAAAATACTTTTTAAATCTAGTTATAGATTATAGGTTTTACAGTTTTTGAAATTGTTAATGCTTTAGACTATGGCTTGGATTAACAATCTTCTCTTGTATAACTAGCCCATACAACTTGACTATAATTTTTGTTTTACGGAGAGTAGATTTATTTCAAATTTTAATAAATATTTTTGACATTTCAAACATTTTTGCTCCTTTAGCAATGGTGGTGGGGAGATATAAAATAATATTTATATTGCCTAATATTTAGCTTACCAGCTGCTTTGATTTGTTTGCAAATAAGATTTGTTGAAAAGGATCTATAGAACATTCATCAGTGGCTGTGATGAATGTTTGTGTTTTAGTTGTACTGAACTGACTTAACTGTACTGTACCTAAATTATTTGCACTTGTACTTTGCCATACGTCTTTGGTAAAAGGTAAAACTAAATTGAGAGTTTATGGTTTTGAAAAGAATATCATTCCCAACAATTATAGATAGGGACCATATGCCAAAAAATTTAATTCTTCCATTTTTTAATTGCATCTCTGTTTGATTCCAACACACCCACAGACTTTTAATCTGATCGAAAGGGTACAGTTTAATGATGGAGTCAAGTCATTTGTTTTTATCCAAAGAATTTCTGACCATATGGATACTGCCTTTTGTGGAATTTTGTTTTAGGACCGATATCTAAAAAAGTTTAAAAATCCCATTGTACATTGCTGATATTATGGTAGGTATATGGTAGGTATGCTGACCCATATGGGCAAAGTAAATATGCCAATGTCTCTTTGTGTGTGGTTTTAGCTTTGGGTAAATGCAGTTTACTTCTGGACAGACCTGCAGCACTACCATGAACTGTTCCACCAGGAGCGAATGGACCCCTATAGTGTGCAGAGAGAGGCACAGGTCAGTACTTGCAGTACCTGTCCCATCTTTATGGAAAAATAACCAAGTACTACAATCAATCAGATGTTTAGAGAATGTTATTTTTAATGTATTCTAAGCCAACAACCAGAAGAGAAATGTAAAATTGTTAGAAGTCCATGAGGTGCTTTTCCTTCTTCCCTTTTACATTTACACATTGCTATCCCAATTACGGCAATATATTGAGACATTCCATTCATTTGTGTCGCCTAGCCTCCACCACTCTCAACTGCGTCCTCTTACTACTCCTGTTTTAGGTGGAGAAATTGCATTTCTCATAAAAACAAATGAGTTCCACCCACAGTTCTTTGTGCCAGCTCAGTCACCTAGAACCATTGTGTTCGACCATGCTGGAACCAAGGACAAAGAAGAATGTTTCAGTCCAGAGCACATCACAGCGGGAAGCTGACTTTTTTTAGTTCACCAGAGAGATGACATGTAATGTTGTTTCCTTAGTGCCACAGCCAGCAGGGTTAAATGAGTGACATTTATTTGGTGGTGTGGCAGCTCTGATGAGCGAAAGTGGTATTGTAAAAGCAGAGAGCAATGGTGATGATGAAAGTGATTGTGGTTTTGCAGAAAAATTTTTCTTACTTGAAAAGATTTTCTCATCTCTCCTCCTTCCCAGGTCCTTTATTTCACATATATCTCCAGCTTTGCCAGGAGGAGAATTAATGTTAAGACCGAAATCAGAAGAGAGGTGTACAACAAACTGCAGCCTGCTTTTGAGGAGCTGTTTGATAGGGTGGAGGAACATGTGCTGGACATCCTTCTGGAGCCGTGGACACAGCTGAACCAGAGGGACAAAGAGTTATTTGAGCAGGTGCAGTTTAATCTTACTTTCTGGTTAGTGTAGTTAGTATTTGGCAGGGTAACAGTGTCTTGTAAACTATTCACATACTTTCAACTTTTCCATATTTTTGCAATACAAATCTAAGCTTCAGCATATTTTTTGAGAAAGTGACAAACCAACACGACGTAGCACAAAATTATAAAGTTTAATGCCTGGAGACAGCCATATGTTTTGGAATAATTTAAAAGATAAGGAACTGAGGAAAAGCATCTCCCTCCAGTATGGGGCTGACCAGTTGAGACACAGCATACGAAGATCTTGCTCATGTAATTGCACTCAAAGGTGGTTTTAAAAAGTGTTGACTCAGGTGGGCTGAATGTCAATGCATGGCACCTTTTTTCAGATTTTTGTTTGTCATAATAATCTTTATGTATATATTTTTTTCAATTGTACAATTATGCAGTACTTTATGCTCACATGTCACATAAAATCCAAATAAAACACATTTGAAGTTTGCAAGGGACATAGGGACACTGACTTAAAGGTAATGTGAAGTCGTTTCGATTTAAGCAGTCTTACAAACATTAAAGTAAAATAACGATAACAATGTCCTGTTTAATATTCAAAAAATCCTAACCTGGATCCAAATTTAAAGATCCGTTACCTGCAAAAGTTTAATCAGTTAGCTAAAGAGTTATTGTCTGCGTCCAGGTTCCTGTGCAAGAGGAGCAGCGGTGCTTCTTCAATACAGAGTACAGAGAACTCCTGAGGCTCTGCAAGGAATCAAAGGAGCACCAGAGACGGATCAGCAGGCAACAAAAGGTCAAAGAGTTCATAAACACACTGAGAAAATGCAGAATTATTTTTGAGGTCTCTATAGGTATGGAAAAATAATAGAATTTTCAGACGTTACCTTGACCCTTCAAGGCTTGCAGCAAAATGATGGTGATCTATTATAAGTCTGATGTTCAGAGCGTCATTTCTTCATTCGTCATCTGTTGGGGCAGCAGTATCAGAGCAAGGGACCTTAAAGGGCCCAACAGGCTGATGAAGAAGGCTGGTTTTGTTCTGGAGACAATTATGGAACCTCTGGAGATGATAATGCAAAGAAGGATTATGGACTATCCTGTAGGTCCTCTTCGCGAGACTGTCTTGGGAAGGTGGAGCATCTTCAGCCAGAAGCTTCTTTAGATTCAGTGTGGTTCAGACGGCTTCAGGAGATCTTTCCTGCCAACAGCCATCGCCATCTTCAATGCGTCTTTGAAGAATATTGATGAGCTACTACAACATTTAATTTCCCTTTGGAATTAATAAAGTATTTTTGAATTTAAATACTAGGGCTGGACAAAATGGCTGAAAAATATATTACAATATAAGCATTTCATATCAGTCAATATCAATAACTGTCTATCAATAATTATTGATTAGTTTTTTGTTATTTGAAATGCCGCCAAATTGGTGCCATGACCTTTCCTCATTTATCCACAGTTTTCACTCTTTGCCATTAGTTTTTATTTTTAAGGAGTTATGAGGCTCGGTGGCGAAACCTTAAACGCCTACTGCACAAGTTACTCAACAGGTTGTTGCTAGGTAACCAAAGAATGAGTGAGTGAGGTAGCTGATGCCGCCACTTTTGCTTAGCTCGCCATGAGGGGTTGATTAGCTAAAGCCTTTCCTTGATTAGCTAAAGCCTTTCCTCGCAAAGCATTCTGGGGGAATGCTTTGCAATTATGGATCAGAGTTCAGTGAATATTCTTTACAATCAATACTGAATGTTCCATCAGTATTGATTGAACATCAATACTGAACATCAATAGCTTTGATATCAATATCAAAGCTATTGATATTGATCACATGTTTATCACAACACTTATTACTGATTTATTGTCCAGCTCTAAGTCAAAACTGTTTTTGTATAAAAGATAAACCCATCATTAGTTCGTCCATCCATTCACCTTTTTATACAGGGTGGCCCACGAAAAAGCAGCCCGCATTACTATAGTATTACTGGCGGCCTTCCGTAAAGAAAGAAAAAACTTGAAATGCCAAAATTTTTACTCACTCTTTACAGAAAGTGCTGGAAATGATCCCCTTGTATGTCAATGCAGTTTTGGGGGCGCCTTAACATATTGTCATATATGCGATGCAACTCTGGGGCACCAATGCTCTGAATTGCATTACGAATATTGTCTTTCACCTGCTGTAAAGTTTTCGGGCTATTAGTGTACACTTTAAAAAGTGCACTTCCTGCCAGAGTGGGCCACCCTGTACATCCATCTGCTAATCATTCATCCATTTCTTTTCATGGTAAACATTTGTATTTTTACCTTAAAACTGAATTTAAGGACTGAGGACTCTATAAATTAAATAGATGGAGTTTTGATTTGAAAACTGTGAAAGAAGCCTTGAGTGGAACAGACAGAATGGATGTACCTGGAACAATCTTCACCTGTTTCCTTTGGAACAAAGCTGAATATCCTTGCTGTATCACACAGCAACCATCCTCACAGATAAACTGACTTTATAGTACCCATTTAAAGGTGTTCTTCCCTTCTGTCTCTCTTATTTTCTCTTGTGTGTCTTTTCATGTGGAGCAGCAGAGGTCCATGAATCTTCCTATATCCATCGAGCCATTCCCTTCAAAGAGAAACCGAAACTCTGGTCTGTGGTCCAGAGTGGCTGCAGTTTTCCGCGGTTATCGTCTTTTGACCTTACTTCGTCAGCCTCAAGAGATTGGATACTTCATGAATTCCTTGGAGGAACATGATGCCGGGTAAGAGGTAGTACCAAGCAGAGAAGTGGTATATAGAGGAAGATGAGATTTATTCGAAGGTTTAATTGTTTTTTTTTTTTTTTGTTCCTGTGCAGCATTCATCTGAGCTGTTGGTTGGACCTAGAGCGGTACAAGGGAATTGCTAAGACCAACAAGAGCTCCAGACAGGAGATGTCAACTATGATTGTTGAAAAGTACCTGAACAAAGGCTACTTCTTTGGTCCTCGCAGCCCTGCCACAGAAAAACAACAGAAAGATGTATGTAGCATTTTATTTAATCTGACTAAAAATCCACAAATTATTTACACCAATAAATGTATCCAGGTTTTATAAACGGAGGCTGCAGCAGCTTCAAAAAATGTTTTCTCACTTTCCTCTGGGATCCTGGGTGCTGCTGGAGAATTGGCAATAAAATAACCTCCTGAGAATTAAATGGTTTCTATTCAGCTTCAGAAACGGTGATTATAAATTTAAATCCATCTCAGATTGGATTTCTAGGCTCCAGGTTCATTTCTAGATTTCCCTCCCAGCTGTTCAACGTAGAGTTTGGATTTATGGCTCAAGCTGAAATTCGGGCCGGGTCAGACCAGACTTTTTGGCTTGATGGTCGGACTCCGACTTCTGGAGAGAGTTTAATAAGGTTGCAACACGAAGAAAACCAAATGAGAATGTTTGATATAAAGTTGTGTTAATCTATTTATGATGGTGTAAATAGAGGAGCAGTGCAGAAGTTCTCCAGATGGTAACAAGTGCAGGATCCTGTCAACCTCCACATCCTAAATTTGCACTTGACTCAACATTTTACAACAAGCAACAAGATGGAGCTGGAAGACAGAAGATGTTGCACTGCTTACTTAAATGGTGGTCTAAAAACAGTAAGCAGTAAAATCTCAATTAAAATAACATGTCAGGTTTACTTTAGATTCCGAGCCCCTAATTAAAGTGAATTAGTCAGGTTGGATCAGGCTTTGACAAAATGCTTAATTGCTTAGGTCAGGTTAGATTATTTTAGGCCTGATCTGAATTTTAGTTCAGAGTCTATTACATCAGCTCAAAATCACGCTCCGAGATCAGACTGACTTCATTCACAGGACTTACTCCGATTTCTTGAACAAAAACAACACGCTTGTGTTGACATGATCTAAACTGTGGGTCAAGATGTTTGTGATTTGTCAGCATCATCCTATAAATGCCTCCAAAACAATTATTAAAATTGCTTTTAAGTAAGAAAGCCATTTCTAATGCTTCTGACTCTATGGGGTTGACTCTGACAGCTGTTCTTATGTCTCACTGTTGGTTCTCTTCTGTGTGTGCAATGCAGAGAGTATGACAGCTTTACTGCTTTGGCCCTTCACTCGCTCACTCGCTCAGTCATCCAGTCACATAATGCCCCTCTTTCATCTCCTGATTCCCACTCTGCAACTGGTTCTCATTTCAAAAGCCTTACGAGAGTAAATGAGGGCAAGCAGGGCTGTGTGTGTAAAAAAGGAAAATGGAATAAAGGAGATGTAAGAAAAGAAGAAATCAGGATATGAGGACTGAAAAAAGCTAGAAGATTAAGGGAAGAGTTTGTGGGAATAATGCAGAGCACAGGCGGAGATAAAAAGGGGAGAGTTTCACTGTTAGGTTTCTCCTTTATGCAATTACTTGTACATTTACTTATCTCGAGTTTTTTATGTTGTTTTAAGCATTCCTTTCCCCCTCCTTCTCTGTTATGTCTTCTGGTTGTGTAGATTCTAGTTAAGGCAGGTGGAGAGGAGAAACTGCAGTCAGAAACCCTCTCAAACGGAGTCGCGATTGCAATCCAGGAAATAATCCGACCTTACCTTGAAGAAACATGGATGCCTTTGTTCCTCTCCTCAAAAGAGTTTGTTGAGCGACAGAAAGTAAAGGAAAAGGAAAAGGTAAACATCTCGATACCTCACACTTGACACCAACATTTCTGACAATAAATAATTGCTGATAGAAAAAAAAAACTTCCAATACTAGAAAACAGGTTTCTTTCTACCTTTCTACCAACATTCATTTTCCTATCCACCACTGGGTGGCATCCTGCTACCTTTAGTGTAGAAATTCACAGCACACAAGTTTTAGAGGAACTTTAGCAAACTGGACAAAGTTTAACCCCTTAACTATCACCTCAAAAATGCTTACATGTAAGTCAATCGACTCAGCCTCACATTTATAGCTACATTGATATAGCAGCTAATAATGATAGTCTGGTGCTCCATTATTCACTTCCATTATAATTAATAGGTGTAACATGTATATGTACAATATTTGGAGACTTAATATTATTTGCTTTTCCAACAGTGTTGTTTTGTATTGTGTTGTTTTGTATTTGAATCTAATTAGCAAATGGTGTCATGGAATTGACTTTTTTTTCTAGCAAAAAGATAAAATCCAGACCCTTTTACTGCAAATCAAAAATGCTTTCCTGCTCATTTTCTGCATTCCATCAAGTTACAACCACAAACTTCAATATATTTAATGCGACGTACTAACACCAAGTAGTGCAAAATTGTGCAGCAGGAGAAAATGGATAATGTGGTTTTCAAAATGTTTTACCAAGTCATAGTGTCTGAAATAAAAAGCCTGGAAAGGAGTGTGTTGATCAGGGAAGCTCTGAGTAACTCTGGAGGAGCTGCAGAGCTCAGCTGAGAGAATTTGTTGACAAAGAAGCAAACAAAACAAAAACTATTCAATGAAGGCCTGTTTGTAGGTTGCCATAGACCACATGGGGGACAAACAAAGCTCAGTTTGTGTCGGAAAAATGAAGAATGCACATACGGTAGCAGCATTGTGCTGTGGAAATGTCTGTTTTCAGCAAAACCCCAAAATACTTTCGGTACAAACCACAGCGAAACATTATTCTACAATGTATTTATTCAAGGAGGCTGAATACAACTGCATGCCACACTTTTCAATCACTTGTTCTACTTCCACTTCAGTTTTGCACTTATATTTTGCAACAACATGGGTTAGAATTTCTGGTTGTGTTCTGACGGTATGTGAAAAAGTTCAGAAGTGTAAATTGTTTTCTTTCAAGGCACTGTGATCTTATTAAATGTTTCAATGGCATGCAGAGAATGGACTGGACGGACACTTTGTGTTTTTAAACTAGAACCAAATTGTCATTTGATCTCATTTGCCAATAATTGCATTAAATATTTCAGAGGCAATTGTGATGTGTATCATGTTTAAAGTCTGTCTAATGGATGTGCCTACTGACACATGCATACACACACACACACACATGCACACATTAATGTTATAGGATCAGCCACTGAACGCCGTTACTGGCTTGTCGCTGTCTTAGGTTGCTTCTTCGAGTGGAAACATAAACTGCAGATTCTGCTGCTCTGCGGCATTATGTTATCAAGTTTACTGGGTTTAGTGACACCGATCTTCTCATTAAGTAATGAAAGGTAGATGTAGTTTAACATTACAGTCTGGAAAGTGAGATGCGGGGAAGGTTGGAAAAGATGTTTAAGAGGTGAAATGAGGAGAAAAGGTCAGAGGAGGAAGATTGGAAAGAACAAATGAGATTGAAGACTAAGAAGAGAGGGATGCAGTTCTAGTGACAGGGAAAGAGAGCACCACAGGGACATGTGTGAGGCCTCTCCTCGAGGTCTTGATTTCTGACTCTTTGCCTTTGTTTCTGTGTGGTAGATTAAATCAGACGATAGAGCCGCACAGCTGAACCGGATCAAAGCAAGGAAGGTAAGAAGAGGCCCTTCATGAATAGAGAGAAATGAGGAATTTCTTCTTCGCCAGGCATCAGGGATTTTCAGGGAAGATTTGGCTTTAAGCACTGACTTAAATTTTTTTTGGCTGTTACATTAGGCTTCAGGATGTTTGCTTAGCTAACTTTACTTTAACTCGTGTCTTTTTCAAACAGATTTAAATATTAGCTGAACTTTTATGTGACAGAAAGGGGCAGTGTTATGTAAAGTTGAACTTTTATGTGACAGAAAGGGGCAGTGTTATGTAAAGTTGACATTTTGAGCTTTACATCATGTTATAATGCGATTCCCTCATAAAGGGAAATTGTTGTCACAGTTGATATATGCATTATTTTTTATAATAACTGAAGTTAACATAGTTACTTAATTGTGCTATAAAATGGCACTATGTGCCAGGAAAATACATTATGTAGTTAGCTAAAGCCCTTTTCTTTAAAGGGAGGGTACTCCCTTTAAAGAAAAGGGCTTTAGCTAACTGCATAATTGTCTTTATATTATGTTTTCACTGGCAAATAACATGTTTTACCTATTACCAAGGAACTGATTAACATTATAGCTCCCTGTTTTCAACTGAAGGCTTCACAGATGAATACCTCCAGAGATATCCTTCTGTTTCGGAGAGCTCTTCTCAACCCGTCCACCTGCAAGCAGTTCCAGGACTACGTCTCTGTGAAAGGAGAGTTACTGGAAAATGACGTGCGCTTCTGGGTGGAGGTGCAGAGATATAAGGTGAAGATCCAGAAGCTTCTGTGCTGGCGGCTGCACAGTCCTCATACCTTCAGAAATATGAAATTTTTTTCCCAGTGTGTGTGTGAGAGAGGTCCTACAGCATTACACTCATTTCTCTCTGAATACAGGACCTCTGCCATTCGCACAGCAGTATGGTCACCGTCCAGCATAAAATCTCCACAATCATCAGCTGTTTCATCAACTCTTCCATCCCACCATCTGTGCAGATCAACATTTCTCATGATCAGGCTCGGCGTATTCTGGAAAGGCGCCGTGAGCTTGGGCCTTATATCTTCAGAGAGGCACAGGTACTGGCTCTGTGTGTGTACTCGTTTAGCCATTCTATTTAGGACCTTCTCTGGAATATTTACCAACCTACTGAAGACAGATGGGTCTGATGGGGGCCAAAACCCAGTACTAATGTGGTGGACCCCCTTGTTTAGGTTTAGTTTTGGTTATGATAAGGTTCGACAATATGGATGAAAACGTATATCACAATATAATCGTTTCAGGGTTTCCCCCAGAAAACATGCTAAGCCTGACGGTAGGGACGCTAAGACAGTCCTCCAGCAGCCCACTGTGTTTTTGTATTAAAAAATGTCAAAAGTTACAATAATTCGGAGGTGCAGGAGCGACATACATTTTTCTCAATCAAGTCAGGTTTTTATTCTAATTTGATTTAGAGAAATCTGATCTTCGGACTATATTGATTACATTTTTGTGACATTATCAGTTTATTTCTGTTAATATTTCTCATCCAAAAAAATTTTTTAGGAGAAAATTAGTTAAATGTCCCAAACCTGGATTTCTGTAAAGTGAATAATAAACATTTCTAAGGGTAAGTTCATGTGAATTGAACATTACGTCTCTGTCTCTTTTCTGTCCTGATAGCAGCTCTCCTCCTGCTCATCACTTTGATCCCAGATTCTCAGGAAACTGATCCATATGTGGAAACAAGTCATGCATTTTGATGCTCATGTTGCATCCATAGTTCAGAAAGTTGACCTAATTGAGCCAAACCAATGAGATTTTTTAATTCAGCACATCAAAATGCCTCTAAAACAATTGGAAAAATCAGACAATTTTATGGCTGTTGTCCAGTGTTATTGATTTTTTAAATTTGTTTTAAATATCTGAAATACTGTCAAACTGGTGGCAATACCTTCCTTGTTTTGCCGTTGTTTCTTGTGAGTCACGGTGGCGAAACCTGAAACTGCTGCAGCGCAGTCACTAAGCTGGTTGTTGCTAGGCAACCTAAGAGAGTCAATTATTCAATGCCATCTATCTAGCTTAGCTGGCTGAGATTGAGTGGCTAAAGTCTTTCTTCTGCCTACATATACCTGAATGTTGTGTGGCTGTGGATTGGAGTTCAGTGAAATTATTGAACATTCTATCAAATGGATTATCCATTGATATTGATCACATGTCTATTGCAATATACAGATGATTTATTGTTCTGCCCTATTTTAGGAATATACTGGTAAGTGTTTGGTTTAGGCAGACATGTAGTTACTAAAAAGAACAGATGTTAATACAAAGTCCTAATATGGGAAGAAACACGGATATGTGTGTGAGAACAGTTAATAAAACCAAAATTTATTATTCTTCATGCTTCCCTGCTTATCCAGATAGCTGTGTTCAGTGAACTGCTGAAGCTTTGGCCCAAGTTTCAAGTGCTCAGCAGGAATCTCTCCAAAGTGAAGCTCATTCCCCTGCTGCAGGAAAAGAGAGCCAAACACAGGGCCAAAATACGGAAACAGAGACGGCTGGAGGAGGAGGAAAGTGAAAGAAAATTACAGGTGGACCCAAACAAACAAAGAAAACTGAAGTTATAAGAAACCAGATTGTACTGCAAGATTAAAATCTGAACTCATTTCAGTCCTGTATGACCAGTTGTTACAGGAGGAACGGGAGAAACAAGAGGCCTATGCTAGTTTGGAGAAGGATGAGCTTGACGGTAACGACGAGCCGGAACAAAAAGACGCATCTAAAATGCCTCGGAGGTCACGCAGCAGCTTCAGCTTCCAACGCACCATGAGCATCCAACTCGACTCCCAGAATTTCCAAAGACCCCAAAGCTCATTGATGATTCCCGTAGAACCAGTGAGAAACTCTTATCTGCTCTTAAACAGGAACTTTGTGTGTTTTTGTGAAAAAGCATTGTTATTCTTACTTGACTAAACCATGGTGGCCCAAGTGAAAAGCAAAAGCATTTCCATCAATCATTCCTCATTGTTCATGATCAAAATACCAATTATTTTCTTACTTTGAATACTCTTCTATTTGAAATGGTCTATTTTGTTCAGAATGCATCTATTACTGAAGTAAAACTCCTTTAATGGCAGCTATTGGTTCCAGAACTTAGATTTAAGGGCCCCGAGGTTAAACAAGCACAAAGTTTTGACTGACGGCTGCAAACAGTTTGTCTTTATTAACTACAGTCGTGGTTTTCAACATTTTCTAAGGTTTTATATATCTGGATTTAATATATTGATCTGGTGTTCATAAAGTTCTAAAATTATTCAAATCTTCCACATTGTCATTTAGTCAAAAAAAAAAAACCAATGTTAAATTTAATGCAAAAACAATATAGCAGTAATATGAAGTGATTGTTTCCTGTTTGAATGTATAGGTTTCTCATACTGTTGTGTAGAAATTTGGGACGTTTACATACCAGTATAACTTTTCAGTCAAAAATAATAACTTGGATTTAAATTGTGCTTTTTCAAAAATAAAAAAAAGCCATAGATGATAAGGTTCTAGCTTTACCCCCAAAGCTGCAGAGGTTGATGAGGGACAGGAAGTAGAGCCATGGCTCAGAAGCTGGCGTCTGAAGTGTGTATACGTCACCTACTGGTGACCTGAGGTGTTTAAGGGTTAATAAGTGGAGACTAATGAGAGTGCAGGTGAAGCGTTGTGTTGTCAGCTCATTCCAAGTTCAGTTTGGCAAGATTAAAATGAACTGATTCATGTTCATAGTTCACCACCTCAATGTTTGGACTATGTTTACAGCTCTACTAGTTCTTGTTCCTTTGTTATTTCTCAGACAAAATTTAGAGAATATATTAAATTACATAAAATGTCACTCACAAGTTGACATATAGACAATGTCATTAATTTTATTGTCTCCTATTGTCTTTGCTACCAAAAACTGTATTTCCACTAACATATATATATATATATATATATATATATATATATATATATATATAGATGTCAGATTATATTAGCTGAAATACAGTTTTTGGGAGCAGGAGACAATAAAATTAATGGCCTTTAGGCACTTCCAAGAGATGTTGAGAAATGCACCTGTTCTTTTAGAAGAGTATACACCTTATTTATCCAATGGATGTTAACACCACCGCCTGGGACAGAGCTTGTAAGCAGAGATGCAGCTTAATATGTCTCACCATCCAGGGCGGCTGAGCCTGAGAGCAAGCACAGAATATCACCAATAAAATAATTGATGACTGATTCTCCACTTTTTACCTACACTTAAGTCATAAAATTAGTCATACCATATATATATATATATATATATATATATATATATCAAAAACGGCCCCACATTTGGGCAATGTTTATAACTGGTCACTTTTAACCCTCAGTGTAGATAGAATTTGCCAGATTTTGAGCTTTTTTTGTTTGTTTTTTGCTCATTAATTGTGCTGCTATTGCACAACTGAAAACCCCACAGTGATTGTGCCAAATGCTGAAAGTTGAATTTGGAAAAATCACTCATTACTTTTTTAAAATTTTACAGCCATAAAATTAAAATGCATAAAAACAAATTGCCTGGATATAATTTTGGTCATAACTATATTTCTCTTTAATAAATCCAGATTCTATTTAAGTACGTCAGCTGCCAAAATCTCACAGTCATGTAAATTAAATACATGTGTTCTTTCAGTTACTTATTGCAGGATGGGTCAGAGAGGAGTTCAGTTCACAACTTCAATTTTTTTCCACATCTTAGTTTCTTTTTTCATCCATAAAACTAAAAATAACCTGAAGACATTATTTCTACCTTTCCACACAGAGGGGAGATAAAGTCCAGTGGTTCTTTCTCACTGACATATCAAAGTATGCCCTTAAAAATCTTATGTTCTTACCCTATTACCCAATTAATAAACCTTGCATTAAACCTGCAGTATGTATCTTTTATTAAAAAAAGTTTACAATTATAAAGTTTATAATTTGTAAAAATTGAGCTCCTCTGCCTTCACCCAGGGCTCCCAGAACCAAGTAAATGAACCACTCAAACAACCAATCAGAGTCAGGAGGAGGGTCTTGCTGTCTGTTACTTTTACCCTCACCCCTCCTACTTGCTCTTTGCTGCACTGCAGCTGACCACAACCTTAGCCACGACTAGCTAGTTAGCTTAGCTACCGATGATGACAGATAAACAGTTTTCCTGAAACAATAAGTTGTTCCATGAAAACTAGTAAGTTGTCTTTCCACCATTGGCTCAACTTTTGGGGGGGTTATCTGCCTCATAATGTCACGATAGTGACAGTTTAATACATATGGAAAATAACATGTTTTTGAAAAAGTTATATTGCAGCTTAGAGGTGAGCTCTATGTTCACTCTGTTGAAAGTTGTCAGAAAATGTGAAGTATTTTCCATTTTAGGTTGGTTAAGCTTCAATTTAGCTGAGTTTTGGACACTAAAGCCTGTCCAATGCTTTGTTGGAAAATCCCTAAACATGACCTCATTGCAGTAATCCAGCTAAACGAGAAATGACTAGTCCTAAGTAATATTCTTAAAGTGGAAAATAAATGACAGATTTGATATTGGCATGGTGAGACAACTATTAACGTCAATTAGTGGGACACCGATTTCCTGCAGTAGATTCCTGACGGTCATGACAGAGTGGTTCTGTTCTCTTACTGCTGAGCTGGAGTTAGATGACCCATGCTTTGATTTCACTCAGACCGAGAGTTGTGAGGGTAACTAGGTAAGGGTTGGTGTTGAGATCCAGTTGTGTAATGATCTGACCACGTCCTGTTAACATAGCTTACTGCCCTGGGACATACAGGTATCAAAACTGCTGGTGTATGAAATGAAGTCTGAATTCAGGGAATCCTGAACAACATTAAGCATTGTGAAATGAATACTGCAGAGAATGTTTGTCGGCCTCAACCACAAACTTAAACGAAAGAGTTCAGTCCAGTAATGGAACCTCGTTAAATCTTGACATTTCCTTTCAGCTGCTGTGGTCATACTCCAAGTACATGGAAGATCAGCAGAAGGAGGGGGAGGATGTGCTGAGTTTGCTGGAGAATTCTGCCTCCACAGATTCAGGTTTGCAGAAATTTATAGCCAATTAAGTTTGTTTCACCTAAAAGTAGAAATGCACTGATCTGATGTTATCTGTATTGGTCCCAATGCTGAAAAATTCCAGATGGGGTATCAGTGCTAATGTCCCCATCAAGGGTTGATCTATTCTGTCTAATTCTATGCTTTGTGCTCTGAGTGACATCATGCATTATTTATTTTCCATTGGTATTCTACTCCTTACTGCACCCACTGAACAGATAAAGTTGTGTTGTTTTTCCATGTCTGACCAAGCTTGTGAAGTTATTGGTGTGTTGTACTAGTGCAGAGTTATCACATTTGTAATTCAGTACATTTAACCCTTGTGTGTGTGAGGACTGAGGCAAACGTGGAGGACTGTGGAAAATAATACAAGTTTTATGTGTGTGGGGTCAGTTGGACCCCATTTCTGGACACAAGGGTTAAGTCTCTGTGTAAAAAAAAAAAAGTCAATCCAGCTGTTTTTCTGCATCGATGAATCCCTACCTAAAACTAAATAGAGACATGGATAAAGAGTTTTGGCTTACAATTTAAATGCATTAAATTAATTGGGCGACAATAAAAATCACAACTCTACACATAACCCAGGTGGTTTGTTGTACATTAAAAACTAAAACAATGTAGGGGCAGATTTTTACCACTAACTCTCTTCTTCTCAGACTCCAGTATCCTGTCAGTAAGCAGTAAGGAAGGCTCCCTGGTGCCATCAATTCCCTCCACTAGGAGGTTCACCAAAATGAACAGTAAGTAAACATTGACGATGCACTTGAAGCCATTTTATGTAGCGAGCTTTACTTTTTCTATTTTATTACAGGAAGGGTGAAAACATGTCCCAACCCTGGGCCCAGGAGGAGCACTGCTATCTGAACAGGAGTGAAGGCTGAGAGAGTAACTGATACATTGATTATAAGAAGTTGAAGACGTATATTAGAATATTTCTTATTCAGGCCTAAGCCTTATGGGGCCTGCTGATTGTGAAAGTAGTGATGCCCACGGTTTCAATATCTTTTTAGCTGCACTAAAAATAAAGGAATACTTCATGTGAGTTACTTTTTTTTATTAAGCGTTTTTAAGTTTCAGATCAACTGCATTTCATAGAGAGCTCAGTGACACCATAAAAAAGGCAACATGTTTGCATCAGTAGGGTTTGGCATGAACACAAGGTACAAATAAGTGTTTTTATTTTTAAACAAGTATGTTACATCATCGTAAAACTTTTGGTCAACAGCTGGTATCTCTAGAGTCCATCAACATGTATAAATATTGCACTTTACATTGGCATGGGATAATTCACAGAACGTCAACACAGCCTGAAGCAGTTTCAGAAAGAATGAAACATCAAAGTGCTTGAATATTTCTGTCTGACAGGTTTGTTTTGGACTAACTTGACGAAACTCTGCTGTAGTGTTCTCTACTCTGCATGCTCTCTGAAACATTAGAGCTTACATTAACAAAAGGAATTTTACACATCCACGTTTCTGTAAGAAAATATTACTCCTAAAACGTTATCTCTAAGGCATGAGTGACCAGTTACATAAAAAGATTAGTTCACATGGTAACTGTTAGGAATTAAGCACATAGTGAAAGGGTTTTAAGGCAAACGATAAATGGGTCAGATTTGAAGATTTATCAGTGGAATCCGAAGCGTAGAGCTTTGTTCTTCACTATAGTGAACTTACTAACAAACACCTTGGCAAAAACAGGATCCACCAGGTAGCGGTAACATTTGGTGACAGAGGGTGGAGATTCTGCAAGGGTGACTGGAGGCTGGAGCTGAAGAGAGGCGGCAGATGGAGAGACGAACTGGGAGGCTCGGCTCACATAATCCACCAGCCGCTGATACTGCTGCTCTGATAAACGCTCCCGGACGCCGTCACCCTGCAGGGGGACAGAGGTCCTGATCAAATGAACTCTGACATCAAGAATATATAATGTTAACTATGTTGTCATGACAACTACAGACCATGTTGAGTAATCTCAGCTTGAAGAATCTGGGATTCTTACTGCGGCAAATTATTTTGAAGAAGATGTTCCTTTTCTAAACATTCACTTTGACTTTTTTCTTTTTGGCTAATTCAGTTATTAGCCAAAAATAAGTACAAAAAGTAATTTTTTCCTCTTTTGTAATCACTAATTTTTACAGCAGAATATATTTAGAAGCATCAATAAAGGTATATGGTAGAAATTTTAAAATATGTGGAAATTTAGCTTATGAATGAGCCCTGCTGAGAGTATCATGTTATAATAATTCATGTTGAAGTTCTGTTAAAACGTGAGTAATTAATGTCTTACCTATACAGAATAACTCTCTTAGCATCTTCATTTAGTCTTAATCCAGATTAGGATGTTGAACACCATGTTTGCATTACACTGTTTATTTGTTCAGTAACCAATGGTTACCATGAAATGAATGAAAGAAAGAGAAGGAAAGATCTTCAAGTATTAAATGGACACTGCATAAAACATGTAAAGTGTTTATATTACATTTACCTACCTAATGGAAAACAATAAAATGTCAACTTAAACTTATATTTTTAACTCATATCAGGCAGCTTGACTGAAACTGCATGCATATTCTGTTGTCAACCATTGGCTTTTGCTGAAATCCCAGTCTATGTAACCATGACAACAGTCTCAAGTTTATTAAAATAACATTCAAATAAACCAAGGAAGGTGGATTAATGTTAAGATAGCAGAGGTCTGTTTCGGTCTTAGCCTCTGCTGGAAGTGGATTATCTACAGCACATGTGCCAAATCTAGCCGGTTATAACTATTTATGTGGCAGAAACAGAACTTTAAGATAACAGCTGCATGCTTAAATATGAAATCAAATCCATTTTTATTTGTATTGTACCAAATTATATCAATGTGAAAGGATGTTAAAGATTAAGATTTTTAGGAGTGTTCTTTGAATGCAGAGAAAGATGTAATAATTTCATCAGTTAGTTAAAAGTTTGTTTTATCAATACATTCTAATACAAATGATTGAGGACATTCATGATCTTGATGTGGCCCAAAATGAAAATGAATTTGACACCCCTGATTTACAGTATCAACACCTCCTATCAACAGAACCTTCCTTTAAAAATCACAAACTATTCCTTTAAGAAGTGGGGTGAAACCAGCATAAGACTAATCATAAATCAAATGCTACTTTATGATACTACTTTAATCTTCTATAATGACAGTAAAGATTATTACTGCATCAGCCTTTAGCTAGACATCAATGAATAAAGCAGCATTTGATCTAAACAATTTGCTGGATGTTTTAACCAGAAAGTCAGAGGTTGGACTAACTTGTGAATGAACTTTATATTAAATGATAATAAAATAACAATAAAATATTTAGGTCAGCTGCTTTGAGTTCCACATCCCCCTTCCTAACGATGGGCTCACCTCAGAGTCGCTGCTCAGCATCTGCTGCTGCAACGTGAGTGTGAGTTGGCCTGGCTGCTCCGGCTCCTGCTGACACTCCACCTGCACAGAGACCAGAGGTCAGCCGCAGGAAGCTGCCACCTGCAGCTGACCTGGAGCGCTATGTTCACCTCTGTGATGGGGAAGGCCTGCTGCTGCGTGTCCTCACACAGGCTGACCACAAACAGAACCTCAGAGGTGAGCAGCAGGCAGCCAGCATGCTCCTGACCCGATCCGCTCACTATGGTCACCTCCAGGGCCATGTGGAGCTCCGGGCGCCCCAGAGACTGCAGCATCTTCCTGTGGTCACACCAAGGAGCAAACAGAACGGATCGTCACGTTTTCCATACGGTCTAATTTGTCGCTCAAACTGTACCCCTCGGCAAACCGTTCATGCCTTCATGCATTCTGTGCTCTTGGTTTTCCTTTAGTTCTCCGTGTGGTTCAGACCTCACACATGCTCAGCAGTGACTCTGTGTTCAGCCATGTTCCTCTGACAGTGTTTACTTTGGGAGGCAGGTGCTGGCGTTGCAGGGCAGATGTTGAAGCGAGCACAGTTGGGCACTTTGGGTCTGCTCAGTGTTAAGCCGCTCGCAGCCAGAGCTCTCACAAGTACGAACTACCTGTTGTTGTAAAAGGCAGTGACGAATGCCTGATGGAAACCAGTTTGACGGCTTTGTGGTTCAAGTAAAACACAAGAGAACATCAGATGTATGTATAAACACTCCGCTAAGCCCCTCAGCTGATGACAGCTCCAGAGGAATGTTTTCATGCATCAACAATTTGGACATTTTCCTGATGGCAGCTTAAAAAACTAGCAGGAATAAATGTTTGATAGCTATGGAAACCAAACCAACCCCTCAATAAAATGTCATAAAGACTTATTAAGCAGCTCATGATAACCTTCTGTACATAAAGGCTGCTCATAAATCTTTCTTGAATGTTTCTATGAAGCTGTACTGGAACCTTTAACACACTGGAGACTGGAGGTGCACAGAGTACCTTAATTTTGGGTGATGATCAATCAGCCGATACTTACATGTGAAATTGATCTTAACTACTCCAACAAGGTCCAAAAATCAACCATTGTCCCCTTTTGCTCTGCCCACTCAACTACTTCTCACTTATTTTTAGGAGCACTGCATCATGTGCAGTTAAAACAGGTTTGCATTGTTTCACAGGTATTGTTCAATACTTTTCAATAAAATAAGCCTGGGATATTGGAGGAGTATTGTGAACGTCTGACAGTGTCTGCTGGGAGTAAATAAATAAATCAGTATCGGCAAAAATTTGAATCAGGCTTTTAAAAGATTGGTCAGAAAAAAGCAACCGGTGCGCCCGACTACTGCTCGGATCACATACGCTTTTAGAAAACAGGACCAACAGAAAACTTCCACTGGGTTTTTCTTCTTTATATAAAATCTTAATAAAGTTACAGTCTACCACCTTTCAAACTATTCCAACAGAATGCCATTTGTTGCTCTCTAATGGCATTCTGTTCCTTTTGAGAGCCACAACAAACACCTCTGCTCAGACTTGTAGCAAAATGGTGAGAACAACTGTAGCGGAGTATTTATGAGAACAAGGAGAGGCAGACTGGCTACCATGTGTGGGACTCAAGGTAAAGAAAGAAATGCGGACGTCTTTGTAAACTAAACAGTGGAAATGACGGAGGGTAGAGCTAGAGAAAAATACATCATTTCCTGGAGAGAAACCAAGAAAAGCACAAATGCAGAAGTGAAAACACATGCCCCACTTATAAGGAGAGCTGGGCAACAGTATAGCTGCAGAAGGGAAGAGATGTTTTAACGGCTTCAGGGTCATACCAGACATATTTCAGGTGGCTGTTGGAGGCCAGAGCAGACTTTTCTTCTGCAGGCAGGTAGAGCTGTTTAGGAAGCTGCCACAGTCCCGCTCCGTGGAGGATCCCTGAACACAACACGGACAGTTAACCATTACAAGCTTCACACAGATTTAAACTCTGTTTATTACCAATTCTGTTCATTTTTAAAGACGAATGGTTACAGAGTGGGTGTATAACCCATAAGCATGTGGTCAGTTTTCTTTCAGCACTACAGCAACAACCCAGTGATTCATAAAGAACACAGTGGACTCCATCACTGATGTCACTGCAGTGACACTGGACACGCTGTGCAGCCCTAGGGTGCAAGTGTGTGTGTGTGTGTGTGTGTGTGAGCGTGCATGTTTGTTTGTAATACCTTGTGGGGACCATTTTCCTGACACATACTACGTTGTGGGAACCCACTGCTCCTTGTGAGGACTGAAGCCTGGTCCCCACAAGGGGAAACACTGTTTTTGGGTCAAGGGTCAGATTTAGGAGTAAGGTGTGAATTGAGTTTTGGTTAGGGTTAGGTATGTTAGGGTTAGGCTTAGGCTTAGGATAAGGGTAAGATTTAGACTGTAGAAATGAATGGAAGTCAATGGAAAGTCCCCACAAAGATAGCCACGCAAAATGTGTGTGTGTCTGCGTGCGTGTGCGTGTGTGTGATGCGTTTGGCTACGGATCATCAAACTGTTGTGTAGACATTTGGAGGAATGTCTTTAAATGTTTTTATTTTACAAAAAAAGCATTATTAAAATTCTGAGCAGAAAATGCTACAGAAATATAACAGATCCTTTTTTCTTCAGCTTCAGATTAGTGCACTGTGCATATTCTGAAAGTTATGTTTACAATACACTAAACAAATGGAACGTTGTATTTCTATTTATGGAATAACCTGTAAAGAAACCAAAGAAAGATCAATCTCTGCTTTTAAGAAAATAATAAAATTAAATATTCTGTCAAGGTGTAATGAAGTTTATTGATCTATTAGTGTATTAATTAGTGTGTTACAAAGATCATATTTATTTTCTTTATTATTTTTCTTTATTTTATTTATACACATTGTCTGTTGTGTCTAAGATTTATCTACATGGACGGATTGATGCTTTTGACAGTAGGGGTAGAATATTTTAGAATTTTTCTTTAAACTCCTTTTCATTGAAAACGTTTGTTTATCTCAACATGTGACATGTTCATTTTAAACTGTAAATATGCAAAACAAACTCATTATAATCATCATGTAGTCGAAAGACCCAGCAGTGTCACAAAAACAACAGAACTCACGGTAAAGCTCTTCGGTTTGAGCTTCTGCACCTTTTAGCTGCAGCACAGTGTGTTTGTGTGTTTTTAAGCTTGTTTTCATGTGCTGAGCTCAGAGCGGGTCAGTCAGACTGGAGGCCAGTCTCTGGGGAGGAATCGTTCTTATGCGGAGTTGTTCACCTCATTGGTGGTTTATGTGCTGCAGCCAAGACTTGTTAGCACCAACACACACCAGCCTCTGACCCTCTCCCAAGCCCAGCTCTCTCCCCCTAATAAAACACTAAGTAACTCCAGAGAGCTGCGCCGCCTGGACGAACAAGTGTTTGTGCATGTATGATTACACACATAAGCGTGTGTGTCGGGGGTCTTTCAGCAGCTTTCTCCGGGGTTCTGCTTTAATAAACACTTGCCTCCTGTATGGAGCTGAGATGTGTGTGTGTGTGTGTGTGTGTGTGGGTGGGTGGGTTTGGGGGAATGTCCGTCCGCTGACGGATTCATGATTTTCCTGACACACTAATTCAGACATGTGTTTATTATTGCCTTGGGCTGCTTAGAACGTTCTACATAATTCACATATCTTGAGCTTGGCTAAATAAATTGTTCCAAGGCCAAACTTTGCTTTGCTGCTGAATGTGTGGTCCAAAAAAATAAAGGGCTTTTAAGTTTAGAGCGTTACACAGTTGGCATCTGTACATTACAGATTTTACATGTGTATAACATGAGGACCTGGAGTTTCAACACCACAGAATGACTGAGGGCCAGGAATCTGTTGAGCTCAGTGGGAAACCATGAGCCATGCTAACGTTATGCTTCATGTCTTTACAAATTTCACTATATATTTTTTAATTCAATAAGTTAGCCAGTGACATAGCTCTGGAAACGGGTCTGTGGGCCTGCTGTTCTCACCATATCCAGTTTGTGACACCAGTTCAGCTGCTCCTCCGATGGGCTTGGTGAACACTCCCACAATTCCTTTCCCCACTCCAGAGATCACCCCCTTGGCTTTGCTCCCGGCTGAGCTCTGCGTCTCCCAGTTCTTCTGGAAGTTCTGCATGGGTTGGTCCACGATGCCTGCTACGGCTCCTGATAGAAGGAGAAGAGAAAAATCTTGAATCTAAAAACTATCTGTTGGATAAAACTAATCATTGTAACTAATCATTGTTTTATCATTTTATTTGAGTGTTTTATCTACATTATCTACAGTTACCTCTGACCAGTCATTCTTTAAGGTTCTTTCTTTATCTATAATGTAATTTCCTACTCAAGGGGTCCATCTGTTTTGTTATCTCAGCATTGTTCTACTGAAGAAGGTCATCAAAATAAAAGCCAATTCCAAGCAGAGTTGAGCAGAGCTCACCAATCTTTGATCCCAAGTGGGTTAGAGGTTGTGGATCTCTCCCTTTGCAAAGGAAGTCATAAAACCCTCATTGCTCTTGTGTCTGGTTGTTTACGAGTCTTGAGTTAATTTTAAAAACCCCAACACTATCCGTTTGGCTGAATAAATATGTAATGTGTGTGTGGATTAAAAAGGTGATCTATGAGTGTTCATCTGATGTTTGATCAGTGATGAGGACTGGATCTTAGGGATCATAACATAAAAACTGCAGTATGTGACAGTATGTTACATATTTTTTAAACTGTCACCATATTGTGACAGAATGATACATGATCTGAGAAAAAAAACAACAAAAAAACCCCTCTACTTTCTCACAGTGGTAACTGGAAACAGAGCAAGGAGGGTCTACGCTACAGCCCCTCCCTATCAGCAGAGCCTGACGCTAATGCTAAGGTTAGTTAGCATAGCCACCAATGGTTATCCTCTAACAGTGGGTTGTTTCTCCGCCATTAACATGAGAAAATTGACAGCGCTAAGCCCCACCTCCTGCCTCTGATTGGTTGCTTTTCTTCAGATGGCAATAGTAGCTCAAGGAGATCGATCTTTTAACAGTTTCTCTGTCTCATATTATACAGTCACGACATGGTGACACTTTTAAAAAATATGGGAAAGAAAATATTTTTTTTAATAAAAGCTACATACCACAGCTTTAACTGACAGACAAAGCATTTCTTGGTGGCTGTGGCAATACAGTGTGTGAATGTTTGGGTCTGATTTGAGTTTCTTTGCTCTCTCAGCTTTTATAAGGTCCCACTGCACTCTGTAACACATGTGTTGCTGCGTTTTATTGGACAGCAGAGAGAACATGTTCTTCTCCGCTCTGGGTGACCTAATGCTGCAGCAGGAGGGATTGTACATTTGGGTTGGCCGATGGAAAATAACTAACAACCCAACTAAAAAAAAATAAAAGCCTTTTCTTAGTTTTCATACCATGCAGCTACACATGTAATTTAAAAACAAAAAATACACAACAACGATTCTGGTTGAATGAAAAGCTTCTGAACCTGAGTGGATGTCTTCATACCTAACAGGCTGATTCCAAGGCGAGACAGTCCCTGTCTCAGTCCGTCCCCCAGGCTCTCCGGAAGCTGCCGTCTCCACTCCTCCTGCCGGGTGTAGTGCTCTTCATCCAGGGACAGGCGGTCCATGTTCCGCGCCAGACTGGTGGCCAGGTTAGTGATGGATGTCAAGGTGCCTGAGCACAGGAAGAAAATATGTTTTAAACATTCTGCATTTACAGTGATTCAGGGAACGCTCTGAACAGACAGAGAGGGGAGGGGGGAAAAAATGGAGAACTCAAATGAGAACAAATTAGAAGACTGATAAATCTAGATGTTCATAATGAATCTTCTCATCTGCCAAGTACAAAAGCTGAACCACAAATGAACTTTAATAAGCACAGAGTGTAAAGTTTAAGAGAATAAATGTGTCATGACTCAAAATTCTGGGAGAAATTCAAAAGAAACTGAAGCATTATAAAAAAAAAGACCAGACCAACATTTTAATCCACAAATAGAACAAAGAGGAAGAGCTGAGAAGGTTTGCGTTACCTTTTGAGATGTGCTTAACAAACGACGTGGTCCCTCTGGAGACCCCGCTGACAAAGGCCCCTGGGCCCCGGGTCAGGCCCTCGTAAGGGAGGCGGAAGAAGTCGGACACGCCGTTGCCGATGCTGCGCACCAGGCTGGCGGGACTGCCGAGGATCTCCAGGGACCCCACGACCCAACCTGGGACACAGAACACACCTCAACACCACAGAGGGAACCAGCCATGCCGGGCGCCGAGTGACCGGGCCAAACGAAGATTTTTCAAAATTATGACAATAAAGTCATATCATTGGCAGGATAAGGACACAATATTACCACAAAAAAGTCTTAAAATTACGAGAAAAAGTCGTTTTATGAGGAAAACCTCTAACAGAGTTATTAAGATCTGATGTGACCATGCGGCCATGCTTCGTTCTTCAAGACTCAAAGTCCTGCTGATTAGAATGATTTCATACTGATGTATCAAAAGATCAGTATGAAAGTGTATGGTTTTACATTTGGTGTGTAAAACCATACACCAAAATATAACTTCACACAATGCGCAACATTTAACATTTTAATTTAAAAAAATTAATACAGGAGTTCTCATAAAAATTATTCTTTTATTCTGGTATTATTACATATTTTTCTGGTAATGTGACTATTGTCACATCATTATGGCTTTATTCTTGTATTACATATTTTTCTTATGATACTTTTGACTTTATTATTGTCTTACTACGACTTTATTCTCATATTCTTACATAATTTTCTGGTAGTATTATGACTATTCTTGTATTATGATGACTTTATGCTGGTAACACGACTATATTCTCGTATTATTATGACTTTTTAGAGAAGAACTCTAATCGTTTTGCCTTTGTCTTAATGAGTAGTGAATCTCACACAGAGGGATTTTAACTGGTTCCAGATCGAGGTCAGAAAGCTAGAAAGCATATTTTGAACATTGTTTTTACATCTTGTCATATAATTCTTAAAAAGAAGTCTGATGTGCTGATTGTCTACCTTGCCTATGTATTATTGTTTTTTATTTAGTCATCCAAAAATGTTTTTTTTCCAGCCAAATAATTTCCTCAGTCAGTAAAGCTGAAAAAGCCTGGACTCTGGGCAAAAATGTTGCTTTGACTTTTCAATATCTGGAGGGAATCTCAATTATGTAATAAAAGATCATTTTTAAATCAAATTCAGCTGGAACGTTTCAAACTGCTGACAGAAGTTTTGTGTCCAACAGCGAGGAAAATGAATCCATCTACATCACTTCCTCTCGGATGAGTCGTCCATGTGCGTGCCTGTACAGAAATCTTCCTCTCGCTGCCAAAAGCTATTTGAAATAATCATTCCAAATTCTTATCTTAGGAATACAAAGACTTAGAAACTTTAAATGCACACAAAAAAAAAGAAAAAGGAAAAACCACACCTGGATGTAATCATACGCGAGCCTCAGCGAGATTTATAGCCTCCGACTATCTCACCTCTCTCATTCATCCAGAGAGTCCCACTCTGATGGCACGGCTCACTGATATTTATGCTCTGAGAACTGCATCACAAAAATCAAGCAGCCATTTGTCAGGACGCCAGGTCCTGCTCTGCTCTCGTTCTCTGTCAATTTGTGCCTGAGCGACGGATTCTAATTGGAGGAAACCAAATCCAGTGGGAACCAGGGGTCCTTTTCGGTTTTATAGGGTCTCAGAGTTGTGGCTTTGGTGAAGTGAACAGTTAAACAGGAGATGATGTTTAGAAGCCGGAGCTTTCTGCCGCTAAACACACACCGACACGTTTGGTGCACTAGCGGGACCGCGGTAGGCCTTTAATGAGCCTTCTAACGTTCTAATATGTATTTTTATGCGCTCGCATGTTAGATTGTGTGATTGGGGGGATCAGTCTGTTCTCCTTTAATAAGCCTCAGAGTGCGACGCTTCCCAGAGCCGCTCTCCGTCTTTGATGGCTGCAGGAGAAGACGGCGGTGAGGTGATCTGCTGAAATACGAGCAGAAAGCGGTGCTCTAATGAGAGACAGCAGGAAGGAGAGCGTGTTGCTGATTTCTGCTGCGGACATGATGGGGTTAAGTCACACCATGTGTGGGAGGCTCAGAGTGGACGGTCGGACAACACTCAGGAGAGACAGGGCCGTCTACCTGTTCCTACTGCTACCCACAAATTAACCATAAAATACTGTTTTCAAACAAATTACACACCATGACTCATCGGTTAGCAGTAAATCACCACTGAGGAACAAAGCAAATCTGTCTTGGGTTTTTGCTCCCACTTGTTAACTCTAGTGACCAGAGACTGGTAGCTGATGCTGCAACGAGTTTCCACGATGCACAAAGGAAAAAAAGTGGAAATTTCTGTCAATCAATTAAAAAACTTAATCAGATTAATCACAACTGTAAGCTTGAAATATAAAAATGCATGCAGTTGTGGTTCTTGCAGGAACGAAGATCTGATGCATTCCAACTAATTAAAATCCATCCATCCATCCATCCATCCATCCATCCATCCATCCATCCATCCATCCATCCATCCATCCATCCATCCATCCATCCATCCATCCATCCATCCATCCATCCATCCATCCATCCATCCATCCATCCATCCATCCATCCATCCATCCATCCATCATCCATCCATCCATCCATCCATCCATCCATCCATCCATCCATCCATCCATCCATCCATCCATCCATCCATCCATCCATCCATCCATCCATCCATCCATCCATCCATCCATCCATCCATCCATCCATCCATCCATCCATCCATCCATCCATCCATCCATCCATCCATCCATCCATCCATCCATCCATCCATCCATCCATCATCCATCCATCCATCCATCCATCCATCCATCCATCCATCCATCCATCCATCCATCCATCCATCCATCCATCCATCCATCCATCCATCCATCCATCCATCCATCCATCCATCCATCCATCCATCCATCCATCCATCCTCTTTACACCCTGTGTCCCTTAGTGGGGTCGGGAGGGGTGCTGGTGTCTATCTCCAGCTAATGTTCGGGGCGAGAGGCGGGGTCACCCTGGACAAGTCGCCAGTCTGTCACAGTAAAATTCAACCAATTATCTGATTGTTTTGTAGCAGGAAACAGGTCATGTAATATTCTCCCAGTGTCCTACAGCAACTAAGGGAGACTTCCTCCCCTACACATGCATATAAGTAGTAGCAAACTTGCTCAGGGAACAACTGACAGATAATATAGGCTTTATCATCTAATCTCTGAGTGCCCTACCGCTTTCTGATATCACCCTGGGCAACTGCCCGTATCAGAAATCGTCACTGTACGCACGTTTAAAAAAAAAAAAGTTTTATTTTCTCAAACCAAACATCCCTGAATTTCCTCAGTTTTTCAAGTTTTTTGTATTCAGGCAGGACATTCATTTAGAAATGTCCCTCTCCATTCAGTTCCTATAGAACTTGTGCGATGAGGAACCTCGTCCAGCTGAGGGACCGGTGTAGTTCGTGTGAAATGTGCAGCTCGACAGCAGGTTAGCAATGCAACACAAGAAAGATAAAAACATTTTCAACTTTTGTTGTCACCTTTCACTATCATTCACTGCTCTCCATATTGTGTCCATAAAACACTGCTGTGAACTACAGGACGCTCCATAGGAGAAAGGCTGTTAGGTCTAAATAGGCAGCTTGATTAATCTACATCATGCAATAATAAGGAGGATATTAATTGAGGAGTAACATTACGTGACGTCATAAAACCCCCTACCGGCTCTGAAGAGCGCTCCAGCAGCGTAGTGCATGGCTAAAGCGTGAACCAGCTGTCTGGCTGTGGTGAACACCGGCCCCCTTTCAAACACAGAGAAGGACAGGGGAGTGTGGTCTGAGGCGATGTAGAGCTTCAGGGAGGCGTGGATGCTGACCAGCAGGTGGACGGGCTGGATGGAGAGCCTCTGCAGCCTCACAGGGTGAACCAACGCCTGCACCGACTGCAGCACCTGCATCCAAACCAAGGAGAGACGAAAACAAACGACTTAGATTAATGTGATCAGCTTCATGTTACTCCTGCTCTCAAAACAACTGACATGATGCCTCCTGTCAGTCCACTGGGTTTATTATTATTACCAATAACAATTATAAGAAGATTGTCAGTAATGTCTCCTTTTAGAAACCTTTTAAGCTTCTTTGAATAATTAATTAAGCATAATGAACTGTTTGATAACTAGGACCAACTGGAATATATGATTGAACTGAAATTATTTTTTGTAGAATGCCTCAAGATGACATTTGTTGTGGATTGGTGCTACATAAACAAACTGAACTGAATTAATAATAAGAAACAGATGATAAATATTCTTCAGCAATGAAAGTTTTGAGCAGCAGGACAGCCTGATAGCTGCAGCATCATGGTGCATCATGTCACATGACCGTTATGTGTGGACGCTCATGGGTCTAAAGCCCAGAAAAGTTGGAGCAGATTTTATTTGCTGCTGGTTCCACAAATTGTGCGGATAAAAGACGTGCAAGTGGGACAGTTCAGTGCAGCCGGACTGCTGAGAATATTTATGCCAAACAAACTAAATAAATACCACGATGATATACTGTAATGTTGCTGAACAAACAAAAATGAATAATAACACCAGAGATCAGAAACCAGGAGCCAAAGGGATATTAATGATAAAGCAAATAAAAAGAATTCAGTTTTAAAGCAGTTCAGAGCTCCTGATTCAGAATGTTTTAGGATCGGAGTGTAGGGCTTTAATATCCATTTCTCCGTGGTTTCCTGCAAATAAATTCACCTGATGTAGGACTCTTCCATATTTTTGTTGCCCATTTTCTTTGCCTTAATGTTGACTGATAAGGCAAAATGCCTCACTAAGTATATATATATATATATGAGCTTCACTGAGTTACTAACCTGAGTTACTCTGCCAGAGTGATGTTTTCATGGTGTCACATGAAGAACATTTACACAAGAGTTAAGAACTTTATTTACAGGCAGGCTGTTTTCAGAATGAGGCTAGCCTTTCTTTGTTTGACACAATACATAGGATTAGCAGCAGAACAATGTCAAATGATCCAGGAGTTGCTCACCTGCTCAGGGAGGATCAGAGCTCCAGGCTCTCTGGCCCTCTTGGGCTCCACTGGCCTGCTGGGGATGTACGTGTCGAACAGCGTTTTAATGTAGTAAACAAAAGTGTCCTCGATGTAAACTCTGGCAGGCTGGAGCTGGAAATGGACCTGAGGTGAAAAACAAAACCAAGCTTTATCTGAGACCTGCTACTTTCAAAGAAAAGACAGAGAGCTAGATGGATATTAGCAACCTGTCACTCACTGTGACAGCACAATATTTTGGTTTATTACAAAGTAATAATAAAAGTATTTAGAGTCTCATTACGACCACAAACTTCAATGCATTTTATCTCAGGTTGGGCAATTAACACATTCATTTTGATTAATTGTTTACATTGATTTTAACACAGTTAAACAATTTTTTTTTTTTTTACAAACAAAAGTTCCAGCTGGAACCTTAGCACTGTGTTTCTGGTTCGCCTGTAAATCTGACGCAAACGTGACACCCACTAACAGCAACAATGGATGACAAAGCCGCTTCGCTCCGTCCATCTGGGATTCACTTTTGCTTCTGAAAACGATCTGATTGGACGCTGAAAAAGATTATTGTTGTGTTCAAGTTGAGCTAAAAGCAGTTAGCCTAACAGCAAAGCTAGTCAAGATTGAAATACCATGTCAATGCTAAACATGTTGCAGCAGTACGTCAGAATAGTCCTGTCCTCATCCACAACTAAATCCAAGGAAAAATGTGCCAAACTTGAAAACTGATGTTCACCGATATCTTTACCAATTTGGAAAAAAATTCTCTGGGTCCGATCACTGATCATTAAAAAGACTGACCTGTCGATTCAGATTTTTGCTGATAATGATTTCTTTGTCCAAAATGTTATAGAAATATAGCAAGAAAGGTGCTGAGTTGGTAACAGTGTAGTGACTGATGTTCGTGCAGAGTTGCAGACCTGACCTGGTGGGTCAGTCTGTCAGTCAAACCTCTGTAGTGACAGTGCAGTGACACAGCAGAAGAGGACAGTGGTTGGTTTTCAGATGTTTGCTGAGGTAGATAAGATCAGTGGATAAGATCAGCTTCTACATATTGGTCGATCACCGACTGTCCAGAATTAAAACAATAGGGGCCAATTTATCTGTGCACCCCTAGAACAAAACATCATTCTGTTGATGACTGCAGCAGCAGAGTACAGATCCCTAAAGACCTGAATCTTTCTTTTCCATGACAGTCTTTCTACAAAGTATTCACTCAGGTGAATCTCTATGGCTTCATGGAAACAATGTGGAAATCATTTCTCTTTCACTACACAATTATGTTCTAGTTAATGTTGGTGCATCACATGAATTAAGCCGAAAATCCAAATAAAACATGTTGATGTTTGTAGACAGAATGTGAGAAAAATTGACAGCGTCTAATACATTGTATATTAAGTAGTGGTCAGCTGCTCGGCTGCCACCAGCCTTTCTGCCTCATGCACGCTGAGGGAGGAAATGCACACAGGGGGGAAAAAAATGAAAATGAGTCTAACCTCGTCCACAGTGTGCCGGTCCCCAGTCAATGTCATCCTCAGCTGGAGGAAGCAGCAGCGTTTGAACTCCTCTAACCCTTCGGGGGAATTGCTGGGATTGACGTCGATGCTCCACGCACCCCCAGATTCAGACGGCCCTCTCTGATCTTGGCACAGCAGGACAGGGAAGTGGAAACTCGTCCGGTTGTACAGCTGGTTGTCAACTTGCAGGCCGTAGCAATAGACCTCGATCAGAGGCGCGTCAGCCATCAGAACGGAGAGGGAGCAGGAAGCCATGGTGGAGTCTTCGGCCAGCTCGGGGGGTAAAGACGAGGGTGCTGGACCAAGGCTGAGCAGCAGCTTGGTCAGCGTGAGCCTCAGCAGCTCCATGGAGCCGCTGGGGTTGGTGATGTCATCACTTATCACGATGCTGGCCTCACTCAGGAGGATCCTCACAGACAGTTTGGAGGATCTAACAAACAGAACAGAAGCTGTTAAGAGTTCAGCCTAAAAACCAGAAAGAAAGAAAAAAACAGCCATGCTGAACAGCAGCAAACAGATTATGTTTTTATGTAAAGCAAACATTTCCCAGCATGGCCTGCCAATGATGATTTATTGATTGCATAGAATAGTAAGATACCAAACCTATTCATCTTGGATCCTGTGAATTTTTGACCAGAACATGAGCAAAGATCAGAATCTGATGTCATTAGTTTACTTTTACCTAACAAAGCTCATTATGATTATATCCTGTTTTGGCAAAATGTCGCAGCAGCCCCTGTGTTGATGTAATGGAATAAAGCTGTAATAAAACGCTCTGCTGTGCAAATAATTTCAGCCATGACAGCAAATGGAGGTTTTATTGCCCCCCTGTGGTGGAAAACGACGGCTGCTTCCTTACATCTGCCCTAATAAATAAGAAAAACATCCACAATAATCATTAAGTGACTTTTGTTGGGTTTATAAAAAGCACATGAGCGGATATTTGAATGTTAGTCAGAATAACATGCAAAACCTTTTTCTTCTTTAAAAAAAATAAAAATAAAAAACAATAAAGCAAACTGCTGGGCAGACAGCAGTACCTGTTGTGCTGGTTGATGACGGCCTCCACGCCGCCTTCTGGGGCCAGAGACAGAACCAGGGAGCCTCTCTCATACGCCACATGTACGTACAGACAGCCAAAGCCTGGCAGGAACACCACCTGATCGGTAAAAAAGAAAAATACAAACCTTCCTTTAAAAAAGAAGAGCTGATATTTGCATATGATCGTTTTGGCCTTGAATAAACTCTCAGGATGAAATGTTAAACTCTCTGACTCCCTCTAACCTTCACCATCCCAGGTTACGAGTCATCAGAAACTCATGACTAAGGAAGACCATTGGCGCTCGGCGCTTCTCTGAGCAGTCATAACAAGTCTGACCTTTCACCTCCCACCTCCACCACTCGGGTCAGATTCAGATTTCACAGTAACCAGAGATATGCAGCCCTTGTGTCAACTCCAGCTCACAGCTGCCTAGACACAACACCAAACACTCCTCCTTAACAACTTATTAATGCCAAACATCTACACTCACCAGAGGACTAACACACACCCACACACACACATCCACAAACAGACAGAACCAAACCTAACCATCTAAACATTACTTTCTGACACATAAAAACCTGCTTATCTGGGACATGCCAAACTTGTTCTCTTAACACAAAGCTCAATGTTGCTAAACAAAAAAGAAAAAAAAATAGAGCTAACATTTACCTGAAGAGTTTTTACTGTCATTGTAAGTCTGGTTATTAGTCAGTTAATTCAAAACATCAACTTTGCCAGAAGAGGAGAGAGATCTCTGGCGCCATCTAGCTGTGGAGAGCATGTTCAGCTGGACGGAGCAGCGGGGATTTCATGTTCTTGGAAATCCATTAACTCCAGGTGAGAAGGTAAGGTCAACCAAATGTTCAAATGTTTGTTAAAAGGTATAAAAGAAAATTGGATAAGAAAAGTTTGGTAACACTTTATTTGAAGGGGGGTGAATAAGACTGACATGACACTTTTATAAACATGACATAACACCTGTCATGAACATGAATAAGCCTTCATGAATATTTATGAGTGTTGTCATAAAGCGCCATTCGGTAAATTATGACACTTTTAATACAAAGTTGACATTATTCAAAATGTCTGTTATGACAACTTGACATTAACCAAGAAATCATTACTGATATAAATTTGTTATAAAAGTATTACTGATTGAACTTTCAAAATTACGTAACTTTATGTTATTAAAGGTAAAGTTTAAACAGTAATGATTTCTTGGTTTATGTCAAGTTGTCATAACAGACATTTTGAATAATGTCAACTTTGTATTAAAAGTGTCGTAATTTACCGAATGACGCTTTATGACAACAGTCATAAATATTCATGAAGGCTTATTCATGTTCATGACAGGTGTTATGTCATGTTTATGACAGTGTCATGACAGTCTTATTCACCCTCCTTCAAATAAAGTGTTACCAAAAGTCTTAATTTTAGAGGCGGGCAGATGCATAACGTCTTCACTTTGCATCAGACAGGAAAGTACATTTCTTACCTGAGTGCCAGGACAGTTGATATCGATGGGGTCTGTCCAGTCGGTGACGCTTTTGTCTGACATGGTCTTCAGCTGCATGGTGGGCAGCAGCTCTCTCTGTCTGCACTCTGGGAAGCTGGAGAAGTGGTGATAGAGCTCATGGTGGAGGGAAGAGTCAGCAGGCAGCGGGCGGCAGAACACCTCGCTCCTCGGTGTCTCTGTGATGGAGGAAACAAGCCGTAATGTTAGAAAAATGTCAGTGGAGAGAATGCTTTCTGTTCAGATCAAAGGAGACGAGAATGATGAAATAAAATCCTGATGAACAACTGGTGAGGTGGAAGCCTTTGGAGATGTCTTTTCCTGTCTGTTAATGAAAAACTTCAGCTTCCCCAAAGCATAGTGCTGCCACCACCAAGTTATACTAATGGGACTGTGTGTTCAATACGTGCATTTTGCATAAAAGACAAAAAGTTCTGTCTGTTTCTCATCTAATCAGAACATCTTCATGTTTGTCGTCTTCCCTCAGTGTGTTGTGGCAAACTACAAATAGTTTTTATGACTTTATTTATCCAGCAATTGCTTCCTTTTTGTCACCCCTCCATAAAGCGCTATCACAATAAATTGTCCCAGAAATTATTGCGATAATCAAAAATAGTTATTTTGAGACCATTTTAAAGTAATACAGTGATTGCAGCACAATAATGAAAGTACATCCTCCCAAAGACCAATAAACTTTAATTTCTAACAAATGTGCAACAGTGGAACTGGAAGACATTTTAAATATCCAAAATAAACAACCAGAACATCAAAAACAATCAATACTAAAGTCTCAAACAAAAAAGTAGCCACTGAAGACTTCTGTCCTCCAGGCTCAGGTAGAGAGAAATGAGAAAAATACAATCGTGGAAAAGGAAATTATCAAGCTTGTTTTAATTTATCATGCGATTAATTTATTAATTGCTTATTGTGACAGGCTTAGTGGAGAGCTTACCAGCTAATACCTATTTTGTCAACAGATTCTCTGACCTGAGCTGGACATCTTTGATCACTCTCCCTCTCAGTCTGTCCTGAAGGTTTATCTGGACCTCTTGTGTCTTGGTAAATTTGCAACTGTGACTTGCACTTTTCCTCTCCCAACGAAGCTCTGAGAGACTTCCAGAGCTTGAGATACTGTTTTAGAACCTGATTTAAGCCTCCATAAACCATTCTCCCTGACCTGTCTGATTTGTTCCTTGGTTTTCATGAGGCCTTCACTGAACATCAGTGAAGGCCTGAGTATATTAAATTATACTCTGCTTATTAATTAGGTGAGTTCTCAGCTAATGTACAAAAGCTGGTCTATCATATGCAATCTGAAGATGCAGCAACAAAACATAAGAGAAGTCATGATATCCAGGGATTTAGGATGCTGTTTACCTTTGACGTTCTCTTTAAGCAGCAGTGGAACAGGACACCTGTTTTCAATTAGCATGCGTGGACAGGGGTCCTCGTTTAACGTGATGTATGTCACTCCAAGATGTTCCTGATATGTCAGCACTACAGCTCTGAAAAACAAGAACGAACAAACAAGCGCGTAAATAGCTGTCCGCAAACTGTTCATGATGTCCTGTAACCGCACTGAGATAAGAGCTCACACACCCATCAACAAATCAAAAAAGGTTGGACCGTTTCCGCGTCCGTCTGTGGATGGGAGATGAACCTACAGGCAGAACCGCAGCTAAAGCCAAGAGGTGACACATCTTTGCTCCGCAGGGCTCTGCGGCCGGGGTTTTATTTTGGTTTACGCTATATATCTGTGCTGATTACATGTGATTGTGAGCCAACACACTAAATGAGAGGAGCCAGAATCAAAACCAGAACAGCAGAAAAACAGACAATGTATGTCCGCTGTGGTGCGTATGTCACTGCTGAGAGCTGTCCAAGCTGCCATCTAATCTGAACACAAGAACTGAAAATGATAGAAGAGGAGGAAAAGAAGTAGAGAGAAAAAAAAACAAGAGCTTCAGATCAATTACATAAGACAACCTTGGAGAGCGAAGCAGTGGAAACGCTGAGAGTATCTCTCTTCCTGCTTCACCTCCAGTGTTTAACAAAGTGTAGCTAGCCGGAGTCCAGAGGCAGCCAGGGTCATTTTGCCCTGCTTTAAACTAGGAATGCACAGATTTTTACTTCCAACATCATCATAGATATCTGAGGCCTAGCACCGGCTAATACCGATCCGGTTCAGAAAAACAACTGATTTGGCTTAAAATGTTAGTTTGAAACATTGACAAAAGCATTTGGTAAGTCTGCACCATTACTGCACACTTAAATACACCCACAGCTTATACATGTATGGTGAGACATGTATAAAAACAACTCAATTTTAATTTGTTCAGTCAGCACAGTTAGATGTTTAACAGTCAATGTAAAACATATAATAAAGAAACCAAAACTGACAAAAACAAAAGTTTGACTACGTTGGTCAAACATGTAAAATAAGCTGCAACAAAACTTCTTTCAAATGGTTCAGAAAGTTCAATAAGAAAATTCTAAATATAATGTAAAATAAATAATAAGGCACGACATCAAACAGTTCTGCCCTTATAGATCGAATACATTGTCACTGTCACCCAATCTACAATTTTTTTTCCCCAATATCAGGACTGATGCAGATATTAACGGACTGGTGCATCTCCACTTTAAACGGACTGTCACACCCACCTGCTGCACAGACCACGCCCACAGTCCTGATCCACAGGTATGGACAGACTCTGCCGGGGGAGGTCTGGTCTCACTGGAGCAGGGACGCTCCACGCTGCGGTGTCAGGCTTTGAGACCAGGCTGAACAGCATGTGTCTGAGAGGCAAAGGGAACTCCACCGAACCCTGGACACCGGGCTGAAGAAGGTCCCAGCACGGCACGGAGCACGGCTTGGCCAGAGACGACCCGTCTGAGAGAGGGACGGTGAACACGGTGCTCTCTGGTACCTCACAGACCTGGTCAGGGGACAGGAGGGAAAATTAAAACGATTGAAGGTGGAGAAGACATTTTTTTTTGGCATGAAGGAGACAAAAAGAACTAAAAGTGACACCAAAAACCAGATGAGCTAGAATAAAAGCAGAAAAAAAAGTCCCAAAGCATACAATGCGCAAGTGATTACAACCGACGATACTTTGTAAAACCACAATGTTATTTTACTTTATTCCCTTTCCCTCTAAGCTTGGTGCTAAATTGGTAGCAGAGAAATCCTGCTGTGTTGGTTTAGCAGCTAGCGAGCGGTGAGCAGTGCAGACTTCAGACATCAGGCACTGAGCATGATGAAGAGAGCAACTAGAAAGGCATTCCTGGCCTTGTTTGTGGTCTGTGTTTTTGCCAAATCTTTAGATTTAAAAAAAAAAAATTCTCTCTCTCTTTTTCTTTTTTAAGTTTTTTTCTTTCAGTCAATTAGGGGCAAACTGGCAAGCTTCACCATTATTCTAAAAGGAGATCTGAAGGACTGTTAAATGACATCACAGCATTGTTGCTTTCTTTGGGGACAGGCAGCAGATGAAAGCAAGCAGGGAAACCTGCATCCAATTCTGGGTGTTTGTCTAATGTCCCTATGAAGTGCCATTGCCACATGGGGAGAGCGGTGGAGGGAGGAGGGCTGGGGGAACATGATCTGATGGAAAACGGCTTGCAACACTGTGCGGCTGTGCATATATGTATGCGTGTGTGTGTGTGCGTGTGTGCGTCTGGTAGGGGTTTTGAGGATTGGTACTGGGGTAGACGAGCGTGCTGTAAAGCGAATGCGCTGCATGTGTGAAGTTCAGCAGGAGATCCAAGCAGGTGTTGCAGAATTCAAACTTCATCTGTCACACTTGTGCATTCTCCAGATGAATGAATCAGTGGGAAAACAAAGAGCGGCCCAGTGTGCTCTACCTGTTCACCTCCTCCTAAGGCGTGGTTGGTCAGCAGAGGCCTATAGTGGATGCTGTAAGGAGTGTTGTTGACCAGGATGGTTCTATCCTCCACCTGCAGGATCTGGATTCCGTGTCTGACTACAGAGGACACACAGAACTGACACACCTGCACGGAAAAAAACACACAAGTACACTAATTACTCTACCTGTATGACTTTTCGTTACATAACGCATAGTTTCAAAAACATATATTCTTGCTGTCTAAAAAAGCAGGAGAAACATGTGTAAAATGTGGAAGAAGACATTTCAATTGTTGTTATTATATATGCATATGTTTGTTGCTATGGTTCTCTGGCTGTATTTCATTTTTTTCTCTCTTTCTGCAGGTGTAGGAGAAGATTCCTGGGTGTTGACTTATCTCTCCTCTACCCCTATGCCCTCCTTTCCCTTTAAACCTTTCCCCCACCTTTCTCCCTGTCTTTTCTCCTTTCTTTTCCATCTCTGGTTTTACAAAAAGAAGGGAATACAGTTGAATGAGTACACTACAAAATCTTAAAAATATTAACATACAGGAACAGATTTACTCTTTAAAAAACATGCTAGCATAAATATGCCAGGAGGATCCACGAAGAGAGTCTCTCTCTCTCTCTCACTCTCTCACCTTCTGTTTCCCAGGAAAGGCTCCCAGAGAGATGTCAACTTCAACGTATCCCTCCTCGTCCAGAGTGACCACCACGGAGCTCGTCCCCTCCTTCCATCGAGGAGAGGTCAGATCGTGAACTAGCTTCAGTGCCGTGGACTTGTGCACTGTGTTGGTTTGGGCCCAATAGATGCCGATCTGAAAAGCTTCCTAGACGGCGGGGAAAAAAAAAAGGATTCAGTGACAGAACAAAGCACTGGGAGGATGATGTGGGGAAGACTGGGAGAAAAAGGATCAAATCACTGTCTGTCAGAGGAGACCACATTTTCTAAAAAAAACAAAAAACACCACCAAAAAAAAAAAACTGGCATTTGATTGCATTTTGGAAACAGTCGCTCGGTTAAGTCAGCTGCAGCTTAAGTCCTGAAAAACAAACTCTGTATCAGTGAATGGCATTTCTAAAAAATATGACAGCTACATCCTCCCACATTATTGGTTGATGTGCTGGGATGACATAATGAAAGTGCCAAAAAGATGGCTAAATTACACAATGATTGTTCATCTGGCTGAGATGCATCATCAAACAAACAGATCAAATCACAAACCTTCTCCTGTTTAACCAATCTGGCATGTGACCTACAGCTAAGACTCTTTTCTTGGTTTGTTGGGCCTTCCTAAATATCATGGTGCTATGGAAACAATGCTTTATTTGTTTCTATTTCACAGCCTTTTACGCACTTACAACTTCTTATTTTGTTTCTTTGTGCTGAACCCTATTAGCGTCTGCTCTTTGATACGCTGCCTCAAGGCTCGGCTCTGGGTTAGTGAAATTTGTGTGTGTGCGTGTGTGTGTGTTTATTATGTTCCACAGGGGAAAACCATCTGCAGCTTTCTTCTACTGGTCTTAGCAGCCAGAGAGAAGACATGACTGCAGTACACTGTGACAGAGCTTGGCTGTAGTTAAAGACGTAGGCAGGGAATATTGTTGTAATGCAGCTCTGCTAGAGATGATCTCAGGATTTGTACTTATTAGTCATAACTGAAATGAGAAAAGAGCTGGATTCATAATGATTGCTGTGATGTCATAAAAAGACATCCAGGTCCTGAAGTGAAGAAAAATGAAAGGACCTCAGAAAATATTCAGCATTCTAAAGACTCTAATTATAATTGTTTTGCTGAAAAGTTAATGTACAGGTTTAATGACGAATGTGAGTCTTATTTACATGAAGATTTTTCATCAACTCTTTTCTCATATGTAATGCCTCATGAAATTATCCGCACACCTTGAACTGCTTAAACTCCAATGTGTTGGAATTTGAACAAATCAACACAATATAGTACATAATTGTAAAGTGTCACATTTTGGATTTGCTTCTGCTTCTCCCAATGGCTAACAATATATAAAAGACCAAATGTAGTCATGGTAACCAGTGGAGTCATATCACCTTTGTTTGGTCTCCCATCAGGGATTCTCTGAGTCAAACACAAAACACTCCAGCATCATCAGAACCAACTTTAGAGCCCCTTTTGTCATCACTTTTCAACAGATTACACATATTTCTGAATAATTCCTACCTTGAAATTTGGGGGTACAATGACTTTGCCGGCTGGTATCTGCAGTACGATGGTTTCTCCCTCAAAAAGCCACAGGTCCCACTGAGAGTCATTGACCATAAGAGCCCAGGGAAGCAGTTCCACCAGCAGTGTGTTCAGTCCAGGTTTCCACTGTGACAGCTTCACCTGCATCGGACTGTCCCACTGGGCAAGAGGCTCCAGAGCAGACCTGTTAGAGCAGAAGAGCTTTAAGATCAATCTCCCTGGTACAATTTGAGCATACATAACACAATACGACAAAGACCCTATGAAAGAATATGATTAGAATATTAGAAAAATCATTCAATTTTACCCTTAATTTACCATCAGAAAATTACAGCAACATGTAAAACAAATGTCCATGATAGAGCTTGTTTTCCGTCGAGATCCCTGGAATAAACCAATTGACGCATAAACCTAAATCAATATGGCACTCAACCTTTATTATGCACAAAAGTCATGAGGTTTAGCTAGCATAATTAAAATGTATTTGATAAAGGCAACTCTAACACTGACAGACCATCAGTGAGCTGACAGCAGTCACAAAGACTAAACAAATATGAAGAGAGAAATGGCCTGTCGACAAGCTATGCGACCCGAACAGATTCAGAGAAGAGTTGACAAAGCATCTGGGATAACACACCAACATGTTGGGACAGAGACACAAAGCCAGACAGACAGAAACACACAATCATTTTTCCACCAATTCACAGACACAGCAGCCATTTCAAAGTAATCGCGGTCTCCTGAGTCCTAAATATTGCCGAATGTTAGCGGAGAGCCAAACAAACATTTTCCACAGAATTCCTCTTAAGTTCAAAGCCATTAAATACGATCCAGTCCTTCTCCCACAAGACCACCTGGAATTGGCTCAAGCTACCAACCTGCCAACTCAAACTTGTCACACACCTCAAAGACTCTCTGCTGTGACATGGGACCTAAACTGGGAACAGCTTTTCCTTACCGTTTACTGCTATTTATGTTGCTATGTGTGGTTAAATAGGTGGTTGACCTCAATGCTGAGGACAGAAAACTGCAGGGATCATAAATCACATTACACAGCTCACAAGAAGGTAATTGAAAGAAATGTTCTCAACTGCTTCTGTCAAAACCCAAAAGTGGAGTTTGAGGATTTTAAACGTAGAAAACGCAGCAGCCGAGTCCAGCCATTACAAGATGTTTATTTAATTATTGTGGAGTCGACGCGCTACCATTGAAAAACCAAAGTATTCACAAAAGTAAGTTTGGTTCATTTTGGATTTTCTGCTGCAACTAAACTAAAATTCTTAAAGCATTAAAAAACTAAAATACACAAATTAATTTGTAGCTTTAGTCAAACTCTACAATATTGAGGTTACATTTTAAAATTATGTTTCATAATGATTTGAGATAACCACATATTTAAAATAGTACACACCAACCATTTACATTTAACATTTAATTGCAACATTGTTAAGACTTGAAATGGCTTAAAATTTCAAGATCGACTCTGATTTGACTGTCTTTGCTTCGGACTTGACTTGAGGATAAAGGCTTGTGACTTTCAAAACAATGACTTGGATCTTTGTTTTGATTACATTCAAGGTCAAAGATCAGTACTACTACATTAAAGTCATTTTGTCTTCAAAATGAGGGACATAAGCCTAACATACTGAAAAACCTACACTCAAAATTATAAAGCAGCCCGCTCAAAGAGACATGTCGTACAACAAGGTACGTGATGGAGCTTGCTTCCACTTTGTGTGTGTTTGTTTAGTTGTTCCATTTAGGAGCTTCTCTGGAAAATGGGGGCCAAAACCTGGTCCTAATGTGATAGTTAGGGTAGGTAGGTAGGTGGGTGGGTGGGTGGGTAGGTAGGTAGGTAGGTAGGTAGGTAGGTAGATAAGGTATAAATTAATATTTGGCCAGGGTGAGGAATGTACTGGTAAGGGTTAAGGCTTGAATGCGGTTAATAAAATGAATGTAAGTCGATACATAGTTCTAATATGGATAAGAATACAAACGTGTGTGTGTGTGCGCGTGTGTGTGAAAAACGAACAGATTTTCAAGAAACCACAGGCAGACATACGACTCAGATGTCCAACAGATCCTCTGGGACTCTTTGTAGTCTAAAGCCTGAAGTGGAACATGTGGTCGGCTCTTCTACCGCTGTTATCAAGATGTGACTAGTTGGTGACAAAATATGATTTCCACGGAGACATTTATAAACACTGTGTATTGTACATGCAGACTCATCCCATTGCACGCATATAAGAAGAATACACATGCTCACTAAAGTGCAGTGCCTGAACTTGAAGGTAAGGCCTTGTGGTTTGTGTGTGTAAAAAAAAAAAAGACATCCAGAATCTCTGGACTGCTGCTCTAGTTTGGTGCATAGCCCTATGTGGAGATTGCACTGTACAATTTTATTATGTGAACAAAGTAACCAATAAAAAGAGGCTGACCTCATTAAAAGCAGGCTTGCACAACTTTGCAGCAAGAATGCGAAAAGAATCTTGTGATTTAAAAAAAAAACAGTGGTGGAGGGTCTTGATGAAAAGTATTATGAAATCTGAGATTTAATGCTTGCCACAGAAGAACTACAATTAATCTGAAAAATAATTATAGATGTTGACTTAGATGGGTTATGAGGTATTAAAGGGCCTTGAAGTGGTGAGCGCTGATGATGTGATTAGTGGGAAACTAGCTTAAAACATACATCATGTTTTTCATTTCCACCCTGCATTTGGTTTTGTTTCTCACTGTTTACAAGTAAAAGTGGATGAGGAAGGTTTTTCCACATTAGGTGTCTTAGCAGGCACCCAGAGAAGATGGAAAGCTTTTAAATCTAAATCTTTATTACACGGTGACAATGATTTTTAGAACAATCACCAGAATTTATAACTGATGCTTCAATTATGGTTTTACATTGTCTGATTTCGGCCCTCTTAACCTGCAGGAGGTGACACTGAGCCGGTTCTCTGTGAGGCTTCTTCCTGTTGAAGCCCTTCCTTTCCACTGACACCGCATTCCTGCTAATTAGAAGGAATTACAGCACAGATCTAGAAATCACTGCTTGCCAACTAGCATTCAATTAGTAAATGACTTTCTAGAGTATGAAAATTATAACTGAACTCTATGTACTCTATGTAAATCTGGCTATATAAGAATGAAGGGTAACACTTTATTTGAAGGGGTGTGCATAAGACTGACATGACACTGTCATAAACATGACAGAACACCTGTCATGAACATAAAGAAGTCTTTATGAATGTTTATGACAGTTGTCATGAAGTGTCATTCGGTAAATAATGACACTTTTAATGCAAAGTTGCTCTAAAAGTTGCATTGAAAGTCTATTAAAAATGCCAACTTTGCATTAAATTGTCATTTACAAAATCATGCAAAGTTGGCACTTTTAATTGACTTTTAATGCAACTTTTAGAGCAACTTTGCATTAAAAGTGTCATTATTTACCGAATGACACTTCATGACAACTGTCATAAACATTCATAAAGACTTCTTTATGTTCATGACAGGTGTTATGTCATGTTTATGACAGTGTCATGTCAGTCTTATGCACACCCCTTCAAATAAAGTGTTACCAATTCAAGCAATTTGATCTGAATTGAATCTGGGTAAAATAAGTATTTCAACAGATCAACAATGTTCTAAAGCCCCCTCTCCATTGTCAAGTCTCACCCTAGCCATTTAATGTCTGGTTCGGCTCTAGCCAAGCTGGGTGTGCCTCCATTGGCAGTGTGTTCCTGACTACGTGGGTGTGAATATGGGCAGGAAGGTGGGGGTGAATGTGGGAACACTGATGATGTCATCTTGCGTGTGTACCCTTGGGCGGCCAGTTTCTCCAAAATCTCTCGGTACATTTTTTCATTGCGGTTTGCCCCATCCCCGCTGTATGCGCTCTTCAGACACAATTGATAAAAAGGTTAGAACCACGAGGTTTGACCAGAGTTATCAATTTGCCGTTAGCCGTCTCGCCAACTGCTATGGTTTTGATGAAGATTGAAAACTATGGTGAAAGTGTTGATGTAAACCCACAGGGCAATCAACAAATGTCGTCTGCTGCCAATCACATCGATTGCGCGCAATACCAGGCTTGTACCACCCCTGAAGTGGGTCCACAAAATACGTGGGATCTGAGATGAATCTGGCCAGGGTTCACCAGGAAAGATGCAGTTAAAGTCACGGCCAGGGAGAAAGGGTTTATGTTAGAATATTTTTCAAAGTGCTATTGACAAACACCTAATGTCAAGAACAACCCACCTAGAGCTTACAAAGAGATGCCATCAGATGATCTTTGTTTAGAATTTAATGGACATAAATAAAACTGAAGACAACAAAGTTCAGCAGAGTGTACCTGTCAGTGTCCTTGGTGACATAAGGCCATGGTGAGTCTGTGGTGGTCTTGGGGCCGTAGAAATCAGCCAGGATGTGTTCTGGGTTGTCTTCATTCCCTGTCTTGTTCATTATCTGTTTGATTAGACCGGTGGAGATGGGTACGGCACAGGGTGACGCATCCTTATCCTCCCTGAGGGAAAACAGCACAAACTCAAGAGTCATCATAGATCCTTGATTCCTTGTCAAAACACATGCTGTTTCTGTCTTGCTACATAAAACATCGAAAGTGCATAGACTGATCCCACTTGATCTCCTGCTCGGTGCAGACCATGATAAGTCATTGTTTGAAAAGAGAGCTAGAAGCTGCTGTGTGTGTGTGTTTCTGCGAATCTGGCATGGAAGCTTGTTTACTTACATTATGCCAGAAACAATTCAGTAATACTCTTTTATTTCAATATAAAACAAGACATCTCCTGACAGCAGCTAACTGTTCCCATTGCGACCTTCGGCTAAACTCCATTTTTACCCTCGAACCTTGAAGTGGGTGAAATCTGTCTTTTGTTAGAGATTTTTTTTTTGTGACATGCAGCTTGCCTTACAAACACTAATTCAAAAAGATCACAGAAAGAGCTAAATGGCAGTAAATAATCCGATTGGATACCTCATCTCCATTCGTTGGTCAATTATAGACCGGACTCAAAAAAAAGAACCGAAATCCAAACAATGTAATAGCATCTACTCTTTCTCTGGGAAGCATCCAGTTCTTCTTGGCTGCAGCAGAAAAACCCCCATAACCCAGAACAGCAGTTTGTTAACAGAGCCCATTGTGCTATAAAGGGAATGCAGAGGGCTACAGCTTATGGATCTGGAACAAGACTGATGAGAGGGACAAGGTGTTGACAGGAAGCTTTTCATCCAGAGCGGTCCCTGAGGGGGGAAACTGGACGGACTTCTGATTTTAACCCACCATTTTCTTATGTGGCGGCTGGGATGAGAGGAACAGGACAAAACCGTTCTGGTTAAGACTTGTCTGTGTCTCTAGCATTACAGACCGCAACTCTGCTCCCTACCTCGTCCATTAAAGTCCACAGCTATGTGTAATTACAGGATGGAAAGATGAGCTGTTGACCAGTGAACATTTACGATTGGATCTATCGTAGAGATTTAGGGTGAGCTGAAAAGTTGGGGGGTGGGGGGGGGTGTCTGTGTACATGTGTGTATGTTTACAGTTGTGGCTTGTAGTGTGTGTTTGAGAGGATGAAGAGGGATGAGCGATGGATTGAGTTGGGCAGGGGGTGGGGGTGGGGGGTAGCAAAGAAGAGAATGTAAGTTTGTGCGGTCTGAAAGCAGCTTAGACAGGGGATGGATTGTAAATACAAGGAGCTCTGTGGTTGCAATCTAGAAAGACAAGACACTTGGTTTTTTTTTTCAAAGCTTGTTTTTTGCACGCATGAAAAAGATTTCTGTAAAACAACATCAGCCAAATATATTCCCAGGGACAGTATGCCCACTGTGGTTTCTTTATTGCAACTGAAACCAAAACAAACTTTGTTACCAGATATCTAAATACAACAGTTAACAAAAATATCTCAGAAGCAGTCGGTTACGTTCAAAGATTTATCCTGTTTGTTCACATTACCGACGAATGATACCAAAAGAGCTATAATTTTTCTGCAAGGGTGCATAAAATAACAAGAATTATGGATGTTCAAATACTTTAATCAGTAGCGAAAACAACACAATAAATTCACTCGTTATTGTGAGATCATAATCTCGCAATAACAAAAATAAAAGGAGGAAAACATGTAATGCGAGTAGATTTATTTAGCGAGGAAAAAAATAGAATTAATAGAATTACTGGTGCTTTAATTACTACAACCCCTGCTGATATTACCTTATTTTAAGACAGTACATCTTCTCCAATAACATTGCACAAGGTCGGAGCATATCAGTAGATGGATGATTTATCCAGAGTTTCCTCTTATGCTCTTTTCCCTTTAGGATTTTTAGAAAATGATGCTTGAAGAAGGTAGATCGTGCATCAGATAAAACCTTGAGTTTTGCCATAGGTTTTGGATCAATGTTTTGTTGACCCATTTTCAGTTTGCTAGCTGACTCCTCAAGATTTTTAGCTGAAGGAGTTTGTGATGCTGTTCACTAGATTTCCAAGTTCTTTGGAGGAGAAAAGGATGAATAGCATCATTGATGCTTCATCACACTTTACAGTGGACATGAACTGTATACCTACATATTCATCCTTTGGTTCAGGTCTTTTGTTGTCCAAATTCCACTCCCCAGTTAACTCCCTACTCTGAAAGGTTAACATTTAGTCAGGTACAGAGATTCCTAAAACTGTTTTACCATAATAAAAATCTGTAGGAAATCTATTTTGCTGGTTTATCAAGGAAGACTTGTCTGGCTTCTCACAACCTACATCTGATTGACCAACCCTCTGAGTTAGTCAGACTGAGTAGTCCCACATTCAACTAGACCACACCCATAAGCAGTAATTTTCCCCTTATATTACAAATCGGTCTTGACTCTGAACCAGGTATTATTTAGTGACTCGTATGCAGGCTAGGGGTGTTGTTTTACTAACTTTGGACTTAAGGAACCTTTAAAAACATTTACACTTGCAAAGGCTTTTTTTCTGGCCCCACAACCCATTTAGGTAGCATCTAATGGTGGTTTTAGTGACTTCTTAATAAGACTTGGTAACCATGAGGTGGCACTCTTTGCAGCTCTCTAAGCTTTGAAGATGGCTCTGATCCAGCCTTGTGGTCACTGGCTAAAGGAAATGCTAGTCTGTGTCACCTCTTGTTAATGTCCCCAGGAAACTTGCAGTCATGGATTAGAAATTAGAAGTTCCTGAACACTCTGATACATTTTTTTAACTGTATAAATTAAAATACATACATTTAATTTATTTCAAATGAGACAAATATTTAGCTATTTGTGGCTGCTGAAAACATATAATTTGACCATAAACTTAGATTTTAAGACCAACTGTATTACTTTTTATGAAGAACTGCCTGGAAACACGAATATATGAAAAAGATTAGAAAGTGCAAAAGCACACTTACAAACTATGACAAAGTAACAGTGATGTATGTGACAAGCTTTGACCATAAATGTCACACTTACACTAGCACTTAGCTAACCAACACATACATGGACCACACACAGATACAGGACACATACTCTTTCCCTACACATCTGTGTGCGTACACAGACACGCACCACGAACACACACACAACACATGGTCAGCTGCTCTGTGCTACGGCTCATATCTGAGTGAGGTGTAATTACGATCCAACCTGACATGCTGCAGTTAGAGCTGTGTCACAGCTGCAGTCAAGACAGCTTACTGCTCCCCTGAAATGTGCATAGATTCTCATGGATCATGTCTTCATTAATGGCTCACAGAGAGCAGAATGTGCTGCGAAGGGTTTGACTTCATGCAGCATGTAGGCACACCAAAAACCCATTAAAAGAGCAGTCGCTGTTTCCCTTGCAGCTGTATGAGCTAGTCGCTCATGATTTAAGACAATCATGCACTGAAAGAACTAAATTGTCCTGTGAGTACATTCTGCTGGCTCCGAAGCGGGTATGAGCAATGGAAGCTCATATTTGAAAGTAGGAATTGGTACGTTATGAGTGTTTGACAGATCTATGTTGTACCTCTAGATGTAAGGCTACATGACCGTTTTGTTTAACATACAGATTTTTTTTTGTTCCACTGTGCGAGATAGTTACAAAATTTTCAACTCCTACGATATCCTTTGGACATAAAATAGTTGAAACAATATAAGTTTTGGATTAGTAAGTATTTGACATCCATAATAACCATTAAACAGACTTTTCACTCACATGTTTTGTGCAATAGTATTAAATCTGATTTTAATTACCTGGCCTGGAAAATGAGGTGGTGGGTAAGTTCTGCCTCTGTGTTTAAAAGGGGTTCCTGGTGGCCTTGTCCATGAATTAGCTGAGTTTCTTTCAGTCCCAGACTCCTTTTCTCTATGTGGACAACTAGTGGCTCTGGCAGGTGGCTCCTCATGACAAAAAGTGGACTGAAAATAACCTGAAAGAAGAGAGTTTTGGAAAAATGAAAGCGTCACTGTGCAAATTTAGGCTAAAAAGAGGAGCTGATCAGTTGAGAAGACAAAATTATTATTATTTTTTTAAAGGCATCCTGTCCGGGAGGGTAGCACTCACAATTGTTGTCTGAGTGTCAAGGGGAGGCTTATGTATTATAATACTCCACTGATTTTAAAACTTTATAGGAAAGTGCTTTGGATTTTTTTTTCAAATGTAATAGACATGGAGTCATAAAAGAAAGGAATGGTTTCAGAGAAAAGGAGAAGAAGAGTAAAGAAGAGCTTAGAAAATACAACACCCTAGAAATCTGCTTCTACACCTGCAGAAAGAGACACAAAAAACCCTGACAAACCATTGCAAAAAACAAAATATACAGATCTGATAAGAATTATATCACTGAAAAATGCATGGTACAAGTTAAAATAATATCCATTTAGTGTCAAGCGTGGCCCAACTTATTATATCGTATCGTATTGTATGTGAAAGTGAAATTCTTAGACACATGGTATGTTGGATCTCACAATTTCTTATGTCTTTTATTAAAACAAAACATAATATTTATATTTATACACACACACACTGTATTTTTTTTAAATATCTTTTACATAATAGATTTTTTCCCAACATTTGTTAGTCACATTAATTGTTTGCAGTTATGGCACTAGAGCACAGATCTCGACTGAAACACAAATTAATAGAATGTCAGACTAAATTTTTAAATTGTGTCATAATGTGGTACAAAGGCTTGAATAGAATAGAATATACATTATTGATCCTCAGGGTGAAATTGCTTATATGTTGACAAGCTACTCCATCCACAGTATTAAATACTAGCAAATATAAACATGAAAGAGTGTGATGCTGTGCACTACGTACCAGTCTCTGCTGCATGTGTGAGTCCGGCTCAACGGTAATCAGAGTACACCAGACGTAAAGCAACGAGCCGCTGGAACAGGCCACCTGAAAGAGCACAGATCTGTTCTTATAATTACAAAGCATAATTTAAAGCAGCCCCGCTGCCACTGGAAAGATCTAGTATGTGTGATACCTCTAATGTCTTACCATAGCTGCAACAAGTTCAGACTAATCACAGGACTAAAGATCAACATGTTTCTAATTGTTTCTGCTTGGAAATAGATGCATTAGTCGCCTCCATGTTTATAGTCCTTCATCAATATTGCATTATGATGTTTTGTCCTTAAAACCATTGTTTCTTGGCTTCCTTCAGTTGTAAAATATTGAGCCTCCCTAATGCGATATTACAGGCCGAGGCGACAGACAACTGCTAGTGCCAGATAAAGGGGTATTAGAGGCAGTATAAGTCCAACAAGATTTAAAAGCTGAGAATGTACCCGACAAAAAGCTGAGGGCTCTTCAAGTCTCACTGGTCTTTGTCCCACTTACTTCTCATTAAAGCACTGAGATGCCAAGATGCATTACAAGTGGTCCAATTTATGACAGACAGGGGACTTCATTTAGTGCCGGGGACAGCACAGCGGAGCGCAGAGAGCAGAGAGCTTTCAGGCTTAATACACGAGGCTTTGCATAACTGCCTTGTTGGGTTGAGAGGGTGAAACTTTGGCAAACAGATATATAGACCAGATCTGGTAAAAAACAACAAAATAAGATCATGATAACCTTTTGTGCTTTGTTAGAACTACAGGACAGCGGCAGGAGAGATGCAAAAAGAGGAGATGAATGAGAGGCAAAGGAAAGACATTACCTCAGAGGTGATGAAGAACAGCATCAGACAAATGAGAAAAATGAGAAAAAACAAATGCTGGCATAAGAAGGTGAGACAGGTGGACAAGCCTGATGCAACAGGAAAAAGTAGAGTGTTAAAAATTAAAAGATGGATGAGTCGGTCAGAGTGTGGGACTGATTAATGGAACCATCTTCTAATCTGGATTTATCTCTAGTCTTTGTTCATTTCAGTCAGAGATGATCAGACCTACATTTAGAAGCTGGAAAAGCTTTTAACTTTATTATGCTAATTTAAAAAAAAAACAGAAAAGGAAAAGTTAAAGGAGAAATCACACAGGAAAAGTAAAGAGCAGGGAGAGCTGGAGCTGGGGTTGATCCAGCGGTGCGAAAGTGCCTTCAAAGCCTTTCTGTGTGCCCACATATCAGCTAGTGTTTCCTGTCTATGGTTAGTGTTGTTATGAGAGAGCATAAACTGTGTTTTCTACCTCTCAACATGGTCAGGTTATGGGCCGGAGGGCCTTTGTAAGCCTATCTGAGGGGAAGATCTCAATCTGTTTCCTAACAGTGAGCAGCAACATGGAAGCTCAGCAACTCCGGCCACCCAGAAGAGGAGGATCCGGCCACAGTTGGTGGTCCAGTCCACCAGCTCCAAACATGCGTGTGGACAGAGAGCTAACCTTGGTGTGTGCAATGTTTGTATGTATGCTTTTTTGTGTCTGGCTACCACATTTGAACAATTCTGAGCGCAAAGCATTGGCTGCAGCCAATACAATGGCACTTTTCCATCGTTCAGTGTAAACCAATTAGTTCATCTAAGAAAAGAACTCTAATGGAAGCAAGTGTTGCCTCCAACTCCACAAAACAGCCAGATATTTCAGTTACATCAGAATCCCATGGATCTGAGTCATTCAGTGTAGATCTACCTGAACAACAGAGCTGCTGCTGCTGCCCTTCTTCCTCCGCTCCAGCTCTACGTCCTGCGACCAGTCTTCGTCTCCGCGCGCTCTCATGCAGAGTTCGGTCATCTCTGCGTCTTCCAGCACGTAGGAAGGAAGTTTGGCCCCTGCTTCCAGGCAGTCACAGTGCTCCCTGACCACCGTCTGACCATCGGCTCCCACGTAGTGCTGAACAACTCGCAGCTCGATGTCCTGCTTCAGGTAGCTGCACATCACCTGCCGTCCGCAGATTATTATCTGCAAGAAAAGTTAAAAGACACACCTGGCCTTAACAACGGAACCCATGCTGTAAAATTACATATTTTATAAGATATATCATATATCGGGGCTGAAACGGTTTATTAGATTAATCCTGATGAATTGATTATCGAAGTAATTGTTAAGTAATTTAGTAGACGATTAATCGTTAACTGGAGTAAAATAGGCCACTTGCTGAAAGAACAACACAGTCAGAGCAGTAACTAATCCAAAATTGTACAAAAATATATATATGTTGCATTTAACATAAAAAAAACTTTGTCTGCAAATATGTTTTATCCACAACTCAAGTAACATAGTTTTAGTTTCACCCAGTTAAAGTTCCATGAAAAAAATCATCTTTTATTAAGCATCTTTTTCTACAAATGATCAAGATCTGTTGTTGCATTTTAGGCAATTAAATTTTTTTATTTTTTTTTTTATTATTTTAAAAGGGAATTGAGGGGTTTATTACATTGTTTCATGCATTTCTAATATTGTGTAAAAAAGGCTAGATGAAAAATATGCAGAATGTTTACAGAATGTTTTTTGTGTCTGACTAATCAGTTAATCACCGACTGAATCAATAAAAATTATTGTTAGCGGCAGCCCTGTTATATGCTTTTTCTATGTTGTAGGTCTTATAGACCAATCAGAATGAGCTAAAATCAGTGGCAGCTCACTGAGACAACAGCAGTTTGCGACACTTCACAGAACAAACATCATACAGAAGAAAATACAAGCTGACCAATTCTCATGCATGTAGTTATTTACTTTATCTGTCAAAGCTACCGCTGTAACGCCGTGGGGTTGGTTATATGTTGGCATCTGGTTGTGGCTGAAGGGATCAGATTTATTCAAAGATAAGGACTGAAGGAAAAATGAGTGCGAACTGAAAAGTCTGCTTCATCTCCAGGATGAGTGGGAGATGTTTGACACTTTACAGCATTCACATAACAAACTGTCACTACTATGAACACGACTATGGCATCTCTGCGTTTTCACGACTTTCTCCTGCATGTGTGCAGGAAAAACTCAGACATGATTCAGCCCGGCTCTTATAGCAGGCGGCTGGCTGCTCTGTGATCTGGCTTTTGATTCCCCTGTGATCCTCTGTGGGGATTGATGGGACACATTTTATTACTGCAAAACAGATGACAACAAATTGACAAAAACAGAAAACATTCAGTTGTTAGCTAAGCAACTACTAAATCACGGGATGCAAACAGAGGGCGGGTTTAAAGTGGCTAATCCTGACGAGGGGACTTGGACAGATGCCAGGCTTTCTGCATAATCCTACAAACATGTTGTTGCTTTTTATTTCAGAGATTTTCCTCCGTGGTTTGGCGCTGGGATCTGACATCTATGTTCTTGATGTTTTTAAACTTTGATGTAAACTTACAGCATGCTTGTGCTGCAAATGCTTTATTTAAGTTCTTTTGGCGAGGGGTGGGGGTGGGAATTGGGAGTAAAGAGTACCTGCTTCTGGACGCCGTTGAGCCGCAGCACCTTGATGATGAGGGAGGCGGTGCGTCCTTTGTACTGAATGGTCCGGAGCAGCGTCCCGACGTTGTCCACGCTGAACGGCTCGGACCAGCGCCAGTTCCCCCACCCCTCGATGCAGATGTGCAACAGCTAAAAAAAACATGAGCCCAAAGAAACCAAGGCAACCAGAAAACACACATTAGTTTTTCTCAAAAGAAACAAAAAATAAAATAAAAATGAGCCTTTGTTTGCATCATTTTTGTGCGGGTAGGCTCGCTGCGGTCGGCGGCGGCAGAAACAGAAGGTTGCACACATTAAAGCAGCTGGTGGAAACCAGCCGGGGTGGAACATCATCATCAGGCCCCGTCTGTGTTTGTGCGCCTGGATGTGGAGGCTATTTTAAATAAGAGGCACTTCTTCTCCGTCATTTCGGCTAGATATCTATCGCTGCTCTGTGGAGGCCATCAATGTGTGTGGCTGGGTGTAAACACACAGCCACAAAATGACAGCAATAAACAGATGCTTTCCTGTCTTTTTCACATCTCAAACCAGTGTGGAGTGGTGACGAAATGCCAACCATTTTCCATAAAACTCCTTGTATTGTGGGTCTCAAGATGGCAAACGGGGATCAAATTAAGCAAAGCTGCAAAACATCTGCACTGGATGAAGACCACTGTTTTAATTGCACTTTCTGTTGCACAATATCCATGTTGCAAGAGTTTCAGCTGCACATTTCTGCAGACTTTTTTCTTTTTCTGTAAACACAAAGTGCAAAAAGGCAAAGGAACTGGTCAGCAATCCATCACACCTCTGCTATGCCGAGGTCATTCAGAGAGCATCTATCCACTTTTCACCACAGCTCACTAAACACAAGACAAAAACTCTCATTTGTCAAACAATGTGAATGTTGTCATAAGATTATGGTAATAATACAGGAGCAGAATCATAAATATGCAGGGAGATCTGAAGCGCCGTTCCCTCCTGAGGCCCTGTGGCTGACCTTTAACCTCAATGAACTTTTTCTGTCAGCCCTTCTGCCAAGACAATGTCAAATCTAAGAAAAAAAATAGGGGGGACAGACCAGGAGAAAGACGAAGAATACCAATGAATCTAAAAAGACAAGCAGAGATGAGAGGGGTTTACAGGCTCAATAAGCTAACAGAAAGTTAGCGACCAGATCAAAACACAGGAAAAAAAAAAAACTGTTCTGAACATTTACACTTCAGGTCATTGCTTCAATGTGGCGAACATTTAGCCAATCTGCTTTTAGAAAAACAAATTACCCTGGAGGTGAAAGAGCATGTTAGGACCTTGGTCAGGACCTTCTATGTTTCTCTCCACTGCAGCCTTTCCTCTCTGTTTGAAGACATATTTCTTTACAATAACATTCTTAATCAAAGCCGGCGCTGGCTTTCTGCAGGATCGCTCTCTGTCAGTGTTGGCTGCTTAGGAATGACTTCAATTTCTCGCAGGACGCATTCACGGAGCAAGTGGCAGAGCAGTGTAAACAGCCAGGTGGTGCAGGTTAAGGTTAAGCCCGAGGGTGGGGCAACCCTCAGGCTCCCTCCGCCAACAGCGGCCTCACAACCAAGACCGGTTCGGATTAGGACGGTTAAAGGGAAAGTTAAAAAAAAAACAAAAAAAAACTGTAGAGTGGGATTTTCTGCAGTTTTGTTCCAAGTTTCTCGGCCAAAGGTTTGACGCGAACGAGAAGGAACCTGTCCTGTTTCCCCCTTTGGGATGAAAATCGGATTTAAGGGTATTGACTTCACCTCAGCATTACAGTGTAAAGTTTGTTTTAAATGTGGAGCGGGCAGATCCAGTGGAGATCCCAGCGTAGCCGGAGCACCATCTGCGAGAACAGATTTGTTATTTCAACACTTCTCAAACCCCCCTTCACCTTCCTCCCCGTGCCTCTGCAGACTCTATCGTGCCTGTGGCTCAACTTGACCTTTAAGGGAGAAGTCATAATAACGTCGCAGCTCACACTTCAAACGGTGACTGCCGCTTTTGTTTTAATTCGGCTAATTCTGCCCTGACTCAGGCAGTGGAAGAAAAAGCAGCGGTGACACAGATGAACTGAACACGTAGGATAACAAGAATGAAAAATAAGAAGCTGTTTTGGCTCTTTGTGACGTACGCAGAGAAAACCCAGTCAGCCATATGTGGTCATTTTATGCACATTCTTTAGGCCCAGTCTCACATTTTATTATTCATTCAGAAAAAGAAGGATATTTTGAAGAATTCATTAATTGACACGTAAATAGTTACTGAATTACTTGTTGATGAAATGCAGTAATTTAATAGTAGTCCATGTAACATCATTTTATTTATTCATTTCGAACAGAAAAAAATAAAAACAAGAAAAAAAAATTCAATTAAAACAAATGATCATGCCCAATTGACATGCAATTTTACATGATTTGTTTAAAAAGGCGCAGGTAGAAGATACAAGACCCTCTAATACTCATTAACTTATAAACATTTAAATATCTATACACCAGATAAACTTTATTTCCACATTACATGACACTTAAATCTCACATTCAATGTCCAATTATTAATACATTTTTAACATAATCAATGACATGTTTGGTCTTTGAAACACCTTATACAACATATTTCCCAATAAGCTCCTTTTTAAACAGTCTTTTTTAAGCTGGTTTATATTTGTACTTTGGTTTCAGGTTGTATGGATTGTTTTAAAAGGTTCTATTGACTCTAGTGGCCTTTTTTTGATAGTGAATTGACAGGAAAGTGGGTAATGAAAGTAGGGGGAAGACATGCAGCAAAGGTCACCAGGCCAGGAATCGAACCTGCGACAGCTGCATTGAGGACTAAGGCCTCCATATGTGGGTTGTGCCTAACCCCCGCGCCACCACAGCACACCCATGTTGTATAGATTTTAAAGTATGGAATGATAAAAGGGAGAAACTGATTAAAATATGTTTGAATGATAATTTTTGTCATCCAAACAAGAACTATCGTGTCAGACTGATGTGAAACAAAAACATTGTAAAAATACTGATACACGCTCTGTACAACGTTGTGTTTTTTATTAATAATTTAAAAACCATTTTAGCTCCACAGTCGTAACATCCGATGCTAGTTGAATTCTAATCTCTTCTGCTTAGAAATATTTCGAAGGCTCCTACGCTCACCCGCAGCAGCTGGCCTGCGGTACACACTTGGCTTCCAAAACCAACTAAGAGCATATCTCTTACAATATTTTCCCAGGTTTTCTATTGAGTGTGAAATAAAAACTTCCATCTTTCTTCATATCCCTTTAATCCCAGGAGAAAGATTGCGATAAGGTTGATTTGTGGTGGACATTAAGTTTCAGAGCTGCTACTTTCAGGAGAGATGTTTTTTTTGTTGCTTTTTTTCCGATTAACCCTAAAGAGAACGCTCTCTGTAGGCAAATGCAGTCCAAGTTATTTTACTCACTCAACACACATTAGAAAATGTTATTTATTGCCAAAATAATAGTGTACTTTACACCTACTGGCATCCCTGGTGAAGTTTAAGTCTTAAAATAAACCAATTTTTTTACTGTGGCAGCATAATCTCACACTGACATGTTTAAACAATCCCTTTAGATTGAGAACATATTTATTAGGCGGCGGCGGGCAGGGGGGGATCGCATTAGGAAATAATTTGTTTTTGGTACAAATTTACCCGTTCAGTGCTTTTTCAATACTTTCGACAGCCGCTCTTTTCAACTCTCCTCAAAGGTCAGCTGGATTTATGTCAGAGGACTGCGATGTCCGTGTAGGAAGGCTTGTGTCAAACATTTCAGTCACAAACAATTTCGGGTTTTATGGCAGAGTCCGCAAGATTTTTATTTAACGTGTCTTTCTGCTATTTCAAAGTGTTCATGATGTCATGTACTCTAATAAGATTCCCAGGACCTTTGGAAGAAAAACATGGCAACGGCACCACGAAGCCTCCACCACACCGAAAGGGTCGTGAGGTGTTTTTCCATATATTCATCTTTTTGTTACACGTGTTTGTTGCCAAACATCATCTTTATCTCATCTGGCCAGATGCACATAGTTCCAGGTGAAATCCTTGTGGAATTAAGCAAACTTCGCATGCTTACATTTTCGATGATGGACACAGAAAAAGTCATTTTTTTCCCCGGCCTCCACCAAAAAAAAAGTGGTTGATATGTAAACAGCATCCTATTGTTTTGGATACTGAGTAATCTTAAAATGCCATCATTTGTTGCAGCTCTCTGACACTGAGCTTTTGGACATGTTTTTTATCTCGTTTACTGTATTTATCTTGCTCTGCCGCAAGATAAATACAACTCTTTAAAGTGGAACTAAACAGTAAATTAACTTTTGTGCTGATAAACTGTCTAAATAGGTCATTTAAGGTTCTATCTTTGTGCTTCTTCGTGAAATTTGACATTTTTATTTTGCCAAGCACCATCTCATGCCTGGACTCCTGTTGAACTGTGCTAATGCTGTTGGATTCTCCCGTTTGTGTAAAACGACACGGCTTTTTGTCACTCAACCCAGCGTTCGGATGGAAAATCATGTCACAGCTCTTGCAGATTTTCTTTCCTCCTGACCGCGGTCTCGCTTTCCTTGCCCACACTCGGCTATGTCTCTCAGTGTCTCTTGGCGCTGCCCACTTTGCTAAGGTTTTTCAAACTTTGTCAGGGGCGGGGTTAAGTGAGTAAACCTGATATAAAGGCATAATTCCGCCCCTTTGGTCAAATTTGGAAGAACTTCTGAGGGACACTGAGGGAATTGCCAAATGTGGGGATGAGAGCAGGAGTGTGATCAGGACAAGGGACAACACTGTTGCTTACTTTGCTGCGATATTAAATAAAGGCAAGTTAAAATGAGTTTTTTCATAGCAATGTAAAACGTAAGCCCAGGTACCACCTAAATCAGATGTCCCAGTGTAAGTGAATGCAGCACATAATGATTGGTGAGGTATGTAGCGCGCCCTTTAAGGTCCGTTTGAACCTTAGCGGGAGCTTGCACTTCATAAACAACGTTTGGTGTACCTACAGTGGGGCTGTGTGGTGAACTTCAGCTAAACTGAAAGCAACACAGATGGCAGCGTGCTGTGTCTCTGAATAAAGTAAATACTGGTGACATCTGAGAACTGTGATGTTTTTTTTTCTTGTGTTAAAACTGGCAATAGAACTGAATTTGTATAGTGAGACACAGGGCAAGAGACAAAAAAAAAATTGGGAAAAAATTATGATCAGAGCCTATGATTCAAAGAGCACAGCGGAGCATGCAGAGCAGCTCGCTTTCCAGGCTGACCAGCTGCTTCCTCCTCACTCCACTTCGCTAAGCTGCTGTTGCACAGAGCATACAATACCAATAAACAGATTTATAGATTACAACAGAGCCGGTGCCGAATTTAGTGCGCAAGATCCATTACCAGGTTATGTGAACAAAGAGCGCCGGATCACGGGAACACGATGAACACAACTTTAAGAGTAAACGTTACAGAACGGTCCGGCGCTTAAAATCTAAAACCGGAGAATATCGGTGATGGACTGAGACGTTCTGACGAGGTTAAGAAAAAGAAAAACAAGTGAACATGTGTTAGTGTTGCAATGCCAGCAGAACATTTTTCTGGTTTTACTTTGACTTTTGGTTCAGATGGATGGATGAGGTGTCAAGGAAAATACACTTGTATGTGGAGGATTTCAAAGTCCCATTTCAACTAAAATGTAGCAACTGTAAAGAGTGACAGAAAGAGGCTTCTGAATATTGAACTAAATGACACAAATCCTGTTCCATTCAAAATGTATGCAAATCAATTTCTAACATTGTTTTTCCTTCTTCCTTCATCTTCTTCATATCTGCTTTAATTGAAGCAGAGAAGCAATGTCAGCAGTGTGTTTATTTTTTAACGGTGTAGAAAGTGCGTGTATCTATACATGTATTTATAAGCACACACACCAAAAGCTATATTAATAACAATAACAATGTCTTTTCATGTGGATGTATTGCTACTTGGCTGAATCACTGAATCACTACATGAAAGCAAAGGCACAAAATTCCAGCTGCCATTAAATGATCATGTGTTATCACAATCCAAATTTTACAATTTTGTTGATACAATCGCATGTACTGAGTCAACCATGCACATCATGTGGACGATGTCACTCCTGCTGCCTTTACTCATTGCTTGATCTGATCCCTGTAGAAAGTTATTACTAACAGATTTCCCTGTAAAAGACAGTAGGAATATCGGTCCATTAAGCAACATTTATCGAAACTGAAAAAGTTTGCGCATTGTGTCAAATATCAGCATTAGATTTTTTAAAAAAGGAATAAGAGTCATTTATAATTATAACGTCTTTGTCTAATTGCACCCCACCAGTATTTTTTACATAATGGAAAACATATGTAAAAAATACATTTTACATATGTAAAATGTATTATACATTTTCATGCTGTCAAAATCTGACCAGCTACATTGGTGTATTAATATTTGTTAGTATCCGATTTTATGAAAGTCCCCTAAGATGGACCCCCAACACTTTTCATATCTGCACTGTCATGTACCGAGTTTAAAATGCAGCTCTTGCTTTTCTTTTTTTCTTTGGCATTTTTAAGGTTTGACACGCTGCACAGTTGGGCATCAGGATACATTTGCTAAAACGTCCACTCATGGAAAAATTAGAAACTGTAAAATATATTCCAACTGTACATATTATAATTCAATCCCAGTTGTATAGAAATATAGAAATAGATTCCTAACCCAATTCGTTCCGGCACCACAGTTTTTTGGCCCACCTCAACATACACCTGACTGCCAACATATGACGTATATTACATGTAATGTATATGACCGTACTAACGTAGCATTTTATGCATTTTACCAGCATCATTTATGGTTATGTACTTTAGAGTCTACAAGTATTTCTGAGCGCTTTGCCGTGGTAAAGCCTTGACGTCCATTTCTAAATCAAACACTGCACAAAACTTGTGACTAATCTGAAAGTAACAGAGAACACCTGCCTAACAAACAAAATGTCAGATGGACAGATTGATTAAATTAAATTCCACAAAAAAAATCACATTGGAGCAATAAATGGTCTAAAACATCAAATGAGTACCATATGAACTCTCCGAAACCCCAAAACCCGAGATTTGCGATTGCCATGGAGACCCAACCCAAACATGAGACTGTGAACATTAAGAAATGGTGTTAATTTCAGAGGAACATCAACCGCACCTCAGTTCTGAGTTGCATGTACTGAGTCAACCATGCACATCATGCGGACGATGTCACTCCTGCTGCCTTTACTCATTGCTTGATCTGATTCCTGTAGAAAGTTATTACTAACAGATTTCCCTGTAAAAGACAGTAGGGATATCGGTCATAAGTTAAGCAATGACTGTTAACTTCCTGGTGAACAGAAGGTCATTTTAGCTTTTACTGGGAATAGCTCATATTTCAGCTTTAATAATGAGTGTTACATTAAACACAGACGCAGCGTGAGACACGGGGGATTTATGCCTCCAACCCATGGGCTCCTGCAGACAGACTGAGTCAGTCCTGCCTCTTGTAACCACTATCCATCTATTGTCCTCAGGCAGGAATGTGCTGCAGTACACAAAAACACAAATTATGCGTCTGTCCGCTGTGAGAATGTAATCAGCCATCCTGGATGCTGCGCAGATGGCGCAAAGCTGCCGTGGTCATCGGTTGTTTATCCATTACTACCGTTTATTCTTTCCATTTCATTCAAACAATAATAGGAGTCTTGAGATTTACGGACATGTGGAGGTATAAACAACACCAGTAGCTTTGCTCACAAGTCCGCCCCCCAAAAAAAAGTAAAAAAAAAAATCCCAAACAGTTCAGACACATCTTTGATGGTTTATTAAAATCATGTGAGTTCAGTGTCAAACACTGACAGCTTAAAAATAGTTTGAGGAGTCTCTGTACTGCCAATCTTATTTAATGTTACACAGGCGCAGATGAAAAGAACAGAGATGTGAAGCAGAGGCCTGGTCTTGTCTAGTGAAATTACTCTGGGACAAGAGACTTAGCTACCCACCTAACAAATTGGAAGCAGGTTGAGATTCAGACAGCAAAACAAAAGAATATGGATTGCTTTGCCTTTAAAATAAAATAATAAAAAAATTACTCTCACAAAGAATAGTAAGACAGAGCAAAGGAACAGCATTGAGACAGAAAGGGCTAACCCGTGTAAAACGAGGGGATTATGGTGGCTTTCACAGCTGTCTACAATGCCTTTTCTTCTTTAGCACTCTCTTTCTGACAAGAGAAGAAAAAGCTGCGCAACATCAAAGTCAAGATTTGCAAGTCTAAGAGGCGGTTTGGGAACTGGAAGAAGGTACAGAGAAAAGACATTGTGTGGGTCCATTGTTGACAGGGGGATGTTAAGAAGTTTATGCTTGGCTAACATTGTTCCATCGCTCCTCTGGTTTCTGCTAAGGCATGGTGGACGTGCGAGGACCTCCAGGGCTTCAGGATACGCAGAAGGAGCAAGTGCTTGCACCAACCAAAAAAGGCTTGACAAAAGGAGCACTGTCTCACTGTCTGAAGGGAGAGAGGTTTGAAAACCACATAGAAGGAGAATAACAGAATTAGTGGTCAAAGACCTTTAGAAGGACAGAAGCATTGTCACAGTCTGGGGAGAAAAAGAAAGATAAAACAGCCGACCAAGATGAACACAACTGAGGGAGACTTCCAGTATGTGATGTACACTTCCATATTTTTTCAGTTTCAGATAAATTACCTCCTAAATATCACCCATTTGATCTTCCTGTGACATAGTCAGGACACAAAGTTCAAGTCAGAACCATTCAGCTCACTGCAGGGGAGACCTCAGCTGCTCATGCCATGACCACAACTCCAGTGCTTCCACTGTGGGCAGACTGCAGTCTAACTCAGACAACATGTATGCAATTGATATCCTCCCTTGTTTGATAACGCATTGTAACACTTGACAACAGAAAAGCCTGCTACCATGTAGCAAAACCACAAGCTCTCCTCCTAAATAAGAAATTAATCATTGCTTGACCCCACACAGCTACCTCCAACCACAAAGCTCAAGACTGGGTAATGTAATTTAAGTCCAGGAACATATAGAAAACATACCTCCACATCATGTTCATTCAATAAAATAATATATCCATAAAGTGCATGTATGCTACGGTAATTTTCCAACCTTTTCTCTTGTTTTTTTTTTTTTGCAACCAAAACACATTATTCTGATCCCAGTTCATGGAACCCCGGCACTGTTTCCCCCAGGAGTCATGAGTTGTAAAGTCATTAAAGGTACTACAGCTTTGTGACTCTGCTTCTGGACCACTACCCAGCACCACGGTACTGTCCATGGTGCTGAAACCAGGACGGCATCGTCAACTGCAGGGCTAATAAATCATTCACCTTTGCTTCCTTTTTGTTTGATGGAATAAAATGGAGTGCAGAGAAGAGCCAACTACCTGACAGGAGCAGTTGGGACGTTTTTGCCTTTCTTCAACAGACTGAGTGTTGTTAGGTCTTCCTATCATTGTGTCTGCTTGAAAGAGCAGGCGAAACCTTTACAATACTTGTAAATCAATCAATCAATCCAATTTTATTTGTATAGCACATTTCAGCAGCAAGGCATTTCAAGGTGCTGTACATAATTAAAGAAAAGATAAAAACAGCATGTGACATGGAATAAACAGTAAGAAAGAGAAAGAGATTTTGAAAAAAAAAAAGATAAAAAAAGATAAAAACATACTTTTGTTACGGAATTTAAGCACCTGTCGTTGCCGGACTCCGCCGTCCGTTTAACGCGGGTATTATCCAGGCCCCGTCCTGGTAATATCCAATACAAGTAATTGGATATTATTATACTCACCTACCAAATAGCTTCTCAAATATACACATTTATTTATGTTAAGTTACATGGCAGCTTGGTAGACTAAAACACTTCTTTCACCAACTTCCTTTGGTCAGTCTCTGATTAGGGCTGGACCATAATGTTGAAAAACCTATCGATGATTATGAATTAGTTTTTTCTTTTTAATAACTGAAATACTGCCAAACTGTTGTCATGACCTTTCCCGTATTGTGCAGTTTTCACTTAACACCATTGTTTTTTGTTTTTTTTTAAGCAGCTATGACATGAAACCTGAAACTGCTGCTGAGCGAAGTACTCAGCAGATTGTTGCTAGGTAACCAGAGTGAGCAAGTTAGCTGATGCCACCCAGAGGTTGAGCCGCTTTTAAAATCCTTTCATCTCTCTGACAAGCCTATTCATTAAGGACTTGCGATTAGCTCCAGCCTTATATAATTTGATTTGAATACCGTTTCTACTTACAGTGAGGAAAAATTCCATATAGAAAAGAAATACAAAACACAAAAAAACAAGCCCTATATCGCCTTCAGTATATGTTTTGTATATTGTACAATATAAGGCACATATGATTTACTCTTGAAAGTGGCCACTTTTGCATTTATTTCATACAATATAAGTAAGTACTCAAATTATATAAGTTTCATTTTGTAAAAATTTACTGAGGATCTTATACTTGGCATAAGTGTGTTAGGCAATAAATACAACTTTGAAAAAAAAAGATACAAATCTTATAAGAATTACATTACTGTTAGATATAACCAACTCTGAAGTGAAAATGGTGGGAACTAAATTCAGTAATTACCTGTAATATAACATATTTTTGGCTGATACAATTTTTTTTTGTTTGAAAAGCAGCTAAATATAGTAATATAACAATATACGTTGTTAACCGCGCGCACGTACAGACGAGATCTGGTGGGCTAATTTACTGAAACATCTTCCCTACCTAAAGTATTTTAATGTTTATTGAAATGTGCTGTCCTTCTGTCAGTACTTCCACAACTTACATCATTTGTGGATCCAAGCTGACATCATTTTCTGTCATAATGCAGCTGCGGTTGTTGTTCTTTTAAAGCCAGGAATTTGACGGAGGTGATGAAAGCGTAATATGTAAACTGCTAATATGCTGGAAAGCTACAGAGTTTTATGCATCTCTCATCAAACTGGATTGACTGAATTAAACGTCTAATGTCAAAGGGAGTGTTTCCTGTCAGGCGAACCACATGAAGAGCAAAATCACACAGTAACACAATGTGAAAACAGTCCCAACATCACCTAAGACTGAATAAACAATGTTCTAGAGTTCTGAGTGAGTTTTGGAGGAATGTAACACATATTGAATACTTTACACCAATCAAGAAGGAATAGCTCATTATGAGGAAGGAAGCCATGTTTATGGGGTGGATCTCAAATGTCGACACACTTTTGTTAAAATGCCAGCTTTTTTTTTTTGATATAAAGAATTGGACAATAATAAATAATTTCAAAACCTTTTCCAAATAATGTGACATTTTCCCCATGCAACTGAAGTGAAAACAAACAAATCTGTTGGAATGAACACTATGTGGCCAGTCAAAGATCTCCAAATCCATCAGATGGTGAGAAAGAAGCCATCTTCAGGTGAGCCCACAGATTCTAGAACGTGATTCTAGAACTCACATGAAGCCATTTATGTCTTAATTAGGATGCATACTCAGGGATACTCGGAGTGAATGTGCAAAATCTAGGCAGGCATTTTTCTAAGAAGTCATTCTGACTATTAAAAATATTATTTGTTCATTTCTATAGCAAACAAACAGAGTGGAAAAGAAAAGTCTGTTATAAGTCTTGTTTTTTTGTGTTCTGGCTCAGATTCTGAAGGGTTTTTCTTTTTCTTCTCATCCAACACACAACAGAACAAAAAAAGTTTTATTTTTTCAGATTTTTCTTTTTCCTCACAAAGTATAAGCAAAAGAGAAAAAAAAAGGAAAGCAAAGCCCTTTATGTCTTTAGATTTTTTATTAAGGTGGCTTGAGATGACATGTGTTGTGAATTAGTGCCATGTAAATAAACTGAACTGAATTGACATAATATTTACATGTCCTATGTAGAACTTTTACTTTTCAGCCTCCTCTCCATCTCAGAGTTTGGGTCCAGGAGGCAGACATCCTGTCTACTTTTAAGACTCGGGTTAAATCTTTTCTTTATGATCAAATTTAAAGTTAGATGGGCTTAAGTTCTCCTGAGCTACAGTATCTCTATAATTATGTTGCTACAGGCTTAGACTGCTGGAGGACAAACTGAGCACTATTTCTTTCTTTGGTCCTTTCAGCTACTTCTCTCCTATTACGCATTAAATGCATTTACTGCTGCCATTAACTTTATGTTCTCTGTATGTTTTTTTTTCTCTTGACATAAGCTACGTCTGGTCTGGCATTTTCTGATTAGTTGTGCCAAATTCCTGGAGTGGGCCATCGGCTGAGCTACTGCTGCCAGTAATCATTTTATGTTCTCTTTCTATAGATAATACATCAGGCCCCATCTTTCTGTGTTTAACCCCGGGGTTTAAGACTTAACCCCTGGCAGCTAGAACGCTCCCTTTGTTTGAATTGTGTAGTGTTACTTTCCATCTGAATGAATCCCTCATTTAAAAAAAAACTCTGTCAGAGAAGATAAAAATGCTCAGAATCTACTTTGGAATCAGCCAAAAGTCACTTGTCCAGGATAGTTTTCACTAATGCCAACAAATCCCTGTTTAGATTTATTTCTACCTTAAAGTAGGTGCTGCTGAAAGTTGGAGGTTGATTAATACACAGCGGATGTATTTGAACCTTTGAAGCTAAAAACTGTGTTCAGCACAGTTTTATTGTTGGCTGATATTTGTAGGTACAAGAACATCGGAGCAGGTTTAATTGTATAATTTGAAGTTTAATCTCCACCAAGTGCAACAACTAATATGATGAGTTTGTCAAGAAGGGACATCTGGGCGCGACGTAGGCTTGCTGTGGCTGTGCAGACTGTAGCGCAGAACAAATTAAACAATAATTGCAATCGTAAGTGTTGAAAAAAACCTGAAGAGAGGTAGTCATTCAAGAATGGTTCTTTTTTTTTTTCTTTTGATGCATTTACAAGATAATTTTACAAATTCTGACAGCTTTGGCCTTGATCTTTCTCGTTAGTCCTCAGAGGTGCTAAAAAGTCATACTTTATTCAGCATGTGGTACATGTTGTTACAGTACACCGACTGTTTCCACCCTGATGAACAATTAACCAGGCCTCTGTTGGGGCAGATTCTTCATCTTCATGCATCATTTGATCACGTCCCTATTTACTAGTTTGAACTTTAACTAAAGTCATAACAAACCTTGAACTCTGTGGGCTTCCAATATAAAATGTTTCTCCAATAGTGCTTTTGATACCAGCATTGTTCTCTATATTTTGACCATATTAGTTAACATAAGTTAATTCTCACAAGAACAAATGTAACATTTGACAGACACAGTAGATGTTAAAGATCCAGTTATCCTTTAAAAAAAAGCTAAATCAGTTTCTATGAAGACAGCATTATATAATAAACTAGGAACAACAAATAATTCTATCAATCAGAAAAAAAAACCCAACATATAACTACATTCTTTTTCAATGAATCACGAGCAGCAATCATTGCTACATAAATGTTCAGTTTTGGATACTGACAGCTTCAGCCAATGAAAACATTCCCTTTCAGTCCTCTCCCTGTCACACAGTTTCATACCAATTAGCACTCTGGCATGGCTGCTGCCAGCAACACAGTCATTCCAACCACAAACTAACAGCCCTGGCCCCCATCTCTTGCCCTTTGTTCTCACGAGTCCCGCAGAATCAAAAAACACCAAACCGGTGCAGACGCACAAAAAAATTACACCTGTTTCAGATAACAAAATACCCGAAACATTGAAGCAAGCGGACATTTCCAAAGAGGGGAGAAAAAAGTCCAGTGGAAGTTTGCTTCTGGAACAAATTAGAATTTATTCAAACTCAGTAATATTTCTTGTAGATACTTAAAAAGTCCTTTCCAAATCCAGGGGGCTTTTTACGCCCCTCTCCCTTCTAACCACAGTAACCACTGGGATTTCCATCAGCCAGGCTGCATCCTGTACTGAGCAGCCAGATATTTCAACCATCCACACCACACCACAGGCTAGAGCCCTGAAAAACAGAAGGGTGGGGATGGTACGTGTCTCAGAGTGGGACGTTAGGAGTCTGCATACTTAGACAAATGATCGTTCTTTTTTTTTTTTTTTAATTGGTGATGAGTTAATCCATCATCATGTTTCACCGTTTTATCTACTACGACTGAATCACACATAGAATGGGAAAAAATATCTGTATTTCTAAACATTTTTATGCTAGCAAAGTATGAAGGTATGCTGAGCACTTCGCCAGAGGACTCACAGACTCCAGGATCTTTCTCTAGCCTTCCTGGTGTGTAAGTGAGGATCTGGCTCTCTAAGTGTGTGTGTGTGCGTGTGTGTGCGTGTGCGTGCGTGTGTGAAATTTTTTTAACAGGTTTGAAGAACATGACTGCATCATTTGGGCCTTTTAAAAAATGTGTAACAGTTCTGACTAACAGTTTGCAGAGGGGAGAACCGAAGGGCAGCTCCGGTTCAAATTTCAGGACAAAAACAGAGAGCACTTTTCTGTCAGAAAGTGACAGGCAGTCCAAAGTACGTCGACATCACTGGAAGTGTACATCGGACAGATAGTTCACAGGACACTGATGGACTTCTGGTGTGAATCTTTTGGTTTAAGCTTAAACAACATAATGCTTCCCAACTTTTTCAACATTACATAAATGTTGTTATACTATTAACAACCCAATTATTTTAAATTCCTTGATGCCTTGTGGATCTATTAGGAGCTGTTCAACAAGCAGAGGAGAATTGAGAGGTGCCTGTTCCCAGTGTCAAGATGTCTAAGCCAATCTGTGAGTGTTAAGTGCCTGGCTCATGGAGTCTTTGCCCCCGTTTCCCCTTTTAACAGCCTTGTTTTTCTCAAGTAAAGCTGTACAAGGTCCCTCCTGGCGATTTTATGCAACCCTTGTGTCAGATATTTCATATTTTTCTTTCTATTCTTTTTTGACCCATCTGCCTCCCTCCAGAATGATCTCATGTCCAATGGGTTCTCCAGGGAGCCCCAGAGAGAAAAACAGGGACAGATAACTTTACAACAGCAAATTAGTAGCTCTGCCTGTGGGAGAAATCAGCTGGGACGCTTGCATCATTCCAGATCCATGACAAGATCATGCTGATGGTCTGCCCAGTCATGTGGACCCAGACTTTATGGAAAATAAAAACTTTGGACATCACGAAGGGACCGTTCTATTTCTAATATTTACCCTGTTCTGCCATTTGACCTGTCCCCGTCTGATGGCCAAGTGGGAGAACAGGGTAAATATTAGAAAGTACCAATATTTAAACTTTAGGGAAAGCCAGGGCACTAAAACATACTTTGAAGTTGTGAGGATGGAAAACAGGCCCATGCTTTCCTGAGAGGAGGGAAAAGAAATAAACCAGAACTAGTGACTGAAAAGCTCTGGGTCAAATCATCGTCTTACCAATTTGTACTCACACCTTGCCGTTTAGTTCCTTCCCATTTACATTTTGTAAACAAACATTCATCCATCTACTTAAATTGTTGAATTGCAGTTTAGTTTTCTTTACAGCTAAGCATTTTTAATATTTATACTAAATTTTCCATATAAATCTATTTTAACTGTATATTACATTATAAAAGCACATTACTTCTGTTCCCTGAAGTAGAGTAACGAGGTACAAGGAATGTCACACCTTCACATGGTCGACATACCATACTTTGTGTTGTACCAAGTGAGTAGTGTTAAAGACAACTTTATACACGCTATTTCCATTCACTGAAAGAAATGAATGGAAATAGTGAAACGGTTTGACCGACCAATCAGGATGTCTTGCCGGCGCCACCCTTTGGAGTTTTTTCAGGGCGTTTCCAACTGGGAGAAGAGCGCGAGGCAGACCCAGAACCTGCTAAAGGGATTATTCCTTCTGGCCTGGGAACCCTGTGGAATTCCCTAAAATGCTTTGAGCACAGTCATTTGGGAGAAAGTTGTCTGGGTTTCCTTTCCAGGCTTTAATCTAGGATAACATAAAGAATTGGAGAAAGTAGGAATGTGGTTGGATGGCTTGGTTGATAGATGGATGGATTTTGTTTTAGGTTATTTTGGTACTAATTCCTCTCTTATGAAATAAGGCAGATTTAGACTCTTGACAAAACCTGAAGGTGTTTTCACACCTGATAGGCCGGTAGATTTGGTTGGATTGGGGACCATAATTGCAACATTTGTTCCATTTTCAGCTGCTCACTTTCACACTGCTCTGTGTCAAACGAGCCAAACTAATTGAAAAACCTGTTCCCTCACTCACTTGGTGGTGGTGCTGCACCAAGGACCACTGAAGGGAACGACAAAACGACAAAAAACAAAAAAATGCATGTGCCCCTTCCTTCTTCACAAACTGTGAACAAAAACAGAATGGTGTCAGATTGTAGGGATTGTAGGATTCTCTTTGGCAGACCAAAAGCCATTTCTCCCACTACTGCTGTACTGCATGTTTGTTTTAGTTAAGTCCACCCAGAATGCTCTGTTCTATAATCCACTTCCTGCTTTCGGAGTGGTTTCTAGTTTGGTTATGCATTTGAACCGTATCAGAGACCAAGGTATTTAGGACCAGTGTTTGCTTTTTCATCCATATCAGAGCTCAGTTTCACGTTCACACCTTCCCAAATGAACCAGACTTTCTATACAAATAGGCAAGAGTTTGATTAATGCAGACTGAACAGACCTGGTGTGAATGCATACCAAAATAAATCAACAACCTCCTACCTGTAGATACTTCTTAATCATAAATTACATTGCTGGAGATTATGAGAAAATTGCAGAAATACTTAATTTCACTGATTGCTGAGACAAAAAATAAAAAATAAAAAATCCATTCTCCTGGAAGGTGCAAATTGATATCAGATGGCACCATTAAAAAAACGTGTGTACAAAACAGCCAAGAAGGTGTGAAAAACTAGCATCCAACCGAGCAGTATCCCTGTGAATGCTAGATAGGTATTTAAAGGGCAACGACATGAAACTAAACATGACTTAATTTTCAAAAACAAGGTTGCTTTTGGAAGAAGATCTGAGGGAACTGTCACGTCTACAATCTTGGAAGTAAAGATTAGGTTAATGTAACTGAAAACATGTTTTCCTTCTGAAGAAAAAGTCTAATAGATGGCAGGAGAAAAGGACTAAAAATAAGAAGGCAAGGACCAACGAGATCTGCCAGGATGACCATAAAACACCAGAACACATGGCTTTGCTTCAGGAATCAGAAAGAGACAAGAACAATATAAGAAAGCTGGGTGTTGTAACTGAGGGACAAAAATGCTCAAGTGAGACTCAAAGCTAGTATGGATGTAAGAGAAAGCCTAGATCTACTGATCTCTCTGAGCCCATGGAGAAAACCAGGCTAAGCCAACATCATTCTACAGCTTTGTGTTGACCTGCGTTTTAGGGTGTGAGGTCTGAAAAGAGTTCTGATGTGAAGCTGGTAGGTTGCTACGGTGCAGGGCTACAAACAGCCCAAACAGGAGAACATGACTGAGGTAACTGCACCGTTGGTCTCGAGAAGTGAAGTGTTTACTGATGGGCTTGGAAGGGTTACAATAATGGGAGATGAGGAGGGAATAAAAGTATGAGAAAACGTGGATGGGAACATGACTTGGCTGCAGTTGGAATGGAACGCTGACAACCTGAAAATGGTGACATACAGTAGGTCTGCTGGATGGACAAATGGACAGAAGAAAAAGTGGACTGCTTTGATAAAATCATAATCATTTCTACAATAAGCAATGTGGCTGTGGACTCTGAAATCACATTGAGAATGACTAATTGAAGCTAAGTGTATTAGACCAAATACCAGCCAACCAATGGCTCCTGAGTTGTACGTAAGCAATACATAACAAAGATAAGCAACAAAAAAGTCAAGGAATATAGGAAAATATACAGTTATGTAAACAGTGTAGAGGTCAGAGGATAAAATGACAATGTACTAAAGTACACATCAAGCATGTAGAAAGAGAGAAACCTACAAGGGAGGGTGTGAAAGATAGAGAAATAACGCTGCAGAGGGATCAGATTTGTTTTTGATACTCCTTAGCATCGAGGGACTAAAGCTAACAGCCCAAGCATTTAAAATTCCACCTGAAAGTGGATTTTTATGGGCTCCAACAACACTTTGCAGGACAATGTAGCCATTAAAGAAATAAAATCTGCGCCCTTATCAGTGTCGCTATTTTTATAACCCTAAAATGTAATTAGGAGTGTTTGCTACAATTTGCTGAGGCGGACACATTGGCTAAGTTTTTATCACCATGTTTAAAGTTAGCTAAGCTGTTTTGGCAATGTCGGCGCTTCGTATTTTATCTAGTTTCTCAAATCATGTCCATCTTAAGAACACACTTTTTTATATTGCACAAACACATGATGGAATAACACATGACAGAACGAGCCTGGAATCACATTCTTCATCCATGATGACATTTGGCTCACTCGGACAATCTTTCATCCAAAACATCCCTGGAAACGCAGAGGTCATTTTTGCCTCGCCGCTAAAAATGAGTTGTGGTATTTCGCTGTGCCGATATGCCAGATTGCCACTCACAGAGTGTGTGAGTGAGAGTGAGGTAAGAGCACAGATTAACCATGGTCGATGATTAATACAACTTGACTTACTGACTTACTGTGAGCAATTATGGCCATGTCTTTTCTCAAGCTTGACTTTCTCACACTCATTGTGGAACACATGGGGGTCCTGGAACATGTGCGTACCACATACACACACAAACACTGCACACACATGCCACAGATCACCAGCCCACCCTCCACTCAACCTCAAAACCACATAGGGTTAAATATAATCAATCTTCTTTAACAATGCTGTCAGGGAACTGTCTGAGATCGCTGACAGGAACACTCTGATAGCTGCAGCGCATTGATGAAGGTGTGTGTGTGTGCAGGACAACATTTTAATGCTCTGCTCCAGACAAATAAATTCCTGTGTGCCATTCAACATATGCAATAGAAATATATCCACGAGCAAATGAATGTGGCATGACCTTTTTTATACTATACAGCCACTCTGTTGGAACTTTTCTACTGTCGTCTTGTACTTGTGTCTTGTAAATCCTGTTACACATTCACACTGAATCCATACAGGAATTCCGAATTGTTTCAGGTAACCAAGGAAACAATTTTATGTGATTTCAAAGTTAAAAAACTTTCAGATTTTGAATCAAATCCAATCGTATGTTTAAAATTTAGAATCTGAATTTCAATTACATTCGATCTACTGTGATTCTTTTGCTAAAAAAAGAAACTAATCAAAACCACTTTGATGTGGGCCATCAGAAATCTTCTTCCATGCTCTAGACTATTTTGGAATTGTTTTGGAAATGAGTGCACTACCTGAGCAGATTTGTGGGACCTCCAGCTGTACTGGTGGCTGTGGAGGCTGGCCAGCAGTACGTTCTCATCTGTGTCCACCTGGCCAAAGCGCAGCGTCTCATTTGTGTCATTGCAGATTACATAGTGACTGTACAGCAGCTCCTCTGCGTCTTTGTTCCCATTCTGAGGACAAAAAGATATCAGAGATTGGAGTAGGAATTGCAAAGGATAAAGAATGTCGGTAGTAAAACGTAATCTAGGTGCCCTTAAATGTGTTCGCATTTTGTCACAAGCCTACATGAAAAATGACTTGTGTAATATTTTTTCCCAATTACATTGTTGGTATTATGTTGGTAAATAACATCCACTGCTAAAGTGTGTTTGATAAAAGAAACTCTCTCACAGAAAGCCTTAAACAGGCTCATTTGGGCCTCATTTGTTAACTTGCATGCAAACAGGAGAACTCACTGTCTTGCTATTAAAACACAGATGCAACAAGAAGAGAACAGTGTGTGTCAACTCTACCGGATTAAATAACACCAAACAACGGCGCCCCATATGACTTAGATTGTAGCTGTTATTTGAGCTCCTACACAAGACTCCAGTGACCTGATGAGGGTCCCTCTTGCTCCGCTCCTGACACACCAACGTAGCTCACATCGCTTCTCGATAATTACCCAAATATGCTAACAAAGAATACAGTAATCTGGCTAGCTCGTTTCTGAAGAGAAAAGCAGAGACGGTTAAGAGAAGCTGGCAGTAAAATTTCAGAGTCTGACTGCCAAGCACGTTCAGGATCCTGGGGTGGTTGATTAGATTGAAAACGGATGGGAAAGTTTACACCACTTAAAGAACAAGTGATGATAGATGTGTGTGTGTGCATGAGAGTCGGAGAGTAAAATATAGAAGGGACAGCTGCAGCAGCGGGTTTAAAGGCATTTCCAGTTTTATTGTGGAAACACTATCTGTGCCTACTTTTGAATGTGACACTGCGATTTACAAACTTCCTGCTGCCATCTTAAGATGCCATTGCTAAGCCCACTCTGAGACCGTATCGTCTTTCTGCCCTGATTCACAAGCTAATGTGATACACTTATCAGAAAGCTTCTTTTTATAATCATACTCACTCCTTAAGTATGTAGGAGCTTAAAGGGGATAAACACTAATACAAAGAAACCTAAACACTTGTCTCATAAATCTTGTAAAAGAGCACAAGATGACAGCTTCTTCTTCAGACACTGTCCTACTACTCGTTACTCTAATCCATCCAGACTCCAGACTCCAACCCCTAGCTGTATGGCCCTTATAAAAATGGAAAGGTTCAGTAAAATGTCTGGAAAACTGATTACAAACAATGGTCGCCTTACAAGATGCATGTAAAAAAAACAACAAAAAAACGACGCTGTGGATGATACTGAAATACCGTAAATGAGAAACTCAACCCAATTCCGATCTACCGACGATACGCTCGTCAAAAAATGGCCCAAGTAGGACATAACTCTGCTAGGGCCAGAAACTCAAGATCTGTGTTCTTTTCTGTCCAGTTGCAAAGAAAAACAGAATTAATGAAGCATGGGAAGAACAGAGAAAAATAAAATAAAGCAATAAAATTATCAAGAGGGAAAATTCCTGCTGTCTCGGTTGCATATGGAACAGCCTGTGACTGTTCTGTGAGAAAAGCACATTGTTGAAACACTACTGGGCTATTGTGTGGCTGTCCACCAAAGCCACTTCCCTTGAGTTAGGAAATGGAGGGAGCAAAGACTGAGGCCGGCACTCGGGACGAACAGTTGAAAATGGAGGCATGGGGGCCTAAGGGATTGGTGAGGGGAGGGGGGAGGCCACTGAGTCTGAGGACATGAAGCAAAAAAACAAAAAAGGAGGAAAAGGAGGTTTTGCAAAACCTCTGAACCTAATCGTTCTGTCCTCCATCTGAGTAAGAACTCAAAGGTTACAGCACTGGTACAGGTCAGCCTTGTGCTGTGATATTATGGTGTGAATCGTAAATCGATGTTGACAACAAGAATTTGGCTCGTGCAAAATTATGGAAACCAATTTTATTTGAGAACCAAGAGCCGTGTATCACCGACATATGGAACATTGCTAAGTGATCGTGTGTTTGGATCATAAAAATCTGGGTTTAATGGCTATTTATTGCAATCCCTCTGGAAGAGAGCCATCTCTTCTGTTTGTAGTGGGTCTGTTATGACTATGCCTGGGTTGTAAGGTTGCAGCCAGATTTTAATTGAGGAATCTGCTTTGTTTCAGTGCTGGCCCCGCCGGTCGCTCCTCAACCACCCTGCCTGTTAGCCTTGACCCAGAGAAACAGAAAAATTATTGTGTAAAAAAAAAAAAAAAAAGTATCTTTGTAAGACAAAGACTTTTATCATGTCTGACAACTACTGAATAAATAAATGGACCATTTATTTAAAAGAAATGGTCCTCATCAATTAACATTGTGCACATTGTTTCTGCTGAGCTGCACCCATACAAGATGTCACAGCAACAACAGAATAAACAAAAACTCTTCTGAAATTAAACATTTTTACTTATTTGCGCTTAAAAATAGATTTGCCAATACAGTATATAGTAATTCAACTTCTTTTTTTTTTCAGATCGTCAGAAAGAATTAAACTGGCTTCATCTTTTTTACAGCTGCAATTTATGTATCAGAGATTGGTGGGGACTGTGTCAGCGCTGGAGGCTAGCCTTTGTTTCAACAAAAATAGTAAGCTGCAAAATGCGCCACACACTCAAAATGAGCCCCAAATGGCCTTTTACTTTATCATTAGCAACAGCCTTAAGTTTTATTTATGACTTAAATAACTGCCGTAAATAGGGAACAATGACTTGTGCTACGATGACGCCACGGATCAAACCTGACAAGTCGGTAAACAGTCAGTCAGGCTTCAGTGATGTCCCGGAGTGAAAACCAAAGTAATAAACCACGAGCCAGAGCAATCATTTCATGATGTATTTTTATACAGCTTGTTTAATTTTATTTTCCACAGGTAAAAGATCACAGCTGTTTTTAGAAAAACACCAGCTATTGTTTTTTTTTCTTCTTTCCTTCACCTGGCACTGAGTTTCTACATGCATGTAAAATCATGAGAGAACCTCGATTCTCCAGAGGCCAGTGTATGAGTCAGCACAGCTACGCAAAGGAGAGCCATGATACGGGATCTAAAGCCTGTGTGTGTGTGTGTGTGTGTGTGTGTGTGTGTGTGTGTCTGTGTGCGTGTGTGTGCGTGAGTTGGTGAAAGTATGTACAGAGAACAAACATCTGGGTGGGGAACCAGGCCCAGATGAAGTCTTGGCAGGTGTCACCACTCAAGTTTTACCATGTTTTTGTGGGCATCACTTCACACACAAGTATCCTGGCTACCAGAAACAGTGCTGAGAGCTGAGATCTGGGAAATGATGAGGACCAAACACTGGTATCCTCTTAGTCACAATTTACACCAAACAGAAAGGCAATTCCCTTCTGAAAACTTTATTGCCGCTGGCGTACAACCTGAACCAGTCTCATGGAATCTGCTCTGTTTGTCAAATTAACTCATATTTCATCTGGGACAAAAGGCAGGCTTTTACCATATTCTCTGATTGTGCGCACATTTTTGAGTGATTTGTAATGCTCTCTCTTAATAGGAGAATAAAAAACAGACATAAAGCAAACGTTTCCCTGGCTTTCTGAGGGATTCCACCACCTGAATCAATAAGGGATACAGTTGAGAATCAACTTTGAACAAGATATAACAAATCAGTGTTTATTTAGTCACTTTAGGCACTCATCCTTATGCAGCAATGGCAAACTAAGTCAAAAAATGACTATTTTACTTTTGGTAATTAATTGTTTCTTAGATTTATAAGCCGTAATATTGATTGAAAATGAAAAGAGGCAAAAGAGCCACAGCTGAGTGACTGACTGGGTGCTGCGAAGTTGGACAATGAATTTGTATTTTTTAATTTCTGAAATGTTTTAATAAATGTAACAAATGTTTCTCTTTCAAAGCCCCCATCTGGTGCGCACTGCTTACACTGCAGTGTACCCATGGGTACACCAGTCTTTTGCTACCTTGTTTCAAAACAAACATGGTGGATAAAGCAAATGAGATGAGCATTACATTTCTCCAAGGCTTTTAAATGTAGAAATGGTCTAAATTATGAGAGCAGATTAGAAGATGAGAACAGGAGGTTTTGGTATTTATGTGAACCATAGCAATGAAGGTGTGATGCATGAGCTCCTGACAAAGAGGGAAATTTGGGGGCTTCTGGTGAGCTGACAGAGAGAACAAATTCATGGCAGATTTCTGTAAAGATGATGAACAGAGTGAAACTTGGCAGGTTGTGTGTCTGGAACATTTTCCTACAGAATAAATGTTAGTGTAAATCTGTTAGACCCATGACTTTATCAATTGTACTTCATCCCATTTTAAACACTTTTAATTGTGTAGGTAAAATCTACATGAATCAGCCGTAGATCTCTAGACTCCACCATCCACCCACACATCTGCTGTCTGCCACTTATCCTTGCAGGGTAGTAGACTATCTCCAGCGATCATTGGGCGACAGGCGGGGTACAGCCTGGACAGGTCGTCAGTCAATCGCAGGGCAACACAGAGACACACAGGACAAACAACCATGAACACACACTCACCCCCAAGAACAACTTTAGAGAGACCATTTAACCTAACAGTTATGTTTTTTGGACTGTTAGGTTAAACCAGAGAGGACCCACACATCTACAAGAACATATCCAACTTTATCAACTCAGTAAAAACCATAACACATGATTAATGTACCTACTTTTAAAAACTGTTGACTTGTGATGTGTATTATAGTACATTTGGTCAGTGTAGATGATTGTATTTTTTTTCTCTGTTTTATTGTATCTTTCTCTTTTCTGATAAGATATCCTGTTGCATGATGTTTTGATGTTTTCTGAACTGGATGCTGTTGAAAATGAAAATTTGTTCTCAATCAACTCACCTGGTGAAATAGTTAAAAAAAATACATTAAAAAAAACATGGCAGTGATTTGAACCAGGACCTTCTTGTTGAAAGGCAACAGGGCTACTGTGCAATCCACCAGTGAAAAGAAAATATAAAAAAGAATGAAATTCTTGATAATGATAATTTTCTGAAGTATGATTGGGTGAAGCAAACATTCTACTTGAAAATGCATTTTTTTTCTTCTCTTTTACCTGCATCTAGAAACTTTTTCTAAAATGAAAGCCAAGCAGGTCATTTGGCTTTACTGACATAGTTCATTTCCAGCCATGGAGAGATGATTTGTGAAGTGTACCTGTTGCCAGCTGAGCAGTGCAGTGTCCACAGTATGGATAGCATACTGGCTGATATTGAGGAACATGGGATCCACAAACACATTGACAGCTAAAGAGCTGTTCTGGGGACAGCTGATGGCAGTGGCCTGTCCCTTAAAAAGAACACATCAAATTAAGTTTCAAATCAGTAAATCTTCGTTTTTTGCAGAAAAATGAAAACGTGCGAGCAGAGTTTTGATGAGCCAACCTGCAGTGCACAGGACTGGAGCAGCTGCAGGTGGGTTAGGTTTCGGTACTCCAGCAGTCTGCAGTCCAGCCGGGTGGAAAAGCTCATCTCCTGACAATGACGAGGTCCGTTGTTCCACTGGCGCATGAACACCTGGGGCTCCCGAGAACCAATCACCATAAACTCCTGTTCTTGAGGTAACTTCCTGTCTGGCAGGAAGGGATGAAGTTTCCTTGATGGAACTGGATGAAGGAAAAACATTTCTAATTAAAGATGATCAAAAATGTATGCCAATAGTTCATAAATTAATGAAAATGATTTACAATGTCACCAAATAAATAAAAATGTGAATGAATCGGACGGACTACCCATCGAGACTCAAACTTGAAAGGTTGTACTCTGGGGGAACAGAATGGGTCTTGGTCAACTTAATGTCTGTTCTCCACAGATACATTAGATTTGGATTTATTCTCTGCAACCTCAAGGAATCATACTAAAATACCAGTAATGTTTTTAGATTTGTTTTGCTTGTCATGAGGTTGGAATCTATGTGATAATATATATATCGTATTTTCCGCAATATGAGGCGCACCTAAAAACGTTAAATTTCCTCAAAAGCCGACAGTGCGCCTTATAATCCGGTGCGCTTTATATATGGACCAATATTGAGCCACAACAGGTCTAGCAACTACGGTAAGCAGCCGCCGACTTCATTTTCCCCCGTAGAAGAAGTGCGCGGTGCATGCTGGGATAGTTGTCAGAACGCTGGTTTGTTAATAAAGTTTGATAATACATTTAAAGCTAGGGGGGGCGGAGGGGCTGGGGAAGAGAGACAGAGACTGCGGCAGCAGCGTGTCGGTTGGTCTGTGTTACCCAGAAAGCAGTTGGGCACAATATTGTAACACCAACACCGTGAGTGAAACAATGACTGGGGCAGACTACTATATAAAGTACTCGGGGACCACTTCTTTACGAGTGTGGATGTGTAATAATAGAGTACGGAACAAATTGGCAACCCAAACTGAAGCGTCTATTCTATGCGCCCTATAATGCGGTGCGCCTTATAGTGCGGAAAATACATATATATATGTGTGTATTCATACCCCTTGAACCTCTTTCGATATTTTGTCACGTTCCAACCACAAATGTTATTGAAATGTTATGTGACAGAACAACACAAGAAGGGGAGGGGTTTACAAATAAAGTTAAATATATTATGTTTTACAAAACTTATTGCAAAGTAAGTTTGGTACTGTTTCTGTCATTTAGATCTCTTTCCTGGGTGAACACTTTGAAGAGTCACCCTTCACTAAAATTACAGCTGTAAGTCATTTGCAATAAGTCTCTCCCAGCTTTGAAAATACAGAGGTTGAATATTTCTCCCCATTTTCTCTGCAAAAAAGCTTCAGCTCATTCAGATTGTATGGAGGACGTCCATACACATCAGTTTTCAAGTCTTGAAACAGATACTTATAGATACTTATTTGTATTTAGAAATGGACTTTGACATTTATTTAAATCACAGCATGTTTACCGTTACGGTCTCTACTTCAGCCCCGATATCAAATGTACCAGGATCCTTGGAAAAAAACTTTTTCTCCATCCATTTTCCTGACAGCTTTGTTTTCCAGTTAAGAAAAAAAAATATCTGCCAAGTATGCTGCTGACAGCATGACAGTTTAATGTTTCTGGTCGGAAGATAACATGTAAAAAAGCTCACCAGGTGTAAATACTTCAGGAAAGCACTTCCCTGCTGCAGACTGTTTTAAACTTTAATTCAGGTAATAAAGTCTAAGTGACCAACAGGTTGTGAAAGCAAATCTCTCCACAGGTTTGTACACTTAGGGCTCATTTTCAGGTAACACATGAGACCTTGTGATGCAGACCTTGTTTGTTGCAGCCTACCTGTTCCCAGCTGCTCCAGGTGGTGGCAGAGGCGAACTTCCAGCTGCGCTAGCTGCAAGGACACACCCAATGACGGGACGAACCAGGGAGCGAAACAGGAGTCCACACGGGTGCAGGCTGCCAGCGCAATGGGGGAGACCAGCTGATCGCACGGGAGCTGGGAGCCACACTCACTGTCTGAACTGGAGGAGAGAAATGCTTCAATAGAAGAGCTCATCGTAACGATGACGACGCCAATAATCAACATTAAGATTGTTTTAAGTAAATAACTCCATAGTATTGATAAAAGACGTACCAGTTCAACTTGCAGATTCTTTCATTTATCAATTTTCTTAGCAGCAGTGGAATCAATATATATATATATATATATATATATATATATATATATATATAAACATTGGTTCAGCCAATAAAAGAAGATGGAAAACATTACATTCATACATCTTTCAAAAAATTGTGTGAAACAGTGGCATAAATCCATTCTGAGACTAACACCAGGACTTTTCAGGAGACCTGGGATGAAGGAGACAATAAGGCAGAGAGGGCCTCCTCACTGTCCAGGGCCGTTAAGTAAGTTATTACAGCCACAGTTTCCAGGAAAAGCCCTCGGTGGACATTAATTGCACGTCATGGTTGATGATGTTGAACTGGAAGTAATTGAAACGAATGACCATTTGTTCTATAATTTGCTGCTACCATGATCCACTTTGAGAGGAAAACTCTCAAGAAGTGAAAAATGCGGGTCCGACGGAGTGCTCCTTAAAAAGATAACCATCATATGTTGACAATTTTCATTACTTCCAGTTGGCGGGCCAGCCAAGTTATTTTTCTGGTGGAAACAAAAGTATGGCAGATGAAATGAGAGAGTAAGGAAAGTGGGATCAGTTTTGATCAAAAAAGACAAATAATTTAAACATAAAGGAAATGTAGTGTTTGGGGTATGATTGTAATGAAATACAGATGTTTGTTTTACTATATGGCCCTTAAGAGAGTTCTGTTTCTTCTTTTAGATATTTTTTTCTTTTCTGAAGTTGTCTAAATCCCACAGAATGTGGGGCTTGGTGCTTATTTTTCCACAAAACGTTTCTCTAAATCCCAAAAGGAAGCAAAAACGGAAAAATAAATAAAAAAGAATGAAGATAAAAAATAAAATAAAATAAGAAACAGAGGAGAAAATGGCAGACCAACATATTTCAGAAAATCATCTAAACCCCAGAGACGTAACAGAAGGCGAAGGGAGACACAGGGGAGACGAGTAGAGAAGCCAGTGGCAGCGAGAAGAATGAAGTCAGAGCACGCTCTGTGAAGTGTTAGAGTTTGGTCAGACCCGGCCCGGCCCAAACTGGGCTAAGAACGGCCTAACGGCTCACGGGCCAACCTGAAGGGGGTTTGACTCGTGCTTCCCCTGAGCTTCCCCTCGATTAGATACACTCAAGGTAAGCAGGAAGGAATCCGGATGGGCCCTGACAGGCACTTGGTGTGCTGGGAAATCTCATTAGGCCTATCTGAACGCCTTCCAAGCCCGCTCCCTGCTCCTGCACACCAGATGTGGGGCGAGGGACACATTTTAGATCTTTGTGCTCTGCAGTCTGGGAGCACTCTGCCTCTGTTTTTCCTCACACCCGATGGGAACGGAGACTTCAGATCCATGCACATACCTGATGTACGTTCCAATAAGGTTAGTGTATGCATTTAAAATCAGCTAGAGGTGCATATAGTAAATATGTTTGTGCTCTAATGCAGCGCTTTTCTAGTCTCATCTCCTCCTGCTTCTACCGGGGGTGTAACAAGATCTGGAGCCATAAAATCTCACAATATTACAAAACCATTAAGCAGTAACTTTCATGAAAAATGTTTTTTTTTTTTTCATATTTGTTAAAATGATCATAAATGCTGTGATAGTGTAAGATAGATATGTGAAAAAATTGAGCTTCTCTGCCTTCTCCCAGTATTAGCTGCAGAAATCCACCACTCAGTCAGAAATGACCAATCAGAGGCAGGAGGAGGGTCTTAGCGCTGTCAATCACTCTCGTAGCATATTTCTCTGTGCTACTCTACAGCTGCTCCCCTTCAGCAAAGTCTGCCATGAATGCTAAGGCTAGTTAGCATAGCAACCGATGACAGTATTCCTTGAACAGTAAGTTGTTTTTCTTGTATGCTGCACATTTAGCAGCATAGAGGAGGTTGATTGACACACTCCTCCTGGCTCTGATTGGTCGTTTTTGACCAGATGCACTTTTGCAGACCAGAATACAAACACTGGGAGGAAGTGGAGGAGGTCGATCTTTTCACAAATTATTTGTCTAATATTAAACTGTTACAACATGGTGACAGTTTTAACGTATGGAAGAAACATTATTTGTAAATGTTAGTGAAACTTTAAGCTTGACAATGTTCAACACCCTTGTTCTGGTTGGTCCTGATTTGATTATTAAAGGCAACGCTGTGTTCCAAGCAGCCCTCATAGGCCTGTACAACCAATAAGCTTTGGAGTCCGTTCCGGTTCCTGAACGTGTTTTCCAGCAGGTGTCGCAACTTTTCTGGTAAAACAGAAGTGTGCCTCACCTCTGCTCATCTCCTCCTTCTCCGTTGTGGTTGAGCACAATCCTCCAGAGGTCTGAGGCCACCAGCTCCTTCTGCTGATCAGTGAGGCTGAGGCTGGGCAGCTGCAGCTGGCAGGAACAGCTTTCTGACAGGCTGAACTCCCTGTATGGGACAAAGGCCTGCTGGAGCTCGTCCCAGTACTCCAGACTGCATGGTACCTAAAAGAAATGACACAGTCATTTACACGACTTCCAAAAGTAACTTTTACATATGCATCTTATTTAGAGGCTTCATTTTCTGTTTATGTCGAGAGATTGGCATCTGGTCTGTGCTTAACTTTATTATGTGATTAAATATTTTAAATGTCTTATCCTTCTCGGGTCTACCTTTCATGAAATAATAATAAAAAAAGAATTCCCAATTTAATGAAGAACATCAGTAGAATGTGGAAAAGGAGTATCCCTGTACCAAACAACAGCTGCTGTCCTGAAAAGTGCTCTGTCATATCACGAGTTGCTCACTCAATGGTTTTGACTAGATTTCAATATCCATTATATGAGCAGAACACATAATCACTTAAGCATGATGGTCAATCATAGTTCCTCCTGTTCCCTTTTGCCTTCCAAACAAAAAAATTTAAATGGACAGTTTAGAGATTCAGGTATTTGTTTTTGGAGCACACAAAGATGCGAGACTGTGACTTTCTTTTGTTTCTCAACAACCGTCCCAGTTCTAAACTCAGTGATAAAGCTAAATGTTTAACACCAAACACACATTCAAAGTGTTACTCTTCCAACCTAAAGTCTGTCATTTATCATCAGATTGCCAGAGAACTAAACTCAATACTTTTACACCAGTTAATCGCACAGATGTTTTCATCTGCACCCTTGCTATATCTACTAAATAATCTTGATTTAAGGAAAATTAGGACTCAGACCAAATTGCTCATTTCAAACAAACAGATTTTTATAACAATCTTTGGTGGAACCATCAGGAACAAGTGATTTTCTTGGACTCTTGCAATTATACAGTGATTAATAAAAACTGCAGTGGGCTTCAAAACCTCAAACACAGATGCTTTTAGGACTCTAGCAGGGGAGGACTTGTAGAACGACAATATAACTGATAATATCTTATATGCAGCAGATAGCTTTCCTAATATCCAGATTAGGAAACATATGCTGACGGCTTACAAGTATCATACGGAGCCCCATAAGGGATATGGAGGATTTTTTTTTCCTTTTGCGTTCTTTTCCAATAATGTACTGATCAGTTCATGCGGCACAATTGAATACTGAAAGCCGTTCTTACAGTGGCCACCAACTTTCTGCTATAAAGGGTTTTATAAGGTTTTTCCATGTATGTTAATATGTCGTGGAATATTTGAAGTTTTATATTTTTTTCTTCAGAATAGAGATGGAAAAAATACATCCAAACTGTTTGGACTATTTCTGTGTTATCGTGGGGTAATAAATGATTGTGTCTCTGTTGTGTTGGTCTGAATGGTTAATAAAGGGTTGTTTTCATGTGCAGTTCCAGCTCAGCCTTACACAAACAGACATAAACATGCAGTGAATAAAACAATTTTCAATTAGTTTTCTGCAAAAAAGAGTTAAGAATATATAAACACTAGAGATGTGCCAATCAGGTTTTTTCCTGCCGATTCCGATCACCCATGAGGGCCGATCACCGATACCGATCAACGATACCAATCACATTATTATTTTTTTAAATCATAAACACTACCGGTTACATTATGTGGAAAAAGGAACCATGAATTCACCTTAATTTCGACAAAAACTTGTTTTTAATGACTTTTTCCAAGAAAAAAACAAAACAGGCATTCTGCAAATTGTACTGCTATCAATAATACTATCTTTAACAGACTGATAACATATGAAGGCTCTGAAGAGGCTAAATAATGCAAAGAGTCAAAATAAAACCTCTCAACATTGCAAAAAAAATTCCATTATAAAACTTAACATTCAAAGGCAAATTGAACCCTCCGTTCAAGACCTTTCATCCCGGCGCTGCGTGTCCCGAGGCCGAAACATCGTCAGAGACCCTTCACACCCACAGCATGGATGGTTCTCCCTGCTGCCCTCTGGAAAGAGGTTTCGAATCATCCGGTGCAGGACATCCAGGTTCCGAAACAGCTTTTTTCCACTTGCCATCAGACTGCTGAACTCCCAACCGTATTGCACTTGAAAATCTGGTCTCCACATTATATCTGCCTCTTGCACAGAACAAAGAACTCTTTTACTGTTATTCCTTCACTCTATATTTTCTATATTTATATACATATTTACTGTCCTGAGCTGTATGCAACGAAATTTCGTTTTGTATTCACCTTGTGTATGCAATATGACAATAAAGTTTTAACTACTACTACTACTACTACTACAAATACAGGATCCATTACAATAAACAATCCAAAGTTACTGAATGAAAACTTTCTGATAGCATGGCGGCTAGCTGATTACTGCTAGTTCTGAGTGGCTGTTTCTGACTGAGCAGAGTAATTATGCAGAACTGGGAGGAGATCGATTATTTTTTCAGAGATTATCTGTCATGTTAGGACAGTGAAAATTTTAATACTTTCACTGTATTAAAACTACGTATACGTATATGTATGTAATACGTATGTATGTAATACATACGTATTACATACATTTAATACGTATGTAAAATAAATTTTTTTAGGTTAGATGCTGCAGCTTTAAGCAGAGGTTCGGTGTGAGAGTCACTACCAGGTGGAGCAGGAGCAGAAGCGGAGCTCCGTCTGTGAAATATTACTACCTGTAGCACGTAGCAGCGGTTCAACAGCGAGAGCAGAACCAGCGTCTTACACGAAGACTTAAATAATTTTGCGGGTTATTTGTTTAGCTTTCTGACCGTCATGCTAATCCGGGTGAGTGTTTGTAGCTGTGCGCTGCTTTACCTGCTATCTGATCCTCCATATGTCTTTTTTACTGCAGTGAGCCTCGATGTAGCCAAACTCAGTCAAGCATGGCATTGTTTTTATGCCATATTAGATTCGTCGTGTTGATGCATTTTGACGTGCTTCACCCCATGTGCTTCAATTTTCCGCCGCAACACGCAAACTTCCCCAGTCACTCAGTGCGTTATAGTTTCACGTCGCTTAGGATTTGTTGCTGCGTGTTTGCGCAGTGTGAAGGAAAGAGGAGACGAGCTGCACACGCAGGCTGCAAAATGACAAGCAGGTGATCGGGTTGTGTGATCGGCAACAAGAGACCGTGATCGGCGATCACCGATCATACACTTTTTCACGGAAATCGGCCGATTATGATCGGTGGCCGATCGATCGACACACCTCTAATAAACACATTTTCACTGAGACTTGTAATGTGTATATATATTTTACATTTTAAATGGACATTTGTGACTGTATACAGAATAGACAGGCAATATTGCAGCAAGCAATATTTGGTAATTGCGAGGGAATGCAAAATAATTTTTTTTCTCCAAAATCAAATCCAAATGATTGAAACTTCAACAGAGTCCAGACTCCAGCAAGCAATAATTTCTAAATATCAGAGAGTCCAGACCTTCTGGACGAAGTATAGAGGAGAGCAAGAGACTGGTTTTTACAAGGCTGGGACCAAAGCTGACTTCTACTGCTTCATAACAACTCTCTCCATCTGTCTTATCTACCTTTAAATCTAATCACATTTAAAATGGGTAGTTATTTAAACATTCTAGTTTTGTACATAGGAAAGATTGACTGGACACCAATCACCTCTGTCTGGCAGTCACTGAACACAGAACATGAAAAGTGCAATAAGCCATTGCTTCTTTTTTTGTTTTGCTTTCTACAGCACCCTGCCTCAATATCACCCAGCTGAAACACTTGATCTGCTCTCACTGCGAGTTTGAAAAGAAACATCATTAGGGTTGCTTCAATTACAACCTTGATTTTTGCCTTCATCAGACAAAAAAAAAAGACTACCTACAAATTTCTAATCTTGTCAAGAAATGACAGAAGACCACCAACACAGTAGGACTGCAACTCATCTCCACCATAACAGCACATGGCCAGATGCCTAATGCTTGTCAAGCGTATGACAATCATCAGCGCTGAAAAGCTGTGGCTGGTTTTCACACTGAATAACAGCTTCTGCTCATGCGTTCCTTTAAAGAAGATGTGATGAATCGTAGGGCGCCGCGCCAAAATGAACAGAAATGTGTCCCGTTCTGCTGTGAGAACGAAACCAGCTTCTCACATTTCCCGTGGCGGCCTGCACTACTTTGCTACTGATGGATGAAAAGTGGCAGAGCACTCCTGAGAACACACCTGAAGAACAGCAGGCGGAAAGTCATGAATACATGTGTGTATGTGGGTTAACAAGTGAATTGTTCACCGCAGGTGTACAGCTCCTTGGACAACTACCAAACTCTTGGGAATGTTCAACACACAGACACTAATGTTGTGTGTGCGTGTGTGTGTGTGTGCGTGTGTGTGTGTGTGTGTGTGTGCGTGCGTGTGTGTGTGTGTCCATTTGTCAAGCGAATGAGGTAACTGGAGGCTTACATCATGCATGAACTGTCACACAGGTTTTCCTAGAATCAACTCTTCCTAATTGTACCTGACAGAGTTGTGCACCCGCAATCCCAACGCCGAGCAACCGGAGCGGAAACTCACCGAATCCCTTTTGAGAACTCCCAGAGCCGGTTTGCTAAAGCACCATACGTGCTCTTTCTCTGCACCTGTGATACCCTATACACATGACGGCATACAGAAATGGATATCTGAGGCATATATGGTAGAGTGGAGTACATGTGCGCGGCTGAATGTGCGTCATGTTCCCGTCCAATTGCAGTTCTTGCTATGGAGAGAAAGTGGAGATGAATGACAACCAATTCATTGCTGGTCAGGAGACGGAAAAGGTTCGGGGAGGTGAGCACACCTGTCAAAAGTCCAACGGATTGTATATCTAAGAGCAGGACTTTTCCAGTTCTGGGAAAGACAAAGGAAATCATGTGTGTATACACAGGTGTGCGTTTGTATGCAAGTACATGATGCAGCGTGGGCAGTGTCAGCTTCCTCTGCCTGATTGTGTGTGTACCTTATCTGAAAAACAATATGCAAGTCTGAATAGCTGACATTCCTCCAGCTGGATGAGTCCAATCTGTGTTTTCCTCAAACATTCAACAAAGTGAGCCTGGCAGCTCGGCCTTGGGCAAAATATCAGTCGAAATGATGTGTCGAATGTTTTGGGTCTCATTTTCGGACGGGCGGTTCAAAGGCCTTGAGCACCGTGTTGAGGAATTTTTAAGTATTTAAATAGTCCAAACTGCTTACAAATATTTTTGGATTCAAAAGTGTTGGCAGCTCGCATAAATCTTTTCATTCCTGACACCCAGCTCTGTTTAGGAAAAAACTGAAACCTACCACTCGGCGGAGATTTATTTTTCTGGATCTGTTTGAGTGATCGCAGTTTCTCAGAAGGTTAACTCAAGGCAGGCACTCTAAAGCAAATACACAACAGAAAGAAATTATTTCAGGGTTCTGGGCTTGGCCAAAGTGTGATTACTAGTAAATTTTCAAAAAAATGTTTCTGCAATTGAAGACTCCCTCAGCTTACTCGGAGGCCATGGTTGCTGACAAGCACAGCGTCGTGTGCCATTATTTTTATTAACAATATCAACACCGCTATTATGTTATTTTGCTGATGCCTATATGCCGGGGAAAAAAAAATCCGCAGCGAGCTACTTCTTATCTGCTCGGAGACAAATTGAATTGACATTGTCTTGAGCAAATGTTTATTCAGCAAATGCAATGAAAATTGTTCTGAATATGACTCCTGCTATGCTGTCTCATATGGGTTGATATACGTTAAAATTAATCAGTGTGGAAAATCAGGAATAAGGCCACGCTGAGATCTTTGAGCTATTATTTTGGTTGTTTTTTCCTACTTAAAGCCAAACTGGAAACTGGAAAAGAAGCTGAGTTTTTGGTGGATGAGGTGTAGAAAGTTCAAGATCAAATTAACCACATGGAAAGTCTTTTATTTTTATAGTGCAATAGTTGGGACTAACGCAGGCCTGCTCGAGCACCATCCTTCTAAAATAATAGTTATCTTGGCTATAATTGCGTCTCGCTCGTTCTGATTCAACGTCTTTATCTGAAGCAACAGATCACACCACCTGACATCCGATCCAAAACTCACTGTCAACAAGTACGGTATCTCTACAAACGGCATAAAAAGCATGCATCAATAAAAATGCATGCTTTTTATGCATGAATTTTATATATATATATATATATAAAACAAAAAACATGACAAACAAAGCAGCTTGAGAAATGGTTGTAGCTGCAGGTTGCTCGATCATCGCAGGACATTTTTATGGCATTTGTCTCAGGCCAGCAGGGCTTCCATAGCAACTGAGCCTCGCTGGCACATGAAAGGCAATCCTAACACCGTCATGCATAAAATCAGCAGCGGGGAAGCGGATGGTGTGAGGTTTGTCTGAAAAAGTCAGAGCAATTTGGAAACTTTGTTGAACAGCAGTGGATGATGACATTAACCTATTTGCACACAGAACTAAGCTGGTGTGGGTAAAAGGTAATCTAATTGAGAACAGAATGTACATTGCGCTTATTTTATGAAGTTAGGTTGTTCCTCTCTTTTTAGCGTCTCCTCCTCTGTTCCCCCCATGGTGGGATTAGGCTGATTTCCTCACTATTTGGAGAACTCCAGTACTCTCTCTGCAGGTGGAAACCTGCCGGTTCTTAGCTGAACCCCAACAAGCCAATGCTTATGATATCGCTCCCTTTGTACTATACACAAAAAAACCAGCACAGCCAGCAATTTCACTTTGAGTAATGAAAGGTGGTTTGAATTTCCCCTTCGAGATACTGGAACCAGTTGGGAAACCGCAAGTATTTAAATGCAGGAAATCTTGATTTTATAAAATGTTAATATGATCTGCTCTGGGGACGAGCAAGCAGCAAGGCAAGGAGTGAACCCCCCCTGCTGCCCCCATTTAGCCCCTCTCCTGCTCATCTATTACACTCGGCTGAGAGAAGAGCTACAACAAAGGAGGAGAGGCCGCGTCGTGTCGGGAATGACAAAAACAGAAAAACAGGTGACAAGGAGGCTGAGTGGTATAAAAATGTCAGAGTCCATTTAGCTGCTCAGGAGTTCAATCCCCCTGACTCCACTTATAAATCATCCAAACATTCTGTCTAAATGACAGAGAATGATCAGACAGTTTAATGCTAATTTCCTCTCTCTTTATTATACATTACGTCTCTTTCCCTACCTTTACAGTTTCCATTTCTTCACAACTATCAGTTTCCACTTCCAAATGGCTATGTTGTAACTTTATAGGCCTGAGAAATTCAGAGCGCTGTCTCTTTTCTCTTCAGGTTCCCTCTCTGCACAGACAACATGTTAGATATGTGAGATTCCAGCGGAGGAAAAGCCTGGCTACTGCTGTGTGTGGAATTTTATGGACTATTTGGTCATTTTAGACCAGTAATAATTTAAAAAAGAAAAAAAAGGAGGATCAGTAACGACTGGTTTACAGAAAGTCAAATGAGGTAAATCTGGGATGTAGAAAAGCTTTAAGACAATATTATAACACTTATGAAGGGAAATTCTTTTACTATTAAATCATGTAGAAAAAGCATTGGCTAAGAATTATGTAGTTAAAAAGTGGTAAAAAAGATCCAATAGCTTATTTTTTATATATGACTTTATTGTCCACAACATATTATTGAAGCGACTGGAGAGTTGGTAGAACTCTCCGGTCCAGTACTCAACTGGTTCTGACAGAGATCAAGAATTTCTTTGTTTCAATAGGAAACTTGTCAACATGTGGGGTACCCCAAGGTTCAGTCCTGGGACCCCTCATTATTCAATACCTATACGCTTACACTAGCTCAAGTTATAGTAAGTTGTAAGATTGGTTACCATAATTATGCAGATAATACACAGCTTTACATTACGGTGTCACCAGGTGACTCAGAACCATCCAAGCACTGAACAGATGTGTCATAACTTCCTCCAGCTGAACAGAAACAAAACTGAAGTTATTATCTTTGGACCTAAAGCGGAACAATCTAGAGAGTTATTACAGCTGGAAACTAGAGATCAGACCTGAAATCTGGGTGTAAAGATGGAGTCTGACCTTAACCTTCAAACATAAAGACAATTACAAATTCGGCCTTCTATCTCCGTTTATTGATTTAGATGATGGCATTTGAGAAATTGTAATGTTGGTTACTAGTTTCATTATTCTATGTTTTTAGAATGTTCTTATGTTTTTATTGTGTAAAGCACTTTGAGCTACAGTGAATATTAATGAGATGCAATGTTGGGCATTTGTTTATTTTCAGGCCCCATTTTTTTCTTTTAATCTTTTCTTTCCCGTCTTAAAAAAAAAAAAAAGTTTAGTTTTTTTAAAAATATAACTACAGCGTGAGAAAATCTGAAAACCAAGAGAACTGCACACCTTTCAGCTGTATGGTGTGGTTCAAGTGAGAGGAGTCGAATCAGCTAATATTTAAAAGTCAAACTGGCCCAGTCAAAGTCCAGACAATCTAGATCAAGAGTTGAAAATTATTTGCAATCTGAGTGAATTCCAGTTGTTTTGCAGATTTTCTGTCCACAGATGTGAAAAGTTGTTTGAGAGATAATACCAACAAAAACTGGTTCTAGAAAATATTGAATAATGAAGGGAGAGAAAATAGCATGACACACTTTTTCAGATTGTTATTTTGAAATTGTTGTTCTGTGATGGACTCACAACCTCTCCTCTTCTTCATTCTTCGGTTCCAAACTTGCAGAACTAAATTTATGATTTAATAGCCATGTTCTTATTTCTCAAGTACACTGATGTCAATTTCCCTATTTAGTTAATGTTGCGTTTAAAAACCCCCACAAAAAAACCCCGCTGCAAATATCTGCTTCTAATTCCAAAATGAAGTGCTTTCAGTAAAAGATGTGTGCCTGGAGTGTCATCTTTTCAGCACTGCAGCATTTACACTCCCATTACCTGATTCCTTTTAACAGTCTTGTCGCATGTAATAATTCTTTGACAGATGACAAGAGAGGAGCGATATGGAAACCACATGTTAATCAAACCCCGTTTCCAATAGGCTGCTGCTGTAACGCTCTAATGTGAACGTCCATAGAAACCAGTCAGTCACATTTACCTCAGTCGGGAGTTAAAGACATGAGTTTTAAATATAAACAAACTGTGAAGCCAATAATGAAAGACTGGCACTACATACTGTTACCACACTGCATCATTAGCCAGAAAAGAATCTTTTTCACATTTCATTGGTGGGCAATAAAACATCCTCTTGTAGATCTTACACTGAGGCTTCTGTTTGTCTTGGAGAAGACGACAAAACAGTATCTCTTCGCCCCCTCCCCTCGCAGAATCTTTATCTGTTGGACTCTTCCTTCCCGGCCTAACCTTGTCCTTACTGTCTATCACTACATCTTCTCTGCCTCCCACATCCAAGTGCTCCAGTCCCTACTGTAACCCAATATGTGGCCAATCAGCAAGAGGCTTCGGCGTTGTGCTTGCTGCAGTCCTTGCAGCTGTGGGGGCCGCGCTCAAAAGTCGCGCAGCTGCAGCACCTTCCAGTGCCCTGCCTCTCCTGGGCCAGCAAGCATAAACAGAGCGAACATCTGCATCGTAGGTGGAGCGACTGTGGGAGTCCAAGAAGAATGAGGGAGATAAGCCATGATGAAAAGCAGAAGGGAAAGGAGGAGGGAACGTAGCTTAACATTAAGGGGGGATAATTTTTTTGGGTAAAAATAGCCATGAAGGAGCTGAGAAAGTAAGAAAATTGGGTCCGTCTTTCATCTCTGGACAAAAAAACAAAACAAAAATAAAAAAACCCAGACATTTTTTTTATTAATAATAGGAATCTTAATAACAACACATAAATAAGAATTAAAACTTTGTTGTTGAATTTCCCTCCCTAACTGTCAAAGCCCTTGAGAAACATTACATCGCTGCAACAATGTGCCGTTTTATCCTAATCTACTTTTTTATTGGACTTTTAATGAATTCTTGTAATATATCGCAACAGATGTGGATAAATCATCTCTTGGTCTACAGCTGCTTTTTATAAATAAGAAACAACAATAGTATAAATCTAATAATAAGAATGGCATTTATTCATTTGAAAAAACAGGATTTAGATGCTGAGAAAGACAATTACAAAAATGGAAGGTTTCAAAATGAGCAACAGTTGCTATGACAGCATTCCGTTATGGCTTTAGGGGGGAACAAATGAGCTTAAATTAATAAATCGGGTTCCATCCTTTATTCAAAGTAATTATCTGGACAGTGAGGCGGTGGGTAGGAAGACGGGGGATGAGTGATGGGAGGAAAACAAGGATGTTCTAACCCCCACCGAGGCCCTGCAGGCTCAGTAGCCGCAACAGACCTGCCAAAATATAACCTCATCTGGGGTTGAAGGCACCTGGCTATTCACACCAGAGCGCGGAATGACTTCCACAGCTGTCCGAGCATGTATTACAAGTTTGGAGAGACAGCAGAGGTCTCGGTCATTCCGTAACACGAGTCCTGACAGGGGAATCGCGATGGCGCGCAGCCCAGATCTAAAACCGTTTGCTGCTCTTTCAGTGCAGGTGATGTTAGGCAGGGACCTGGGAGAGGAATGTGTGCATACTCTTCTCGTCTTACGTCTTACAACCCCAACCTCGCAGCAGACATCCCAATACAACTGAAGCAATAAAGATATACATGCAACACGAAGTTGCTTGATAAATCACGAGTCTCGCTTTGTTGCGGTTTTATGGTGAAATAAAAAAAAAAAAAAGATCAGGGGTTTGTATGAAAAGCAGAAACTGAGAAAGTGTTGAGTGTTTGTGTTGGTGACATGTGCGAGCCCCATGCTACCTGCAGGACGTCCCCCAGGTCAGCCGTGCTTATTTCAGGGTCCTCGGTGGTGTTGAAAGGGATGGGCGTGATCCTGACAAAGGTGAGAACGCGCGGCTCAGGGTACCGCCACAGCATCACCCCGGGGCTGTCTTCGGTCTCACTGTAGAACATGACCTCATGGGGTCCCGGCAGCTTCTGGGATCCTGGGAGACAATATGAAAAACAATAACTACAAACTGGATGAGCCGGTACAAACAGAAGGATAATCAGGTGCACAGCAACAAAACAGAAAACATGAGTCCTTATGCTGCAAGGAAACAAAATGAAGGTCTAAGAGATGCACCATATCAATCAGCTCTATACTGCACGGAAAAAACAAAGTTCTTAATGGGGCCACATGGAAAAAAAAACTTTAGAAAAAGCATTTGTAAGCCAAATTACACAGGAACATCAGATGCAACATGTCTCATTAGCAAGAGTCCTGCGAATTTAACTAAGTCAGATTTTGAGCAAACTTTTAAAATGTTACAAAAAAAAAAAAAAAATCACAAAAAGTAACAAAGTGGAAAAAAATTAACTCTTCTCCGGAAAAACCAAAAAACTCCTCAAGCGATCAAAATCATTTTTACAAAACTGAGGAAGTTATTTTGAATTTTGCAGTTTCCATCAATGTTTTGTAAGGAGATACTTCAAAATCTGTCTTAACAAGAAACACACTTTAATGGAAACACTTATAGAGCCATAAACAACTACATTTAGTTTAAACTCATGTCCACAGGAGTTTCAAGAGGTAGATATAACCATGACTTTCTGCAGTAGTCAGTGAAGACTGAGGCTTTCTTGTGAATTAATTGGATTAGTGTTTGGAATTTGGTCTAAATTATCACAACCTATTACTGAATATGAACTGCAGAGTCACTTCCAATCCAGACTGTCAGACTTTTAAAGGTCTAAATGCCGTCAGTCACAGTTAGTCCTCTGCTGATTACATATTTCAACATTAGAGACAGTAAGGAATCTTAGTGACGAGGTTTGGAACATCCACAAAGAAGAATGAAGAGCTTGAAGTGCATGAAGTAAAGAAAGCTTAACTAAATAAGCTCACGCTATAAGAAAAGATACACAATGGACCTAAAATCTAAAGTTGTAGACAATTAAAACAGTAAACACAATTTGAAATATTTTATTTGGATTTCTGGTGGAATGTTTAAACAAATTGTTCGTATTTCCTTCCTTAGAGATCAGTCAAAACTCGTGTCCACTGTTGCACATAAGAAAAAAAGAAATCTGGAAACCCTGGATCTGCATTTTCTGAATGTTTATGTGTGTCAGAAGCTCTCCATAAACAACGTACCTTAGTAAACATTGTTGCCATTCTGTAAACATGTACTGATTAAACCGGGCCAAGCACCTGCAGCAGCTGGACAGCACAGGGCCGAAGCTCCTGAGTGATGTTTGACTTACGTCTCAGCTGCTGTTTGGGACCCGTGTTTATTCAGGAAAGAGAAGAAGGCAAACAGGGAACTGCTGCTTTTGTCTGACCCACTCTGCCTGCGTCCAATTTTACTCTTTGCAGTGAGAACTTTTTCACTGGTAACTTCAGACTAGTTAAAAAATTGTGGATGAAAGAAAGAACGAAAGAACGAAAAAAAGAAAGAAAGAAAGAAAAAAAAATATTTTGCTGTTTTGTTTGCTCTATTTCTAAGGGTGAGTGAGTCACTGTCTCACCCACTTACCCTGTGAGTGAGTGAGACAGTGACTCTCCCTTCTCTCTGACCACCTTTCATTTACGTTTTGCTCATGTAACCCAGCCATGTCTGAGCTGCACCCTGGGGACACCCGTAGCCCGTCTCTGTACTTTGGGGCACTGACTTTTCTCACTGCTGACAACATGTTGCAGACAGACTGTCCTCTTGGTTCCAGTTCACCACTGTACGTTCTTCAGCCTCAGCCAGAATATTAAATGCATCAAAGAGCAGTGGAACAGTGCAACAAACAAAGACTCAACCACAGCTGACAGAGTGGAAGGCTGGGCTTCAGCCAGAGAGAAGTTTGATCCTCTGTGTATGTTGCTGTGAGTGTCTGTCTGTGTGTGTGAACACAAAGCACAAAGAAATGGAATAAACACAAAGTTACTTAGAGTGGAAACAGGCGGACATGCCTGATGAAACTTCTTTTAACAGAGAGCTTTGATCTAACTCGGTTTTAAGCTAATACGCATCTTAACTGACTTTTAACTTCCTAAGTTTTCAATTTTTAGTTGAAATAATAATTAGTTTTATTTTGTTTAGAAAAGAAATGCACTGGACAGTCGATCATGACAGGAAACAAGCTGGTGTCTTAATGTTACGCTATCTCCTGAACAATGTGCTTAAAAAGGACAATGTACCTACCTTTAAAAAAATATCATCCAAAATGGAAAAAAAGTATGAAACAACTGCAAACCCACCAAGAAAAGTGATGTGGCAACCTACTCTTCAGGTAATCACACAAGCAGCTATGACTCATGGTGACTCTGGAAGAGCTCAAGAGATAAATAGCTCAGGTGGGAGAATTTGTTAACATGACAACTTTGACTTGGCCTCTCTGTAAATCTGGGCCCGTATTCTAAAACAATCCTAAAAGAAGCTCATGGTTTAGGAAAATTCTAAGAATTTCTGAAGATCTAAGATTTTTCTTTAAATTTTACCTTGGTAAGGTTGAAGCTATTCACAATGAACCTTTGACCTTACGGAGATCAGAAAGTAACAAATTGTTAGGAGTGAGGACTTTTACTGAACGTACCTGCGTCTAAAGCCAGACAGATGGCAAAAAAAACAGACAGAAAGATACTGTCCATAAAATGGATAGAACTGTGACAAGAGCAGGCACTGCATGTTGATGCCTTGGGGCGGCAAAGTCAATTTTGCATAGTGTCATCATCATGACAGGCTTTTCTTAATCCCGTCTAGATTCCATTATTAATTTTAATCCACTGTTTATTGGGGGCATATGTTTTTTTTTGCCTGTTATTTTGTTTTGTGTATCAACCAATCACAACCAAAAGTGCCCTTATTGATTTATTTCAGAAAGAATCAAAACATGAAAGCTACCAGGTCACACTGTATAGTGAAGATATTTGTCTGACGGCATTATGAGTTTGGTTTTTTTGTTTTGTTTTTCTGGCAACATTTGGTCCAAACTCCTTACTAGTTGGTGGCTGTAATGATCTATGGAGTTTTTTTTGCCAACCACCATTAAACAAGTAGAAGGATCCCTTGAAGACACACCTAACAACGGGATCAATCACACCTAGCGACGGGGTCAATCACACCTAACAACGGGGTCAATCACACCTAGCGACGGGGTCAATCACACCTAACAACGGGGTCAATCACACCTAGCGACGGGGTCAATCACACCTAACAACGGGGTCAATCACACCTAGCGATGGGGTCAATCACACCTAACAACAGGGTCAATCACACCTAGCGATGGGGTCAACGACACCTAGTGACGGGGTCAATCACACCTAGCGACGGAGTCAACCATCCCTGCATTTATCATTTTGATTTAACATCCACTTGATAACGGGACATGGAAATTAGCTGCCAGGCTAAAATCTCATGTATTTACATGTAGATGTTCATTAATATGTACTGTCCCAGTTTTAAAAATAAACTTGAACTTATACACTTCGTGTTGTTCTATGACAGTGGTTATAACATAAGAAATATGACAATATTGTTTAGTGAATGAGAATTTACCTGAGTCCTGAATGTACTGAAAGTTTCCAGTGCGCAGGTCGTCTGAGCTGTGCTCTGTCCTGGGGGAGGGAGCGACGGGAGAGGGGGGAGGCTGGGTGTGACAGGCCTTTCCCTTAGACCAGCTATCATTAGAATCCTCTTTTTGAAGATGGAGGTAGTTACGAAGATGCTCTTCAACCAGTATCAGGCAGTTCAAATGTTCCTGACCCCAAAAGACCTGTTGGGAAAGAACAAGAGAAAGTTGGGTCAGCTATGAAAAGAATGCCAACATATAAGATCAGATAGCAAAGAAGGAAAGGGAGTTCTTCTGAAAATGATAATAAAAAAAAAGTTGCAAAATAACCCTGACCAATATTTCATTTCATAAGGAGCATGGATCAGGAATAGCAATTCCTTTGCCAAAGCAAGGAGTCAAACAGTCAGGGTTGGCCTCCACAGTGCCCTTTCACAACCTCACTGAGATTACACAACAGCACCTGATTTTCTCCTCACTCACCCATGGCATTCCCCTTTTTATGCGCCATCAAAGTGAGTGTGCCTGAGATTTGAACCAAGGGTTTGGAATATTTGAGTCAAAGATTTCACACACAGAGCTGCCTGCGTGCTTGCCCACCACTTACTAACTTGCGAGAGTGGGTTGTAACTAAACTCTAAAAACAGGAAAATTTGGGGATTTTTTTTCCCCCCAGGTTTTTGGAAACGGAGCCCTAAAAGGGGGAAAAAAATCGGAAGGAATTCCGGTGGTTTTGATGCAGCAATTGATCAAAACACCACAAACTGTAATATTTGGAGAGGGAAATGTATGATTACATATTAAGTGTTGAGTTGGAAGTGATTTCCCTGTTAATGGACATGCAATAAAAGCATTAAGGAAACCTGAACATGAGTAAGGGTGTTCCCCCTGTAGAAGTAATGTGGAATTTTATTTAGAGAAAAATGTGAACTGTTAGTCACATAGAAAAGGGACTTTTCAGTTTGCATTATGTAACTTCTCACAAGTAAAAAAGAAGAAAAAAAAAGGCGGAAGATCACCTCAGGCTATAAATAGATTTACTATATTCCACTACTTAACCAGAAGATATGACTCAAAGCTAAAGAAGTCCCCATTTCAGCCCTGAGAAGACAGAATCGTCTGCAAAAATGAAATATAACTGCAGATTTTAAGTGTTGTCAGATTGCAAAATTGATATAAAATGTATCTTTCGGAACGAAGACAGTTCCAGCTACAATATCCTCACAGAAACATGGAGTGACTCTCACTCATTCTCACTTTCTACCAGGTGCAGAGGCATGTATCTAACCCTAACCCCCGTGAGCTGAAGCTGAGCGGGGAAATAAATCTCATGATTTAGAGAGATGAACTGATGTCATAGCCGCACAAACCTGCAGCAGACCTCCCTTCAGGTCCAGAAGCAGCTTAGGGGGGCCGGGCTCTGGTCCAGGGCTGCCGCTGTGCCGGCACCACCGAGCTTCCAGGGAGCTGCTGCAGGAAAAGGGCCCCAGGAACACGTGGCCCCGGTCCCGGAGTCCCGTTTTCACCAGCGCGTCTTTCACCGTCAACAGCACCGACGCAGACTCAACTGGGTCTAAAAATGCAACACAAAGATTTAACAAAATCTGTTCATTTTTGGCAACGCACGCACAGAAACAAACAAAGTCAGTTAGTAAATGTGCAAAGTTATACGAGGAATTATCTTTGTTTTTACAGCTTGTGCTGGCTCAGTGCTAGAAAAGTAGTGCAATTACGATCACCAGGCTGGGTAATTTGCTTCATATATTCAATGTGGCACCACTGGATGAGAAATGTCACTTTCCAGAATAAAGAGCTGGTTTTGGAAACAGCATAAAGATGTTCATGTCATCCAGTAAACAGCAACACATCCACTCAATCAGGACGAATCAGAAGGCAATTGTTTAACATTGAAGGTTGTTCTGCAGACAAGGTTGAAGGTTGTTCTGCAGACAATATAATTCAGCTGACTGACAAAGATGTTAGTGTTCAATAAAATGTCCTAATACCAACCATGCTAATCATGCTAATTAACACCACCTGAAATCATAGTAAAATCTTGTGTGGAGAGACGTATAGCACCAACTGCTGTCTCAACACCTGCTTCTGTATAGTCACGACAAATAAATAAATATTTAACAAAAATATCTGTAAAAAAATCAGTTATACGTTTTTTCTTTCCAGATATTAAAATGAATACAGCCATTTATTTTGAAGGATTTTGTACATTCCATTTTGAGATGTGCAGAAATGACATGCTGTTCTTTTTAGTTGGATTTAATTTGTTTGGATACCTTGGCGACACAGCTCTGTAACATTTTTGAGAAATCCTTTTTTTATTTTCCCATAAATATTGAGCTGATTTTCAAGTCCAGAACGTTGAAAAGTAGTACTTTATTGTATTTTGAAGTTCCTTTAGAAAAATCTGATCTATCCAATACTAGAGTCTGCATATCAGAACTCACAGGAATCCGAGATTGTAGATTGACCACAAATTGGCCATCGAGTGGAAAAACAACTGTTAAACCTGAATGAGCTGACCTCTGGAGAAAGGTTGCTTCTTACACTGGTATATACATGCCATGGATAAACCTCACTGCTTTCAGTAACAAGTGGCTTCGCTGAGCTTGGGGTTCACTTGGGGTAAGAGAAGGATAAATAGGGCTTGAGAGAGAATGGAAGGGAATATGAAGGAGCTGAGGAAGGAGGTGATAAATGACAAGATCAACAGATACAAACGAAGATGATGGGAAAAAGTGTGAGTCAAAACTAAAGGGTTTGAGAAAGTAGTGATGGATGACATGATGAAATGACACACAGGAATACTCTGATCTTTCCAGGCTTGGTGGATTGACTCAGAACATCTTATTAAACATGAGAGTGCACTAACACAACAGGAGTGATGCAGTCAAAGAGGGCCTTGCTTGTATAAAACAATCTGGGGGAAATATTACACTGGAATGACTCATCTCTCTCAGGAAAAACACTGTTGATACAAGCTGGCGGTTTACCTGTTAATAACTCCTGGTGATACAGCACAGACAGAGTTGTTGGATTACTTATTGGACTTTGGACATTGGGCTTATTTTCATGGCCAGGATTTATTAGACAGCCCAAGGGAACTCCCAAATGGGCCCGTTTAATCGAGACTCCCTAACAAATGTATATATGAGCAAGTTTAGGTTAAGTGAAGGCGTACATCGGCACACAAACACAGAAAACTACATCCAAATGGCTGCGTACTGTACATGCAGATGTAAAAACAAACGGACTTCACACCCAGGTGAACAAGTGGAAACACATATTCACACGCGTACATTCTCCCTCGCACGGGGAATGAGCAGCAAAACAGCTTCTCCTGTCTCACTGTGCGTCATTTACAGCTCAGTTGACCGCAGCATCCTGGTGCGAAAGCCAGCAGCAGCAGCCAGCATGCTCCATAATCAACGAAGCTGGGAGTGGTTTTAATGGGGGGAATCCCTTTCTTACTGGCTTTATTCTCCTGTCCAAGTCAAATAACAGTCCGAGGCAAGTTTCTCCATCCTCCCTGTATCTGTTTTTCCTCTCTATGACCAAGCTGCCACCCCAGCTTTGCCATCAAAGATGTGACAGCCAAAGGACATTACTGCTAGAGTTTGAAGGTGTTGAGTGAATGTAAAGATATACAACAAAAACCGACGGACAAATCGCTGAACCATTAGAGAGAAGGTGCCATCTTTGGGCTTGTTACTGTATCTATTAATTTCTCAATTTAACTAGAAGTTTTTCGCAGTATGAAGCATATGTACAGGTTGCAAGTTCATCTGACATAAGCCACCGTGCACATAGATTAACTTACACTAATAGAAATTTAAGGCTATTTTCACTCCTGACAGTCCCGTAGACTCGATTCGTCTGGGCTTCAAAATTGCAACATTTGTTACATTTTCAGTTGGTGTAATTTATTTTCACACTGCACTGTGTCAAACTCACCAAACTCTTTGAACAACCTGTTTACCTTCATGCCTGTGGTGGCGCTACACCAAGAACCACAACACAAAGACACTGACTGTAACTTCCTCTTTCACAAAATGCTAACAAAAATGGATTGGTGTTAGATTATAGAGGTTGTAGAATCTCTCTTTTGTCGTCGATAAAGGACCACAAGCTGTTTCTCCCACTAGCTCTACACTCACGCCTATGTTTTGGTCATAGATACCCAGAATGCCCTACACTATAGTTTGCCTCCAGCCTTTTGTGCGGTATCCAATCCACTTGGCATTCGCATGTGCATTCTGAGCTCACTATAACAGACTGAACCAAGACCTAGGCTTGAAGGGCAACTAGAGTTTTTGGTGCACATTCACACCTCCCCAAACCAACAGGGCAGCGAACGAACGTTAGATTAAAGCGGACTAAACGGAGCCAGTGTGAATGCATTCCAAGACTCTCCAGTTGACCTTCACTCTAATATGAATGTTTTGGTCTTTAAGATGAAGTTGATGTATCCCGTAAAATTTAAACACGGCTACGCCTTGCAGTGAAGTGTTTAAAAAAAAAAATAAATAAATTAAAAAAAAACTTTACAAACTACAGCTAAAACACTGCATAGACAAAAGAAATAGCAAAGGTAAGAAATAAATTTGAGGGGAAAATCATGTTGCTAAAGAGAGGAAGAAAAATGAAGTCCAACAACATTTTAAAGCATCTTCCCCTCCGAGACATTAGGGTAGGAAGTAAAAGCAGGTTGTAATCAGAAGCTGGTTGAGTACCTTATAGACAAGAAGCAGGGATTAAGTTACTTCCTCATTTTTAGTTTTCTATTTCACCTTACTACATAGTTCATAGATCCATCTTCTTCTATGGCAGGACTTATTCCATCCACTACATGTACTCAGACTGAGTAGACTTCCCTGTCTGGCTGCAGTCAAGGCCTGTCTCCTATATAAAATATGTGTTGCATTACGAAGACATCTGATATTGTGAAACTCAGTGGGATTTTCCGCTACTTCTTTGGGAAACCTATGCATATATTTTAAATTCATAAAAACTACACCTGCGCGACTAATGCAATAACTTGTCGGTAATCAAGTGTACATGCACATATCCCCTGCAGGCTGACGTTGTGAATAAAACAGAGGAGAAACCTTCTGGGTGGTGGGAAAAAGGGTGGATGGAAATCATCCTAAAGTAAAATCCATCTATGGCAAACACCCGGGTAAGATGAGATAGGATCGGAGACTGATTTACCGTGTCGGTTTCTCCCTGGCAGCCGTTATCTGACCACTGCCTGGCTGATTTATGCCCCACCGTGTACTGGTATCAATTAGTAGAAACCTAAAGGAGTCATTACATAACTAGTAGAGGCCCCTCAAGACCTTCTGGGATGCTAAGAGTAATGGCAGTAATATACTGTCATTCACCACAGAAATACGCTATTCACTCACCACAAGACCACTATAGGTCACTAGAGGAAACTGGTTTTGTCGAAGAGGACACCGTCAGCCAAAATGGCACGGCGCAGGAAGCCGTGTGTCATCCAGCCAATTACAAATACAGAGCTGATGATTGGTGATGAGCAACATATGAGTTTCATGACATAAACCACGCATGAGCTAGATAACAGATATGAGTCTTTAAGTCTGAATATAAGACCAGAATGTTAGAATTTTAGTCTGCATAAGATAAACTACAGTTTAGGGTTTGTCTATTTGTTCCCCTTTGTTTATCACAAATGATATAACAATGATAGCTGGATACAAGACGTTTCCACAGTTCAAGCGTGATGACTGAGTAAATATCAAAAAAGCGTTTTTATCTCTGGCATTTTCTATGGTTCTTTTTTTTATACTGCACCTAACAAGAAATATGTCTGTTCAGTATAGATCTGACTGTGTAATGCCGAACAAGGTGTAAATAAGAGTTTCCTAGAGAATGAAAGAAGAAAGCCAAAGAGAGAATTAATTAATGTTTATATGTAGACATGCTTATTTGATTTAAGAGCTGGGTTGCATGTTTGATCACCTGTCAGTGTTTTTTTAGAATGACGTCATTAGTTGGTTATCTGTTTAGTTATAATGAAGAATAAAACTTATGGCTTAACTGGACGATAGTCAAGTAGTAATAGCTTTTGTTTTAGTACAAATTCAACAATTTATTCTTACAAAAAAAATGGGAGCCCTAAAAGTTAGGCTGGATATAAGTAAAGCAAGTCATTATTACTAAATTAAATAACCTTGGAGAAAAGAAATAGTCAGATTTAATATGCAATAAAGGCTTAGAACAACATTATGGTCATAAGTGTTATAAACACCGTCATACAAAGCACTGTTACATCCTCATTTGTAAGTAGCTTTGGATAAAAGCCTCTGCCAAATGCATAAACATAAAGCTCTGTGAACCTAATCCAAACTCACATCTCCAGCTGCAACACACACTTCATTTGTTCAATTGCTTAATCAGCAAAATTAGCCAATCAAATGGAAGCAACTCAACACATCTGAGCATATAGGTGTAGTTAGGGCTGCATGGTGAAGTTCAAACAAAGCATCAGACTGATGCTCTAATAAGAAAGAAAATATACAGTGAGCTTTATTGTTTGGATCAAAATGCCTTATTGATGTGCAATGGTGCATTGAGAACAAGTAGTTGCCCTCCGATGATTTATCTTCCCCAGATGATTAGAACCAATACATCAACTAAAGGCCGAGAGAATGTTCCTTTCAGCAAAGCAATCATATGATCATAATTTCAAAAAATGGTTTTGGGAAAAATACAAAATAAATAAAAAAATTGAAAAAAAAAAAAGGCAACATACATATTAAGCGTCTTTTGTGTTGATTCACAAAAACAGGGTTTAAAACGACCAACAGTGGGTCCACAGAAGCAAAGAACTAAGGAAAAGGTTTTGCACATGTGTTTCCCCAATACCATGCACCAACAGCAGTGTGTGTGTTTTAAAGGAAGTCAGGGGCACAGTAAGAAAGAGAGCTGAGAGATTAGGGAGGGTCCCGTTTCATGGACATCTGTTCTCCCTCTTTTGCCCACCCTCCTCCTCTCTTCTGTTGAACTATAAATGCCCCCCTACCTTAGGGAGCGGTGAGCCACGGATGGAGCTAGGAATGCAGGGCTTCCACTTGCTTTTCATTAACACAGGATCTGGTAACACACCTCACTGTCAACCTAATCCCCGCTCTCTCCATCTTGTCCCCTGGCTGAAGGGCTGCTAGCCCAGGTATGGAGCCCCAGATGTTTCATGGGAGGCGAGGGGGTTAGGGGGTATGGGGGGTGCTGATGAAGCCAGGTTGGAATGGGGTGATTGGAACGACAGAAATGGAGAGACTCTGAGTACTGATCACATTGAGCAGTATTCTGTTTCAATGTCCATCCTGCATTACAGAAAATCTCATGTCGTTCATCCAGCCCTCTCTCTTTTCTGCCGTCCAGCTTTTTCTTATCCTGAGTTATGTCCCTCAGTAGCCCATCTATTCTATTTTCAGTCAACCAATTAGTTCATTAAACCTTTTATTTTCACCAACTACTTATAAAACACCCTTTGAATTATTGTTGCATCACTTCCTTTTCTTTGTCTGTTTTTTTGTTTGGCTTTAAACAAAAACATGACCCTGATACCTGTTCAATATCTGGCCCATTAGTCTTAGTTTGCCATTAAAGACCAACAGAGAAACAACAGCAGAAGCAGTAGTGGTATTCCACTCTTCCGTCCAACATCTCATGTACAGCCCCTCTCAGGGGGGTACTTCCAGCTGACTTATTACGCCAGCTCAAAGGCTCAACCCTAGTGAACAGAATCCTGACCTTAATCTCTGGAAAAAAAACCCAGGTATCCTTTTTTTTTTTAGGAATGGAGTAGAATGAGTGCCGAGTGATGGAGTTGGTGCAGTTGAGGCTAAAAGTCAGCAGATACATCTATTGTCACCAGAGATCAGGCTGTGTAATTGGAGACAGTTTGTCTTCTTCGATGCCAGTAAATCTGGAGCCATTATTTGTCAAAGCCCTCAGGGGAACTAAGCTAAATATTTATCAGATATCTACAGTGTCTTAGAAATTAATTCGTACTACGGCTGGGACTTTAACTCACTTGTTTCAATTAGTTAATTACATAGATTTTAATGCAACTACTCTAGTTTTTTCTCTCATTTTTTCCATTGCGAGCCAGAACCTTTGTATTAATAGGTTTCAAAGTAGTTCCATGAATAATCAGGAATTTTTGAAACACTAGAAAGTTGAATGAATATAACAGCACTTTGCACAAATTGGATAGTTGATTGGTTTTAAAAACAGACTGAAAGCAAATGTCTTTGTTAATGAGCTCATATGTCTATTTATTCAATAATTTTGCTGCAAAACGGATTTTTGATTTCAGAATGTTGATTATTTTGTTGATACATGTTAATCTATTAGTTACAGGCCCTGCAATTAACTCAGTCCAACCATTAATTGAAATATTTTTTGTAATGAAACTCTAATTTACAGTACAAAAGAGCTTTCTCCATGATTTGGGTGTCTCTACCAAACCTCCACACACAACAGATTTATACTGATATTACAGATAAACTATATTTACCAATTAGGTGACTTCTGAAGGCACTCCATTGTAATATGTCTAATTACGGTCTATCAGAGTAAATGAGGTTGGTATGGAAATGAATGCCAAACATTTTTGGATTTTTACTTGTAAAAAAATTTTTTTTCTTAAAGAATTGTTTTCCTTCTGCTTGGTTTATTATACACACTTTCAAATAAAAGAAAGTTTTGAGCTTGTAATGTGACAAAATGTGAAAGGGAATAGAAACTATTTGCTCTTCTGGTCTGTGGCTACCACAACGGATACACTGACACTGCCGACGACCCATTTCGTTTTAGATACAAAGATGGTAGAAACACAAAACGACAAGAGGCCACTCACCCCTCAGGCTTGATGTGGTTCAATCTACATAGCTTAAGGTGAATAGAGTGCTGTAAGAAAAGATAAGAATTGTTTAGTCTGAACCCTAGTTTGTAAGGGACTGTATGTGGCTTCTGGGTAAGTAAGACGTACTATCCAGAAGCCCAGCCTGTGGTAGAACGTCCTTAAGGTATAATGTTGGATCACAAGAAAGTCACTTAATCTTTCTTTTTAGCTGCAACAATAACCAGGATGTTAACCTTCCTCTGGTGTTAGCTTTCTGCTGCCATCTGTAGTGTTAGCGGGTCATTTTGGACCCGTGTATTAAATCAGCCATAAAATGCCCTAAAAACAATCTTTTATCATCTAATGTTTTTCTTAACTCTTGTTTAGCTAGTTGGGCTCCCTTATCCATGAAGAGATTGGTTTTAATATTTTTTTTGTGGCCCCCTGGGCCTTTGTTTTAACAAAATACCCCTCGTTTTCAATGTCTAAAAAGTGGTCAAATGAACCTTAAGAGAAGAAGGCAACAAAATAATCAGTTGTTCTGTTACCTGAGTGTAACTGAGAGATATTAAAACACATTTCTTAAATGTTCAACAAAAAAAAGATTTAAATTTTAATATTATCAAGCTTGTCAGATTTTGCTCTGGTGTCTCGATTGTCAAATCTGAGGACTCTTGAGATCATCTGAAAGGTCCGAAGAGACATTGTTGCCCGGAAAATATTTCTGCCCGTTGATGCATCCCAGAGACTCTCAGTTGCCTCATTGCTGGATCTGTAAACTCCAGCAAGGAGGAGAACACCAATGTAGGCATCCAGGTACGTCTCATCAATGTCTTTCCAAGTGTTGCCATGGACTTTTTTCCCCTCAAGGTTTGTCATAGCAATTATGACTTTTTTTAGTGACAATGGCAAAAAAAGATCAAAGCACGTCTTGATGTCACTTACTCTTGTCACAGCAAACCTCGTGACCCCAGGGGTCATTTTGATGATGTTTGCAGCAGCTGTCCTTCCATGCACATCAGGAGGAACTGTGCTCCAACGGATGTTGCCACGTTTGGATTGGAATGATTCAGCAGGAGCAGCTTCAGCACCAGTGACCTCCTCTTCAGACTGATCAGTTGTGTCTGTTTCTTCCAATTGGTACTCCACATCATCTTCGTTCTTAGAGGCCTGCTTATCTCCATCGCTAAAATCCTGTGTGTCCTCTGCCTCATTTGCAGCAAAGATGTGATCCAAAGCTTCATTTACAGTGAATCTTCTCCTCATTGTTGCAACCTGTGAATTGGAGATGTGTACTCTGCAAGTCACCACGTCTACACTCAAATGGCTTGACAAGCCTGGACATTTCTCCCTTTGTTTGTTCTTGCAAAAAGGCAAAGAGAAAAGCCCCTAAATGAACTTCAAGTGGTTGGAGGAAGAGTGTTTATGATTTAATTTTTGGCATTTTTGTATTGTTTTATAATCGAAAATTTTAACCGGGTCACAAATGACCCGAACACCACAAAAGTCATTTTTTTCACCAGAGCACTTTATAATTTAGTAAAAAAAAAAAAAATTATTTTACTTTGTTTAAATGGAAGTCCCTGACAAAGTCAAAAAGTTTCAACGCAAAAAACAAATGTATGAAGTACTTTTATGCATGCTAAAACTCAAAACGGGTCCGTAGGGACCCTAACACCATAGGAAGGTTAAACGAGAGCCAGGGGAATGATGCTGGAGATGGTAATAAACATAGTTACTGGGTAATGTGGAAAATCTTTAGCAGAAGTGACTCTTTTTATATTCCAGTGATGGAAACAAACAATATTCATAAAAATATAGTTCATTTTGTCTCCACTCTCCACAAATCAAAACACTTTGAAAAGTACTACTGGCGCAAAAGAGAGCAAAAGCCGTAAACCGATTAAATTTACATCAGAGGAGATGATTTCATGCTGCTTTCATGTCAGCAGAGTAGTGTCTATAATGCTTTTCACTGCTCGGAATAAAAACAATTCAAACTCAACTGTATTTCTTTTTCTTTTCTTTTTTTTTTACCATGACCATTTTAAAAACAGATGACAGCTGAAAGGCTGGTGGAAATCAGAGCAGCGCAGCAGCACCGGCTATTGTGTCACTGTGCAGTTATGCAGATTTGAGTAAACAAACTGCAAATTGTTTGAGGTTTTAATTAACATTTTTGACAATCATTTTATCTGGAGTAACCCTATATTAACAACATCTGTAAAACAGATGCAGGCTCTTAAAAGGGCCCTGCTCCAGCTCTGTCCTTGAACCCCTAGGAAAAAAACAGAGATGTTTTGCTCAGCAGCACTGAGGTATAAAGCATCTTCTTGCAAAAATGATGAGGCAGACTGTTTCTTGTTATCTACTACATGTAGCATGTCGGCTCGGTATTCCTCCTTTTATGCTTTTATTTCTACGTACTGTCCAATTTGAAAGACATGCCAAGAAATGAGAAATCCTTGGTGATTTGCTGCAGCAAGCTGCCTCACACCCAGCGGCGACTGAGAAACTGGATGCTTTTTCATTTATGTTAGCATTAAGTTCTGATTGTCATAATGGAAACATGGTGATGCCTTCTGGATAGCAGCGCTGATGAAGCCAGAGGTTCGTCCCAACACAAAACAAACATCTTCCCCTCACACACGCCGACATTAATGCACGGAAAGCTCTCTCTGAGATCCTAACACACCCCACACCAATGTAATCAAATCCACACAGTCCCACAACAACCTGAGATCCAACACTAACACAAATATCTCACGTTACAGTTTACAGACAAACCTTGTTTTTGGCTGAGGATGGCGTTGCAAAGAACATGTTTAAAACCCCCCCCAAAAAACATGAATATTCCAGAAAATACTGAAAGCATTACTGGAGATTGTTTCCTGATCTTTTTCAGCGTGAGTCAAGGACAGAACGTCGAATCTTCCCAGCAGGATTACACATCAAACATTCTTTAGAAAACAAAAATAACAAGAGGAAAGTTTGAACTCATGCTACTCGGCTGATTAACAAAGACTCACAAGAGACAACTCTCAACTAAATGCAGACAGACGTATTAGAAACTAATGGCTTGTTGCTTGAGAGGCTGTTTACAGCTGTGTGCTATCAAACCCTGTGTGAGGGAGGATGCTTTAAGGGCCTGGAAGGAGTCCTGTTGGCTCAGAACCTTAATCTGCTTACTAGATGAGTGATACAACATTAAAATGGTACATGCATAGGTTTAGTTTAATGCATTACCGAGCGCGCTACTCAGAAATGATCGACTCTGACGTATGAGGTGAGGTTGTTTTCCAGTGCTCCCAGTTTCAAGAATATTACTGAAGCAGTTTATTTAAACAGAATAGAGCAGATCACACCAAAGAGGTTAGATCAGGGGTGTCCAAACTTATTGCACTGTGGGTCAAGATCACCAAGCTGAAAACACTCAGACAGCGAGGAGTGTTTTCCCCAATTAAAAATGCAAAACTAATTTTACAGTAGATCTTTCATTTAATTTTAAACATGCAATAGTTCCAGGGAACAAAGTAGAAAATAACAATTTCTTATAGATCCTGAAAACAGTCCTTCATAAAACAAAGGTGAAATGCTTTCTTTTTTGTTTGTTTGGAAAATGTTTTCAGTCTAATCTGAACAACAAAACAAGAACTTTCCTTCGATATCGTTGATGTGTTTAGGCAAATTTCAGGACTGGCTGGTTTGTTGACTAATTATATATGTCACATTCAAGCATCTAGTTACCCAAGTTGTTATAAAAATGCTATATGCATCAAATATGACTTAAAAGAAATTTGACTTCGTAATTTAACGCCTTGAAATTGGGCCTCTGTCTCCTTAAGGAACACTTGTTCTCTTGCCTTCAGGAAGTCATCACAACATGGCTGCTCTATTAACCCTTAACATTTTTTACCAGTGTTTCACTGTGTAGCTCCTATAATGAGCTTAGCAGATGCACAGTTCCACCAGGTGTTTGCTAATTTCTGCTGGCTAGTTAGAAGGAGCTGAGTGGGGAAGTGCAGGGGGGGCTGCTCTGTAAAGCAGAAGCTTAGAAATTGAAGCTCAGAGGAGGAGCTTCGTCCTTGAAGGCAGGGCTAGGTCCACCCAGGTGTTTTGCCTGGAAGGACTTCCACGGCTTAATGGCTGCTGTGGGAGACTAAAGAATTTCTCAAACATGCATGAACAGCACTTTGGACAGCCCTGAGTTACACAGTTCCATTTTTAATAAAGAAAAAAAACAGGAGTTACTTTAGGCTTGTTGCTTTGACTGAAAAAGAGATAAAATATGTTTTTTACTTACCGTCTATCCGAGGCCCAGACTTCATCGTGAAACACGATGTCATAGCCGACACAGATAATGTAATGCTGGGTTTCACTGGACAGGCCTCTGTCTCCATGACTACGACAATTTGTGCTGTGCGCAGTGAGACTTTGTGGAAGGTCAGAGCCATTGCCGGGCTAGCTCTACCCAGGGCTGATGCTTCGTGGTGCGGGTCTAATCGGGGGGGAAAGGCTCGCTGTGCTGACTTTTTTGGAGACGAGTGAGGAGTGGAGAAGGCCGACGGTGTTTTGCTGGAGCTTTCCCATGTGTAGTTTGGCAGGACCTTCTGCAGGTAGGCTTTGGCCTGCTCCATTTTCATCAGAGTGGGACTGATTTTCAGGGGACGACACAGCTCCACGTTTAGCTCAGCTGAAAAGAAACAGGAAAAAACAAAGCAAGGTTAGAGAAAAGGAAATCCTGTAAAAACAAAATTAAATTGAAACGGCATTGCAAATTAACTTTTTTTTTTTTCCAAGGACAGCTTCTGATCAGGCCCTTTTCAGAGAAGCCTATTTGTGCTCATCCTGATTTGTGTTCATGTTGTGCTGCTGAGTCCTGAAAAAAATCCCACCAGGAAGCACAGAGAGCGAAGCTTTTGGGAAGGTAATAAAAAGATGTTCTCTCAGTAATAAACAAATCTCTCTGTGCCGTCTTTTAATTTGGGAAAAAAAGGGACTTTTTTTTACCACATATAAACATCTCCTGAAATAGACCATGAGACTATTGAAGTTTCAAATGACTTGCAAACAATCCAATGATAAGCCATTTGAATTTTTATTTTTTTTGTGTAAAAGCAGTTCCCTTTAAAGTTTGTAAAAGTAGGAGCAGAAATAGCATAAATCCACTATTGGCGGGGGGCCTCGCTGTTTACAACCCTCCCTTCAAATTTGGAAAACCCACAATAAACTGGTCACAATCCATCTGGGGGTTTTAAGACAAGGCAGGCTTCATGAGTGTCTCTCTGAACAGATCTAAAGCTATCTAACCCATGGGAAGTCTTGTAAAACAAACTTTGAGCTCTTCTCTTCTATAATCACAAAGTCCGCATGCAACGAGTTGGCATGCTGAGCTGAGCCCAGCACATACACACACAGAGTTCCTGGCTGCCTCACTGCGACATCCTAACGTGGCAGAGCCGAACGGCAGGAGAAAATATCTTCTTCGTGCCTTCTAAGTAAATCAGACGGTGTCCTATCCTTCACTTTGCCCTCAATAACACTTGACTGGAATTTACGGAGGCGCAGGAATTAACCCAATACCGCTTTACACCGCTTCCATTAGCACGTTTTTCCACTTGGTTATGATGATGGGAGAGGGGAAGCAGACGAAAGCAAGCGCAGCTGTTTTTGTTGGTCTCGTCAAAGGAACCGGCGTTTAAATAGTTTTAAGGGGTTTAAACCTTCTGTCTGACTCCAACCCAGGGAAGGTGCACACTGGAGCAAAGCCACAAGTGCCGCACACACACACACTTTACGCACATGAAAAAAGGAGAAAAATTGAAGTCCATCTAATTTATTTCAGCGAAAGTGGCGGAAGGATGGCTGCCAAAAGCAAGTGAATTCATATTTGGTGGAATCTGCAGTGCAGTCCTGTCCTGTACATGATCAGTTTTACTAGAAATAATATAGAAATGATTTTGTTTTTTTGTAAAGTTTCTTGAGATGACATTTGTTGTGAAGTGACTCCATTTATGTAAATTGAATTGAAACATTTTCAGCGGTGAAATTAACTGTTTATGAGCAGCTTTTTAGGTTCCTCTGCTCTCCTTCTTCTCCTCCTCTGTCCTGCTTTTATGGGGTTTTTTTCATATTCTGGTTCTTTTCTAGTCCACCGTTTCTTTTTTTTATCTCTTACTTTTTCTTGAGCAGCCACCTAATCAACCCCCTCTAACCACATAAATATGTCTTTGATCACTCAGTCAGGGCCAGAGCAGCCTTGACTCACTATACATTGAGGCCTGCTTCTGATTATTGGTTGCCCTCCTTCCCCAAGTTCCTTTCTGCCCCACCTTAAAAAAACAACAAAAAAACCCACCCAACTGCCCCAACCCCAGGCAGCTTAAGAGTGATGGTAAGTGATTTATAGCCTGTTTGACCCATCTGTAATTCACCTGTGAGAGCAGAGCGACTGCACCACTCCATATTTTTTTTAAATACGTTTTTATTAATTTTATACTTAATCTTGTTTTGTTACAAATGACTAAGACTTGTTCATTAAGAAAGCCAAAAGAATGACTTCATCCACCTGTGACAATTAGGTGACTGGACATCGATGTCATTCTATTAAACTGCTATAATAGAGCAAACCTGAAAGTTGTTTATGTCTGGTTTCTTGGTTCTCGCTTTTTTTCTCTTTATCTGCAGGTGTAGAAACAGACTTGGGCATTTTCTTGTATTCTTTTTAAATTTCTCTTCTATTCTCATCTCTCCTCTTCCCCTTTCAATTATTTACTCCACCTCTCTTCCTTTCCTTTTTCTCTTTTACTATCTCTGTCATTTGCATTAGAAAAAAAGAGGGTTTTTTTAATCAAAGAGATCAATGTAGTGAAAGCTGTAATACTCCACTGATGAAAGTTAATCTGCTTATGTATCCAGTGTCTTTACATAGTAAGTTAGAAAGGAAGCTGTTGATGAAGCTAAGCAATACCAGAAATTATTTCCACACCATATTAAACAGACACACACTATGTCTCTTTTTCAGTACTAGCATCCCTTTTGACAAGTTTTTGAAAAAGACACAAACATTATATCTCCCCATGTGATGTCACTGTCCAGTAAAAACAAAAACAAACCAAAAGAAAGTTACTGGAGAATTAAAGGTAAAGCCGCCAAATTAAAATTCATAGAAGATGATTCAAGTTGGAATGATGTTTATATTCTGTAAACTGAAAAAACCCACATATATATCTCTGCACATCTTTACTTTTGCCACCACTAAGAGGTTAGAACTTTAGTAGCAGTAAGATGTGCCTTATACTGACTTCCAGCATGACATAAACCAATATTTCAGGCTAGAGACTCTGAACACAGAAACACAGACCGAAGGTAGAAAGATGTGTTGGTGTTCACATATCTTTAAAGACAACCCTTTAATTTGAACAGGCTGCAGGGAATCATACCCTGGCCCTTCTCAGTTGTCAGCATCTATTACTGCTGAAGAAAGTAGAACTTCAGGGTCTGACAGAAACATAAACACACAAGCATACACCTCTGCAAAAAAGCTTGCGTGCATGCGTGTGTGTGTGTGTGTGTGTGTGCGTGTGCGTGGGTGGGGGAGGTTGAATATATGACTGTAAACAGGTCCCTGTGTCTTTTTGGCAGGATCATCTCCAAAAGTCCCCACTGAGAGCCTGGAGTCGAGTTATCTGTGTGTTCTTTTAAGCGCGCTCCTTTGACAGCAGAAAACCTGAGTCTCAAACAAGTTGCAATGTGTCCAAAACACAGGGGTCCATGTGTGGAGGGCATAGGTGCATGTCTGTGTTTGGCAATGGGGAATAATATTTGGAGTAGTATGTGCTGAATTCCACAGTTAAAAGAAAGCATCGTAGCCCATAAGGCCAATGACACACAACTCAGATGCCATCTGACTCACATTAAAGAAGTTCTGGATGGTATGGAGAGGCAAATGCTTGCACATACAGTAACTGACAGGATTATCATGAACTACTTGATGGGAAGCAGAGACACACCAGAGTGATGGCTCCAATTTGTTCTAGTTAATCAGCTGCTCCATCTTCATAGAGAGATGGCTGATCCTTGGCCTCCTAGGGGGGAGTGGTTACCTCCAGGACTCACACACTAGCTGTGGTACCATTACAAATGTGGGCAAAACTTTTGTCTATATTCTGCTAATGTCATATAAACACTACTTAGCAACTGTGGTGTTTCCATTGATTAAGAAACACAATTAAAATCACAGGTGGATATGTTTATTCACTGGATGAGTCATTGAAAAACATGCTCTGCCATCAGCCTCCTACAACTTCTTATCATCTTCTTTGTGGTCTGCGCCAGCGTGCAACGTCTGGTCGATCACGTGACCCGTGGGATGTGAAAAAAGTGATTCCATTAGAGTTTTACAAAATAATCCAATTTCGATAAGGCCCAAAAATACCTCATCCTTGCAATATAACTTGTCAAAAAAACATTTTTTTTTATTGGCATGTTTCCAATTAAGCTAATTTATTTTCAAAATGTCAAATTGCTAAACTATTTGGTCAACGGAAAAGCATATGCTGACCTGTCCAAAGGCCCGAGGTGAGGAAGATGACAAAAACAAAATACATAGCACATCTGTGCTGATCAATCATTAAACTCCTGCTTCTGGTAGAAAAGAAAATACTTGGAAAGCATTTTACCTCAAGCTACCTCAATCAACATAATGCACATGTTTGGTGGTAAATTCTGTAACTGCCCGTCTTGCGTGTATTTGTACTAGCTGTGTTTATGGGAGTATTTTTGTGTGACTGTGTGTGTTTGATGAGCGGCTGCTGAGTGACGGTCGGAGCTAAAACACCATCCAGTTTACAGTACACATGTTACAAGTGTTTCCCACTCAGCATCCTTGGAATGGGCGCTTTGATTGGTCCTTCAGAATAAATGCTGCTGAAATTGAGAGCATATTGCTGTAAACACACACCAAGACATGGCCTCATGGCGGTCTGCTCTCTGTTTGCGCCTGGTTGGAATAAATCAAATGTGAAGCATTGTCGAATTAAAGTAGCGCTGCCAAATATGATAAATACACATCACATAACACACACGGACATTTGTAAAGGAAGAGAACAGATGAAGGAAAAGTTGATGGCACGTTTTCCTCCTAACAACGTCCTTCACATCTTTTCCGTTTATTCTTTCAATTTGTTGCCTAAATCTTTAAATTAGCTTCTTCCAACAACCAATCCCCTGAAGCCTTTTACCACTGATCCCTGATTCGTGGCGCTTAGCTTTCTTCTGCCTGAAAGTCAGGAATCAATGACTTCTTTAAAGAGCAACAACAAAGAGTTAATGGTTTCCACAACTTTATCTAGTCCTTCCTTTGTTCCATCATCCTTGAAGAGGGTAAGTATCTTCTCCAGAGAGTCATCTGACTAAACAACATACAGTTGAGAATGTGTATGTGGATGTGTGCTTGCATGACTAAGTGGCTGAGGGGATGAAGGAGAACCAGTAGCATATGTGGTCAATTTTAGGTATTTCCAGCAGAGCCTGACCTGCGGCAACCTCACAGAGAGCCTGGATCCTGTCTGAGGCTTTTGGGACTGTCTTGTTAGTCTGTGTGTGTGTGCTCGCTGAATAAATATGACTGATTATCTTCTAAACGATACCACTAAGACAGGTCAAACACCTGCATTATTCAGAAAATGAGCACGGAATCTTACACATGAAGATTTCATCTGGTGTTCTAAATGATCACTTCTGTATTTGCTGATACATGCAGAAGTATTTCAACCCCTGTGCTCACACCACAAAATTGTGCACAACTGTGGAAGAGGAAAGACACAGATCAATAGTTAAACTTTTGCAAATTTAAAAATCTGAAAAGTCTGGTGTGCATTTCTACGCAACGCCAATGAGTCAATGTTTTGCAGAACTATCTGGCGCACTCTTTCACTAGTCATCTAGACTTTTAAATTCTATCCATGGACTTTTATCTGAATCAAGGTCTGGCCTTTGACTGGTCCATTTTAACATAAATGTGCTTCGATTTAAGTCATTTAATGATAGGTTGTAAGCTATGGATTAATATTCGCCTCAATCCCAAATCTTCTGCAGCCTCAATTCTGAGTAGTGTCGCTGTCCCACTGATGACAGGTACATGAAAAGTACATCTTTGCTTCTTCTTAGGTATATGTTCTCCTTTTCCAACTTCGCAGCTGTTAGTGTTTCTGTTTTAGGAAGGCTGACTGAAAAGGCCTGTGGGAGATGCTCTGTACCTAACCCAGGATTAAACTTCTCTACAACCTGTCTGCTCTATTCCCTAGTCTTCATGATGATGTTTATTCACTAACGTTCTCTAAAAATCTGAGACCTTCACACAGCAGTCATATTCAATAAATTAGAATATGCATAACAATGAATTAGATTTGTCCGATTAAAAGTACTTTTAGAAAATTTACAACCTTTAAGCAAGTGTTAGACATACTTTCCATTAAGGCTATATTTCTATATTACAATGTATTTTTATTGGTCTGATGTAATCTTCAAATTTTAAATGTCATGTTTTCATTACATGTAAGCAGAAAATGATCATAATTGACAGAAATAAAGGCTTTCAAACATCCATCTGTGTGTAGTTAATCTATATAGTTTGTTTCACTTTCTGATAATGTGAAACACTTGTGAAAGTGAAATGGATTGCCAATAAAATTCCGAGTTACTGTGTATTGAGATTTAATTTCATACAGGTGGATTTATTAGTTAAGTGACTTCATTTGGGATTTTTCCAAAACTGTATCAGCTTCTCCTGGTGTGTCATGTACGAAAACCTTCCGAAGACACTCTAAACTAAAGAACTTGCAGAAAGTCTGATGTACTTTATTCTTTAAGGCAAAGTTGGACTTGTAGTTTGGCTGCTCATGTCATCTGGCGCACTGACATTTGGATCGTACTGTATGTTCACTCGGCCCTGCTGAGAGATGCATGTTGTGTGATTTCAGGTGGACAGAAACAGCTTAAGAATCTGACTTGACAAAAGGAGAGGAGACATGCGGAAGAGCTATTAAACAAATGCTGTATTAAAACCATCATCTGTAACACCTGGAGTTCACCCTGGAGCCCATTCCTGTAAATACGCTCAGTATCTGTCAAGGATTGTATGAATGTGGAAGAAGGACAGTCTATATGTCAAGCGTTGTCTGTAGTTACCGTGACAGTGTGTGAGTATTTGCAACATCTGGCCTGGACTCAGCAAGCTGAAGGATGACCTGCGCCTACGCACTCTCTCCAAGAAACCCTCGCAGGGATGAAAAGGGTGCGCTCACCGCGACCCCAAAAGCCCACTCACACATTTATTCACTGCAGTTGTATTTGGGCAGGATGTCAAACACACCCTAAGGTCAATGGGCTTTGCTAAAATCTGCTCATATGGATATCATATCAGCCTAAAAATAGCAAGTCAAAGTATATGGAAGGTGTATTTGACACATGCAAACATCCACATTTGGCGCACAGGAATTAGTAGTCTGTGGTTCAAAGTGAAAAGCACATCCCGGATTTCCTGTGACCAAAAATGCTCAGTGTTATTTAGACTACTTGATATACACAAACTTCCAGACAGTCTTGCTTCTCGACAAGAGTCATTCTAATTCCTGTTGAGTTGGCCTTTGGTTCTGGAACTTGGTGTATCAATCTTTGATCCCATTTAAATCGGAATTGAAAGGATCTGTGGGCAAGTCGATGCTTTTGGCTCTTTGAAATGTGGGTTTGTAGGGTACATGGCCTTCAAATAATCAGTGTTATTTATTTTAACTGTCTGTAGTGTTGATGATGGGATGTACCAGAGTATGGTTTATGTGCATCTGCTGCCCAGCTTCTCAGCTTTTTCCTTAAAATAGGATGAAGTGTGAAGTTGGTGCAGGGTGTTGGCAGGAATGTACAGAAGGCAAGAATGTGTGAGACCCTCACCTGGTCCGTTGAGGAAATCTTTGATCTGGAAGCAGAGCAGAGGAGGAGGGACACCTGTTTTACTGTCAACCTCTGCAGCCACAGTCTGCAGCCAGCACACGTTGTAGTCCAGGGTCTCTGGGAGAGTTTTTCCTGGGTCTGGACAACAAGAGACAGACCAAAAAATAACGTTTGGATATGGAAAAAATTTCTTTTTTGAGGTTGAGGTCATGTTCAGCTTGATTAGAACTTGCAAGGAAGAGGCAGGTCAGATACTGAAAGAGGCTATCGTTTTTTTCCAATCATTATATCTAAATCATTCAAGGTAAAATTTACAACATTTTCCAACATGCATGCTTTTTCTGAGTTGAGACACATTCAATGTTACCTACTAGCTACTTAAATAGCAGAAAGACCTGAAATTGCTTTGTTTTGAGCTTCTAGCCTGTCTGACAGAGAACATGCTGGATTTAGAAATGCTCCCAATCTTTTGGAAATGTCACATGGTTGCATTTCTATTTACTGTATAGTCGTGCAAATTGGAATTAAGAAAATAAGTTCTATGTATGTATGTATTTTGAAGAAATACATTTTTTGATAACTTTTTTGTGTTTGGAGGAGGAATTATTTTGGGCTCATCAAAATTAAGAGTATTTCACAAAACTGCAATGGAAATACTTTTTTTGCCTCCCATGATCAACAACCGGATGTTACAACTGATGGAAAACATGAAAAAGACAACAGGAAGAGGTTGGAGGATGACGGCGCGACATGTTTTTAAATGACTTACCAAGGGAACCAACATGCAATTTTCTTTTTTTTTTTTGACATTAGCAAAATATCTACAAAGTTTTGCACACATTTGTAATGGAAACACAGCTAGTTAAGAGACTTACGTTCTCTAGGAAATACACAAAGACACTATAATTAATGCTAACTGCACAAATCCCCAATACAAGGTGCTGCAACCAGTTTAAGATGTAATTTCTGCAAATTCTTTGTTCTGAAATATGTTATATCTAACATTAAATAATTATCATGTTTTCCAATATAACTGCTCTTTGAAAAAATCTGATTATGTAGGTCAAAGCTTTACAAAGCAAAGTTCTAATTGGTGCATTTTGACATGATTGTGAGAAAACTCTCACCTTGGCACTTGTAGTCAGAAGGTACTCCTCTCAACGCCACATCAAAAACAGACAGCTCCATCTTTTGCTTTCGATGGTGGCAGCTCAGCAGAACGGAAGGCTGCATAAGCTGTACGTACAAAAGGGGCTCCAACACCTGATCCCCTGTCCCTCGTCTCCCTGGCTGCCTCACTATGGTAACACCCAGGGCTAGGCGGGCCGAGGAACGGGTTGGAGTGGGAAGACCATCAAGTGAGAGCAAGTTTATGAGTGGAGAAGGTGGCTGAGAGGTGTTGCTGTTCAGGATGTCATCTGCAGTCAGTCCAGCCAGTGAACCCTGGGCAGCTGGGGTCTGATCAGGGGTTGGGGAGACTGAGACCGGTGGGGAGTCCGATATGATATCAGGGTGATTAAGGATGCTCTTTCCCACCTAAACATCACAGAGAATGATTAAATACTGCTACTCTGTGCTTATGCCAGTTTACAAGCTAATTAATCTTCTTTTCTCTTTACCTTATCCTGAGGTTCCTTCTTCTCTGGTGTGCTTGGTATATCAGACAATGTAGTGAGAGCCTTTGGGGTACTCGAACAAGCGTAGGTCATAACAGATAGTTTACTGGCAGTGAGGAAGATGTCAAAAGGGATGAAAGTGAGGTTCTTAATGATGGTGGACTTGCGAGAGGGTCTCGCAATGCAATGATGGCTGGTCCCACTTTGCTGCTCTATTTGGACGATACGAATGCGGGCACTGTCACTGCCAAAGCCACTGTCTTGTCCCGTCCCACTGTGACGCGATGAGGAGTCCCCACTGCCTAGAGGATCTGGATGGACTCCCTTTTGCTCTTGTCTCCTTACCTGTACAAAGAAAGGCAATATTAAGATGCAGGGCTTTTTTCTTTTTGCAGACACTGACATCTCAGAAGGTAGTGAAGATGTAGCCATCTTTAAAGATGTAGACTGACTTTTCGCTTCAGGAAATAAGTGGTGTTAGTGACTCACCATCTGCAGTTAGTGTACGAGTAAATAAAGAAATCTTGTGGCATACGTAAGCATAAGGATCCCAGATATGAAGGTGTGTACTTTAAGCTTAACATCCCACAGTATCTACATTTGACTCTAATTTTCTGAAGTGGGAAAGAAAGTAGACAATCATAGTAGATCTGGACAATCATAAAAACTACAACATAAGGCTCTGTCACGCCTGGACTGTCCACAATAACTACAAACTTTAAAAATACAGTATTTTGAGGTATTTCTTGCATTTGTGAAAACAAAAAATGGGTTTTCTTAGTTCTTAGTAGAAATAGTTGTAAAATCTCATTTAACTCCATTCTACTGCAACCAATAGTTGCTCAGCGTTTCATCTCATGAACTGCATGCATCGCCGCACACTTTATAGTAGATATGAGTTTCCATGGTAATGCATCTTGCTCTGTAAGCCAGGCACTCCTTTCCTTTCAGTCAATGTCAGTTTGTCTAGACTCACACCTCTTCTGACCCTTGTGTGGATAAAATATGTAAAAGCTTATGGAAACATTGAGAATTTGTACATTTGTTTCTTATGTGGGTTCATGAAGACAAATACCAAATACCCACAGTCAAAACACCAAAGAAGAAGTGCAGGGTACAGCCACAGACATATTCAAGGCATGCCCTGGGACTTTTTCTGTGGTCAAAAATCATTTTGTACTTTTTGCAATACTCAAAATGTCTTCAAAAAAAGGGGGCACACTGCCATTATATTAAATTGTTTTGTGAAGTGACTGTGGTATTGTCTTTGAAGCAGTTCAGATTTTATGCTCGACTCTAGCTAACTGTTGTCAGGAGGGTTCCTGCCATTGTGGCAATAAAAAGCTTTCAGTGGCAGATGATATAAATCAAAAGCGTGGGGCTTTCTGGGTTTCGGGCGACAAAGAAAATGCTACCAAGGAATGTCATCTTAAAACTATGAAGGTCTCTCAAGTTGAAATGATGAAACAGGAAGGAGACAAAAAAAAAAAGACTGAACTCAGGGCAGCCTACCAAATTAACTGAAATTTATAAAATAGATCTTATGGAAACGAATAAAAGGGTTTTAAAATGGAAGCCTGTAACAAACTGACACCATGACAAAATAATACACAAAAATTGTGATTTATAGAACCAGTGAATCATTTAAACTTCCCCTCTGCAGCTGGATTGTTTTAAGGAAAAATACAAAATAAATAACTTGGGCATATTAATCATTATTTTCAACACTGACACAACCTTAGTGAGGCCAATCCCCATGGTCCCTTAATCACGATAATGGATCCTACGTCACCTTCAATTAACTACTGCTGTCTTTGAAGTGTGATTTTGATCAATTGCAAATTACAGAACGCAGACCAAAGGTGTGTCCCGTTCTATTCCGCCCTCATCTACTCCTCCATCCTGCATATGGTTACTATTACAGCATATATTCTCAGCTGGTCCTTCTTTTTCTGCATATCACTCCCTCCCTCCCACTCAATGAGAATTTTAAATGTATATTATTGCTGTGGCAGAGATAGTGTTTCAAGACCTCCAGGCAAATACTAAACCAACTGGCAGCACATTAGACAGAATACTTGACTTATTAGATATTTCCTATTCAAAACAGTGTCATCAAAGGCTAAGAACAAGAGCAATATAAAACGCAGCAGCATGCCTGCCTGGATGTCTGCTCTGCTCAACCACGCTCATGTGTCGGACTTACATAGGACCGGCCATGCCAGATCCATCTCCTTTCGCTTGCCATAATCAGGACAGGATGTGTGCACTTCTTTTCTGCACAAATGTAAGATTTTCCAAGCTACGGGGAGGGGGAAAGGCAGGCAGAAAAACGCCCGGACCTTTCGCCATGTGTGCTTTGTTAGATGAGTGAAACATTGCATTGAGGTAAGGAAGTAGTTGAGAAGACATTCGGCAAAGGCAAAACATCCACTCTAAGAAAACGTCTCGCATCAGAAAGGACAAATAAGCTGCACAGCATCGGGGGAAAAAAGAGCAGAAGTCAGCTGAAGAGGCAAGATGGTCTGGAAGTTTCTGTGTTGTTTTCCCAAGCTCAGGCTGCTCACATGCATTTACAATTAGAACAAATACCCCATCTTTTTTTATAACCACCACCACCAAGAAATTGCCCCTTAAGCACATTCTTGGTCTAAATTTAGCTTGAAAGTAGAAAGAGGGCTTCAGGGGAACACAAACAGGAGCACAGAGACAATGAGAAAATATGCCACAGCATGCCGTGTTCAGCTAGTGTAAGTCCACACAAGCAAGTGGTCCAATCACATACCTTCATAGGATTTATTCTAAACTTGGCCAAACACTTAGAAGCACATACCTTGCTTTTTATGTTACTCAGCCTTTCAAAAAGAAAAGGTACTGTAAAGCTCTATAACATCAACCGTACACCAATTTATTCATTTAAAGAAGGCAATAAATTTAGAATGCAAACATTGGCCGAATCCATGGGCCGGATCCCAGCTGAACTATTACTTATAGTGTTGTATAATAGCTGTACTGAAACACTATTTCCAGAACCCAATGTAATCTTTCTCTGGATCTAGTTGATCATTGTTATGACCCCTCCCGACCCAAACATACTGACACACACACAAAAAAAAAAAAAAAAAAAAAAAAAAACTAAGCCAATGATGAGATCATTCCCTCAGAGTCTCTAGGCAGGACTTTCTGGAAAATGGAGGATAATCCCCAAAGTGTGAAACCACGAGTCTCCCGAGTGCCAATCACATCAGAGTGCATCTGTATGACTTCTGACCCCATTTCTGTCAGTGTAACTGAGAACAGCTTGACTGGAAGATGGCTAATACTCGGAAGCAAATGTCACATCATCCAAATGCCAGTCGTTTACAGTGTTGGCAGGACAGTCAAATATGACAACATGACTTTTACGTTTGAAAAACCACATATGTGATTGATTGTTTCCAGAAGAATATAAAAAAGGGTTGCAATTTGGGTTCAAAGATCAGGGAACATGGAAATTTGGATGTTTTAGCATGGTAAGGAAGCCATGATGGTCACAAGAAAATAACAAAATGAACACACTCAATTGAGAAAGGAGACTATAACTCTCGTCCTAATAACAGCTTCAACAGCCAGATATTCTCAATGTGGTCTGAAACAAGTCACAGATACACACAGAAATGAACTCATGCCAAAGGAAAAGGTTTATGGAATATTATTTAGAGGTGACAACAGGACTAATTTTGGTAGAGAGCCGTTTCAATAATGAAGCATTAAATGGCAGATATGGATGTATTCAAGTAGGATTACAAAAACCTTTTTACACTTAACATATGAGAATGCTGACACTGTGATTTAAAGAGATTTTCAGAGTGGTCAAAGAATATCAAAGAGCTGTACAGAGACATTGCAACAGTTCTTAAACTCAAAACTCCAAAGTTTTTCCAATCTTTTAATGACAAACTGTTCACACATACAGCAACATTCTTTAGTGTGGAAATCATGACTGTAGCAGGAAGACACAAATTTAGCTACTAGAGATGCTCCATCGTGAAAATCTGGGCCAATATAGATATCAGATGTTAATATTGCTGTTATGGCTGCTAACCGATATTGGCTGGTATTGTAAATATTTCACTACCCATTTTAAATCTTGAAATAAATGTCCACACTTCATAACTGCTTCTCTGCTTCAGTTAAACTCCCCAAAATCCTGCGCTGCATCACCATCACTGATAAACTTCAGCGAAGTTTATCAGTGATGATGAAGTTTATCAGTGATGGATAACTTCACCATCACTGAACCATCACAAGATGGGAAAAAAAATCAGTTGTTAATATCAGCCCAGTTTTATTTATCAGACTGATAGGATATAATAAAAAATGACAACGTTAGAGTGGAAATGGAGGACACACCAAAGCTGCAAGAAGCTGTTATCAACCCCCCCAATATTTTCTATGTCTGAACTAGTTCTCATGAATTTCTTGTGGACCAGTAGTTAAGAATGTTCCCATGTAACTCCAGTAGAATTGCCATTGAAAATTATAGGAAGTCATTACTAAATCTTTTTGACGTACCATTCAGTCAAGCCACTTGCTTGCAGGATGCTGAGATGGAAAATTAACATCTGTCTCTTGAATACATCAAAGTTTACAGGTTAAGCCCCTGCTGTGCTAACCACTTTTGTTTAGCTGAACTATAAAGTTGAAAGCAGCCCCCTGTGCTTTTGTATTCAAACAAGAAAGCCACAAAGCAGCAATATCTCATTTAAAAAGAAAATTAATAACAATACTCAACCAAACTCCACAAAGATTTCTCTCGTTTTCTTGTGGAAAACAGAAGGGGGAAGACATTTATAATATGAAGTCACTGCTTCTTGTACCATTACAGCCGACAGAAAGCATACAAGGCCATCAAAGGCAGGCAGCTCATACACTGAACTTTGTTTCAGCTACAAAGGCAACCTGCTATGCACTTCAACTGAACCACAACAAAGATGCAGTGGAAGGTCACAACCCTGGAGCTTGAAAATGAATACAGAGAGCTTCACTGTGACAGTCAGCAGTACTTTAACCAGTGTACTCTGGAGTTCAGCGCCAAGTGGGGTCATTTTAACAAGCCTCCTCTGACATTGATTGGTGGGTTTACTCTTCTAAGGTTTAATAGCATGAGGAAAAGACCATGTTTCTCATACTATTTGTTCTCTCACCAGGATCTATTTGTCAATTTGCCTAATTATCTGTAGGCAGAAGATTCAAATGAAAACAAATTCATATTTTGTCCGCTTTGAAGGAGAATTACTTTTCTCTCTGATCTCATGTACCAAAGTTGCTTGTCAACATTCCTAAAGCACGAGGTAAGTTTGTAAAAGTGCAGAGATGGCCGGTTAAAAGAAAGGAACTTGACAGAAGCTCATGGAAGCCTTTGTGCATAAACAAAGCAAAAGATGAACCGACAAGAAAACATCAATACTGTGATGATGTTGTGCAGCGTTCAGTTGCTTTATGGCTTTTAAATATTCTGGCTTACAAACAAAGATACAGAATGATAAAAGCTGAAGAATGGGAAAAAAACAATGTGAAAAGAGAGAGTTAATGTAGTCCATGTGGGAAACTACAGTATGCTGCTCAACAAAGGCCTGGCTCTGGGAAATGTGGCAGCAAAAGCCTGTTTTATAATTGATTGAAGTTCAACTCCCCCACACCCGTACTCCATGCCTATGCACAAAATTAGTTTACTTACAAATATTTTTTCACAAATAGAATGCAGATTGTCTCTGCTTAGCAGAACGGAGCTGTTTGTAGAATGCTGACGCTCAGCAGGCTGCAGTGGTGCACTCAAATATTTGAGTTTAAGACGAAGGCCTTCCTAGCGACTGACTCTAGGCCCTCAGAGACGCTCGCCAAACCCACTGCGCCCCACTCCTTATCTTTGGCAATCAAGAATGATTTAAAAGGTTTGACAGCCACCTCCCTTACAGCTAAATGGGAGACTTATTGCTTCAGTCATCCTCGACAAAACCACCAATATAAACCAAAACCCTAAACTAGAGTCCCCCAATCACATCCAATAGTTAAGGTTAGGGTGAGTGTGAGGACATGAAGGAACGGCAGCACATCAATAATGCTGACTGTCAAAGCAACTTGCAGCGCAGCAGTATTGAGAGAGTGTTTAAAAATCCCAGAAGACCGTTCCTAGATTAACACCATAACTGTTACTGAAAACAAACAATACGGGGAAATGCTGTGAGAAGTGCTTAAAAAAAGACTGAGTAAGTTGGCTCCTTCAGCCTAATAAACTCTCCCATCGTTAATAACAACCAAAGCACAAGATAAACAAAAAAAAAAGGGAGAGAAAAACCTCAACTTTGAAAGCTTGATGGAGAAATTGGCAGAATGACGGTGTGATAAATGGATTATTAAACTTTACATGTAATAGGAAAACACATTTAGCTCAAATTAAATCCCTAAACATCTCCAGCCAGCTCAGCAAATGTTTTCTATGCCTAAATAATTACATTACGGTGACGGCCAGGTATAACAGAAACAGGATATGCGTCAGCATATGAAAGAATGCCTCTTTAGTCCTCTATTTTTCAGAAAACGCAGCAGAGAAAAACTGCCTCATATTAATTCTTAATCAACCTAACTTCCAACCAAAAAAAATATCTGGTATTATTTGTATCTTTATCCAAGGCCCAAGGAATTCCTCAGCTCTTGAAATGCTGTTTTTAATCGAGACATGCTACTAAACTTTTAAAACTCTTGTTTTAGGAGTTTCCCATTAACTGACAAAGCAAGTTTAATTTCACTTTTAAAAATTGTTTGCAAGACAGTTAGTTGTTGGTGGAGCTCACTAGTGTTGTATCTGCTTTTAAATGACCTTTGAAAACCAGATAAAGAATGATTTTCAAATTTGACTGCAATAATTCAAACTGATTCAGAGATACTTCAGCTACCATCAACTTCAAAACTAATTAAGTAGAGTAATGGGGTTGAACTAGATCATAGTTAGATTGGAAGTTATTTTCTAAACTTTTTTAGAGTCAGATTAAGTCTTTATCAAATACTTTGACTGTTCAGTGGCATTTTGCAAATAGTCTCAGATAAATGAATGTAGACAAAGTTTAATCAAACTATTATAACCTAAACACCTCCACATTATATGTGCAGATATCTAGTGTCTCTAAAGTTTAGTACAATGGAGCTCTAGTTTCCGTACTTGTACCTGCTTATATCAATATTTTAAACACCAAATAAACCTTAACATGCATTAACATACACATTGGAAACAGTCAGTGCTAACACAGAAGCTAACAGTCTTCCTTATCTCTGCTCTTGGTGGTACGGCCAATCAATGCCAAATGAAAGGCGCTCATGGATTGGCTGCTTTGCAAACATGAGCTAGCAATGTGTCAAGTAGCACTGCTAGGTATTTCAGCTTCCCAAGCTGCATTATATTTTATTTTGGTTATGTTGTATACAAAAATCTGTGAATACTGCATCATGGATAGGGGTGGTCCACTGTGCACTATATTAAGGATGCCAATTCTAATTCAGGGAATAATTTTCATTGAAGTAATTCTTACAATGTATGCATTTACCTAATTAACCCAGTAACCAGAGATGTTTGATTGTACCCAACTTGGAAAGTTATCCTTTACTTAGCCACGTAGCAAAGAAATGAATGTAAACAGTTGCAGCCTAGCCCATTTGATCCTGTATCGTCCATAATTGTGATATATCACGTTTGTTTGTGTGACCAAATATTTATGAGCCAAAAAGTGTTGGACCTAGATAATTACCGTAGCCTGCAGTATGCCATTTATTGATGGAAGAAAAACAAACGGAACAAAAACAATTCGGCTCCACACTCCACCGGATCCATGGAAAATTGGAGCCCCTAATAACGGCAACCCCAGGTGAGATGAGGCTGTTTAAATCAGCACAGGCTGGGTAGTGTAATAAGCTCTGGGTGGTCTGTTAAATCCAACACACAAATGTAGGCTTTGACATGACATGCTGCAGGAATACGTATATATGTGGAGAAATTAGAAAGCACCTTAAAATACAACAAGAGTGTGAACAAAGGAAAGATCTGAGAAACTGGAAGGCAAAAACGATTCCGGCACAATGTCACAAGAAAGCTGAAATTAGAAGGATTGGGAGGACTGAAGTAATCTTCCTTTAATTTCTCCCTGGATGTGTTCCCAGCACACAGTGAAACAAAGTCTGATGTACATGTTAGGTTTACAAAGGAGAATGTTGCAAGAACCCGTATCCTTATCCAAGACAGCGAGGAGAGTTTTGACAATATGAAGACATCGGCCAAAAGTGCACAATGGTAGAGGATAATCAGAGCAAAACAACCTGCAGACAGCAGAACACCTCAAACAGATTTATGCTTCATCGGAATACTAAGTTATTTTAGACTTAGAAATAAAGTTTTAAGAGGAAATGCAGAGGAATTCAGAAGCAAAGATTAGGAAAGATAAATGATGCTGGTGTAAAATCGAAGTCAAACCAAGCGTAGCTAATATTGTCAGGAGAGGAAACGCAGATGATAGGAGTGGAGCGTGAGTCATTTTTTGCTTTCGCGCCCACACACTATGCTAGACAACTGCAAGCAAGCGAGGAAAAGCAATGACTAAGATCTCTTATACTGATTGTTCCCTTACACATATACATTTATTTATAAGTTATTTTATTGGTATTAGTATTTTTTGGTTTTCTCTACAGCACTTTGTGATGGTTTTGTCTGTGAAAGGTGCTTAACAAATAAAATTCACTTAGCTACACACTGATAATATCATATTACATGCTTTTAGAACTACCTAATTTTTTACTGCCAAAGATTCAACAAGGCCTCAAAACATTCCTGAGATATTTTGGTCCATATTGACATAACAGCATCTCATAGTTTGCAGCTGCAGATCTGTCCATCTTCTATCAGATGAAGATGGTGACAGTAGGAGCCATTAGAATGCTGTGAACAGATTGTCATATTCAACAGGCCAGCTCTGACAAACTGCATCAGAAGATGGGTACACTGTGTTCATAAATGGATGAACATGGCCAGAAAGTTGATTCAGGTAAGCTGGGACATTTAAAGAGTCTAGAAAATACTCCCCACTCTATTACCTCACCAACACCACAAGGCAGAAAACTGACCCATAATTTTATGTTGCTTACACCAAATTCTTGCTCTGCCATCTGAATGTTGATGCTGAAGTCAAGACTTATCAAAGCAGGGAATGTTTTTCTAATTGGTTATTCCTTAAATTGGGTGAACATGTGCAAAATTGTAGTTGGTACTAAGTTTACTAATCTTGGCTGTACCAAGTGTGGGACCACCAGAAGGTGTATAATGTGAAAAGTGCTGTGTATATCTCCATTATGGACACAATGTCATTTCCATTAACAATCACAGTAATAAAATTATTTTGTTTAAGCCTCTTTTTTTAATGACAGTAATGAGAAAAACACAAGTCTTTGATGACTAAAGCATGTCTAGACTTCTGAGAGTTTTTGTTGAGACGAAAGTAGAAGAAAATGTTATTGGGTGGTCTGTCGGACATTTCTGCTTATTGTGCTTACAACCTGTCAGTCAAAAGTTAAAAAGGTGTCAGGAATTCTCCAATTTAATTTGTAAAGAATAATACTTTCACTAAAACTGAGTAAAAGTCGATTCAAACTTTTTGTTAACATGAATTGGACTAAAACTATCACATTTAGAAATGACTAAAAACTAAGAAGCATTTTCACCCAAAAGACTGAGACTAAAACGGCTTCCACAACAATGGATTGTACTTTGTAAATCTGAGATGGTTTAGCGTGAAAATACCAGCCGATCAACAGCATCTGAAATAATCAGAGCAGCTTGTCTGGCATCAACAAACAGGCCACATTCGAAGTCATTTGAATACCCTTCCTTCCCAATCTGATGCTTTTGTCCAACTTTAGCAAGTCTCCATCATGCCTAGATACATAAATGCTCCAAGTTACTGTCATGTGTTTGGCTAAAGGCCCCAACAAACTCAGGTGTACTGTACGCATTCCATGAACCGTGCTCTATGTCGCACTTCCTGTCAGGTCTTCATACTCGAGCGTACTGTTTACCTAAAATTCTCTTGTGACAAATTTCTGTATTTCACACTATCCTAATGAAAACTAGCAAGTTTGATTAGCTATTTGGGCACGTAGTTCTATTTCTTCTCCATCTGGGAAGCCTAAATTCACCTCTCAGTGCGGGACAGAGAATGGCAGTCACATGTCTGTTTATCCCGCAAGAGAACCGCTGCCCGGCCCGGAGCAGCGCAGCGTTCCACTGGGGATCGGGGCTGAGGAGCAGCAGGAGGCTGCACTGGCTTCAACTGTAATCAAATGGGATCTGTTCATAGTAAACCTAATTTATTATGTTCCAAAAGCACAATTGTGGTCAGCGTAATAATTTGTGCAGTAATCCAAAATGACTGGATTACCCAATCATTCTTTCCTTGCCGTTGTTCAGAAAAAAAAAAAAAAGTCATACTCAACTTATCGGACCACCTCTCTGGTCTGCTGCTGATAAAGAAGTCTGGGATTCTGTCTTGTTTTTTGTTCTTATAATTCTGCATTATACACCATGTCAATATTTGTGTGAATGTAGCAAATAAAGCCTGTTGCTGTGAAGCATTTTAGCTTACGTTTCTATCACGTCCTCGCGACAGCTCTGTGTCGACTTTTATCATGTTGATGTCAACTTTAAAACAATATTAAATCACATAACCCTTTTTCTCAATCTTATCAGCCCGGTGTCACATGAAAACTAATTCGATGTGAACATTGTTTCCACCGGGTGCGACAGAGTACGCGTACGCGGTTGTAAAAATGTATCCTTGTCCGGACATGTCTGATGGACGTCTGCTTCGAGTCCGCGTGGACCTACGAGTGCGCCCGAGTATTTTGGGGCCTTAATTCTCCATTTGTGCAAATAAGAACCTGGTTAAAAACCATTTAACATATGTATGTGATGAAGTAGGCGGTGAGTGCAAATGTTAAACAGTGTTTAAATCATTGAAGAAACATTAATAAGATGAAACTGTCTTCAACATGTTCTATTCAGAACAAGGTTAAACTAAATAATCACATATGGAAAATAAATGTATCTGGTGAAAACAAAACATAGCAGAACTTTGGAACGCAAACAATGAAAAATGTCTTGAAATCGTGCAAAATTGTGGTTACTTCTACTGGACAAATGAAGTAGAAGGGAAACAGCATTTATACCAAATTCCCTGAGTCACCCAATAGTCTGCATCAGCTGTTATTTTAGTTGGAAACCTGCTTTCACAGGTGTAGAGAAAAAATGCTTCCTCTTTGAATCTCTTTTGAAATTCCTTACAGATTCTTGGATACTTTTCACAGAATAAGTCTCAGGTGCGCGTTTACAAATAAGTCTACTAACTGGCCTGCCGTGTCCTGCTTTTACTACTCCCCTGGGTCTGTGACCCTATTTCCCTTGCAGGCAAAGAGCGAGGGCACTACCGACTCCTGCTTACCTGACTGGTCACTTGATCCCGGGGTTCACGTTTGGGGGGCCTCCCACCTCTCCTCAAAGGCACCGTTTGTTTCTCCGCTTGGAATTCCAGCCTGCACGATTTTTATCTGGAGTTTTCACGCCAATTTTGCCAAAACTGATTGAAAAGGCAGCAAATTCAGCTGCTACTGATCTCAAATAGATCAGGTTTCCAAGGAGTCAATTTAGGAATGTGTTACGCTTATGTTTAGAAAAGAAAGCTGGTTACGATGCTAGGGCTGAATAGAGAAGGCGACTTGTTATGACTGGCTGTCAATTAACAGTTGAGTCACACAAGACGGGCAGTAAGACAAAAAAAAAAAGGTACGGTTTCGAAACAAAAACGGGCCGTTGAAGAAACATTGACTGTGAAAATATGTGCTGAAGATAATTCAATGATAATGACAGTTACTTTACCGATGTGAATCAGCCAAAGAGAAAAGGAGTTAGCTGCGTAAAGAGCTCTATTTGTTAGCTCTCTAGGTAGCAACAGAGTGAATGACTATAGAGTTAAGCAGCATTGGGAGAGAATGGGGGGCTGGAGGGTGGTCCAGATACCCCAGAGAGGGTTAACAGCCAACTTAAGTGGTTAAGAATAGATTTGCTCTGCCAGGAACACCAACTCCCATGTTAACAGAAAAATACAATAAACTCAGTCAGAAATTCAAGCTAAATCTAATAGGTTCTTACTCAGACTGTATCTAAATCATCCTTTTTTGTCTCTATGATCCTGTTCCTTTTATTTGCCTGCTGTATGGTTTTAAACTCATCTATCCGTTTTTTACTGGCAATTAAATCAGGTAAGAGTTCCTTTGACATCTCACTTTTTGCTATTGGAGGTCAAAGGAGGAACTTCAATGACCATACAATATGAAACACTCATCACAAAGAGGAACGGTCTTCAAAACACTTCGTATTAAACATAAGACAGACGAGGATAAAGCCAGAGGTTGCTTCCCGAGCCAAGGTTGTCAACAACACAGTGGCTTTGATGAACAGAGCACTCCTACTTGGAGTAGGAATAAGAGCAGGACACGTCACCAGCTTCACATGTGGAACTTTAGGTTGCGCTTGAACTAGTTAGAGAGGAAAAGAAAGGTTTGAATTTATTCTTAATTAATTTGAGACCAACTCTTGATATTGGGTTTACTTATTTGTGTAGATCAGGGATTTTTCAATGTGTGAGGCTCTTATATCTAAAGCAGATTCATGTTTTACTGTACAAAATGAGTGAAAACATGTAAGAATGGAACATCAAGTATACCAATAGGAAAAAAGTTTACAGAAATAATGGTAATAATGCAATTGAGTGGACATGGTGGTCAATTTTGTCTCTAAGGGTCTAAAATTTGAAAACCTCTGGTGTAGATCAATCCATCTGCAAGTTTTATAATTCCTCTTATCTATGTCTAATAGTAAAGGCTACAGTCTGATCTCTTAGAATAGAAGATATTAATCAAACTCTAGTACATTGACAAAAGATGCTAATACTGCTAAGCTAAATCTAATGCAGTTGGAATTTAAAATCAGAGCTTTCCTGCACGGACAGATGATGTATGGATGAGTTGCTTTGTGGCCTCAACAAGTTTATCATAACTGAGCATTTGGTGTGTATGATCAAAACTCCCTAATCTTAAATTCCAACAGAAGCTTATTGTAGCTCTCATTGTTTTATAAAAACAGCACTAGTTAACCTTTGTGAGACAGTCCAGTCAATCTCCTTCGGGTTGGAACTAAAAACTATACATACCACTACCCTATATATAGAACAAATTCTGTAGAGAGGAACCCTCCATGGTATCAGCCAGCTTATTATGTAACCAGCCAGTCCAGGATGGGCCAGAACTGTTTTACATGTGATTTTTGACAGTGCTATGAATGACAGGGAAAGAACAGGGAAGAAAAGGAAAGAAAAGAAAAGAAAAACAACACATGCTGAGACTGAGCTCTAATACAGGTACTTTATCTGACACTTTATGTGTCTGTACTAAAATCTCTAAGTGTTAGGTTCTGTCAAGGTTGAATAGCCTCTCCTAAATGTCTGTAAAACTCTGGAATATCTGTGTGTGCACTGGCAACCATGCGAATGTGTGTCCATGAGTGTTGGAGGAAGTCTAGAGTCCTGCTTCCCATGCGTGTAATCATCCCAGGATGAGGTGGAGCGGGACTTCCCCCTGCACCAGAGGGTATTTTCCTCTCACACAGTGCTACACGCACATGGCTGACCCAGGCTGCATCTGTGTGTGTGTTTGTGTATCTGTGTCAGACAGAGAGGAAGCCAGACACACTAACATGGAAATCAAAGATACGCTTACAAAACAAAACTATCCTGAATCCCGATCGCTTTGGTCCCGAAAGCATATTATTAAAACAACGGCACGGCAACAGCACAGGGATACAGAGAGGTTGTATAATAACAGACAACGGTGACATTGCAATGATAAAAAAATGGAGAAAGGAGCATCACTGTTTTAGTACAAGTAAAATCTGAGTATGAGAAAAGTAATTAAAGTTCAGTAAAAGTAAAGTTCAGTAGAGATATAACTGATCAGCTGGATAACTATGTGATAAGGAGTTTCCTCCTACTTGACATTTTGTCAAAAATCATTTTTGAATCAAGATAACATTTATCTTCAAAAATCAAGTTTTTACTAATTACTAAAAGTTAGTAACCCTGCTGAGATCTAGTTTTAAAAAGGTAGTATTATGTATTTTCCAGGCATATAGTGCCATTTCGTAGCATAACCAACTAACTATCTTCAGTTGTTATAAAAATGATGTATCAAACATAACTTGACTTCACAATTCAACACCTTGAATTGCAGAAGCTTCTCTTTAAGAAGCTTCAGCTTTTTCCAACACTCTGCTTTCAACATATCACAACAATGCATCTCCATTTTGCTGTTTACAACCACTCTTTCAAGCGTGGGACTGGTCTGAAAAATTTTTTTTTATAAGCTCAGCAGACTTGAAATTTCACCAAGAGTTTGTAAATTGCTGCTGCCACTAGTCTGGAGGAGTTGAGTGGGGGAGGCATGGGGGTGTGGTGCTCTGTGAGGTGGAAACTCGGCTTGGAGACGGCAGCTCCGAGGAGGAGCTTTGTAAGAGAAAGCTTTAAAGCAGTGGCCCCCAAACTACGGCCCGCGGGCCGGATCCGGCCCGCCTCCACATTTGGTCCGGCCCCCTGAACAATACCAGAGAGCATTTAGATTTTTTTTCATATACCTTATTTTCCGGACTACAAGCCGTTTATATGTGGATTTTTCTTCAACCACCAGGGGGCTCTTTAGCAGGAAGTGAATCATTGGAAATCCCTACTGCAGAATTACAGGCCAATCTCCAACCTCCCATTCATCAGCAAAATTATTGAAAAAGCTGTTTTTAAACAATTAAATAACTTCCTAACAATAACAAACTGCTTTGACTCCTTCCAGTCTGGTTTTCGTGCTCACCACAGCACAGAGACGGCCCTTGTAAAAGTGTTCAATGACATCCATATAAATACAGACTGTGGGAGAACCACAGTGCTGGTCCTGTTGGACCTCAGTGCAGCTTTCGACACTGTTGACCACGACATTTTACTGAACTGGCTGGAGAGTTGGGTCGGACTCTCCGGTCCAGTGCTCTACATAAAGAACAGGGATTTCTTTGTTTCAATTGGAAACTTCTCATCAGAGAGGTCAAAGGTCACATGTGGGGTACCCCAAGGTTCAATCCTAGGACCCCTTCTTTTCAATATTTATATGCTCCCACGGGCAAAGATTATAACAGGACATAGGATTAGCTACCATAACTATGAAGATGATACACAGCTCTACATCACAATGTCACCAGGTGACTCTGAACCCATCCAATCACTGAATAGATGCTTAGAACAGATAAATATGTGGATGTGCCAAAACTTTCTCCAGCTAAACAGAAACAAAACTGAAGTTATTATCTTTGGACCTAAAGATGAGCGAACTAGAATCAATGCACAGCTTCAGTTACTACAACTAAAAACCAGCGATCAGCCCAAAACCTGGGAGGAGTGATGGACTCTGACCTGAACCTTCAGAACCACATTAAGACAGTCACAAAGTCGGCCTTCTATCACCTGAAGAACATCTCTAGGATTAGAGGACTGATGTCTCAGCATGATCTAGAGAAACTCATCCATGCGTTTATCTTTAGCCGCATTGATTACTGCAACAGAGTCTTTAATTTTTAATTTCTTCTTCTTTCTTTTTGACGTTTTAATGGTGTAATGTTTTTTGTTTTTTTGTTTTTGTTTTTTTATTTTTTTTAAATCTCTCTCTTTCTCACTGATTATTTCTGTTTTTATTTTAATTATGTAAAGCACTTTGAAATGCCTTGCTGCTGAAATGTGCTATACAAATAAAATTTGATTGATTGATTTGATTGATTGGAAGTCTGGTTACTTGTGCGCCAACACTGAGGCCACAAGCAGCAAAATGAGTAAGAAACAGATCAGATGTCTTTGGAAAGTTTCTTTGCAAAGGGGAAAAGGTCCAGAGAAGAGACAGGAGAATGGATTTATCCCGGACCGATAGGTGAGTCCCACATTACAAGCCGCTCTGCGTAACATGCGGCGACAAAGATTCAAGTTGCTTTGCCACGTAGAGACCAAGCAGGCTGTGCTCAAGCAACACAGCTCGGGTGTCATTGTCTCTCATCACTCCCAGATGGAACCGTCTCGTTGCATTGAAACAAGCTCCCGATTCCAGAGGATAATCCAGTAAAACCCCCAACATAGCAGGAATTTAGAATAAGCAAACACGGATGTCAATGTAGAAGCAATAGTGATAGTTTGTGGAGTCATTTTAAGAGATAAAAGATGCAATAAAATGAAAAGGCGGTAGATAAAAGATGACGGGAGCAGCCGCTCTATTTGCTGCACTATGATTTGGAGGTGAATATGTTTTTTCATATTTAACATTTTTAACCGAATAAACATAATAATGACCTTTAGATTTAACAATATACATTTTCACATATCATCTCCGATATCCACCGGACTCTCAGTTGGGCGATATGTCAGCTGTTTGGGATTCCCCTCTGTTCTTACGTCACCGCGCTTTCTGATTGGCTACCTGTCACATTCAACAGGTCGTATTCTCGTTCCCAGTCAGGGAAAACCCCACAGGCTGCGATAAAAGGGCCAAGGCAACCCAAATAGGGTATATTCAGTATTTAGTGGGAACACCAACATGCAGAAGTCTTATCTGACTGTTCATCCCCCCCACCTTGTCCCACCTCTCCCGGGCCGCAACAAAATGTCCAAGTCTTGACCGGTCCGCGGTAATAAACAGGTTGGGACCACTGATTTAGCACATGCTAGTAGCAGACACGAAGGATCAGCACTTTTACTGTTACAGTTACCGTTGGAAACGACCATAATCAGTTCTGTTAAATCTAATCTTGGCAACTTTTTCTTTTTCAACCATAATAAATGTGATATTCAATTGACCTGTTATGACTCAAATTTTGGGTGTCCGCCCCCCTCTGCTGCTGCTGCATCGCTGTGGAAAACCTAGAGCGGCAGAGATGTCTGAGGCTTAGATGTATATGTTTACTGGTTTAAAAAAAACAAAAAACTTTGGGGTTGTGGCTTATAGTCCGGTGCGGCTCATAGTTCAGAAAATACGGACTATAATCCTTCCTGGATTTTTTCTGTGAAGAACCCAGAGAGGGTTGTTTGGTTATTATTTACTTCATTAATAGTGTTATTTATTTCCTGACTTGTTCTGTGAAGAACCCAGAGAGAGTTATTTGATTGTGCTTTCTGGAAAACAACATATTTTGACATTTACGCCCTCCTGCAAAATCACACTTTTCTGTTACAAACTGACTCCGGCCCCCCACCAGAGAAGGAAAAAGTTATGTGGCCCTCACAGGAAAAAGTTTGGCGGACCACTGCTTTAAAGCATCCCAGAATGGCTGCCACGGATTTAAAAAATGCATGTAAACAAAAAAATTGAAGCAACATGCTTTTTTATGAGGGAATAACATTACAAAATAATATAAAGCTCCAAGTTGGTTTTACATCATCAGCAGCTTATCTTGGCTCCAACTCTGTCTCAAACACATGAACCCTTTGGTGAGTTTCAGATGCTTCTGAATTTGTGCTGAAATTTGCCAAATATTTCTTTCCACCATAGCGCTTACCGAGTCATTTGATTCTAATATCGCTTGTGATGTCATGGACCGAACAGACACAAAGCAGAATTAGTAGTGTTAATCTTCTGTGATTTTTGCGAAATCTCGCAATGAAAATCCAGTCTTTATCACCGAGGTGTGTTTTTATTGGCAGTGTTCATGTGTTAACTGAAAACATGATTACATGCATGTACTCTTTAAACCTTATAATTAATGCTTAATCAAAACTCTGAGGCTAAATCAAACTAGATCATGTCAATAAGTCACTTTGTATTCACTTTGTATGAATGAAGTGTCCATATATATATATATATATATATATATATGGAGGTTAACATGACTTAGTAATGGAGGTTAACATGACTTAGTAAAGTTTAGCTGACATGAGAGGAAAACATGTAAACACACCCATGCACACGCGCACACACACACACACACACACACACACATGCATTCAAACACCCACAGGTCAGCTGGTTGGTCCTACAGACGTATTACTTTTGTGCCTTCCAAATAAAGGTGGCAGACACTCACCATGCGGGGAATGTGGAGCGCATGTGTACGTGTGTGTTGAACATGTGTCTGTTTGATGGTATGCCTTTCTGTGTTGCCGGGTGACACGGCTGATGACATAGCAGCCAGATTAGTCCTGGAAACCGCATCTATTCATAGCTCTTTGGCTGTGGGACCTCCTGCTGCTGAAAGCTGCCTGATCCCAACCCAACTTCACTTCACTTCATCATCATTACCGTCAACCGGGAAACGCTGAGATGAAGTCAGACTGTGACGAACTACGGCTAACGCCATGATAAACATTCTAATAATCCGGCGATTTAAAGAGCAACACATCTGCTTATGGACCGCTAAGAAATCGCGTTACACTTGCTCTGCATCCCAGTCCGGATCTGAACTGAAACTGGAACGACAACTGTGGAAAAACGGCTTCAGAGCACATGGAGGGAGAATGAAAATAAAAGACAATTAACCGAGTGTGTGTATGAACAGATTTATGGCACAGCACAGTGTTTAGAGATGACTGAGAACCCTACACAATGCTTGCACACATTCCCCACGCGCCTGGCTTGCCTCCCGCTGCCAAGGAACCCGAAAGCCCCAACAAAACAAATTCATTAACCCTGACAATAAAACACAGCTGTAAGGGGTAATGGGAACTGTTTGAAATCAGAGAATGGGATTCAAGACAAACTGCACATGGGGGGGGGGAGGGAAAATCAGGAAGAATGGAGCCAAGTTTTATTTCGATTTGAATTGGGGACAGTAATGCAAGAAATGTTTTTAGAATCTCAACAACAGAAACAATTTAACCACACCAGATGTCTTCTAACTTGATTCTTTGAGCAGATTGTACAAAGAAGACTGTCCAACTGTATACATATCAGAAATAAAGTTAAAACTAAAGTGAAAGGACATATTATCAATACATATTTTACCCATTTGCTGTCAGCTGACAGGCAGCTTTATACTGATATGTGTTGCATGATGTGCTTTATCTGTGGGAAAGAACAGAGGCTTAAACAGGAGCCAGGATCCGAGGAATTACACAGCACTCTTAGTAAAGGTAACCACTAGAGGGCTCTGTAGCTTGAAAAATGAGCCCCTATACACACACACACACGCGCACACACACGCACACCATACTCAACCAAACAGACTAGATAGAGCTACAAGGAGCTTAACGCTGAGGCAAATTGCATTTATTCAGAGTAATTTCTACAGCCCAGCAGCACACAGGCTGACACAGCTGATCACAAGGCGCTGCAGGTGCAGACACATGGATGTTACATGAGCACCTATCTGAATGTTTTCCAGGCTGACAAAACAAAAACTATGGATTTAAGCTCAGTTTCTTCTACCAACAACACTTAAGACAAAATACAAAAGAGTTGCACAGCAGGAACCAGAGAAATCATCAAAAATGAGAACTGAGAGGTAAACTGAGGATATGTTACAACTAGATTATTGCTACAATACAATGTTCTACTGAGAAAAACGGAGCACTTAGAAAGGTTCTATCATGACTAACATACAATATGGATCATTGCTATCTGTTTACATTTAGTGAACAGATAAATGTTTTTTTGTAAACTCTTCACACTGCTTAGACAATAACACTCCCAGTAATCAGCAGGACAGCAGACAGAAAACTGCTCAAACAATCCAAAACCCTCCTGGTGTTCACTAAGCCAGAGGAAAATCTAGCTGAGAATTCAAACTGCAAATATGGAGTCCACAAAGATGCCAAAACTCAACTTTCAATGCCAAAACAATAAAAAACTAAAATAAAATCAAGCACATTAACTTATATTGACTATGTGGAGCAGATTTTAGTGGCGAAAAATGGACAATAATAACTACAACCACAGAATGTTTAAGCAAAACCTAAACTTCATGTCAAATGACTATCATACAATATGAATCATTGCTAATTCAGTTTTTTTCTAAATAGAAATCTGAAACACAAATGTATTACTTTTTCTCCCTATTAATAAGCAGAAACACTTTATGCTCCAGTAGTTAAGGATTTTCTGTGCAGTTTCTTCTCTGTTTTTCTTCTATTGTGTTTCGGAAGCCTTCAGAAGAACTGAGTCATCTGACACTCTGAACTAAACAGATGCTTCTCAATAAGTGAACAGAGAAGTTCCTTTGTGGGCTCACTTCATTTAGCCCCCCTCTCTCCGCACTCCCCTTTTCTCTCCTCTGTCCTCCTCTGGGAGTCTCTTCCTCACCAATGCTGGTAAATATTTTTATATTGTGTTCCATTAGAAAGCTTCATTAAGCGGTCAGACGGGGCAAATGGCGCCTGGGTGCTCCTTGTCCTGTAAACAATAGAAAGGGCCCTGATGGCTGCAGCGGAGCACAGCACAGTAAACTAATGCCACATTAGAACGCTGCTTTGCTCTGAGTAAGTAAATATTTAAATGTGTTGGATTCACCCAAAAAACAAAAGTCAGCGCTGATAGTCAGGAAATGGTGTCAGAGGAGCTTATCCTGACAGATTTCAGAGAAAACTGGTTCACTTGTTCAGCAATCCGGGGATCAATCGGACACTACGCGGCATGTAAACAGGAGAATAAAGCCTACCATCTTTAAAAACAAAGCTGACATTTTTACTGCATGACTGAGGGAATACAGTGTAGATTAGGGGTGTCCAAAGCTCAGCCATGTTCCATTTGCGGTCCCTTGACTGTTTCTGTGTGGCCTGCCGGAACAGGTGGCCTAATTGTTACCGACGAATGAAAACGTTCTGTGATGGAAAATGTGAAGTACAAAGTGTTTGTTTTTTAACAACCACTCTTTTTACTTTCTCTTTCATTTCATAGTAAATAAGACCAGATTTATCAGCAGACTATCAAGACTGCAGAATCCAAATGGGCTTTTATTACATTTATTAAACCTCGCTTGATACAGCAAGCGTTTTTAAAGAGACAGTGATGCAAATCCTGTTACTTCTGAAAATAGGCAAAATGTTTGTCTTTCTTTTTTTTTTCTTCATCTGAGCCGAAAATAATTTGCAAACTGGATGTCTTTGTTTTAATAGAGTGTAAAACTCAAAGTTTCGGATCTGCAAAGATTTAAAAATGCCTTTCTTTAAAAAATAAAACATAACTTCTTAACTTGTTTAATTAGAATTTATTGTTGAGCAGTAGCAGTAAAATATAAAATATATATATATATATATATATATATATATATATATATATATATATATATATATATATATATATATATTTAGGAATTCCTTTGGCCCACAATTATGTTGACTTGACAAATTTGGGCAAACAGTGGTGTCCAAACCACTGGTGTAAATATTTCAGCATTTTCATATGTAACATATATGGGGTCAGAAATTACCTCAAAACTTTTCTCTGAAGCATTCGAGCCCACCATGTTGTCTCTGAGGAGCTGCTGAAGGAGCTGCACCTGGGCAACGCTGAGGTAGAAATCCAGATTGCTGGTCACATTCACCTCCAGAGAGTGGCCACACACCACCACTTCCTGAAGAGAGAGGGAGAGAGAAGGTAGGAGGAAATGAAGAAAAGACAGGGGGGGGGGTAGACACTCAACATTGGGATTGTTTGTGGTCTCATTTATTGCTCCTCTCAGTTGTTTCTTCCACAATGCTCAAGCACTGTGTGCACATGTCCTGCTCTCTGTTCACTGTGTTCCTCTGCTCCGCTCTTCACCCTCTGTCCTCTCCAGGGTCCCACCCACAGCCAGCAGTGTAAACCTGAGCCAGGAGGCTCCATCTGATAGGATATTACTCACCAACACTGAGGACTGACTGAGCCACACACATGAAGCAGACCTACAGTAACTTCCCACACTGCTGCTGGACAGAATTGACTAAAACATCTAAATAACTCAGATCTTTTAAAATGTATAAATACTGCATGATTGTTTTACTAATAGAGAGCTGAGGATAATAACTTAAAGGGGCAGTATTGTGTATTTTCCAGAAACATGGTGCCATTTTATTGCACCATGTTTTATACAGTTGTTATACAATTGTTGTATATATCAAATACGACTTGAAAGAAATTTGATTTCGTAATTTAACGCCTTGAAATTGGGCCTCTGTCTCTTTAAAAACTTCTGCTCTTTCTGAAATTCCACCTTTTGGAAGTCATCACAACATGGCTCCTCTATTAACCATTTAACAAAGTTTTTGCCAGAAGTAGCTTAAGTAACATGTGCAGTTCCACCAGGTGTTTGCCAATTGCTGATGGCTAGTCTGAAGTAGGTTAGTCGAGGGGGAGGGACGCTCTGTGAGGCAGGAGCTTGTAAACTGCAGCTCAGAAGAGGAGCTTTATCCTTGAAGGCAGGGCTATGTCCACCCAGGTGTTTTGCACAGCTGAATGGTTGCCACGGGAGATCAAAGGATTTCTCAAACACGCATGAAAGAATCAAGGGAACACTCTAGGTATGTTCTTGATGAGGTAATAACTTTATAACATTATGTAAAGCTAAAAAAAAATGAAACTTTACATAATACTGCCCCTTTAATGAACTTAAAGTAGCTTTTATATTATGTTTTAAGCACAAACAAATGCTATAAAGTGGGTAGAGGGGAGTAAAATTAATGACAATTTCAACCTAGACATTTTTTCAACACTATGCAGTCCTGCTTCGTTCATGTTGTTCCTGGCTCTGGGTCTCTGTATCACAGGAGGTTACACAAATTACTTAGTCTCTGTGTGTGCGCATGTGTGTCTCTCAGTAAAAACTATGGATTAGCTGTTACACATTGTCAGGGGGCACGTTAGCGTGGTCGGACGAGGCATCAAAGAGGCAGGAAGTCTCCGAGAGCCATGCCAGAAAACATCAGCTGTATAAGCAGAAAGGTTTGAACTCTGGAGGTCAAAAACCTCCATTACATGCTGGACTGGTGGAGGGCTTCTAAATGAGTTTGTTACTGTAAGCTAAGAGCAAAACATAAATACTTTTGACATCTCACATAATCAACTTCTATTTTCATATGAACGGCAGATTAGAAGAGTAATGGCTACAATCATGGCTTTAACAGGCTGCAGTCAAAAGGTACAAAGAGTTAGCTGGTGTAGTGACCAGACCCTTACAAAGTAAGGAATACATTTATACCCCCAACACTATTAGAATGGAAAACCTACTGACAATGTGGAGTTAAGATGTTGAACTGGTTAAAGATACATTCCTTTTTAAAAAAATATCATTATTCTTTGTGGTAATTGCAGTGCCTTGCATACCACTTAAAGTTTTTTCCAATACGCCACGTTGTAACTAGATTGAAATGCAGTTTATATACTAGGTGAGTCAATTTGGAGTCAGATTTAACAAGAATTGACTTCTTCCTATTCCTTTTCAAACTGAATATGAAAGTTTGTTTTTTATGTTTGATTACTTCTATTTATTTATATTTTAGTTATTTTTTATTCTGACACTTGTTTTTTTACATCTTTGATACAAAAATTCAGTTTCATTTCATTTCAGTATATTTTATTGGGTTATTTTGTGATAGAGCAGCACAAAGTACTGAATGCCTGTGAAGTGGAATGAAGATTATACATAGTTTTCAAGATCACTAACAAAAATAGATCTGAAGAGAGTGGTGTTCATATGTAATTAGTCACCTCGGGTCAATGCTTAATGGAGCCACGCTCTGTTGAGATTACAGCTACATGTCATTTTGGGTTAAGTGTGTACAAACTCTACAGATCTAGAGACTGACATCTGTGCCTCTTGTTCTTTACATAACAGCTAACACTCAGTCAGACTGATGGATAGCATCTGTGCCCATCGAGTTTGTAGTTTTGCCACAGATTTTCATTATGAAATGGTTTTAAAACGTTTACTAAGTCATTTAAATAAATTAACATACATAGATCTAAATGATTGCATCTCTGACTGTATGTGTGATTGTTGAAGATCTCTGCAGCTCCTCCAGAGTTACTGTGGACCTCCTGACTGCCTCTCTGAATAATGTCAGTGTAAATGGAAATGCATTAATAGTATTGTTATTCTTTTCCCCTTGTGTTGAAAACTCTCCATGTGTTTCTGATCTCTGTGTCTCAAAGTTACCTGCCTAGAGATTCTCATGCTTGAGACTTCCTTTACATTTATACAGTACTGTGAAACTCAGCAGCAAAGTCAATTTGAACACTATGATTTCTCATAAAAATTGAATATAAACTGTGCAGAGTATAGGCTCACCTCTGTCTGTCCACCATCCAGAGAGAGATTTTTGCTGAAGATGATGGCAGGAGCAGCAGTGACCCGGACAGAGAAGTCCGTCAAGATTGGCGTCAGGATCGCTCTCCGCTCCTGCTGGCGCCTGATGCTGTACAAACAAGACAGGATAGCTCAGCTTGAAAACTACTGTTATTTTTTCCATAAAAACAGAGTTTTATGTTATATCATTTAACAGATAGATTGACCATAAGATTGCAGTTATTCAGTGATGGGGGACCCAATATGTTTGCTTTTAAACAACTTAGGATATGTCAGTGAGCTATACAAAACATTTTCTTGACATTTTGTCCACAAAATCATTCTCAGGTAACGAGAGTTCAGTTCTGCCTTTTTGAGCTTCTTTCAGGATGAACTGTTGTAGGGGTCTGTCACTTTTACGCAAATAAGCTGTTGCCAAGGGTTTCTAAACAGTATGTCAATAACGAAACACTACAGCGGACACAGGGTAATACCAGCTTACCATTGGGTTGGTAGGTGAAGGGCAGTGCCCACCAATTGTGACTTAATCGCAAGGTTTTTGAAATGGCTCTTTTTCCAGACACCAAAACACATGAACTTAATGCCAGAAAACAGTTGGATGGATTTTTTTTTTTTTTTTTTTTTAGAGCTCGGACTGTTTCTAGAAGCAGTCGGGACACAAATGGAAGTGAAAATGTGTAAAAAATGAATATTGTATAATAGGTCTCTCTTTCACTGTTTTGTTATGCAGTGACAAAACAGTGAAAGCCTCGGTGGTGGCTGACATTTCTTTCTGTTCAAAGAAATGCCATTTGGCAAAGTGTGAGAAGTCAACAAACACACAAGCAGAAAATGTTTGCAATTGAGGTGGCGCGTGCGGTATCTCGTATACGGCAGCTACTTTTTCAGAATTCAATCCAGCCCTGGGACCTTTGCTGCACGTCATTCCTTGCCCCTTGTCTCTCTGCCCATTTCCTGTCCTGAATATTGCAAATAAAGGCCACTACAGCAATAAAAACCTTATAAAAGAGAAAACATTGACAATTGATTTATGGTTGCATCCTTGGCTGAAGGGCAACATGACATACCAGTATTTCAAGCATTTTGAGGCTTTTAATAAATTATAAAAAAAATAAAATAAAAAAAAACATTTAAACATGGATTTTTTTTAACAAGCTTGTTTTCCAACTGTTCCATAACAGATTTCCACATTCCTGGTCAAAGATCTTATTGGTAAAGCTTCAATAAGATGAACGATTGGGGTGTTATTTGACGGATCTCGGTCGGGAACAAACCCTGTATTGTTTGCACAAGATCAAACTGAGAACGTCTCATATCAACTCTCTCCATTTCACTAATGTTCATTCCCACCATCAGGTCATATTTGTGGGAACATTTGTTAGCAGTAAAACAAACATACAAGAGAGCTTTATAAGGTGGTGTTAATTGCCACATCTGGCGCTATTAAAACAATCAAGTGGTGCAGCTTCCAATATTTATAGTTGGCCGGGATTACAAGAGGCCCAGAGTCTAGGTGGCCCAGACTACAGTACTTAACCGGAACCAATATCACATTCACTTTTGCTATACAAATGTGCATTACCATTGCCCTTAAGGGATTATTTTCTGACACATTTCTTTGTGTACAGAATTTAAGAGGGGCCTAATTCAGAGGTGAAATGATCTGTGAGGCCAATTGGTGATGGCTAATCTCTCCTCAGACGGGGGATTGAAACAATGAGAGTCTCGTTGCAGAGGACAGGTGCTATCATTCAGCAGCAAGGCTTAGAGGCGCACGGTTCAATTTACCAGTATTATGACAACTCAAACGGACTTGAGAACACAACGTCTCTCTCGCTCTCTCCCTGTTGGCAAAATTGTTTTGTGCAAATGCCCTCCAAAACATTCATGCATGCACAGAAAAAACTTTTCAAATTCAATGGCACACGGTCCAATCAGTAAGCTGAAACATAAATGGCAGCAGGAAGTAAAGAGAGGTCTGGCCAAGTGTCTCGCAGCACTATGACAGAGGGTCGTTTCCTAGTGGGCAACTGCAAACTGTGACGAGGACAGATCCTGTCAGCCGATCCGTGGTACTGGAATTTCCTCACAAAACCTCATGAAGCTAACCGGGGCCGGTAGTTGTAGGATCCACAACTACTGAAACTGGAACCCTGAAGGCAACATAGTGAACATGCCATGAGTTGAAATCTAGAGAGGGCAGAGAATACTGATGCAGGAAAGGAGGGAAAGGTGTGAACTCTGGAGGCGGCGTGTGTCAAAGCTTGTTAAAAACGAGGCGGTGCGTTTCTGCCGGTGATTGTGGCAGACAAGTAAAGCTGTGAACTTGACTCCTCTGCTCCCCTTTCCTCAACCTGCTGGAGCATTCTCCATCACATGTTCGGTTATGACTCGGTGGTGGCTGACATGCAGAGCAGCAGGCTGAATAAAGCCCCTGACTGTGTTTGCTGCCAACGAGAAGGAAGCAGGGAAAGAGAAGGTCATTTTGTTTCTTAACGGTGGGACTCAATGAACATGTTTAATTGAGTTAATTGCTGGGTCTGTAATGAATTAATCGCATTTGAATCTAAAACCATGTTGACAAACTTAGCAACATTCTCAATTCAAAAAGCGCCTTTGCTGCTAAATTATTGAATGAATAGACATATGAACTCAAAAACAAAGATTTATTTTTTTTAATCTGTTATTTTGGTCTTTGGTGGAAAGTGATGTTATAGCCATTCATCTTTCATTTCAGGAACTCCTGATCATTCATGGAAACTTCTTTAGAAATGTGGACTGTGGATGCTGACGTTAGCATTGGGGACGTTTGTGCTGAAGCTACATGTTTAACAGTCAGATGCTACTTTAGATTTGAATAGCTTAGATAATAGGCTAACTTTTTTAGCACAACCTGAACACACCAACAGTCTTTTCCAGCGTCCCATCAAATTGTTTTTTGAAGTAAAAATGAACCCTCAATGAAGAGAAGAGAAAAGGCTTTGTCGTCCACCACTGTCGTTGTTGTGCATCCAAATTATTTGGTGTAGTAGAAACACAATACTAAAGTCCTAGCTTGGAATTTTTTTATTTCAAAAAGAAAAGAAAATTAATCAGGTTATATTTTTTTTGCGTGTTAAAAGTAATTATTCAAAATGAGCATGTTAAAGTCCGTTCCTACTTATTTCAGTTCACTGTTGTGAATCAAGACACAATTATTAAGAAAGAAGGGGAGCGGACATGCAGCAAGGGGTAGGCATCAAACAATGGATGACAGAGCAGACCTTTCCAAAGTCTAATAAATAACCAGAGATGTCTTATTATGTATAGTTTACTTAAAAGAAGAACAGTTGAGTTGTAGGCAATTGCATTGTATGTAATATTATACATAACAATTTGGGATTCAAAAGCTGATACTTGATCACAATATACATGCAGAACAGAAAGCTCACAGCAGTCAGGGTCCAAGAACAGCAAGGAGCAGAGAGCTACAGCTACTCACCGCCAGGCTGAACTGGTTTTATATAAATAAACTGCATTAAATATTGAATCTAGACCAAATGTACTTCAGCACACAAGTAAATTAATATCTCTCTGTACTTCTCATGCTGTACATTTTAAACTGAAGTGAGTCTAAAACAATTACTAAAAAAATTGGAACATTTTCTTGACTGAAAAACAGACTTACTTACTCTGTACTGACTTTTAAGTGCTTTGTGGGCATCGTTTGCATGTATGAGAACATATACAGTAGCACAAGCCCATTCTGGAAGAAGTCTTTAAAAAAAAAAAAAAAAAAGGACCCCAGTAAATAAATCTCAACTGGCTGCCACATAAAACTCTTACTACATACCTGAGAGCCCAGGGCCCATACATCAGTATCATCTGCAACACCAACAGTCTGCTTTTTTTCAGGCAGGACTCCAAAGGCTATCACTCTGCGAAAGTGTGCGTGCGTGTGTGTGTATGTGAGAGAGAGAGAGAGTGTGTGCTTAAAACAAAGAAAATACTGATGTCCCTAATGAGTATGTATGATGGTTAGTTTGAACCTGCACCCGAGAGAGTGAGGCCGTCTGGGTGAGGATGGTGTGTGAATCTCGGCATGCATCACTTAAAGGTCTGATGACCTGGGAGCCCAGTCTCAATCAGGCCTCTGTTGATCTTGCAATGCATTCTTCCATGAGGGTTATTTTTAGTTGACAGGGAACAAATCTGCATTTTTTTGCCTGCAAATCTGTGAGTTTTGGGCCAGTTCCCTCTCAATACATGAGTGGAAAAAAGGATGTGGGGCCAAACAGGCTGTAACATTTCTGTTTGTTTTAGCTCCTGATCCTATAAAAGCAGAAAAATAGTCATGGTTTGTATTTATGAGTGAAAATGTAAAGGCTCCTTAATATGGAAATAATTTAATGAACGATAAACTGACCGACATACTGTCGCATTGCACAAATTTATAATGGGAACATTAGGAAAATTAGTACCACCACTGATTGTATGCATGAGATTTTATTATCTAACTTATTATATCTAACTTTAATAGGATTTTTTATTTTTTCATTTTATTTTATTTTTACAGAATTTGAACTAGGTGAAGCTAAAACTGCAACTTGACGAGTTTTGGGTAGAACATGCTTACAGAAAACGGTTTTTAGCAAATTTCAATGTTTCAGAGTCTGAATACTCCAGTTAACGATTATTAAAATATTAAATTTAGATGCTCTCTTCATCAGAAAGAGAAGAAAGGTTACCAAGTGTAAGTGATACATCCATAAATCATTAAGTAGCCTTTTGTAGCATTAGTTGTAACTGTTCCTGCAAACCTGCTCGCCATGTTCCACTCCAGGGCTGGGTTCTGAGAGCTCCTCTCACTTTCTGCCGACGGGCCTCCTTTAGTTCCCTCCTTCTCCGGCTTGAGCTGCTCCCACAGAGCGGTACCAATGTTGATAGACTGGAGATCAATCTGATACTGTCGGTCCTCCACCTCTGAACCTGGGTCACGCAGAATGCCCAGGTTCAGTGCACGCCTGCAGGGAAAACAAGAGAGAAGTTACCAACCCACTTTAATGCTAAGTTGAGTTTTGGAAATACAGTGTGTTAGCATAGAATAGTAAAAGACAACAATAAAAAAAAACAAACAAACAAACAAACTGTTTCTTCTTTATGTTGGATGTGAGTGTACTGTGAATCATAGTCAGTAAGCAAGAGTCTCATTCAACAGATTGGAAATTCACAGCTAAGGAAAGAGATCATGTTGACAGCACAGCTAGTCATGCAATCCCCAAATCAAATCAAAACATATGGATATGTTACAACGGTCCAGTCAAATCAAACTGAGGCAAGATCTGAAAATGAATACTTAGCGACTTTTCCCATTCAATTAAACAGAATTATAGTTCAGAGCATTTAAGCTGTTATGCAAAAAACTGGCAAAAATTTTAGCTGTAAAGACAAGTGGCCCCACAAAACGACCTCAAGCTTTCAATTAAATGAAGGGAACACTTTTTATGTGTCAATTCGTACAAAATTTTAATAGCCATGTAACATTTTCCTTCCGCTTCATGAATAAGGCCTACCTGCGCAGATCTATTACATTAAACCCCAATAAAAACACATTTAAAGTATGTGGTTTTATTATGACAAAATGTAAAAACAAATCCAAAATGTGTTCTCCTCATAGGCTCTGCAAATCCAGTCTTCTACCAGTCTCACTATGGATGACTTAAAAAAACAAAGCTTCTAAAAAATGGACTAAACTTAGAAAAATGACCTCCACATACCTCAGGTGAAATCATTAGATTTATCCAAACTTCTGCTTTATGCCACCTTATCATCACTGGCAGTACGCACTGCTTAGAGCCTGCTCAGCAGCCCTGAAAAAGCTGCTCTTATCCTTTCTATTCCTGTCTACAAAAAACACAACTTTTACAGTATACACAAACTATAACACGGCAGAGGAGATGTAGAGATGCATCGGCACCGGGCAGCAGTGTCTGCAGTGGAACGGCTGCAGTCGAGGGAGCGAGCACTGACCCGTCCATGCCAAGAAAAAATGATGTCATCTATTTTGTCTTTGAGAGACAAGATTCAGACAAAAATTCAAGGCGCAAAAAAGGAATAATCAGAATTCGACATCTGCATATGACATCAGAGCTTTCAGTTCATTATGAAATGTTTATTTGTGCCGGTGAATTCAAATGAGAGCTTAAATGGCATAAATGAAGGCTTAAAATGGCTACAGATGTAGCAGCAGCATGAGCAGGGTTATTTGTTTCGGCAACGTCAATGGCAATTTTCAGATAGCGTTTCGCTCTCCTTGCCACATTGGGAAGGCCTCTACCAGAGCATGATGTTATGACAATGAGCACCAGCAACAAAAACAATGGCAATGGGAGATTAGAGGTGCATAACTGGGCTTAGTTGGATTTGTTGACATACAAACAAGTGAAACAGATCCCTAATCAACATTTGGAACCACATTTATCAACAAAGCATAATAGAAATCAAACTAAGAGCTGGGTAGGATTTGGGTGGGATGTGTCAGTCGAGATTCATTAGGGTTTTTGTAACAGTACCTCCATCACCCTGCGCAACCCCACACTGTCTTTTTCACTTTAAACAAACCACGGTTACCTCATGTGCTTTCCAAATTATCTCTTAACTGTGGCTTATTTAGGGGGACTCTCTTTCTCACAATCAGCCTAACATGGGAATCTGCAGCCAATTCTCCGCATTGCCGAGCAGCGGGGTCATCTCCAATGACATAAATAAATATGATAAACATTTGTCTTGGTCATACGGCCAGTGGAAAACGGTGTGATTTAATATCAAAAGACATATTTCAGCAAATCGCAGGAAACTAAAGAGCTTCATTTCTGACAAATGAGGAGAGGAGGAATTTTGGAAGTTCCCCTTGGGGTGAAATAATAATTGAAGCCAGATTTTCTTGTTGTACATGTGGGGGGAGAACACTGGCGGTTTGACATATTTGATTGGTCATGTGAAGACCACACTGCTTGGCCAAGAGGAATCAGAAAGGGTAAAAAAAAAAAAAAACTTTCAAACTTACAAACATACATAGTAAAGCAGGTGGGGAACACAAAACTGGAACTCATTGCATCTAAAATCTGCTAAGAAATACTACATTAATGGAAATAATGCATTTGTAAATGGAGGAAACCAGAGGGTGGATAGGGGCACAGAGTCAGAGAGGGAAAGGGGAATTAATGTGGTCCTTGTTCTGTTCAAGAGCAAACTTACTTTAATGACAAAAACAGAAACATTACTTTTTTTATGACAATATTCTGCCATTTGTAAAAAAAAAAAAAAAAAAATGGATCAAAAGCTTCAAAGAAAAGTTCTGTCTCAGTACGCCATGGCTATTATTCTAGAAAACATTTATTCATCTTCTGACACAATCTAAACCCAACTTATAACTGAAAAGTCACTGGGCTGATTCTGCATCAGAACTGAAATATGATGGCTCACATCAAACTTTAATATGGAACCAAATGAAACCATCCAGCCTATTTAAGCTGATTCTAGTAAAGACATGGCCATGCTGTTCATTCGCAATGCTTTAGAAAGACCACTGCTTCATCACTCAAAAAGAAATATTTTTATTCAAATAAATAAACAAGCTTGTAGCACTCGGGTTAATAAAGACATTAATTCATGCAAATGCATAGACTCGTAACAACAAAACATGTAGCCCGGCTGCCTGTCCTGGCGCTATGAGTTTTCCTACTCAGAACCACTTTCAACTGACAACCAGAAGTTTGGATGGTAGCAAGTAGTAGTTGTAATAAAACAAATCTAACTAAATGAACATACATAAATAAAAAACTCATAATAACTGGAGCCAAATGGCTAAATAAGAAAATAGGTTTGTTGAAAAGGAGAGAAAGTGGAAACTGGGAGAACTTGATTACTATGCAGAACATCTGAAGGCTAACTGCGTTCAAGGTTGTAAAACAAACCACAGTGGGATCTGGTTAAGGCTCAGGGTCCAATGCTAGATGTGTGGGAGCGGTGGGTTGTGCTAAAGGCCTCATGCACAGGAGTCTGTGGAGCAGGCTGCAGCATGGCCCGTAGCTTTATACGGTCTCCCAACCTCCATCAACATTTTACCCAATCCATATGCTTCGACCCCAAGCCTGTGGGGCAGGAAGCAGCAGGGCAATGCCAAGTGCTTCTGGCTTCTGGATCTCGTCACTCTGAAATGTGCAACCTTAACCCACAACCCAGGTCTGTTCTTCACTCCATTTCCCCAACAATCACATACAATAAATGACTGCCTACCTAGTCTGCAGATTAAATGTCTGTGTGTGCGTGCGCGTGAGTGCGTGCGTGCGTTTACTTGTATATGGTACATACAGAGAACCACATTCACAATATTTACCAACAAAGGGAGGTCATTTGTGGAAAGTGGGGACCTTCTACTGGTCCTTACTATTTTGGAGGTCTACTGTGCTCTACTAGTTGGTTTTATAGGTAGGGTATGAATTAAGTTTTAGATGGGGTTAGGGCTAGGAACAGACTAGTAGTGGTAAAGGTTAGGCATAAATGTAGTAACTGAAATGAATGGAAGTCAATCCAAAGTCTTCAGATTGTATAGAAGTACAAATATGTGTGCATGCGTGTGCATTTGCTTAGCAACTATTTAGGACAATTTTTTGGCATATTTACTAACCTTCTGAAGACCGATGGGTCTTATGGGGACAAATGCCCAGCCCTAATACAGTGGACTTGGGGTTAGGTTTAGAGGTACGAAGTGAACTAGGTTTTAGTTAATGTTAGGATTCTGAATAGACTAGTAATGTTCAGGGTTGAGGAAAATGTCTGGGTTAGGCATACATGGAGTTACTAAAGTGAATGGAAGTCAATGCAAAGTCCTAATATGGGTGGACCCACAAATATGTTTGTGTGTGTGGCCTTGTATTTGTTACGTTGTAAGGATCATTATCCTAACACATACTAAGTTGTGGGGAATCACTGGTCTCCATGAGGAGGGATACTGTTTATGGGTTAGGTTTAGGACTAAGATATGCATAGAGTTTAGATTTAGGTATGTCTTGGTAATGGTCAGGGAAAAGTTATGGAAATGATTGGAAATCAATGGAAAATCCTTGTAAAGATAAAGAGCCATAATGCTTGTATATGTGTTGACCCCCCACCTTCTGTTCCTAGTAGGACACACAATTAGGGTATTTCATTGAGACCTCAAGCTTCTTTCTTCCAACTCAAACTAGATCAGGTTTGTATTTGTCAGATATTTCATGAGTGAACTGTGCTTTGGTCGGATGTATGAGTGAACTGTGCTTTGGTCGGGACGGACGGACGAACTCACTCATACATACATGTACGACCGACCGACCGACCGACCGACTGACTGACTGACTCTCTGGCTCTGAATGTTATTAGCTCAACATCTTCGTCCATGCATTTTCATTGTGGGTAAGTCAAAGCCCCACAGTGGCTTCTCAATCAGCGTCCTAGTGGCTTTAAGTGGAGATCCCTGGTGGTGTGTGTGTGTGCTGAAGGGGAATTCAAGAGCATTATGATTCATGAATCTTGCAATTACTTGGCGAGTTAAGCACACTTTACCTACAGTGGTTCACTCCGTACTGCCAGAAATTCTACAACTTCTAAGTTGGGGATTTATTCTGAGTTGTAGATTTATATCTCCAGTCAAGTTCAATTGCTGTTAATTTGCATCTACCAATTATAGTAATTAAGGCTCTAAATTACAACACTGAACAGCTCTTAGAACGAAGCAGGAAAATGATGTGGTGGAATATGGGGAGTCAGCAGAATATAACGGACTGTCACGGCAGTGCTACTGAAATTATTTTTGATCCCAAGCTTTTCAACAGGGTTCCAAAAGCAAAAAAAAAAACTACGATAGTTCATTCCAGGATAGTCCAAGGTACTCCGGGTGTGTTTGGAGAAGTTCATCGTTGTTGATTTTTTTCTTTTTTTCTTTTTAAATCAAACAATAAACGGAAACCGGTGCTTTTGATGTGCTGACAAATTCCCATGACAAAAGCTCAAACATCCATTCATTTTTATCCTGGCAGCATTTACTCCCCTCCACTGCTGTTCCTAACAGAAGCCTGTTATTCATTAGGCTGATTGCACTTTAAAGACACTCATGCTTGACCAATTATATCATATTTACACAAGATCTTAAGAGTAAACTATTACTTCTATATACAAAGCAAGCAAAGCGAGGATTAGCCTGAGTTTATACCACCCTCAAGACACCAGTATGTGATAGTGATGAGTTAAAAGAAAATGACTACAGAAGACAGGCTGCTGTTTACATTGACCTGGTGTACTGCGAAACTCAGAGTGTGCACTTTGATTTCAACATATCTTAATTACAGGAGTCATTTATCTCCTCAGTTTACATGTCAGTGAAGTTGTACGGCTCTAAACAGGGCTTGAGATGGAAAGAAACAAACTTAGTGCACCACATGATATCCTGATCAAAATGTCAAATATATGAACTCAACAGAAGGTGGCTGAAAACGGAATAGGCTCCTAACGTTGGGGAACGGGGGAGAGGATCCACCTTTCCCCTCATATCCATACTCTGATGGAGGGGTTCCCAAAGTGGGGGTTTTGAGATGCAAAGTCGGGGGACTCGGAATGATTTTCAGAATTACAGTGATGTCAACCTTGAGGTGCATGTAAATAAATATACATCACAAAATAAATAATTGTATCATTAAATATCTAATTAGATAATGTACAATAGGACTGCACCAATAAATCGGCCCTGATATCTTTAATTCTAGGAGATTGGCAATTTACATGTGAAGCCGATCTTATCTATCTAAGGAAAGGTCTGTCTTTATTTGCTCAGCTGTGACAGAGGTTTGACTGACAGACCAGACCACCAGGTCACGTCTAGACATTTGAAAATAACATTAGTCACTCTCTGTTGCCAACTCAGCAACTTTTTTGCTCTTTTTAGCAACATTAAAGAAAAATCTGTATTGGCCAAAATTGGAATTGGCAGGTGAGGCTTTTTAAAGATCGGTAAACATCAATCAGCCAGAAAACTGTGATCATCAGTGCATTCCTAATGTACAGTAATACTTTTTAGTATTTTTTTCTAAGAAATCGATTCAAAAATACATATAATTAAACCTTTTTAATTTTTTTAAACCAGAATTCAAACCCATTAAAATTAAAAACCTCCTTGCCACAACAACAACACGAAATACAAACAATTAAACAAAAATGTCAAGCTATTAAAATCAGTACATGTCACAGAATTGGCCTCAAAAACTTTTGGTTTGGATTTAAAAGCACTAAATAAGAAGAATTCAATTAATCAAAAATTTTCTTGTAGTAAGTTCCAAGAAGACAGAGCAGAATAAGCAAAAGTCTTCATGTCCAATTCAGTCCGAACAAAAGGGACAGAAAAAAGCAGCAAATTGTGTGACCAAAAAGTGTATAAGTCAACATTTCTCAGCGCAATTGCAGAACAAGTATATGCTGGCAGTAGTCCAAGCAGTGCCTTGTAAATAAAAGTTAACCACAGGGAGTTGCTTTGGGCAGCCAGACCAGGCCATCCTGGTAAATAAATAAATATATATTGGAAATTGCTATATGTATTTTTTTGGGGGTTGCCAGGTGCCAGTTTCTGGCGCTGTTATTTTGGCGGTCAGGATGAAAAGTTTGGGAACCTCTGCCGGATTTGTAAACTCATTGTGGGATTAAGTTTCACAATTGTCTGTGGAGTCACAACGATCTCATGATGGGAGTATTTGTTACCACATTCAACCACAAAGTATTTTTGAAGCTCTGTCTTTATATATTTATATATAAATATATATCTGACATTCCTGGCTACACATCAGTCAGAATGGTGATGCACCTTCAAAACTTCCCTTTCAGCCTGAGAGGATCTGCAGTTTGTCCAACAGCACTGCAAGGGTCATTTATTGAACTGCACAGATGCTGTCCTCATCCCCGCTGCTTCTGTTCTGCTTTCCTTTACACACACACACACACACGCACATGCGCACCCCCACGCGCACACACACACCGAGGCACACTTCGCCTGGCCTGCTTAGCTTTAACTGTGCTCCTCTCTGCTTCTGCCTGCATGTAGCTCTAAGCACGGAACATTCCTGGGTAACAGAGACTGTAATTCACTAGGTTTTTTAAAAGGCTCTGACTCACTGGATTCCTCTATACAGTAGGTACATCTGCAATGGATCTACTGAACAAAGGCACCTTGGATTCTCATTTAGGAACAACTTCAATTCTGGCTGCTGCTGAAAATCACTGACAGGTCGCTGTGCGCACCACCCCGTCTCAGATCTCCAACATTATATATGCATTTGAAGTTGATGATGAGTCATCGACGTCTATATAAAGGGTGGACAGAGCTACCATTTTCCCTTAAAACCCCCTAATGATTGGGGGATTCCCGTTAACACATTTGATTCACTTTCTTTCCTCCACTGGAAATCGGAATGAAGTCGGTGGGAGTCTTAGCGGTGCTTTGTTGATGTAGAACTGTGACGGGGATGCCTAGCTGGACCAAAACATGTCACATTGTAATCCAACCACCTGTTATATTTCACAGATCTTATCTTTAAACAGTCATCTAAGAAATGTGATTAGCCACAACTCCCCCCAGCTGCCTGGATGTTTTAAAGGTTGTTTATTTATTTATTTTTTTAAATTATTTTTTGCAATAACCTGACCCCCCAAGCATTGACCGTCAACAGGTGTGACTGAGAAAGTGGGAGAGGAGTCTTCCTTCTCCGTTTCTCTGTTGGACTTGTTCCTAATTTGTTTGTGGCGTTTCACAAATGTAGAAAATGACAGAAAAAAAATGACAGTAGTAGAAGAATGGGAGGAGTTTGGAGGATCACACATTAATATTTATATTACACTAGATGAACAAAGTGCCATTAAATCAGCACCAATTTGACAGATAAAGTCAAAACTAATTGAAGTTGTTGCAATTTAAACACCAGTATCAGCAATACTGGCAGGTTTTCTGAAATAATAATAATAATTATAAAAAAGCTGTAAAATGAGCAGTGATGAATGAATCTCTCTCCATTTTGACATTTGGGTCAAACAGAAAGGAGATTTACAATTATATATTATTAGGAAAGGAGCAAAAATAAACCAAAACATCCCTCCGACATCTAAAGCTGAGATGGCTACAGGCTCCGCAGCGCTCCTCGTGATTTACTCCTGCATATAAATTGTTCAATCCTGCTCCTGGAAGGAGAGTGTTTTATAGAGCTGTAAAATTAGGCGCATTTTATGGATCTTACAGCTTCAGCTACTTGTGTGCTTTTTTTTTTTTTTTCCTTTCTTTCCTCGCCCTTCCACTTGATATTGATTAAGACGTTTAATATCACCAAGCTGCTGTAAAGCAGTGTACACAAAGACACGGTACAAAGCAAACTGAAGAATGCTCATCTTCATCTCTGAAAGGAAAGCTTTTTCGGAGGAGTTCTTTCAAGTTGATTACATTTTGTTTACAGCAATTATTGAATTCTGACAAATATTTAAAGCAAAAAGATTACATATCAAGGCCCGATCCGTTTTGGACGCAGAACAAAAAGTTTCCTAAACAAAGTCAGGGAACTGATGGCCATATTTGATTAGGTTAACGCATGCTCCAGGTTAAGCAGACAGATTGAACAAACATGTAATTAGATAGCTACAACAGTAGGAACTTCTTGTTTCTCTCTTCTTAACTTTAAACAACATTTTGTTCAAAGGCAAGTACCACTGCAGCAAAGTAAAGGCGCGATGAAACAGAATACGACAGCTTGCTGCTGGAAGCTCCCGCATAATGGGAATTAAAAACGTCTGTCAATAGCTTCGCAGAAAGAGAGGCTGGCTTTTATGAGCAGCTCAAAAGCCCCCCCCCCCCCCCCCCGGTTCAGCCCAGCCCTGCAGGACTGCACACACTTTCTCATGAGATAGTGTCCAAATACTTTGATGTCAGCAAGGAAAAACTGCATAAAATAATTGCAATAATCTGGAGAACACATGGCTGCTGCACCAGCTAATTCTTCCTCCTCTGTGAATGACTACAGAACCAGTGTTTATAATTATGAGGCGGATCTCCAATTCATCCAGGCCGCCGAGTGTATTTACACAAGGTGACATTTCTCTGTGAGAATTTCTTTCCAAGTTCTCCCCCCCTGACTAAAGAACTAACATGGCAGAGCTAACCCATGTGCCATGCAGTTTTACTGGAAATGCTGTTCATTTGGAAAAGGCAGAAAGACCAGAGAAAATATAAACTTTAAAAAATAAAAATCTGCAGATCAGTCAAAGCAGGCAAAACAAGCTATGCTACCTGTATGTCCAGGACATGCAGGTAGCATGTCCTGGACATACAGGCTAAACATTTCAAACATACAACCCGGTCAGTTGTTTATCGTAGCTTTTTTTCTTGGTTGACATCCAACAAACCCAGTTGGTTATGGAAATATTCTGGTTTACGTTATCTGTTTGTCATCACCAACAATGGAAGCCAGGCAAGTATTAGTCAAAGTGTGAACAAACTGGGAGTTTGAAAAGATGGAGAATTAATTCTGTCAGATGAGTGTTATGTAATTAATAACAGCAGGAGCCTTCTTAGTGTTTTCACCTACAAGAGACAGATGACCAACAGATTTGTGACTCAACAAGATGGAGTGATGGAGTGGTTCAGGCTTTATCAAGAAGGAACATTTTAACTCTATCCTTAAGTTGATGGGTTGGCTCTAGGAACCAGTACAGGTGGAAAAACTAGTGAGAACAATTAGTGATTTAATTAATAATGCTGCTGACTGAGCTCAGGAGATGTTAAAAAGTAAAACGGAATAAAACAACAAATTTTCTTATCTGAGAAAGTGTAGACTCAAAAATAGCTGCAGTTACCTTAGTTAGCTGCTTCCTCTTCTAGAGAGAGGTGAATTTTGATTTTAAAAAAAAAAAAAAAATATATATATATATATATATATATATATATATATAGAGAGAGAGAGCATCGTTAAAAAAAGCAGATGAGAATCTCTTCATCCTTTTTTCTGTTGCCCTTAAGCAGCTGAACATCCATTCAGCATAATCAAGAGGTGCCGTTCCAAAGGTCTTTTTTTTTGTCAGTCTACTTAAAATTACAAACATGCTCCAAAAAACAACCAAAAGATCACAAAAATATGCTAGATTTTCTTATATGTTGATAAAACACTTCTAACAACATGTTCAATTTAAACTTTTTTCAGAGGAAAAACGCTTGAATTTCCTGGTGACCTCTCTCTTCTAAAGCTCTTTGTTCAAAAGCTTTCTCTTTAAGACATAATACAGAAAACAGAAAAAACCACTTCTTATATCCTAAACCTAAACATCGCAAACATGTTGAAAAGAGTTGGTCAACAGTTGGTATTGTGATATGCCACATAACCCAAAGAAGACAAAGAAGGCTGTATTTTGGTTTAGCATACCAAAGAGAGAACTTAAAAGGTTTATTATGTATGGATATGCAGAAGGTTTTCTTTCTTCTTCTTTCTTTTTTTGATTAAACAACTCTGAGTGGATGCTTTTGAAAGTTAGACATCAGCTAGCCTTTGGCGTCTTGAATTACTTTTGCCTTACTCACCCTATAAAAGCCTTTGTCTTGTTTAATATGTTTAGCTACTTTTGGACGATTGGGAGCAAGTAGCTTCTGTATGACAGGCTCCTGGAAAACCACAACTCTGCTCTGAAAATACAGTCCTCAAATATCATAATGCCAAAGTTTGTGACCGCTTCGGCTGACATCTATAAAGCTGGAGGCACAGAAAACCATTCATGGGGGAGAAAAGGGCTAGAGAAAAAAAAAGGCTTCCAATTATTAAAGAAATTACACAGAGGGGGATTCAAAATCAAAACCATAGGAAAAAAAAAAGCAAATCTTCAAGAGTTTGCATGGCAAGTTGGAAACTGGGCTGGAACTTGTTTTTATTAGATGGAAAAAAAAAAAAAGATCAGAAAGTCATGACGCTGACATGACAACCCTCTGTACCACTGCGGAGGAAGGATTATACCCCCCGCTGAACTCTGAAAAGCAAATTGGACAGAAAAGCATGTTGTGTATTAAGAAACTGCAGTGAGACATTGAGAAACTGAGTGAGGGATGATGAAGAAAAAGGGAAACAAGCAGGGCTTCTGTTCACCAGAAAATCTGTACAGAATCCAGCCCAGGTGCAAAGAATTAGAGGAGATGGCACATCAAACAGATGTGTGCTCTGTCTTTCCTGTAGCCCGGGTGGCAGGAAACGCTCTACAGCAATGTGTAAGCTGACCAGAGACAGACAGACAAGAGGTAGCAACAAAAAGACCACAACGGGAGAGGAGCAGACGAGAGCAGACGGAGGAAATGTTCAAAAGCATCCTGCAGAGATGCGGAGAGATGAATCAAGAGAGATGAGCTGAGTGGGAATTGAAGCAATTTTAAAGTAAGAACAGAACGAGAGGAAAGTATAGAAACTCAATGAGAAGTTCAACATTATTTGGCCGTCAACACTGGGCACAAAAAAGCTACATTTTTGGGTTGCAAGCCGTCGCCTGGTAGTGTATTTTGCCAGTAGAAGAACGTCTTAATATGAAAGTAAAATAATAAATAGATTTCAGATTTTGACTTTTTTTTTCTTTAAACTGGAATTTATTAAATATTTTACACACATGTAGTGCAATTTTATAGCACAATAAATTAACTATCTTCAGTTGTTATGAAAATGATGTCAAATATCAAACATAAGACATTTAACTTTGCAACCTGACAGCTTGAAAATGATCTCTATCTGTTTAAGAAGCTCCCGCTCTTTCCGACACTCCCTTTTCAGCACATCATCACAGCAATGCTCCTTCATGATGCTATTTATATACTGTTAAATAGCCTATTAGAATATAAAGTTATAAGACACAAAACTATGTTGTTTGAGAATCACATCAATGTAAGCATGTGGATATTTTGTCACATTATTTGTCCCTAAATCTCACAAATGCAAAGTTTTCTCAAATCTCTATTTTGGTCTTCTATAAATATTCTTTTTTGTGTGATATTAGAGTGTGGTTGTAAGGCCAAAAAGCTTAAAAATGTGTTTTCCCAGATATCTGGCTGAGTGGACTAGGTCCTACTCACAAACAAGTAAAGGCAGGTCTGTGTGGCTGACTTCTACTAGCTGTGTTCAGCCTGCATTCAGGCACTATATTCATTTCTATATGTAATATTATATGTAAATCTTTCATCCCCCCCTGTGCTCACTGCTGAACATATGCCCATCATCTGGATCTCTCAATAAATCTTAACTCAGCCATCTGCTCAAGAATCAAACGTGGCTTTTAAACACTGACTATACCACTCTACCACCAGGCTGCATATAATGGATGGGAACCACCGCCAAGGAAAAAAAATAAATAAATCTTTGAAGCTTTTCAAATGCCTTTAGAGCTGTTAGAAGTGAATGTAAAAATATTAAGGCGGGCACATTCCCTGGCCTTACATCATTACTGAGGAACTGATGTAGGTTCTGCCATCATTTAGGCATTTTATATGGGGATAGGCATATGAGGGAAGCATTTTTGGTGGAGTTAATATATTTTCTTTCAGCTACATGTGCATAACTGGAGCTGTGAAATGATAAATGGATAGGCTGGGTGTGCAGACCGGAGTGCTGCTTTGTGTATGTGTTTGTGTGCGTGGGATAAGTTATGGAGAGAAGAAAGGAGACCACCGCAGTTGAGTTGTCTACACTGCGGCTTCACATTTCCCTCAAACCTGCAGCTGAAGTGATTTGAATGAGATTCTCTCATACACACTGAGCACCCTGCTGTAAACTTTCCTAATCTTGATCCCATCAATAAAAAAACTCTGGGGACCTCAACAAGAAAGAAAGCAAAGGAAATACACTGCGGTGCAAAGACTAATCCAACATATCGGGCCTCCTTCTATATATTTAAAAGGTTTTTGTTCGTGCTAAGGTACACGATGTAAAAGAATGCAAGACAACACAGAGCAAATAATTACAAAAAAGAAACGCTTTTACCAGACTCTTGGTTCTTTTATGCCTGGTTGGGCCCCCTTGGTTTGTAATGTGCCTGTAGTTACACAAGCATTAGGCAATTATGCCACTGGTTTCTCACCCGCTTCCCCGAGCCACAGAAGAGCTTGTGGTTTCACACATGGACGTTAGAAAATGTCGCAACATTCCTCTGTTTTTCAAGCACCCTCCTTTCTTCCCCTCATCCGTATGTTTATGTAGCTAAACATTCATTTCTTTGGTCTTATAGCTGATGTCTGTTTCTTGGCGAGACACCACTGTCCATACCAACAAAGACAAACAAGACGGGAAGACGTTTTTCTTTCATTTCTATAATGGTGGTGTGGAAATGACATGAGCCAGGAGTACAGCAGTGTTCATTCAAATTTGAGAAATGTAAAGAGAAATGCAAATTTGTTGAATTTCACAACAACTTAAGCTAAGGTGAAACCGATTTTACAAAATTATTAGGCTTACCTATAAAGTTGAACAAAATCTTGCTGTCATAAGAAAAATACTGTTTCATAAATATTGTATTGTGCCACTTCCTATAATTCCTATAATGTTTTTAAGGATATTTACACTCTCCATATTTTCTCAAGATGCTACTGGTTTTCTTGGTAAATTCCCAAATAAAATCCACTGAGGAAGGTGCAGTATATGTGACCTCTTTTTCTGGATTCTCCTGACAGCCCGCAGACCTCCTCTGCTGTGTACAAAGATTATCTCAGCTTCAAACCAACCATGCAGGATGCCAGAACATCAACATGTCATGAGCTGGAAGGAAATGGACTACTGATACACAATGCACAAAAAAAGAGTTTGGAAATGCACACACACAAATTTAGCCACACACATTTTGAAACAGTAAAACTGGTAGAATATGTATTTCACAAGCTGCCATCTGGAAACAAGCCTTCAAAGGTTGGGTGTATTCTTAGAATCCTGATATCCTGCTTAAGGATGAGCCGTTTCCAATCATACACAAGCACGACCAACAAAGATCAAGCCCGGGGCCGTGTGGTCAACCCATGGATTGAGCTCTTTTATGTGTGAAGGACATGTGAGGGCTGATCCCTCTCGCCTCTGTCACCACGGACCTCGACCTGACTGACAGCAGCATGCCAAAACACAAGAGCAGTTTCCTGAAAGCTCCAAGCAGAGGTCTGCATGTGTGGCCTGGAGAATTCAACTTGTCTTTCAACAGCAACACACAACCACATGATGAGGAAGAGAGGGAAATTGCTAGCATTGTGCTGCTCCTGTTTTGAAATGAGAACAATCAATGAGTTACATAGGTTTATATGTACTTTAATTCAGTTCCCATGTGGCACTATCCTACTGTTTTAGGATGAAACAGCAAATTTCATCCTAAAACAGATCAACAAGAAAATGGCATTTTAGAGGACATCAAACATATTTTTTCCGGGTGAAAATTTCGCCGTTGCGTATTCATGTGGACAGAGAAAGTAATAACGTATTAGTCCAACCTCTAATCTAATGTATAAACCCAAACTCGTCATCTGTAACAACAACAACAACGATGAATTTGTGCATCTTGTAGCTAATTGGTCTTATAACCCAATGCGACCCGAAAAAGAAGCTCCATTTCCTCATTAGTTCACACAAAAACCTTCACTTGGGCTTTGCTGTTTGCCTTTCTGGTTTTCTTGTTCTGTTTACCAATAAACCATACTCTATGTTTAGCGCCACTTACAGGCCTGGAGTAGTAAAAATAGAGTTTTGGGTCATTCCCTCTTCGCAGATGAAGACATTTCCGGAAACGACCCTGTGTGGACATGGTTGTTAGTGAATCCAACAACTTAGAAAAAAAAATAAATAAATTGTGGGAGGGACCTAGAGTAGAAAGTAGTATTTTTTTTTTTTTATAAAAAGGAAATGTGTGTACTGACTACTTTGCAGATGGTCCTAGAAAGTGAAACAAAATGTAGATATGTCACTTTCACAACAGACAGATACTTCCTTTTTGGATTTCTAAGCTACCTCAAAGACTTTGAGGATATATTTTTAAGTATATTTACCATGACTGATTTCTTTTAAAATTTACCCATTTTGTTCACGAATGAGGGAAGAAGGGAGCGGGAGATCGACAGGTGGATTGAGGCACCGTCTGCCGTGAAGCGGGCGCTGTACCGGTCCGTCGTGGTGAAGAGAGAGCTGAGTCAAAAAGCGAAGCTCTCGATTTACCGGTCAATCTATGTTCCCACCCTCATCTATGGTCATGAGCTTTGGGTCATGACCGAAAGAACGAGACCACGGATACAAACAGCTGAAATGGGTTTCCTCCGCAGGGTGGCTGGGCTCTCCCTTAGAGATAGGGTGAGAAGCTCGGTCATCCGGGAGGGACTCAGAGTAGAGCCGCTGCTCCTCCACGTCGAGAGGAGCCAGTTGAGGTGGCTCGGGCATCTGGTCAGGATTCCTCCTGGACGCCTCCCTGGTGAGGTGTTCCGGGCACGTCCCACCTAGAGGAGGCCCCAAGGAAGACCCAGGACACGCTGGAGGGACTATGTCTCTCGGCGTTCGCCTTGGGGTTCCCCTGGAGGAGCTGGAAGAAGTGGCTGGGGAGAGGGAAGTATGGGCCTCCCTTCTGAAGCTGCTGCCCCCGCAACCCGACCCCAGATAAGCGGAAGAAAATGGATGGATGGATTTACCCATTTTATTTCTTTGCCAGTCTAGAATCTGTTTACATTTGTACATGTTTGAAATAAGTTAAATAACTTAGAATTATAACTAATTTTCCACTTTTTCCTCCATGGTTACTCTTAATACCACTTCCATTCACTCCTTTTTTCTACACAGTAAACCTGAGTGCTACACAAAAACGTAGCCTTTTAAATGCACAGCAGAGCGAAGGCTGAGGTTCTCTTCATCCCAGTTCCCCTAAACCTCTAACTGCTGGCCACAGAGTACAAGTGTTGTGGTGCAATCTCCTCACAAAGCAGAGGCCCTGAGAATAACATCACACAGGCCACAGAAATTTATGGAATGAACCGCAGGCTGTACACAGAAGTCAGTAGACACCACAGCACAGCACACACAATGCTGTATACAGGCTCATGTTCATTACTAGAACCAGCCAGTTGAAATGTAGAGCTGTGGTCAAAAGCTCACTGATGATGGATAAGTGGAATTAGAGACAGAAAGACAGATAAAGATACAGAACAGCCATTTTGAAAGAAGGTATATGATGACTTCAAGGATCTTTTAAAGTGGCCTCACTCTGTGATTAGGACACTTACATTAATTAATGCGTCATACAGTTTTACTGACACCAAAGGGCAATACATCATATCAAGAACAGTGTTTTAAAAGAATGCCTACTGCCTTAATCCATAGATTCAGATATAAAAGGGTTGTGTTCGTGTAAAACATGTTAAAATTGTACTCTTTTTTTTGTTTCAATGTTTAAAACTTCAGAATTGGTACTGAATTTGTCACGAGGAAACTTCCAAAGGGAAAATAAAGTTTCATCTAAATTAATCTAAAAAGGGAGGTGAGATAGAAAATGTACATCTTTGTAATGGTTTTCTTGTTACTGTTTGCACCAACGAGTTTGGTTGTTGATTTTGTTGATATGGTTCAGTCTCTGAATCACTCACTTGTTTGTGCCTCATGTTTACTTGAACCTCTCCTATCATGGAGTTCAGCCTAGGAGTTGGAACTTAAACTTACTCACAGTGGAATCTAAACCAGAACAAATTGGTATAGATATTTTCTATAAATATAACTAACTCTATGCAAACCTATATTCTTACTGATCTGTCACAGCTCTTTATTCCCTCGTAAATGTACTTTTAGAGAGGGAATATAAGCCAGAAACATAAAATCTACAGAAAAAGCCACAGCAGTATTTTCAGCAGTTAAACGTAAACTTCCTGTGCACATCACCACACACTGTCCCTCCAACTAATCTCCTAGTCTCATCTGTTGGCTATCCTGTCTCACTCAAAACATAAAGTAAGAGCAAACTTTAATAATAAGGGGTGTGTGATTTACTCAGTCCAATGGCCTTCCTCATTTCTAAAACAATTCAATGTTACATTAATCCTGAGTGTCAAGGCGATGTGAAATATGTCCTCTGAGTTTACCAGCACCAGGTGTTTCATTTGCTGGGATGACAAAAAGCAAAGTTTGTTCTGGCTGACCCTCCAGTACAAGAGTTTTTTATCTTGTTTTTTTCACAAGAGGAGTCGGTGAACATGAACGTATGACTGATCTGTGTGCTTAAAAAAAAGGGAAAACACCTTGCTGGGCTCCCATTTTAAAATGTCTTTATGTTTTTGGCCTTTATGACTTAAATATAAACAAAGAATAAAACTTTGACTTTGTGGCATTTCATGACATCTTCTACTCCACCACGTCAGTCTGTCAGCAAAGTGAGTTCTCATGAATCGGTGATAACTAACGTGTTACTATAAGCACTTTAATATGACTCCTGGTATTCAGTACAATAATTGCACAATTTTCTTTTGAGTTTTAAAGGAGTTTAACGGAATTAATTTTTAGAAAATCAATTTACAAGAATAATGTAATATATGGAATAATTCACAATGTATAAGTTCACATACAGGGGCAGGGAGTTTGATGTGTTTGTTCTGATTAATGAATGACAGAAAAAAAGAACTAGGAAAATTAACATATTCCATCTGAACTCATGTTTAAATGTGTAAAATACCTTAGTGCAAGTGAACGCAGCATCCCAAATCATTCCTTCTGAGTCCAAATGCAACAAAAAGTAAGCCTCGTAAGTAATTATTCTACATTCTTAACATTCAAAACGTATGTTATGTGGTGATGTGAGACATGTTGAACAGCTGAGAGGACAAACCATATTTTAATAATTCATAGAATATTAAGTTTAAAATAAAACTAGAACCAAAAATTGGGTAAGGGAGGACAGAATGAACTCTGCAGAGCAAGGTGTAAAGAATGTCAAAGTAAAGGAGAAGCAGGTTAAATGTTTCAGGAACTCTGTTCTGTAAAGCATATAAATATTCAACTGCTTTCTCCAAAAAATGCTGCAGGCCACTTTCTTACTTACAGAAGTATAAAGCTGCTGGCTCACTGGCAGTAAGAGATTCTAAATGTTGCTGCATCTGGATCTGGATGAACCGCAGCATCAAAGCACAGCCACAGCATTCCAGTTTCCACTGAGTAAAGGTAAAAATCTTTGCACATGAAATCACTACAAACACATGCTCTACCAACAACACAGAAGCCAGTTCAACAGCAATGTTTAAAATCTACAGTTTTTGACAGAGGATACTCCTGTATAGCCCTAGTTAAGACCTCTAATAGTGTTTGATGGAATAAAATATAATTGGTTTTAGGCCTGGTCAAATCATTTAATCATAAACGTTTGCTATAATAACTTGGACAAATTTTATTATTATTACTATTATTATTTAATTTTACAGGCCACTTAAATGCGCCATTTCTTTGAAAAAAAAAAAAAATTAACACAGAGACTTAACATTCTGTTTCCCTTGTAGCTCACATCCAGTAGCAGGAACAAGGACAGATAAGATTTGGGGCTTTTGGAAGAATATGTTGATCGAGTTCACCCAACCTACAGCCTGCCTCAGAGAAAGAGCTGAACTGAACTGCTTACTTTGACAACATGGTGATGCTGGATGGGGGAATAAATCACCTGATGCTTTCAAAATGAAGAATAATTGAATTTGAACTGAATGCCAAGTTAAGCCACAGAAACACTCGCATCCATTTGTTTAACTTCACCACAAAACATATCTGCAACTATTTATTAAAATAGTTTAAATCTGCCAGTAGATCACACCAAATGTTCCACACAGGACATTTAGGAGGTCTTTTATTGTTGTAATGCGCCAATCAGTGGTGCCACTGCCTCTGAATTGAGTTGATCATTTAACCTGCTCAGCAGCACGGGAAGTTTCTAAAACAATGTATATAAGAGTGGGTCCTGGGTATCTCTGTGTGTGGCCCAAACAGCTCGTCTCCGCTGCAGCGGGGAAGCAAAGCCGAAGTACTTTACACTAGTGTAAACAAACGGGGAAATGGGGCACTTGGCAGCAGACTAAAGTGAGTGATGAGGCAAGTGTGCACTGAAGCATCTAATGAATCATTTGCTGGGAATGCTGGATTTTTATGAGGGAAAGAAAGATGAGGGGGAAGATGAAAAAAGAAGGAGACAAGCTAAGAACGTTGTAAAAGAATGGCTGTTGCACAAAGAGGAAAAGTCAGGAAGTCGTTCACCCAGATATTGGAATAAGATTAGAATACTTTATCCTTTACAGGTGCAGTAACAACATGCAAACCTGACTTGCACTTCATTTACCAAGCTGCTGAAAGAGAAACAATGTTACAGAAAAGCTTCTGTGCTGAAAATCCACAACATTTAACTCTTGCAGGCTTATGATTAATGTTAACTTTTTAAAATTAGAATACATTTAATCTGCTGTAGTTAGATTTATTTTAAGATGTCAAACTTTAGAATTAAAATGTAGGCTTTTTTTCCAAGCCTGTGTAGAGCCAAGAATCCCCTCTGTTCAAGTTGATTTCTTAGCGTACTATATTAAAGTTTTCTCCAAAGGTTTCGAGTCATTTTCAATAAAGACTATGCTAGATTTCCAATGTTGTAACATTCTCCGTTTCCCAGCTCTCCAGCAGTACGTACCAGTCCCTGCACACAGCGGAAGAAAGGAAGCTACTGGGAGACAAGGGTGTATTTAATGTAGTGAGAAGAAATTTTATTGGGAACAGGCAAGGTCCTGGCATCGGTTGGCTGTATTTATCTATGGAGCGGGGATCCCCATCACAACCACTTATTAGGACATATATGTGGGTTTAACTAGGCAGCCATTCAACAGCAATAAGGACGTGGCTTGCTGACCACAGTGAGCTGGGACTGGGACCAGTTTAACTAACACTGGGGCAACAGAGATGAAAACTGAGACAAGAAGGAAATAACAAATAGATGTAAATAAAAGAGAGGGACAGAAGCAACTTCCAGCAGTAGGCGAGAGTGAGTGGAAACAAGCGGAAGGAAATGTGAAAAATACATTAATGCATATCGTCATCAAAACAGCATATAATAAAACAATTAGAGAAAAAAAATAGGGGTGTGGTGGAAGGAAATTAATTTCAGAAAAATTCAACCCTAAAATTGAGTAAATTGGGCTTGAGGGGGGACAAGACATCCATTTAAAAACTTGCTTGAAACAAAATTCCCAGAAACACAATTATTGGTATTCCTGTCTGTACTTCTTACACAGAATGTACAGTGGGTAATTATCCTGCTAAAGGACCCAATGATTACATATCTTCAGTTCTCTAGCAGGTTCTCAGACTGCTATTCTAAATGTCCTGGGTTTCAAAAACGTCATGATATACATTAATGAAGTTCTTACAGCTTTCGGAACACAAATTACCCGTGGCATCCTAGCCTGGCCATTGCCGCCCTACACAGTTCCACTCGATTATTATCTACCTTCCGTGCTTCATCTACGATTTCTTTGGATGCATTTCATCTGGGTCAATCAGCGAACAGAATGAGGAGCTGTGAACATTGACACCAATTTATGCTGTTTTACAATTGTAGTCTGCCTATGGTTGTAGTTTGCCAAGTTTCTAAATATTTAGACATTAAAATCGGAGACAGAGGACAGTTTAAGACATTTTGCTAGCAAAGATGTCATGGCCCAATTTAAATCAGCACTTCTTTCTTCGCAGTGAGAGATTGTTGTTTACAGTGAATGTAATTTCCGGTAAGCTTCATATCGTAGCTTCCTTCACAATCGAGTTAGTGAATTATGTATGTCACGCCCAAAAGTCAGTGATTGGGTAAAATTCGATCCAATCGTTTAAAACTTCAGAGTCCACACCTCCAGCATGCAATCTCCATAGCCGAGGGTCCAGACCCTAGTTTAGCACAAGGAGCTGGTTTTTACCAGGCTAAAACCATACCAGATCGTCCACAATACTTAACAGTGGGCATGAGGTGCTATTCCACCTATTCATCCTATGTTTTTGACAGAATCATCTCGAGTGTCTGTTGCTGAAAAGCTCAGGCTAAGTCTCATCTGACCAAAGAGAATTTGGGAGTTTGAAAGCAAAGGCGTTTTCAACATTAATCCAAAAATATCCACATGGAATGAAAAAAGAGGTCTAATGGTTGTCATAGAGACTTGGTATAAAATTAAATATGGGTCATGGTGTAGTTTACTGGCCACAGCTAAAGGAAACAGGCCTGTGTTTGATGTGATGCATTTACACCCCTGGAAGACATGAAGACATTGATTCCTAATTGGAAGGTCACAGACACAAACGGAAAGAAAAAAGTGTAAAGAAGAATGCTCTACCAATGTGGAAACTCAGTGTCACTGCTCCACTAGGTTCACTGCTGTGCTCAATAAACTGAAAATAAATTTCTCAAAATAGTTTGGAACTAAACCTCCAGAATTCTGTTAATATTTAAGAAAAATATTATGACTGCTGTGCATTCCTGAAAATAACCACAACTGGGAAATTGGAGTACAGAAAAGAGACACGACTAACAGAAAAATGTTTAAATTCATAAATAGGACAACCAGAAAAAATATGAGTTCAGATTATATTCTAAAGAGGAACGGTTTGGTGGAAACTAAAGAAGAAAAAAAAAGTGGGGAAGAAAATTATGCATAACCAACAGTGCATATTTTTAAAAGTGTTCATTGAAATACCAGCATCTCATTACCGTAAGTTCTGCTGATATTGCAACTTTTGGAACCGTTACTGTGGAAACCCGTCGATATGAACACATCAAAACAAAAACAACTATATTTTGTGGCAGAGGGGTGTGCTCTCAGTCTCTCCGAGGGAGAGCATGGGATGGAATCTGAGGCTGTGTCATGTAGGTGTGGGGATGCTGGGAAATGTGCAGCGTAATTTTAGACAAGCTTTTAGAAACACGCACAGACACATGGAAGCAAGCGGTCACAAAAATTGCTCATAGTCTGAACTTAAAGGAGAGGTTCACAGACAAAAATACAGGACTTACTGAGAAACATTACTTGAACTTAACCACAATTTGCCTGTCACAAATGAATAAAATAATACTCATTAAAATGAATGTTTCGTCAACATAATTACCAGTGACTTTATAAAGTGCACCTGTTCAATTGTTCTATACAAATTAGCAATCACCCACTCTCACTATAGTATTCCATTGCATTTAGGCATATGTGCTGAAAATGAAGAATTGGAATAAAAAAAATAAATATTAAATATATTTGAAACATCCTAAAAATCTATGTTTTGATAATTTCACACGGACACATGCTGTTCTGCTGTGACAATTTTTATTGTTAATAGGTTACAATAAATGGTTATATTTATATTTAGGGTGATAGAAGAAGAGATAAAGACTCAATAGGCCATGCTTTTTTATCAAACAAATGTAACAATAAATCCAGTTAGTTTAGCACAACAGCTTGATGTCAACAGTAACTTCTGAGGGTGGATGAAGCAGGTTTGATGAATGAAACAACTATCAATACCTGCAGACAGAATGGTGACTCTGAGGGTCTTTACAGATTTCCAACAAGCATAGAAAAAAAAAAAGCTGCTTAACGATCCCGACATACTTTAGGAAATGAATCATGTGTTGGTAGACGTCTACATTCCCAGCTCACTCGTCTGTGAGAAGTTTGGCTTTATTTAAGCTAGTGTTGAAAAAAATATTCATAAAGAACACAGACAAAGTTTTGGATTATCAACAGGCACTCAGGCACGAACAGTGATTTTTAGATTAGTCGCTCTATATATACTGTTCAGACTCCAGTAACCAATGGAAATAGACAAACTCTGGTGCTGCAACCGATCTCAAGACGGATATAAGCAAAACCCTGATGACTGGTAACTTTTATTGAAAATATCTGAGAACGAATTTCTGATATAGAAATAAATTTGACTGTACATTTTTTGGTTAAGACGTACAAATGCATTTGACCATGACACATTAAACCAGCAGAACTGCAGGTTACACAAGAAGAAAAAAAAAGCTTCGGAATGTCTGGAGCAGAACATGTTTATCCACTTACTCAACTAATCAGACTGTTATCTGATAGAGCCCTCCATTACTAACAAATTTGTGAGCTGTAGCTCATACATTTAAAATCCTGCGTTTGAAGCCCTACTTTGAATGCGGAATAGTTATTAGTGTCACATGGAATACTTCATACTGCTAATCTCCACACATAACCATATTTTAGGCTTACCAAATATAGTTTAAAATTGATATAACATCCAGTTATATAGATGAAAATCACTTGTTGAAGTCAAAGAAGGCAGGCAGGCTCAAAACGATAGAAAGGAAACAATATTTCAGATTACCATTACTTTTAAATAAAATATACTCAAGAGCAACTCTAAACACACAACATGTCAAACATTCAAGCAGAAGAACACATCAGGAGCTGTTCCTGTCAACTAAGAACAAAACATTAAAATTTAAAATGTTTAAAATTTAGGCATGGTTAGTAAAATTAAAACAGGCTCAGATAACATATCTGGGGGCTTAAGTAGCACATGTTTCAACAATTTTAAAATGGTAAACTTTGTGTTTTAATTCAGTTTGTTTACAGAGTAAATCTGAATGGTGTTCATTTGAGTTTTGGGGGATGGAAAAACTCACAACTGATTGACATACCGGCTTTGTTTGGCTACTCAAACACTTTTGATAATGGTAATATATCTGTGGGACAGAGAATTTGCCTCTTATGATGCCATTGTTCAGTTGTACAAATTCTCCGGAGTTCCAGTCTCCAGAGATGACAACATCCACCAGAAAGAGAAAGTGAAAAAGTGCACAGAACAGGACTATGTATATGATTGGAGGCATTGAGGGCTGCAGGAATACTCTTCAGTTTATCATGGGGTGAGTGACTGAACTTTTGTTTTTAGGAAATTGCTATGATACATAGCACTACAGAATGTTTTGTGAAGTGCATTCAAGACTTGCAACACATTATGACGGATTTGAAAGGCCTTGTGGTACATCGCACACTTAAGACTGCTCCGCTGCACCATGTACTGTGTGAGATATGATGGTGATCAGGCGGGTCTTGCGTGAGCAGTGGTGCACACCATACTGACTATCTGCAACTAGTAGCTGTAACCCAAAATAAAAGTTACTAATGTTGGGTTTCCTTGTTTAACTTGTATTTAGGCTTTAATTCCACTACAGCTCAACGTTTACAGACAACTACATGACAAAGGCTCACAAGACAAAAGCTTACAACTTCATTATAAAATGGGACAAAAGCTGAACACTTCAAAAAACATATTTTTCGATTAACTGAGAAATTGTCACTTTATTCACTAAAATGAAACAAGTCTTTAACTGAGCAAACATGGAAATGCAGACATGAGCACTTTCGTTCTTTTGTATTTGAAAGACAATTTGAAAAATAATTCAATCATTGTGACTATGGACACCCAGTTCCTACACACTATTTCAAAGAATGGTTCCCATTTAAAAAGAGCGGGGAGTAAAATATGAGATATAAAAGAGGCCCAAACCACAAAAAAGCGAGGGCTGAGAGAATGCTGGACATTTCCCAGGCTGCTGCTCGTGTACTTCAAGAATGCCCCCTTTTTCTTTTCAAGACAGAAAAATGATTTCAGCTGTATAAATTGACAGCGGCCTTGTAACTGAAGATAAGAGAGGAAAAGAGGGCAAGATTGCAGTGCTGTCATAACTTCTGGTCAGTATAGTCATATCCCAGCCAAGCAGGCAGGTTTTAGCCTCTTTGATGAAGTCTTTTAACTCCTAATGATAAATGCATATTGCATTTTGAACGTGCCAGGCCTAGAACTGGATGTACACGTTTTTGCATGTGTCTGAAATAGTGTAAGTGAAATTATATCTTCATATACTCCATTAAAGTGTTTACATATGTCTGCTATTTTAGCCTTTGCTGCTCTCCCATCTCAGCGTTCGTCTCCTCGGGTGGCATAACAGTAAATCTTGGTTTTAGACACTGTGAGGCAATAATTTTTTGAACAGCAGACAATAAAAGCATAGCTGCGCAAATGAGTCATTTAATTATAACAGCGGAGGTAATTAGCGGTGGACTTTAAAAGGAACTGCAACAAATGGCTATTGGGACGCGGACATGTTTCTTGCTACAGTGACAGTTGGTTAAAGACAGTAAACACACATCGGTTTGTATGATTACAGACTTTCTTTATGACTTTCTATAGGCAAACTGGGGGAGAACAAGCTGCAGAATTTAGCACATATAGAGTACACAAAAGTGTGCTTGGCTCGACAGTCAACATGTTTCTGATCTTGGGGTTATCAATCATGGGATTCAGAAGTGCTATCATCCAGGATTGGAGGCAAGATGCAAAAAGGGAAGAAGGTGAGGATAATGCCTGGTTAGAAGTGGAAGAAAGAACATAGGAAGTGGTTGAGCATAATTCCTGGGTTTCACTGCAGTGCAAAAAGTGGTGACTGTTGGCTTCTGTATGAAGAGGTTACAGGGATGACTCGGCATTGGTGCTTTTGTACACATAGACAAGCTTGTGACTATTGTTATGATGTGACTTTGTATATGTATTTTTGGTGTTCTGCATGCACAGTTGTGAATCTATAGCTAGAAATATGAACATTACTGCATTTTGATGTGCATGTTATGTGTGTGTAAATGTGCTGCATGGTAAAGTGTGTCTGTTTAGACCAGGGTGGAGCATTGTGTGACGCGATCAATGTGTAAGCAGATGTGGGCACCACGGCCACAAAGCTGCATGTCCTCTAACTACCAGAGGCAGAACACTGTTACGCAGCAAAGACTGAAATTACATGGATGGTCTTAATGGTTTTTCAACTGAAAGTCTGAGAAAAACTGCAGATTATTTTCCATGCCACAGATCATCATTTATCATCTGACAAGATAACAACAACATAGCCAGGAAGTGAGTGACGAAGACGAAGTGCAATTCCCATGGATACCGAGCTTCTTAAAGCCACAGTTAGCTGTACCGGCTAACAGAAAAACAAACAACAATATCAGTGCAGACAGGGGGAATCGAGCTGGATTTCTGTCAATCCAGCATAGACTGTTTCGGGCTTTCCAACACACCAGTGAGTCAGACCGCCTCTCGCTTTGCCCCCCTCCTCTACATTTCTGTCCACTTTACTTGTTCTTTTTCTCCATCTCACTTGCATCTGCACAAAGCATTAGGCACCACTTTTATCTCCCTCATTACATGTGTTTGCCAGCTTCATATCTGCCCAACTGCTACCTCCTTCACACACACGCATGCATACACTCTGTGGGGCTGTGGTTTTGAGGCAGCTATGACACAATCCAGATTCTTGCTGCCTATAGCAGGAAAATGTGTTTTGCACTAAAGTATTTTCCTCTAAAGTCCAGATTTTCCTTGCCCTACAGCTTTGATCCACATGGCACAGGGGGATGAGGGGTTGTGTCAACAGTGTTGTGTTTCAGTTGGCGGGCCTGCCAGACCCCCACGGCTCTCTCTCATTGCTTTGTCATGGCAGGGGCACAGATACCACCATGAGGTGCAATTATACTTTGCATCCTACACTTTCCCAAGAGCCCGGCGGACATTCCCAAAGGGACACAGGAGTGCCCAAATGATGGGACTTGCAAAAGATATACCTAAAATAGTTGCATGCCTTAATGCTTAAAAATACACAGAGGCATCTTTAATGAATTAGCTGTGGTGGTTAGGAACAGCCAGTTCTAGCTGTGTGCGACTTCAAAGCTAAGTATAATCGAGCTGCATTTGAATTGAGCAACAAAAGGAGATGTTGGAGATAGCAGCTGAAATATGCAACAAGCAGGAAGGGTGAGTTAGTGATAAATCTGTAAACCTTTGTCCACTAAATGTGTTTGTGTCAACTCCTTGGTGTTTCGACGGTGCTTTTACAGCAGTAAATATCTGCTAGAACATGAAATCGTAAATTTATCAGAGTTTGTCTTACTGATAGATATCTTTTCGCAGCACAGTGCGGGTCAGCGGGTTGTCAGCCTGTGGAGCCATGTTGAGGGAACCCAGCTTTAACACGAGGGTGTCTTCCTTCTTCTCACTGGACTCTGCAAGGATACATTCACATGAAAAATCAAACATAAACTGTATAGAAAACAAGTTAATGAGTGCACCTTTTAAACTACAGCTACCTAAATAGTTGTATTTCATTTGTCAAGAAGGAAAACAGTCACAATCTTAGAAGAGCCAAATTTTGCACAGATTCATTTATTAATACATAAGATTTGTCAAACATTCTCCATTGGTAACATACAATGAGACGGACAGTCCATCCAGTGTTTTTGTGTAAATTCACACAAAATCAACAGATGCATGCATTTGTTCATACTAAAACAAAATTGTGAGTTTATTATATATTTTTCGCAAAAATGCTCAAAACCGTTGGATTTCAGTGACTGATAACTCTCTCCTGCTGGTGGCAGTATTGGTTACGTCTACACTGCTGTCTAATTGATGCTAAGTTATAGTTTGTGATCAATATGGGAAGTAACAGAAAGTCATAAGTAAGCACAAACATTGCAAAGTTCTTTGCAAATACATATAATGTAGCACCACAAAATCAGTGATTTTGATAGCAAAAAAATGATAAAAAATAACAGCAAAGCCCTGAAGGGATTGATCAATGTGAAAAGATGTTCAATATAATTTAATTTAGTATTTAACAAATGCTAGACAGCTATTAATAGTTTAACAGTCTTTGAATGGATTTTTATCAATACATTCTGGCACAACACAAATGTTGAGGATATTCATGATCTTGATGTAAACCCAAAATGAAAATAAGTTCGACACCCCTGCTCTATCAGTTTTATCATTATCACAAAGAAAAATAAGAATTGAAAGTTTATTTGTTTTCACGTGAGCTCCACTGATTTTGAGACATAAAACACAGCATGACAGTCAGAAAAAAAAGTCAGGTTAGTGGGCTATGGTTTGTAAAAAACACAAAAATTGTAAAAACTCTACAAAAAAATCTTGCAGGTGTAAGAATAACTACTAATTGTACAGGATCTGTTAGCTTTAGCGGACCCAATACTGCTCGTCTTGGCTATAAAATGTTAAATAAAATCAAGAAAGCTAATTTTATTGTATGTATGCTATATTACTATGTCGTTGTTTCTATGTGTGAATCAAGAAATAAAAGTGAGACCTGAAGCTGTGTTTCTGTCTTGCGTGCCATGGCAGAAGACTCGGATCACACTGGTGTTGATGTAAATGAGAGGCAAACACCTGGACGTCAACGTGTGGCTCCGCATTGGCTGACCTGCAGACTTCCCTCGCTCTCTGTAGCGCCTGGGAACTGTAGTCTGAAGAGACATGAAGCCACAGCAATACACAGCAAACAGAAGGTCACAGTTATGATGCGTTTTAGATAAAAAATACAACAGATGAAGTAAATCACCAGTACAGTGTGTAATACACCAACTACTATGTAACATTATATTCATTGTCTCCCTTATATAATTTCGTCCAGCAGTGATAAGCATTTATACAAGATGAAAAATAATCTGGTTCTTGCTTCCATTGAGAAAATGTCTCCCCAACATGCACAAACCTGAAATACCCCTGCTACAGTAGCCAGCAAGGGACAAAACAAAACCACATCAAAGGGTTGTGCCGTCAGCAGGATCTCCCTCAGGTACTGAGGCGAGCTGTCTGCCAGCGGGTCGCCGGCCGTCCTCTGGCTCGGAGTGGTCATGCTGCTGCGTGACGGCCGCTCCGGGCGTGAGGTCAACTTGTGCCGGACGTTTTTGGTCACAGCTTGGGTGTAGGTGATTGAAAGGAAACCATGCTGCTGATGAGAACCTTCCAGGATTTTAGCTGCCATCTGATGTGAGACAGGACAGATCAGTCTGACAATAGACACGACCACACAGGGCAACGCAAGTCCAGTAACTGTTCTGTATGATTCTGGCTCAAATTCTTGGATGAGGATTCAATTTTGATTTATTTTTCCCCCTTTTTCTGCAAACGGAGATTTCAACATATTTAGTCACATCCAGAATGATTTTAGAAAATTAATGATATAGGATTTTAAAAAGCTCTGTAAAATGTATCACAATGCATTTTACATTTTATTTCTTAGCTTTTGTTATTCAGAAAACAGATTTGACCTCATCCAAAGACCTCAGCCTTATATCATGAGACGGTCTAAAAAGAAAGCCAAGCTGAAGCTACTGATGAGGAAGGCTTAGAGAACAAATTTCACCTTTAGTAAAATAATTTAGAAAGAAGCAGGAAATCAGTCCACATTAAAACCATCAGATTCTAGGAACTTTTTTTTATTTCTCTCTCTATTTTTTACACATTGTAAAAGCCAATATTAAGTAAAAATACTAAAGATACCTAAAAAGTTTTTAAAAATCTGGAAATATGTCTTGATTAAAAGTCTGGTGGATTGATTTAAGACATCTAGGTAAGCAAAAACACCCAGCAACAGTGGACCTTATTGTTTTTTAACAATTCTGTTGCACTTCTTAGTAAGATGGTTTATGAAATTTGAAGCACCAAAGGGCATAAATATTTTCATTGAAGTTAGAGATGTCCATTCCAGTCCCATGTACTAAAGACCCTGAATAAACTCAAACCCAGTACCCACTGTGGGTCTACTGCTGTTAGAGAAAAATGGAGCCACACCCAGAGCGAGACGCACAAACAGGTTTTGTGTGGCCAATATTAGTAATTATGGTGTATGTGTTTTCATGTGCACAGCTTGTAAATTTTTAATAGTGTCTGTCAACAAGATTTTGAAGATTCAATAGCAGTTTTCAGCTAAGAATTAACTTCTTTATTTTTATTTTTACAAAGTAAAAGAGCCAGAGAGGCTACATGTCTCTCTGGCTGCACGCTTTAAGTGACGCATAGTCAGAACATGGCAGCAGAGGATACTGAGGAAAGTTCTGGTTAGGTCAAAGTATGGGCAGACGTCTAGAAAAAGAAGAATAGAAGATTCTACAGTTCCTACACTGATGGTGATAAATACCTTGTAATACTGATGAAATCTTTTGCAGAGTATTTTACGGCACTAAGCGAACAACATGGCAGTGATTTTAATAACTTTAATAAAGCATCATCCTTCAGGCTGGCTGGTCTACGCCTATTAAATGAGTCAGATCAGTATCAGGGACAGAAAAATAATAATAGGAGCATCTCTACTCAGTGATGATTTCTTATGGTTACTAAAAGGATCATTTCTTTTGAAGTGATAATTGCCTAAAATTTATGAAAGGATCAAAGAGAAGATTCTTGACCCACTGTTGATGGATGTTAAACAAAGTTCACAAAATAGAAAAAAAAAATTAAATAAAGGAAAAGGAAGCCGGATTCTTACAGGAGGGGAAAAGCCAGAGAAGTGGCTGAAAGAGCCTTGCTTGCTGACGGGTCGAACCAACACAGTGCGTCTGTTCAGCTTGTCAGTGCAAGAGAGGACCACTCCTCCACAGCTGCCCGATGTCCGAACACCCTCCTCCATACTGGAGGCCAGGAGAGCGGAGGACATGACACACACAAACAAGGCAGATCCAGAAAGAGAAAAACATAGAAGACAGACATGGATTCAGATCGAGTAGAAAAGGAGGAAAACACAAAATTAAAAAAAAAGAAGCCAGACACATACTTTATTATCTAAATAGTTTCAGTAAAAATCACAAAAGAAGTCAATTGATTAAACCCAAAGAAAGTTATTGAGGTTGATTCGGTTGAAATATTGAGTTATTGAGTTATGGTCTTATAGTACACCTCAACAGAGACTGAAGCAATATGAGCCATATTTCAAGTGAAAATAGAAAAATCACCACAAAATGTTGTGTAAAAATCCTCTGTTATTTCTGAGTGCTTATATAAGACCATCACAAGAATAAAGCTTTATCAAAGAAGAGTGGAAGTCCATGTTCCAGGAGTCTTTAACACACAGAAAATTGGCTTTGACCAGATTATATTGGCTTGAGAATTCAGTCAATCAGTTACTGGAGAGACAGGAGAGGGTTATGTAGCAAACCATCCTAAATCATCTTTTAAGTCATTATTTTGTATAAATTTACATTGTTCAATAAACTACTTGCTTAAGCCTTTTACTATAAGAGCAATGTTCGCTCTTTTTCTTCTTTTCCTGTCTGTCCAGCAACAGAAAAGATGAAGAATCTTAAACAGGAGCAGCAGCGCAGCAGCAGATGGTGTATGAAGAACTAAGGCTTCTATGGCTGCTCTGGGGACACACAGGAACCTCACCACAGCACTCTCCTTGCAATGTAGAATGATTCCATCATATTGCCCAGACTGAAAGCCTTGCCCTGGCCTAGAGAAACATGCAAGACCGATTTCACAATGAGGGATTTTGTGTGGCTGCTCCTGGGGAAGGTAAAAGTCGAGTTAAAGAGAAAAAAAAGTTACAACAGGGTTGCCCAGGTCCAGACCTCGGGAGCTGCTGAAATTAAACTTTTACATGCTTCCCTGAATCAAAATGCTGAATTCATTCACCTGGTATTCAGCCATTCATTTGATTCAGGTGTGGCAACTGGACTTGGGCACCCCTGGGTTACCAGGTTGTACTTTATTTACTGAACCACAAACTGACACAATGCAGGAAGGATCCATTCAGGGTATTTAGATAGTACACAAAACAGGTAGGCATTCAAACGCCGTTGACTGAATATACAATTAAAGCAAGCTGGCTAGCTTAGCCAACCTGTGTGTAGCACTGCATTTATGTAAAAGTATTTTTTTTAATGCCACCATGTGAGTGTATGCGCAATTTTTGCCTATTTAAACATATCTTTGTAACCTCTCCACTCAAAGAGACCAATTTACACAGTTGTGATGTGGAGTTTCTCTGCCAGCCATTCTTCAGGCGCAGCTTTTGGTAGCACAGCTGGAAAACATCAGCTTCACCTAGTATAAGCTGCTTGGAGTGAATAAGGGTGAAGTGTCTCTTTTCTTTGGGGACCCTTTTTGAGTAACTGAATAGTTTAATGAACATCAAAGAGTTGAAAGACACTGTTAAAATAAGGCGAACGGGATCGTCTTTTGAACTTTCCACAAGACAGGAAACATCCCTAAAATATTTAGCACTGAATCACCTCTTTACCTTTCCACTTTCATGTCCTCCTTTGAATCCTATCCAAGTGTCCTCCACACCATCTAAGGTTTCTGCGTCCATCCATTCTGCATTCCTTGTGACCGATCATTTTTCCACCCTTTCTCTCCTCACCCTATTCTGATACAATCACTGATTCAATTATGGACTGGCCTCCCATATTTGCTTGCCCTATGTAATGGTCTATTCATTTTCCAGCAGTGACATAGCTAAGGCCAGAAAATACATTTTATCTGTCAAACTTGATCTAATCTGACCCTTTGTACACAAATAACCTGGGCTGGGTAATGAAATACTGAGCAATTATCTATTCAGAATGATTAATACGGACTCCAGTCACTGGGAGCTGTACAGTGTAAGTGAATGATAGAGATTGGAGTGGGCCAGGAGCCCAGAGATCCTCCACTGTGGCCTGAACATCCATGACTATAACCTGGCATGGATAATGAATTACTTCTGCTTGCCAGATCCGTGGTTGGTAAAAGTGTGTTGAGACCACATTGTTAAATGCACGTTCACTGAAATAACCTAGAAATAAGAAAATTGACTAATTATCTACTTAAGGAGGAATAGAGGTCTAGTAAAAAGATTAGGCCTGGCACCAGCTCAAAAGCAATTGAACACACACCTGTGGAGAACAGAGCGGGATCAAATAATGACCCACAGCGTCGACATACATTAGAACTGTCTGAGCGCTGACATTGTTCTGGCTAAGGTTGAGAACTCCGTGTGAAACATATGCGGTCCTGCAGGGTTACAAATCAAGCTGCAGCCGACACAGGGAGGTCTGTGGGATGCCAGCTAGTCAGTGAGGTTCAAAGCCAAGCAAATGGCCTCAATCACTCTTTGACCTTCGCCGATGCTCCTACGATCCAACTGAAGTGATTTGAAAACCTGGCAAATCTGAACCAATATCTATTATCATATTAGTTGTGAGGGCATCCGTCGTTTATGACGGGGTTCAACAGAGTCACGGCCTCCGACGGTCCAATTCAGTTTTACGGTCTGGCTTGACTAGAGCGAGAGACACTTGGAAACAAAAAGTCAGACACGCAAACACGCAGGGCTACAAATGCAGCCAAACATCCTGCAGTACTCTGCCATTTGATTACTGTGATTGCTACTTCATTATCTTTTCAGAGATGGACGGGGTGAACTATGGGATTCTGAGATCTGGTGTTTAGGAGCGGCAGAGTTGAGGTGGACAGAAAATATGCTCACATTTAGCCAACTTCCCGGCAGACATGTTGACTTTGATGAGTGGGGAACACAGGTGGGTTAACGAGGGCGGTGGTCCACTTCTGTGTTTGTGAAGGTTTGTTGTAGTGAAGGCTGTGATGTAATTTCTTGGTTTTCTATTTTTAAAAACTTTGCAAAACACTTAAAAAAATGTTGAGTGTGTGTAGAAAGCGGAGGAAAAAAGTTAATATAAAACAATTTGGAATGAGGTTGTAACAAAAAATGTGGATAAAAAGTGAAGCACTGTGAATAATACATGAAAATATAATACATAAGGTAAAATAACAGCTTTGAAATATGTCAATCACCAAGTATTCTGACTTGAGGCAAAAGGAAGGTTAAAGTAAATTAGACAAATGTATGAAAAATATATTATTATATATAATATGCCTAAATGTGTTTGCAAGTAGTAAATGGATTCATACCTGCATCGGTAGTGATCAATGTTGAAGCTGCCAACTTTACATTTGATTTTTGTGTACACATCCTGGATATCTACGGATGCACTCAGGTCTTCTAATTCACTGAGGACACAGATTTCTAGAGGGGAAAAAGAAAATCAGAGTTTTAATCTCATCAAAATAAGTATAGGATATAAAAATTTCCCAAAGAATGAGTTGTTAATTATATATCTTATCACTATAAATTCCAAAATTCCTTCAATGACAGACTAACAGCACACACAGCTCAGCTTAGGCTTCTGGAGATTGTTTTTTGTATTTGTTTGTGCAATTACCTGCAAAAGATAAAAACTACATCAGGAATTAACTTTGGCCTGAGTTTATTGATTCAGCAGTTGTCACTTGTTTTAGAACATGTTATTTCTATTTAAATAGTTGTTCTACTGATTGGCACATATTTTTCATTCTCTGTTGGCATTTTAAAAGTTAAGAATTTTTTTTAGGTGAAAATAGGAATTAGTGTGGAGAAATGAGGTGATTGGATTAGTGTAACGTTTAACCAAGTTTTGTTGATGCCTCTATTGAGCTCTGAACACAAGTGTCCACCCACTGCAGAGGCAACACGAGTAACCATCATAGGAGCGCTTTGCTTTGTGATGAACATAGTCTCTGTGCTTAACATTCAAGTCTAATTGTTTCCACTGAGAAAGTCCCACAGACCAGCTGGGGAAAATGGGCTTCATGCATGTGAAACTAAAGATGTGGTACTGATGCTTTGTGGTGAGAAAATATCCCCCACCAGCTTATTATTAATGAAAAACAAAGCTCTTAAAAGTTAGTGTGGATACTGAAAGGATTGAAGTTGTTTCTCTCAGGAACTCATATGGGCTTGACAGAGCAAGATCACTGAAAAAACAACAAAGGTGCTTTCTTAAAACCCATGCAGTTTCAGGATGTCATCATTTCTCTCTGAATGCTTCAGCAGTCTGTCTCTAAGCCTTTGCATAGAATAGGTTAATATTTAATGCATTATGCTATGTGCAGACATAGAACATTTGATGGTTCATTAGCTTTGTTGCCCAGTAAAAACGATACTTAAAGTCATCCAAAAAAGATGCTAATGGTAATGTTATTAATCAAAATTCAATGTTAATTAATGTTCACCTAATATTGATTGTTTTTTGTGCCACAATATAAACTTTAGAAAACATAAAAATGATAACTATTAAACACTCGTGTGCTTAACATGCACTTTAAATGACCCTACATAAATGTGAAAATATTTTATACCATCTAATTTAATTAATTTGTGCTTATAATAATTTAATTATATAATTTAATTAAGGCAACTAATCTGCCTTAATCGTTCATTTTATTTATTTATTCATGTATTTTAATCAGACTCAGTATGTGGTGGTAACACTGATGTGTGATCCAGAATCTACATTTAGCATCTTTCTATCCCACAAGTATGATACTATACTGAAGAATATAAATATATATGAACGTCTACCAGGTTTCTTTCTTACATTTCTCAAACATTAAACCACCGAATAATATTATTTTGTGTTTTTTAGCTTTCCTATCTTGAAAGGTAGAGTAGTTCTGTGCAAAAAAGAACTAAAAGGATTTACTATTTTATTTTATTTTCTTGTGTGTTGTCTATAAAAATTCTCAAAGATAACACCCCAAAAATAATGGTGCACGTGTACAAGATAAGATCCAAATAAAAACTTCAAGTTGTTGCCAAGTAAAACGTATCCATCCCGTCTTTGCATCCTTTAAAACATTTTATGTAAAAGCCCCTTAAGTTTGGTGATCTGCTTGGCAGATGCTAAACATTACAGGCAGCAATTAAAGGTAGATCTAATCTTTCATCCCCCAGTAAATCTTCAGGAGACAAGAGGTGGTTTGCTTGGGATTCATCATCCACCTATTTATTTGCCTTTTCCCTCATCCCAACGTCTTTTCAGCAGCGCTTCCATACTGACTGCAAAATGTTTTCCTAAAAAGTCCAAAGGATCGCTTGATGAAGTTAAATAAGTCATTAAATTATTTTTCAGTCGACCGACTGCTAAATGTTTATAAGCAATGTGTCTTAAACAATATGTACAGCTAAAACATATTTAACAAGATAAAAGAAAACAAAGGAATTACACAGACACATCAAAATAAAAAGTGGACTTATTTCAGTGATCTAAGTAAAAATTGTAAAACTAGTACATACACCAGAATAATATATTTCTAATGTTTATTTTAATTTGAATAAATTTGGTATACAAATAACAAAAACTAAAAAATGATCAGAAAATGTAAATATGTTTTTAACAGCAACCGTCAGAATATTTCACATCATCAGCCTATTTGTCTCACATCTCTTCCTCGGTTTTTTCAGGGTTTTAGGTCAGGTCAGTTTTCTGAAAACACTACAGGAGGTCTTGGTATTTCTGGCATGTTCTGGTATTAATGCGTTACTCTCATATAAACACTTTTTTTCAGAAACGAGAATAGTTGTCCAAGTCATTGTGAGTTACTATGCTCATCATTTTTCTTTGTAAAAAGATATATTTGCCATCTTCTTGTCACAGTGAGTTTCATTACATATGAGACAAGTCCTGTTTTCTGCATGAGGACAGCTCATAAAACCAAGTGCTTTTCTTTTTATAAACATGTTGTGTTTATTTAGGTTAAGTCTAGAAAGCCTATCTTTATTCTTTTAGCAAAAATATTTTCATCAGGAAAGTTTTTAAGTTGAACTTGAAATGTCAGGAGAAAGATTTTTCATGTTACTTTTAAAAATGCACTTCCATTAAAGTTAGTATTTAAAATCAAGTAACGTAACTAAAGCCTGTTACTGTTTAAATAATTAATCTAGTCAGTTATCAGATTACTATACAAGGATAATAACACTGGGTATGTAACATACTATGTAGCACACTTCATAATTTACTGAAAGGCACCTGGAGTATTAATGGTTGCACTGTCAATTCTGCTATTAATTTATCCTGGAACTTGGAAAAAAACACACACACAAAAACAAAACAAACAAGCTTTGAACTTGTTTTTATAGTTTCTACTTTCAACTTATAAGTTTGAATAAAATGGTAAAAGAAAAAAACAGTCTTAAGGTTTAGTATAGAGCAGCTTAATAAAATGGTAAATGTACACAAAATGGGACTAACAAGAATTAGGTCAAGTTACCCGTCTTTCTTGCAGTCGGATCAGCAGCAAAGAGTTGAATTGTGACTTTAGGTAACATCCACTGCATCCAAAGGCTGACCTTCCCACTTGTTCCCTCAATGCTGCTGGTTTTTTGCTCCAGAGTCACGGTGTCTGCAAATGGACCATCATCTCCAGCAGTCACCGAGTCACCCTGTGGAACCAAAACAGGAAGGGATGGGTAAGGCAGTAAACAACCACAAACTGATGGAAAACCATAACGATTCAGTGGCGCCTATGAAAAGGCACAACAGGTGGAGCAAAGCGACAGCTATTACTTATTGACAGACCTATGCAATGAGTTAAAGAGGAAAAGAAAGACATTCCTGTGTTTGTGCTACAGCTGAAAGTCTACTTGAGGGTGTGAGTCCAGCCATGTGCCTGGTGGATGCAGATGTTTGCAAGTGTTGTCTCTGTGCATGTAGCCATAACAAAGCAACCACCAACAATCAAGCCTTTCTGTGTGAAGATGACATCAACGTCTGGTAAGCAGAACTGTACACGGCAGAGGGTAATGTGGGGGATGGAGGGGACCATGGTGCAAGGCTGTCATTGGTGTTAACCCCAAGCTGAGCCACCATCACCCACATGGCCCTTCATTCATTGAAGTACGGCGGGACACACACGTCTTGCGTCCTGGGAGAGAATGGAAGAGAAGAATGGAGGCGGGGGTGGAGGTGTGTGTGTGTGTGTTTGTGCGTGTGTGGGAGAGGTGAAGTGGAAAAGCCAGCAGGATGTGGTGGAAGAGTCGTCTGTAAGCGCTCAACACAATGCTGAGGGTTTGGCAAGACACAGACGACACTGGGGACATTTTATCTCTTTTGCTAAATCTGTTTTTCAAATCCATATCTCTGAAGTGGAAAGCCTGTAAACAAACGGTGTGACCGTGTGCAGCTTCGGCTCTGCAGAGTTTCACTTTTTCCACTGCTTCCCTCATCACAGTGTGGTAATGACAGATCGTGTCATGGTTATTGAGCCTGGCTGTGGTTGGTGCAGAGGTTATCAACCATCTCAATTAGAAATCCCACAGCTGCTAAGGCTGATTACAGTGTCCCTAAAGAGGATCCAGATGAGGAAACTATGTCCCCGTTCCACGGGGTCGGTGAGGGAGGAGGGCCCCCGCACTAATTTGCAAATTTAATTTAATCACACACTTGAGGGTGGCTGAAAGTAGAACACAAAAACAGCGGATGACAACAATATAAAGAAATTAGGGATTATGCGGATTCAAAAATAGACTGGGGACCACAAGACGCTGATGAGAAGCATGTGCTCTGTGTACTAGCCTTACAGTGAAAGAAATGGAATGATAAACAGAGGCCTACATTTAGCTGGAGTCCCATATTAGTTAAGTTATATGTAGGGGAGCTTTTGACAAAAATATATCCTGTGTAAAGTTAAAACCTAACAGAAGCGACGACTAAAAGATTTCTTCAAAGTTTCAATCATAACTATGTGTGTGTGTGTGTGTGTGTGTGTGTGTGTGTGTGTGTGTGTGTGTGTGTGTGTGTGTGTGTGTGTGTGTGTGTGTGTGCGTGTGGGGGTGTGTGTGTGTGTGTGTTTGCGTGTGTGTGCGCGTATGTTCGTGTGTGTCTTCATGGCTCAGTCTGCAATTGCAGTGACAGGTAATGAGTAACATGAAACCAGTAGTAATGCAGTCAGTTGGTCTCAGTGAGATATTCCTGTGTCAGCTACCATTTAGAGACTAATTATTGCTGAAATGGAGTCAAAACAAAAAAGTGTTTGTGTGTGTTGCCTGTAGAAGAGTGTGTGTGAGTGTGGTTAGGGGTGTTTGGTTCACAGTTTGGCCAGTCGTAAGGATTAGGCTCTGTACTGTCATGTGTGGAAACAGGAGCCAGCATTGGCGCTGTGGGAAGTTTTTGACCACAGTGTACTGCCGCGTGGTTACAGTCGAGCATCGGACACCCAACTGCTACAGTTTCCCATCCAGAACAGCTGCTGGCAATTTAAAACAAATTTCTATTCAAACAGGTCAGAGGAAAAGGAAATAATGGGTTTTTGACAGACATCTTGTTTTTTTTATGTTTTAGTGATGAAAAAGAAAGACAACAGAACCATAAAAAAGGTGTATTCAAAATGAACTGCATGTTCAGCTTAAAAACCATTTTAAAAAGATAAGGTTTAGAGTTCATTCAGTAAATTACAACAAAAATGCATATCAGCGCTTAAGATTTTTAGGTGAAGAAAATCAGACCAAAGTAAAAAAAAAAACGCTCCAGACTGATGGTAGTAAGGACCTGATAGATGTGGGATGTTCGAAGGCTGCCCAATTGTGGCCCCAAACAATCGCACACATTCTCAGGAGGAGTTATTTTCCCACACCTCCACAGGCCAAGCTGTAAAGTATACAGTTTAATTCCTGGGCCTCTTTGCTATAAACGGGCTGAGGATCCGGGTTTATTTTCTCTGCAGAGTTTGTCTTTCCTCATCAGAGAGACTCAAACATTGGAAGACAACAGCAGGCCGGGAGGTGTCAAGGAGAGATGGAGGGATACGCTGATTATGAAAGGAACAAATGAGAAGAGAAAGGAAGGGACCAGAGGGAGGATAGGAGAGCATGGAAGAGGGAAAAAGAAGTGTAGGACAGAAGAATAAAAGCAGCAAAGAGACTAGATACAACTCTATAAGTAGCGAAATTAAGAAAAAATATATGATGGTGTTCAGGTAAATAAAACGTGACAAAACAAAGCACATTACATAACAAATTCTAATGTCAATGTACAAAAGTACAAGTTTTGGTTGCCACTACAAGGTAAAAAAATATATTTTTTTTTCATATCTTCAAGATCCTAAAATTGGGTCAGGACAACCATATAGGTATTAATGTCATTCATGACATATCTATTTAATAAAAGATCATCAGTTCTGATAAGCCCAAAGACAAAATGTCTGGTCCTCATGTACAGTACCTAAAGTTTGGCCCAAAACGACTTATATTCATGGCAGATTTATGTTTAAAGTAATCTTTTTATTTTACATGTATATGCCGAGTGGAAGTAATATTAACATTTTGGAAAAGCACTGCCAGAGTTAGACACTTGAGTCTGTGGAAGGAGCTAAAGATTAGGGTGATGGCAAGGAGGCCTTCCATCTTCTGATAACTGCAGTTCATCACCAAGCATGAATCATTAAACTACCAAGTGGAAACAAGCAAAATGCTGGTCAAGATGAAGGGTTTGATTCATGTAAGACCAACAAAGCTTTTATGTTATTATTGAAAAGGGTACAACACTTTTTTTCCCCCAAAGTACAAACAGTGATGGGAGTAAGGCTGCTAAGGAAGAACTGCTGCCACCACTGCTGAGACTTATCAAAACAGCTTCTACAGCCTTGCTCAATCACCAAGACTCCCAGAGGTCTAAACACTTCTACCAGTGTTTGTACTTATGTAAACAGTAACAAGTGGACTGTCAGGGGCCACTCTGCCGTTGTTACTGGCTCTGCTATTCTGCAGGTCTTCCAAGGCGATTGTGAAGAGCTGCCACTTCTGTGGGAGCACAAATGATGCAAGAATACATGGATGTTGATAGCAAAGAATAAAACAGAAACACAGGCGGCCGGTCATATTTTTTCAGCAAAAACACAGCACTTCTAGTTGAGTACAGTACCTTGCATAAGTGCTCATATTTGGAACTTTTTCCACATTTTGTGAATGAGGGACTTCTCAAAATGTTTATCCCTGACAAATCTAAAACAGCACCACATCATGCCCCAAACTAAAGAAACTAGAGAGCAAACTAGAACTGCAAGCAGTTATCGATGGGTTCCAAGCCCCACCCAGCAAGTCGGGCGCGCTTTGAACTGTTTCCACATTTTGTGAGTGTTAAACTTCTTAACAGGTTTAATCCTGCTTAATCTAAAAAAGCAATACATCATGTCCCATTCTAAAGAAATTCAAGAACAAATGAAAAACAGTCACTGAAATCTACCGGTCCGAAAAACAATTCCTAAGGCTTTAGGACTGCAGTGAGAACAGCTTTTTGTAGTCCGCTTGTGGTCCGAATGACAAAAAGCAAAAACTGAAGAAATCTGTAAGGTGGCAAAAACTTTTCACACCTCTTCACTACGGTCTCAAAGTTTAAGATTTTATGCAAGTGTAATAAAAACTGCCTATTTCTCCTAATTAGGAGAAAGGTTTCTCCTCAACCAAGCCCCAGCTTTAAAAGAATCAAATAGAACTCTCAGTTTATCGACAGTCTGCTCTCACTGAAAAACACGAATGTAAGAAACAAATACTGATGAGGTTTTTTCCAGCTTTGAAAATTACTCCTAAACAAAACACATTTTTTAAGACAAATCGCATGTGTTGGTACTGACTCAACCGCTCACAACAATAAAGCATTGCTTACACTTACAGTCATAAATCAGCAGAAGAATTATATACACAACAAAGGCTTAAATATCATTTGTTACTGCGTGACTCATAACACCTTTTGTTAGGAAAAAAAACAATCTGGTTGGGGTGTAGTCTTTTGCTCTCTTGGTAGAGTACTGTAACATACCATCAAAGGCAGAATATGAAAATACACTGACTGATAATGGTATGATAGTTCAACAAGGGCTTTGGGGTGAGCAATGTGCTGGGAGACATTAAAAGAAGGACTAAATGATGAATTAGTTTTGCTTCAAGGATAAATTAAGTCCTGTTGTATGACACAATGGATGTATTGACAACCTCCAAGCCCCTCAGATTATGACAGGAAGATTAAACTACTTTAATTTAAAAACTGTTCTAAGAAAAAGTCCAATGTCCAACAAACAAACCTCAGTGGGGGAGCCAAAGTCTGCAGAGGGGCTGCAGGTGCTGGTGTCGGGGAGAGCCGTGCCTGCACTGCTGCGCACTGGGGAGGAGGGAACAGCGCCGGGGGGCGGGTCTGGCATGCTGGACGTCTGACGCAGAATTCCGTGCTTCTGCAGACGTGCCCATGTACAGCTCCAGCTGAGGAAGATCTCATATAAAAGCTGTACCTAAACAAGAACAGGATACACATGTACGATTAGGTCACAGCAACATATCTTCACCGCTACAGGCCAATGTGATGAATTACTTCAGAATATAATAAAAATTATACTTTGCGTACCTTTAATTCTTTGTGGGGTTTTTTTTTAAATGTGTGACAGATTGATGTAGGAAGCTTTTATGCATTGACAAGAATGGTTTTTCTGGATAAATCTGAGACCAACTAGTGTACCTTTTAAGACAAACCACAAGCAAGCCCACGCTTTACTACCAGACTGAAATGTATATATGCCAAGGTCTGACTCAAACAGCTGCACTTGGGAGTTCTCATAGTTCAGGCGTCAAGGGCCATTATCATGATTTAGCTTGGCAGCTTTGTAGTTATGTGACAACAAACCTAGTTAAAGTTGAGGGAGAGGGAAAGAAAAGAGGGAAATATTACCTAGAAATGGACAATAATCCATCCTCATTTGCTATAATTCCCAACTCAACGCAGCTTTAGACCAATGTTCATGTTTTACTCCATTGGCCATTTACTGAAAACCTCAGCATCCGCATACGCATGCTTCCCTGTTAGGATAAAATCATTATCCATAACAACAAATCCCCTCAAGAAAACAATCACAAAGGAAAGTTGAATTATGTCATCAAGTTCCCTTAAAAAAAAAAAACAACTTCCACTTTTAGGAAAAACTGAAGAGCTGCTGTCAAGTGTTCTCAACTATTTATTATGTGTTCACATTAAAGGAGGTCTTGGCTTTTAACAAACACAAAGCCAAATAAAGAAGTGGAAAACATGAGAGGACAGTATGAGAATGTGATGTGATGCTTTCAGTTATTTGTGCCTTCACACAGTATTTTTAGGGAGGGGAAGAGAAGGGGAGAAACAGAGAAAAGCAAAATACTTTCAAAAGTGAGCAAATTTCTACATTTTCAAAGGCTGTGCTCCTGCAGCCAGCGACCCCTCCCTGTAATCCCCACCAATAAGCGTCCCTCAGGCTTTAAGATGAACAGACACGCATATACACAAAACTGGATTTCTTTAGAACCCATTTTTGCTCTCGATTGCTGGCGAACACACGTGCACTACTGCGAGAGCACAAACTGCAAGGAAGCCTTCCACAAATGAACATACCGTATTTTCCGCACTATAAGGCGCACCGGATTATAAGGCGCATTGAATAGACGCTTCAGTTTGGGTTGCCAATTTGTTCCGTACTCTATTATTACACATCCACATTTATAAAGAAGTGGAACCCGAGTACTTTATATAGTAGTCTGCCCCAGTCATTGTTTCACTCACGGTGTTGGTGTTGCGATATTATGCCCAACTGCTTTCTGGGTAACACAGACCAACCGACACGCTGCTGCCACAGTCTCCGTCTCTCTTCCCTCGCCCCTCCGCCCCCCCTGGCTTTAAATGTATTATCAAACTTTATTAACAAACCAGCATTCTGACAACTATCCCAGCATGCACCGCACACTTCTTCTTCTTCGGGGGAAAATGAAGTCGGCGGCTGCTTATCGTAGTTGCTAGACCTGTTGTGGCTCAATATTGGTCCATATATAAGGCGCACCGGATTATAAGGCGCACTGTCGGCTTTTGAGGAAATTGAAGGTTTTTAGGTGCGCCTTATAGTGCCGAAAATACGGTAAATCAAATTAAATGCAGCACAATACATTACAGCTGGGCCATTTCAAACATGTCCAGGAAGAGCTGCTGATGTCGATCCAGTTGCTGTCCGGAGTCTGGGCCAACAGCTGTCTGCCATACCCGACCAAACGGCACCGCCGGCAGGGGAGGTAAAGCACCATGTTCCCCCTCTCTGGGATTTTTTGTTTTTTGTTTTTTTTGGTCCTGGAACTCCAACCAAGCACAACAAGGTCTACTGCTCTCAGCAGCAGATGTGGAACAAGGGAATGAAGAATGTTGGAGAGCGGAAAAAGGGAAGAAGGGATAGGGTGTGCACATTGAATAAAGAACAACTAAGCTGCTGAGGGACCCAAGTTTTCAAAGCCAGGGTGGCTAATCAATTCTGCAAAGAGATCTTCAGCTGATTCCTTTTTCCTTTCTTCTCATTAGTGGTATTTACTTTTAATTTTTCTATCAGGTACAATCTTTATCGTAATTTTTCTTTGCAACTGCAATCTGATTTATTTGCTCGATAGCATAAAATGATTAACTGATTTTGACGTTAGACTATCAACAACAGGTTGACAAGTTGACAAATCTTTGAACTGGAGATTTCTATTGCGTACAATCCTAATAAGATTCTCTGACGTTTGTTGTAACAAGACAAAATTCAGATTTCACGTAAAAAAAAAAAAAAAAGTAACAGGCAGATTAACACCTACGTCTTCTGGCTACAAACACCAAGGAAAAATGCTATGTTAAAAATACAAGAGCGTTCTCTGGAGCACTTGACCACTTTATCCCACTTTCTAAAAATACTTCTATTCGTGCTGTGAAGTATTTCATAACAAAGCAATGGAAAAAATGATTTAATGTTGCAAGAATGTATTTCCTGGGGGAAGGAGCCATTACACGGCCAAATGCTTTGGGTATGTTCAAGTACTTTCAATGTCTCAGATTCGATACAATATTAATTAACCAACCAAAAGACAGAGAAAGCAGAGGCTGTAAAGTACTAGTGCAACTCTGGTTCCAGTAATAGTTACTGTTCAGCGACAATGCTCAGATCAAACAGATCCAGGTGGATTTTTAGCAATGCGAATGACAAACAGAAAAGCTTTGAGATCTCAAGTTCTGTAGTAGGCTGGGTAAAAGCAGTTCTTAAAGAGACATTGAACAGAATAGTAGGATATCATAAGTAGTTGTTAGAATCACATATTACTTGTAATGTACTAATATAAACTATTTGGCAAAATTTCTGATTAGCTTAAATGAACATGAAATTCTAATCGGTTCTACTTTGTGAATGTTGGGATGGTGTGGCTGACCTGAGAGTTAGAGCACTTGACGTGGACAGGCTGCAGGTCAACATGGAGACAGACCACAAAGGAGGGTCGTTCCTCCGAGCTGCCCTGCAGCTTAGATGTGACGGCCAGTGTGGAGGTGCATCCCATGGGCTCCAACAGGCTAAGACTCTGCTGCTTTCCCAACAATGTGTAAACACTGAACTGACCCAGGTTTATGGTCCATGGGAAGGCATCACCTAGGGAACAAGGATACATTCATAAACATGTTGGGAAGGAAGAAAAATAAACTAAGAGTAGCACTTTGCACTTTATAGTATAGTCTGAAGAAAAATGTTAACCAGATATAAGAGCAATGCTGATTACTCACACATGCAAAGCCCTTAATAATCACCTGATTGGTCCATATGTTCCTAACCGAGCACTTTGCTCTCCTACTGCAGGTTTATGCTGGTTTTTAGAGGTTCTAAATGTAGAATGGGAGACAGATCCTTTAGATCTCAGACTCCCAGTTTTAGTCCATGAGGCAGACACCTGGTCTACTTTTACAACTGGGCTTAAAACTTTCCTTTTCCTCTCCACTGTCTTCACGTTCACATCCAGAATTCAATGTACCTATGTAAGCCATTTTTCTGAATATGTTAGAGGCACTAATGGCTACATTTCATTCTTCAGTCACTTCAGCTGTACTTTAAGTACAAGTTAAAAAGAGGATACAATTAATAGAATCTGCCGCCAGCACTATACATCTAAACAAGTTCAGTCATTATGGTGGTTTATGAAGTTCCTAAGAAATAATTCTGTCTTTAAGTTGCTGCTTTTTCTGTAAAGCATACGGTTTTTATCTATCTTTAAGAGCCACAGTTTAATTTCTTTTAATATCAGGCTGGTGGTTCTAAAAACTGGAACCAACAGTGTGAAAACAGTTTTTACCCATCAGCCATCACGATGCTGAAAGCAACTAGCATGAGGTCAATTACCTCATCTACTTTTATGGCTATTGCAGTTTTCAGTTAACCTTTTAAGTGCAATGTAAGTAATCAATGAGGTTCTTTTTTAAACAAAGCGTTGTTTTATATGGAAAACTGCACCCAGATTTCATTGCTACAATGATAATATAGTTTCTATTCTATACCACATAGACAGGATCATTCTGAATGTTGTAATCAAAAGCAACAAACAGAAAACATATCTAGAAATAGATATATGTGCTCAGTAAACATCAATTTATTAGTATTAAAAAAAGATGTAAATTCTTTTTAACTTAAACATCTAGAAAAAAAAGCTGCTACTTTTGTGAGAAGAGCCTCTGTGGTTCTATAAGTTGAGAAACAGTAATTAGATAATGTCCTACATCTATATTTTTTATTTTTACTATTCCATATATTCAATGATCCAAAAGGGAAGATTTCACAGACATGACTAGATAAGCAAGTCATTTTTGCAGCGAACCAGACGAGGCAACTAATGTCGCCATTTTTCTTTTCTTATCCTGACATTTAAGCTGATGTCACTGAAAGGTTGAGGAGGAAAGAAGCCCCTTTTTTTCTTACTCTGCTAGGGAGAAAAAAAACTCAGCTCAACTGTGTTAAGTGTTGCTTCTGTCAACCCTCCCAGGTGCGCACACCACATGTGTGAGATCTGTCTCTCAAAGGCACTCTCCTTAAGTTTGTTTGTCTTTTGTCACAGTAAATGAGTGGTAGAAGGTCAAAGGTCTCCTCAGTGTTGAAAAAGCCATAATGATGATGAATTCACATTATACAGCCTACAACTATTAAGTTATTATTCAATGTAATTATCAATAACAATAATTCTTGACACTTTCCCCACCAATTGGAGCTTAGTTTTTAAGATTTCATTTTTAACACACACAGTGTGTATCTCTCACCCATCATTGTTTCTTATTTAACCTTTCAAATTAATCTTCTTGACACCGGGTTACCAGTGGATCTCACGTTGTGCCTGGGAATGTTTTTTCCCCCCAAACATCCATTCAAGTTTAGATGTGATTAGATCAGAACTTACCTTCCTCTAAAATGGGCTTTGAGACCACGAAGGGGAGCTCCTGCAGGGGCTCCATGTACTTGTGCCCAGCACTGAGGACGCTTATTTGGGGCAGGCAGACGACCAGAGTTCCGGGCATAGAGGCCTGGTTGTGGTACCAGCTGCGGACGGTACCAGGTATGTCTCCACAGATGATGGTGCTGGGAGAGGGGAGGCTGTCATTAGGCAGGAACACACAGCATGGCTGGAGATCCAACTGGAAAAGGGACAAGAAGAAACCCACATTAGGTCATGGCTCCGAAATCAGCAGCGTTGGACCTTTCTAAAGAACATTAGTGAACTGTTTTAGTAGTCAGATGGCATCATTAAGGGACTTCCAGAGCACTGAAAAGAAAAAAACATTGTGTGCAAGGGATCAGGACTCTTGAATCACAGATTTGGCAATGCGTGTGTATTTGAGTGATGCTTTTAATGAACTTAACTTAGTTCACACAGTTTAAGACTGTGCATATTTATTTGTTTCTTTGCCTCTGAGAGAAACATTTTACTTGACCTTAGCTGAAGAAATATTTGGAAAGTTTTAATGCCCTTTTGAAGCCAATTTGAAATTTCCTTCAAGGGAACTAAACACCATATAGAACTTTAGAGATTTTGGCAGTCATATCCAGACCTCAAATTATATTTGAAGGAGCAGAGACAAATTCTAGCTGCGCTACTATGGAAGTAAATATGTGCCATTAGAATTTGAATAAAAAATGCATGTGAAACTTGAATGTTGTTTATTTTGCGCTTACTTTTTCAATTTCAAAATTAATTCAGAATATAATTTTGTCATATTGAAGAAACACCAGCATCACCGAGGCTAGCCACCGTGGAGGCGAAAGCAAACCCACCCCCAAAGGTGAGTCTATGCTTTTATATTTCTGTAGTATATTTTATTTTCCGCATGAAGTTTGATACATTATCTTAAAGCTCGATTTAAAACACGGCTTTGGGCCGTTGTTAATCTTACACCATGTAATGCTGGCATATTAGTTCTCGCTACCTCCTAGAGAAGACTCCCTACCCCCTTCTCTTGGCTGTCCCACACCCAATTTTCCCGTGTTTTATTTTAAAAAGCAATACCACAATTTTTTTTGTTTGCGTCCGCCTCCATGGTCGCTGGCCTCGGTGATTTCTTCAATATGACGCTTGGCTCATGTGATTGGCTGGGTGTTGAAATCTGACAACAATTGCTAATGTCTGTGACCTGAAGTAAACCTTGCCATTTTTGTACAGTGAATTTTTAGACGCTGAATTTGAGACAGTGAATTTGAGCAAGTTGAATTTTTAGGACACTGAAAATATTGCATTTGAATTTTTAAAAGTTAATTTTTTTTAAATGCTGAATTTTTTTAACACTGAAAATATATATATATTGAAAATTTCATCACTTTGAAATAGGAATGTGAATTTCTTTAACAAATGAAAATTGCAAACGTACAAATAATGACTGCATTTTTTTTTTTAGGTCAAAATTATATTCTGAATTAATTTTGAAATTGAAAAAGTAAGCGCAAAATATACAACATTCAAGTTTCACATTCATTTTTAATTCAAATTCTGATGGCACATATTTACTTCCATACTATACAGTCAACGTGTTTTTTGTTCATTAAAATAAAGCCGTTTGGTTCAGGGATTTGGTTCAGTAATCAGTAGCCACTGCTCAGACTTTTTTGAGAATGAGAAGAGGTTTGTCATTCTCTATCATAATGGTGCACCACTGAATTAAAAGACCAAATCATATGAATGACAGAGCCTGAGGGCAGTTTCAGGTGCAAATGCTTGTTCTGTATCCAATTTTATTGCCTTAAAGAGTATTAAAAACATCTAATATCTTTAATAATGTGATGCAAGGTGTGATGCAAGGTGTAAATATTTCAAGTAATTTGTTAGTGAACTTATGTTCAATGAGTAAAGCATCACCATACTGAAAGAAACAAACAAAAATGTTAAACATTGTCAAAGGGACTGTGAAGATCAGGGCAACATACAGAGCAAAAGACAGATATAATACATACGGACAGAAAATTACAGGCGCTAATGCTTTTATTATTGCAGTTGGACAAAAACAGAGAAAAGGGTGAAGGGAAAAAGAGAAACTGACATAACTTAGAAAAGTAATCCCATGCTCATGCATTTGAAGTTGCACATTGTTCATTTCAGGGCACAGCTAACATACCACATAAACCAGCAGTAAATAACATATTAAAGTTTCCTAAATGATTTTGCTCCCACAGTATACATGATGGTTGAATAAATCTGTAACCACATGTCACATATATGAGAATCAAGCCTAAAAAAATCTCAACCCACAGAAATATATCCTGAGTTTTCATGAAAAAACACAGATGTACTTTTTTTTTCAGCACATCCTGTATTTCATTTCAGTCTTCGTGACTCAAAATTATTTGATAATGACAAAAAAAACGTTAATTGTTATGTACCTCAGTAGTTCTATATTTTAGTGTCTTGTTTAAGTACACAGGTCATGTTTACGGCGAGTTTTATTCACACTGATACCTTATCATTGCCAGAAACCGCTTAAATCCTGTTGGTTGGAACGGCTCTCTTCCAAAAACTGCACAGTAAATGCTCGGCTCAAACAGTTCTTCCAAAAAGTTAAGCTTCATTTGCTACTTGATGGTTTTACCTCCTGCTGATTCACATAAACTTATTCTGCACTGTCTATTGCTTATGCAGGATCTGCAGAACCCTACTTATATTCCTAGGATCTGTTGTGTCGAATATGTTAGTGTATGAAAAACATCTTGACAAAAGGAAAATGAAGCCAGGCTGTACCTGGATTGAAAGAAACTAACACTATACAACACTGCTAATATATATATATATATATATTTTTTTTTTTTTACGAATTTGATTTAAAAAAAACAGTTAAACAGCAATGTAACATTTGCTGCATGACAGGCACAAATACAATGGAGGCTAAATGTGTAGCTTAGTGTGAAGATGAGGCATAAAAAAAAACAAAATGCCTTAATGTGCCTTAGAAGGTAAAGGGGAACAAAATGTTAAAAGGCTCCTTCAGTCGATTTGGTAGTATGTTTCTGACAGTCATGTTTTCGTGAAATCCAATAAACACCACTGAAAAACTTCCAAATGCTATAATGGACAAAGGCAAACGATTCCAGGACAACTGAGCCAACAGAGGAGGTAAGAAAGGCGGCAGAATGTGAAATTGTAACCTCGGGGTCAAGTGGATTCATTTTTGGACTGGCATAGGAATTTGTTTTTATCAGGTTTGATTATATTAAACCAATCTGGAGACCAAATTAAAAAAACAAAATAATGACTGTAACCTTTAATTAAAACAGGATTCAATTGGGTTCCCTGCTAAAGCTGTATCCAATGCAAATAGAGTAACCACAAAGGGTAGTTGCCAACAAGAAGGGATAAAAACAATAATTGCTAGGAAGTCAATAAAAATAGTGTCACAGCCAACGCTTAACATTGATTTTAAATAATTACTTCAATAGAAGATAAAGTTTAGAAATTTTCAAGCACATTTAAAGAACAATCATAATGATAATCAATAAGATGGAAAATGAATCTGAAAATGTATGAAAGAAAAATACTGAATTCTGATTATCCTAGAAAATAAATTAATATTTGTTCATTTTAGTGGAAAAATGCTGCCACTACCATGTCGCATGGTTGTTATGGCATGTTTTCCTACATACCTAAGCCTGTCGCAATAAGCACTAAATCAGTTAATTGAATTATAAATTAAAACAAGCTTGAAAACTTACATGTGAATGATTGTTTTCTGGTGTCTCTTTAGGTCACAACAATAAGTTTCAGTCTGGTGTATTGGTCTCAAATATCTCCTTTTTGAAGGACAGAAATGTTTACAGAGATTTCTGTTCCCATTTTATTTGGTGTTTCACTAGTTGTTTTTTTTATATTTAAAATGTCTTCTAGTTCCAGGGTTAGATGTACTTTAAATTAAAATCTATTGATCTCTGACAGGGCATAATTGCACTATTATGTCATTACCATTATATCCTTTGGAAACTGTCTCAAAACAAAAGCATCATTGTTTAATTCAATAACTTGTGGAACAATTTATCATCCAGCAAAATTTGTCATCACGACAGGCTTATCCACACCTACTGCTTTCTATGTAGGGCAAGAAGTGCCATGATGGGGTATTTTAAGTTACATAACCAAATAGACACGTATTGAGACATAAATCAAGAAGGCATTTATGGTTAGTGATGTTGCTTCCTCAAGTTTAACATACCATTACTTATTTAAGAGCGAACCCCCCCCCACCCAGCACATTTAAATTTTTTATTAAGTCCTTACGTTACTGTGTTACTGTCTCACTATAAACTGCTAGAACCATGAACCTTTCACAATACTTATCCTCCACTACGGGAGACATTCTGAGTACCCAAGTAAAAAGACTGGCAGGAAAGGGGAGCACCAGTTCCGTCAGCAGAACAGTGCTGACAGATCCAGGAAAAAAAAAGAAAAACAGTCTAAGTTCAGAAACGGTCCATTTACATATTTGTTTTGACCACTGCCAAAATAAATGACAGCTTCTCTTTTCCTTCACTACTTTCAGATTTGTCATTTCTTCCATATCTCTGCCCGCTTTAGCCACTCGCTGATGTAGAGGAGAAGGAGTCTCCATCTGTACACATCTTGTGACCAGAGCAAAATGAGGATAGAAGGGAGAAGACAGAACGAGGACAAATAAAGAAAAGGGTGAGGAGGTGAACAATAGAGCGCAAAAGCTGACATAGATTTAATTTTGGTGAACAACATTGAATAACAGAATAAAAGTTTTTTTTCCCTTGAAAAACAACATGCAATTGCAATACTTCAGCTGAAAATTTTATTTTTATACAGAAGTTCGGTTGTCAAGTAAGTCTGTTTATTCTGAAACCTTGGGTGATCTTCGACGGTAGCTTTAATCTGACTGACAAATCACCTGAGTGTTAAAGAACAGCTTTTTCCAGTTAAGACTCCTCATTAAAGAAAAGTCCATTCCATTAGCAGGTGCAATAAAATCAAGTGGTTCAAGCTTTTATTACATCTTGTATTATTGTAACGTTATGCATGTTGGTGTTGATAAATCGTCTATTTAGTGACTGCTGGCTGCACAAAGTGCCACTGCACACCTTCTGACAAGAACTAAACACTGTGATCACATCCCACCAGCGCTGGCCGCCCTGCACTGGCCCTGCATTTCAGTATCCAGTATCAAGATTTTATCGCTTGTTTTAAAGAGTGTTAATGGTATGGCGCCATCATATTGGTCTGAGCTGTTTGCCACTCCCAAATATAGAGGTGACCCAGAGGAACGACCTGCTTTTATATATCCAAGCTACACAGACTGCTAATCATTTTAAGGTTTGGAAAAACCTGCTTCTACACTGGCTTTTAGATCAAATTGATTAGCATTTTTTTCTTAGCTTTTACTGTGCTAATTATCGCATCTCTTTGTCTTGTTTCATTCAGTATTTTAATGTTTTATTCTACTTTATTTACCTGTTTGCACCACTTGTGATTTCAGAGCTTTGGTAAATTATGTGCTATAGGAAAAGACTTTGGTTTGACTTGGAGGTGTATGGGTGTTCCCTTACTTGTTGCCGATTATTGCTGGAGAAAACTCCAGAAAACCTCAAGAGTGTGTTTCTAATCTTTAAATTCCTGTTAATGAGTAGTCAGAGAAAAATCTTTGGCAGTTTTGAAAGTGTAACTTTTTAAAAATGTTGGTATTTGGCAAAGAATAACCAACCCTGCCAGTTCCAACTGTGTTCAATAGCTCTGTAATTAGCAAACGCAGTAGTCAAAGGAAGTAGTCTAATAATTTTTGCCTCCCAATATTGACAGACATCCTACATTCACAAAGGTTAGTATTTGTGACTTCTGAAGACACATTTCAACCAGTTTGATATATCAGAATATATCGGTTGGAATCTGTGGCATTTAATTGTGTTTACTAATTTTTACCCATATTAGGACAATAGAAATGTATTTTCTGTAATAGTAGACTTAGTAGAAATAGACTTTTTCCAATACAGCAAAAGGAAAAAATTTAAAATTAATTTAAAAATAGAAATGGGCACCAAAAAAACATCTGAAAGCCCAAAGTATAATTGTAGTAAGGAAAATATATTACATAATTTTAACCTCTGATGTGTTCGGGGCAACGTGGAATAAAAACAGCAGCACAAACTGACAGAGAGTTGGACATGGCTCAGGCACAACAATATTAATACCGAACAGAGTACTGCAGCTGTTTGGAAGTATAGGTGGAGTTTATGTTTCAAAAAGCAGGGTATTTTCAACTTTTGTTAAAGATGGTAGATGGTACGAACCACGATCTAAACGCATAAAAATATAGATTTGGGATTGACTCTTTAGATAGCTTTAAATCCAGGTCAACAGTTGTGCTCAAAGGCTATCTTTGTAATTCTACAATTTCGGGGAAAAGACAAGTCAAAGAAACATGATTTTTCATTCTTTTTATCCAATGACATCATGTCCTGTTGAAGTGAAACAAAATCTTTAAACATAACAAATGGACTTAACTGTCAGCTGGGACATGTACCTCAGTTTCCAAGTTTAATGACCGAATCCATTAAGGAAAAAAAAAACACACACACAAAACATTGATTGACAATGGGACCATGTTTCGAGTTTATATTCAGGAGAAGGGTGTATCTAGCACCATATTTTACTAATACACTTGTGGAAAAAATGACCATCTTTCTGTTTTGACAGAAAATAAAAAAAATCATTTTAAAAAATGACTGAAGTAACCAACCCCTCGCAAGGCTGCACATGCTTTATTTTAACTGTAACAACATGCTCAAATGACATGCATACTCATTAACAAGACTATACACACACATACATCATGTCTGCTCGCATGCTCAAATTATATTCATACAAAAACTGAACACACGCACAGATCCAGATCAAATGTCCTCCTAAAAACAATCTAAAGTCATTTCATTAAAAAGAGACCCCATTATGGAAAAATAGAGTTGAAGAAAACTAGAGAGTAAAATGTAAACCCTCTTGGCCACAAGCTAATACACCTGAATCCTATTCCTGGCACCTGCAGCAGATTTGACTCTAGGAAAGAAAACGTAGTTCTGTACAACAAGCCTATTTGTGATCATTTTCCAGCAATGGCACACTGTTATTTAAACTATGTTGGTTTCTAGAGATTTTAAAGACAAGGCAAGTTTATTTAGAGTCATTCATATACAAGGTAATCAAAAGTACTTTGCGTCCCTTATCAAAGAAAACAAAAAGTCATAAATTATTTTCTTTTTAGCATAATCTATTGCAAAGAGAAATGTTTTCACTTCTAATGTAAAGTAGGACCAGTAATCATGTTTTCAAGGTGTTTCTTCCAGAGGAGCATGGAAATTAAATGCTGCTTCACCTTGTTCAGTATGCAGTTATCACACTTGACAAGCAACTCAAAAAAAGTATTTAGGTCCAAGACTTTAGATAACAGCAGGTTTTAAAAATCTGTCCTTTAAGAAAATAATGTACCTAGAATATTTAAGAAGGTCCACCGTACAGGATAATGGGGAAAGCCCCAGAGCCAGAGTGCTGAGAGTTTTGGGTTTTTTGACCGACAGCCTGTTTAGTTATCAGGTGGTCTTGTGTACTAAATTCTTACTCATAGGACTTTTAAAAGAACAAGGTCAGCTCATCTTTAGATCTACTATATTCTGAATCAGGAAACCAAGTTTATGTCAGTCTGCCTTTTCCCCATCGATACGTTTCCTGACCTCCCTGCACCTTTGGGGGTTAAAAAACACACACAAAAAAACGACGCGCACTTTGCGTAAAACTCTGAAACAGGAGAAGCGGGACATAAAACAGAGCGACAAACTAGATGTGAATTATGGCATAAAAATAGAGAATCCGACGCTGAACAGTGAAAAATCAACACATGATGTGAAACACATGACGTTTAGGCGGAGCAGCAGGTGATGAGTGAAGATCACTGATGGTGAGGGTCAATAAATTATAAAAATAAATCTAGCTACAGGAAAGAAACTAAAGTGGACATAGCAATAAACCAAGAGAGGAAAATACTAATCAAAGGAAACTAAATGACACTCCATGACACTTTGAATTTGACTCATTAGGATTTGATTAAGAACCAGATTTGTTCTTTGTAATTTCTGCCCAGTAAAACTATTAATCTATAAATCAATAGACAGATCTATATAAAAATATAATCCATGTTTCTGTCTCATATATGTATGGCATTGAAAGGACCTGGAACTTTTGTTTTTCCACTGAAAGCTCTGGTTTGCACAATAAATGCCATGTGGGTGAAATTTTATGATGATGCTCTGATGTCCCATTCTCCTGAAGGCAGTACAGAGCTGCACCACCAGAAACTGAAACACTGCAGAGAAGAAGAGTTATGATTAATGTAGTTACAGGTCTATCCATGTTTTAATGTTGCAGAGCTCGGTCGTTTTGCAAATAGTTCAAAGTTTAAACTGGCATTGCTGTACATCTTTTATCTGGTCATTTTGTGCAAGATTTAACAACTAGAAAATGGCACAAAATAAGAATATTTTTTCCACTCTGATTGGCTGCTGTTAGGCTTACCGATTTTAAGTTGAATGTTTATTGCATTTTTCGTAGACACCTGTGAAAATAATTTCTATTCCCATGGCTTTTTGTTATTATTATTTTGATGATAAATACAGAAACAAGCATAAAAATCAAAACATCTACAATAGTGATAGTAACATTAATAATAAAATAACAGTCAGTGCAAAGTAGCCTACAATTTCTTTGGTGGGGGGCGGTGAGGGACCTGGATAAAGGCCAGGGGGGCGCTGGCCCGAAAAAGGTTGAGAAACACTGCTCTAGAAGAAACTCAAACTCAACTCTAGAAACATTGAGAGTCTGAAGCTTAAAATATCCATGTGGAGAATAATTTGTAAATACAATAAGATGATGGTTTTTGTCAGTTTCATCCCAGTCATCTCTAATCTGATCATGACTGTTCAAAAAATGCTTTTTTGGGTGCTGTGGTGGCACAGGGGCAAAGCACGGCCCACGGATGGAGGCATTAGTCCTCATGCCGGTGGTCGCAGGTTCGATTCCTGGCCTGGCGACATTTGCTGCATGTCTTCCCCCTCTCTCATTACCCTATTTCCTGTCAACTACTTTCAAACAAAGGCCACTAGAGCCAAAAAATTCCTATTAAAAAAAAAAAGCTTTTTTTTTTATGAAAGTTTCTGCGCATTTTTTGTTCTTGATCAGATCTTTGACCATCAGATGATGTTCAGAATACAGGCCTGTGTGCTAACCCTGTTTGAAATAGTTGAACTTTAATACTTTCACAACCCATTCCCTTGCTTTCAACTTTTCTACATAGGATTCATGTGTCATGTGCACGGTTGTTCCTGTGAGTATACGTGGTGCAGGTTCTAATAGAGAAAAGGCTGAGAGCCAAACACAGTTAGGCTTTAAAAAGCCATGTGGAAAAGGCCTATATAACCACAGGAGGCCATTAGGCCTTACAACTGAAAGACAGAGCAGCAAGAGCAGCAAGTTAGACTGAAGATAACTTGTCAACTCAGATGACTCATAAATGTGGTTATATTCAGCTCTTCATTGTAGGAAATTCATCTTAGTTGATGTTTCAGATCTCATTGGATTTATTATATGAAAAATATACAGACCTACCATGTGAAAATGAGTATGAATAAAGTTAGTGATGCATCTTCTAGTGATTTTCTGAAAGTCTGACCTGCCAATAATATTTTTATGTAATTAAAAATGTATCCTAAAGAACCATAATTACCAAAGTTTATAATATTTTTAATCTTACCATCCAATTGTGAGCAGTGTGTGTAAAAATGTATTCAAAACAATTTTAAACTTTAGCATCTTTTATTAGCATTCAGTGTACTCATTAGTATCAGTTTCAGCATGTTCCATGACTGACAAAGGCTCCATCATACATTAAGAGTCCATTCAAACCAGCCCTGTTTAGTCTGCTTTAATTTAACTTGTTTGTTTGCATAGAAAGTTTGGACTGTTTTCTGGAGGTGTGAGTGCAGAATTTCTGATGTGGTCCAAAAAGGTGAACGATAGTCCGCCTAAAAACCTAGGTCTCGGTTCGGTTGAAGTGAAATCTGGTGTGGTTCGAATGAATATATGAATGCCTAGACCGGAGACCGCTCCTAAAGCAGGAAGTGAACTACATCTCAGGGCATTCGAGGTAAATACAGCCAAAACAAAAGTGTGCAGCATTATCGGGAGAAATGATCTTTCACCAAAGACAAACCACTAAAATGTGATGCCAATACATCACATTTTGTTCAGCTTTCGCAAAGAAGGAAGTTGCGCTCAGTGACTTCTTCAAAGATTTTCATGTCATTTTGTTCAGAAGTTCTTTGTGCAGAACCATAACAGGCAGTTGGATGGACAGGTTGTTAAAAGGGTTTAATTTATTTGACAGTGCAATGTGAAACTAAACTGCATCAGCTGAAAATGTAACAAATGTTGCCACTTTGATCCCCAGTCAAACTCAGTTTACCAGACTATCAGGTGTGAAAACACTCTCAGCTTTCCCGACAACTGCTTAAGTCAACTTCTAGTAAATCCTCTCCTTTGCCAGTTCAACAGAATGTACCCAATGTGGCTTCAAATGTATGTGATGTGGCAGACAGCTAATTTTCATGGTTAAAAAAAATCCACCACAAACCAACCACAAACTGACTACTTTAAAAATAGTTTCAAGATATCCCTTTTTAAGAACAAATCTGCCCTGGCATATGTAGACAATCCGATTCTCTACATTGTATGCCTAAAATCTCAAAAGACAGGGATTTTTTAAAAACACGTTTGCAAAGAAATTGTTTCTCTTCGGGCAGCTTTTTACACCTATGGTGCTTTCTTTAATTTAACTTTCATCAGATCAGAGGGAAATGTGAAAATAGCTAACTACTGTTAATATTTCCACAGTTAACTTCCACAATGAAGAGTGTTCTTGACAACATAACCTGGTAGAGGTTGTGTATGGTGTGTTCACTAATGGAAAAAATGTAAGAATCTTGAGTTTCCAGCTATAAATCCATGGCTCAGTGCATTTCCTGTCAACTACTTTCAAATGCAGCTTTATGGCTCAGTGCATAAAGCATCTGCACAATGTGCAAAGGTTATAGTCCTGCTTCGATTCCCAGTCTGAGGCCATTTACATGTCTTTCTCCTTCTCTCTCCACCCTGTTTCCTTTCTATTTTCTCTTTAATAAAGACCACTACAGCCAAAACAACTAAAAAAAGAAGAAAAACTTATTATTTTCAAGTTACCAGCCCATTTCTCTATGTAGACTGAAAGATGATGCCCTCTTTTGAGAAAAAAATAAGCAGCTCAGAAAATACCTAAACAAGTCTGCTTACAAGTTGCAGAGGTACACTTTTTACATAATTTTTACAGCCGATTTTTTTCCTGAGTCATCAATTTTTCACTTTTTTGCTCTAAACTTAGTAGAAATTGCTTTAGCAGGACAGATGTACAATGTCATCATCTAACTTGATCTGAGCTTCACCATATGTGTGACATTTCTTTCTGTGGTGGTGTGGATATATCCGCTGTTAGGCTGATTGTTTTCACATCTCAGTGGGGAAGAGAAACTTGGATGCCCCAGCTCTGTGCAGACCTTAGCAGCTCATGAACTCTGGAGGTCAAGATCAGTTCTCTGTACATAGTCTATACGACTTGTAAAAGACACATTTTCTCTCATCCCCCCCCCCCCTGCACACAATGAGCAAGTCATGACACAGGAAATCGCCAGGAGATAGAGGATCGGAAATTAGAAACACCCTCCCAGCATCCCCAGTGAAAACATTTGCAACTCTCGAGTACAAAAACCTCAGCAGAGGGATCGGCAGCAAACGGAAAACACATCCCTTTGTTTTACAAACCCAATACCTCTCCAAATGTAATCTTCCTGTCTATGCACCAGACAGGACACTGTGTTTCCGAAGTAGACGGTCGGATGAATGGAAGGTCCACAAACCAGCCCCCACACTCAGCACACCCACTGGTGACCTTATGCTCCCTTTTTTTCCTCCCCCTGCATCTTCCTGAGTTTTCTGCTTCATCCAAAAGCGCATTTGGAATTGAGGGGTGCAGTGTAAACAGTGTATTCCTGTAAATTACCATGATTAATGTGTGTATCTGAAGATGACACCATTCAGATGTGTGTTTTGCAGCGAACATGTGTACACAACGTTCTGGTTATGACCTCATAATTTAGCCATCTACCTCAATGTCCACGTGAAAAATGCCTTTAAGCATGATGCGTCCTGACAACAGATAAGCTCGATCTCACCCACCACATCACCGCAAGCAATAAGCTCGTGGCCTGGCACTGCAGCACGGCCAGGCAGCCAGCCATCCCTGTGGCCCTGCATTCCTCTTTTCTAACACTGCTTACAGAAGCTGACAAGCTCTGGAGGTCTCCCTGGCCGAGGTGGAAATCTGCAAAAATAAACGCTTTAGGTGACATGAAGGCTTTGTTTGTTTCTGCTGGCCCGGCTGTTTGTGTTAGCGCGGTGGGTTAATTGCAACTTTGATCGCTGCGTTTATTGATCCAACAGTGGCCTTAGGAGTGCGGCTGGCCAGGCCTGCTTCACCTACTCCCACCGCCTTATCCCAAACAATCCCTCCCACCCCCCACCACCACCACCACCATCCTAGCTTGGTGAGCCAATACAGATGGGGTCTAATGGGGTGACCACACCAAACAAAGCCTGAGAATGCACTTGAAGAGGGTGGTCATGACTGGAAGGTCTCCGAGGTAAAAAAAAGAGAAAATGCTGGTGTTCAGTTGAGCAGAACCAAGAATTTATAAGATGGAACCCCTTCGCTGAGAAAGGCAGACCGTTAACTGAAAGTAAGATTGAAAAGGGTGGATAAATCGGACTGGAACTGACAAGCCAGAGTTGAGCTTTCACATGCAAAGCCAGCTGAACTAATGTTTGGCACGATACGTATGTATATAAAAAAAAAATCCTGGGCTGGTTTATCTGCAGTAGTGGTATGGCCAGACAATTGTGTCTGGAGCTCACGGAGGAGAGCAAAGGTGGCTGCGATTATGTTACACAGTATGTATTACAGGCCAAATTGGATCAAATGTGATGGACTGCAGATGCAAAAAGGTTTATAGGCTAACTCTGGCGAATTTTCACCACTACTGATTTATGTAGTGTGACTGTATAAAACAGGCCAAACCGGGCTGATCTAAACCCCAACTGATCTTTTTAACCCATGGCTTCCTTTTCTGTCCCAACACGAAGGACGAATGAACTGAAAATTTCACTAAATCCACAGCTTTAGGTGAAGAGAGCATAAAGTACATGACAATTATCTGTGACCATTTTCTAACATCTGAATATTCTAATCAACATTTTGACTCTCAATATTACAAATTGCAGATGGTTTAGGATTCTTTACACTAATGAAAGTCAGGTGTGGGCTGGTAGGCGTCAGAGATTCAACATATTTCAGAGTAAAGAGAATGTTGGAAGTATTTTTCCAGCAGAGTCTGTAGGGAGGGTCTCATGTTTGCGCTTCTAAAACAGCAGTGAGGTCACCAGTAAATTGACAACGGGAGATGATTGACAGAACTTATAGTCATCAAAACCTGCATTAATACACCCACTACCATATGCATCTGTGTAACATGGTTTTCATTATTTTAGCACTAATTACAACTATTGCAGTTTGGCGTATTCATTTTGATCAGGCAATTTCAGATGGGCACAAAACTAGTAGGAAAGCACTTTTCACCTACTGTCTAATTCTCAATTTGTTTATTATATGACGTTTGTTCCTGATTCCAATAAACATATCTTTTGGGGGGAAACAACAGGAGAAATCTTGTCAAATACCAACCCCATTTCCTACTAATAGTCATGTCAACATGGCAGAAGCCACATCTAACCAAACCTGCAGTTCTTGAGCCACAAAGAGATTCATAAAGCATATTGACCTGAAGCTGTGCTGAGGTACCAGGCACCCACACTCAGTCTTCTTGAACCAGATATTTTTGGACAAGCAGATCCAGAAACATCTTCCCAACATGCCCAGATCCAGTCAGATTCAACTCAAGATCTTATTAGCAATCTTGAATCTTATGTTATGAGTGTTATGGTCAATAACAATTGGCTGCAACATTGGTTTAGATGCAGTTTATCTTTCCTTTGCCCAGGGAACAACAGTCCATAAAAACCTGTAGTTTTGAAGTTGCAGTGGTGTTTCTTTTTTTTATCTCAGTCTGGTTCATGTATTGGTAAAGATCTCTGGGAAACAGCTGGACTCATATGGATTATCAGGGTTGATCTGCTTGTCTTTACTCAGACAGGATTTTGCACATTAGTTCATCATTATGTATGCAAATCAGATAAAACATAAAAGTTGTTAAAAGTTGTAACAGACAGTGATGTCGGAATGAAAAGATGAAGGGGAAGGTGGAGGATGAAGTAGCATGTCTCCAAAAGGCACACCAGCAGAGGGACAGATCTTTTCATGGAAACCATCTGGCAACTCCAATGTGGGCCACACCAAACCTGAAGTGCGCACCATTCTCCATTTGGTCTTGTTTTCTTTCCCCTGCCTTCAAACTGATTTCTGTCCATTTTTCCTTCCTTGTATTCTTCTTTGCTTCCTACCCTCACCCTCCTTTCCATCACTGTACCTTTTCAACCCCACTGCTTTTTCCTCTTTTTTTTCTCACTCAAAAATATCCTACTCATTAATGCATGGCAGCTGCAGGGAGCAGTGTTACCTCATTTTTCCATGGCAACGGTCTCTCTGTTTCAACATATCCCATTTCAGTTTTGGTAGCAACGTGTTCCTTTGCCAAAGCTGAACACATTCACGTGTTAAATAGAAGAAATTATTTCAAAATTCTTGAAATAAAATCACCATTCTGTACAGCTGCAATTATTTTCAGGACCTGGGAGAACATGGGAGTCCATAGGGAGAACGCAGTATGAGGGACAGCAGAATGAAAACGGGGAGAGTGGTGTCAGGTAGACGACTATGATTTGAATGGGCAGCATAAAACCAAAAGAAAGTATAGATTTACAAAAAAAATAAAAACATGACACCAGTGAACGTACAATAAGTAACAAGTAAAGAATAAAACAACCATTAGTTGGAACATCTAAACTTAAACACTAACATCCGTTAACAGAGATTCACAGACAGATCAATGACCACAATCAGCCAGTCTGACACTCGAAACACCCAGTAACATCCAAACAACAAAACTGATTAGTAAGGATGCTAACCAGTTGAGTCCGATGGAAAAGACTCAACAATTAGCTGTTTTCAGTAACAAAAAGGTGTTGAAAATAGGGGAGCACCAACTGCAGTTTTTTGGCCAATTACTGATCTTAAAAAGCCTGACCTACCAATTCCGATTTTAGTCAATACCATTTTTTTTTTTGTCTGAAATGTCGCTAAACATAGCAAGAAAGTTGCAGAGTTAGCTACAGTGGAGTGACTATTGTTGCAAATGTGGAGACATGACCTGCTGGGCCGGTCTACCAGCCAAACTTCTCTCACAGAAGAGGACAGCGGTTGGTTCATAGACCTTTGCCGAAGTTGATACAATCAGTGGATAAGATCAGCTTCACATGCAAGTATCGGCCAATCACCGATCTCCTAAAATTAAGAAAATCAGCACCGATAAATCAGCTGGTCGTTAAATCGGTGCATCCCCAGTTTAAAATAAAGTTAATACAGATGTAGAAAGTTTTTAAAGATAAAACTATTTTCGACTAAAAGTTGAAACATGTTTATTTAATCTGTGTGAGTGAGAGAGGAAAACGTTTTCTAAGTGACAGGAAGGCTGGATTGAATACAGGAAAGTAGCTCTGTGATATTCCTTTGAGCTTCCAACCTCTTTGTTTGTCAGGGAACAAGCTGGACATGTAAACTATGAAAATCTTTAACCAGCCTCTGGCACCGTTTACACTGAGTCTGATTTCAGTGAAACTAAAACATTTTAGTTGTGAATCCAGCTCTGCACTTATACTTCTCCACTGATTGGAGTGTCTCACACCAACACTTTTTGAAACCAGGTCTCAGAGTAGGAGTGGATGTGTGAAGTACTCTACATGTGTGAAAGCAAACATGCGCAGAACGAACGGCTGTGTGGTTTGTTCTACGCATGTTGCATGCAAACCTCATAAACATCACAGGCAAGAAGCCTGTCTTGTCCAGGCAAGAAGCCTGCATGGACAAGACCAGGTTTTTTTCTGTCTTGTCAGACCAAGACAGACCAAAGCCTGCCTTGGTCTGTCTGACCAAGGCAGGCTTTGGTCAGACAGACCAAAGCCTGCCTTTGGTCAGACAGGTTTTGGTCTGTCTGACCAAAGCCTTTGGTCAGACAGACCAAAGGCTTTGGTGATGAACTTACCAATATTTTTGCTTCATTATTTTGGGAGATTCTCATTGCAGAGATTGACTTTCCCATTATTTCTTACATGTGATTAAATGAAATGGAGCGAAAACAGAGACATTCCTTCTTGGGGATCTCTTACACTCAAGAACTTGTGGAATAAAAGCCAACTAACCAGAGCAAGAACATACTAATTTTCAAACCTGTAATTTGCCACATTAACCTTTGAATGGGTATACTATAGAATATAAGTACAATTTCAACCATGTCTAAGTAAAATGCCACACATTGTTAATTCAGAATTTATGCCATCATGACAACGCCTCTTGACCCCAATTTTAAACAGAAATTTTTTTTTTTTTTTTGCAGTTTACATAATCACTATCACATTTCACTATTCTGTTTAATTAGACTTATATGGTTAGAATAACAAATACTTTGGGTCTACCAGACTGTGCTTCCTTCTGCTGTTTTGTTTCTACAGCTTCTAAAAGAGATGGAGAGGAAGGGCCACACAGTAAAATGAGCACAGTAGCAGTGTGGGCTAAAATCTATTCTGTTTACATTGCACTAAAATAAAAGTAATTGTTTACGTTTCAGATTATCCCAGACCTGTGGAGCCAGCTGTCGGGTTATTAAGTTTGGCTTCCTTCTACTTCTGTGTCAACTACCAGCTTGTGGTGCAGTGGTCACACATCGGAAGAGGACAAAGGAAAATGGAGGTAATGATAATAAGTAGAGGGTTGAGTTGCTTTTGAAAAACTACTGTTAACACTTCAATGCATTAACACATCAATAAAACTAATTTTGGTGTCTAATTTCAATTCAAACAAGCCATGCTCGTTTCCAAGTTGGACTGACATCCTTACAGGTCCTTGTAAGCAGACATGGACATGAGTGCCAATCTAAAAAGGCTACAAAGCTGTGTGTTTGTACATGTTTGCACAAGTTCAAAATGCTTGGATATTTTACATTTAGTATCACTGTTATTTGTTGCCAGTAGGAATAAAAATAGCAAAAGATTTACCAGATTTTCTCATTTGAAATATGTCCCTTCACATAACATTGTTTATTAATATTGTATAGCTTAGTGTGTTACAAAGCAATGTATTTTGGTTTGATATTTATTTCATCTCAACAAGCAAAGTAAATAGGCAAAAGAAATTTAAGTTTTTTCAAATTACAACAATAATAATATTACATAATGCAATTATGACAGTATTAATATTTTTAAGAATTTTACAAGAATAAAGTTGCATGACAAAGTTGTAATAATACAAGAATTAAGTCATAATATTACCAGAATCAGAGTGCTTCAGAAGTTATTCTTGTAGCAAAACAAGAATAAAGTCATAATATATGAGGGGGGGGGGAGATTTATTATTGACAGAATAAAGTCATAATTTTGAAAGAGTGAATCAATAATTTTATGGGAATTCTTAAATGCATTAAGAAGAATTAAGAACTTAAAATCATGAATGTTGAGAATCTAGTGAAGTTATACTTTGGCATCGGTTTTAGAAATGAGGAAATATTTTTAACATATCAGCAAGAATAATTTTTCTCATTAAATAGCTTATTCTGCATGATTTTAAAGCATTCTTATGGTAGAATTTCATCTTTATTCTGCTATTGTGATAATAACTATGCTCTCGGAAAAAAAAAAAAAAGATTCTCATATCCTGGCCCTAATAGTCTGTTGGAACTTAGCTGCCATGAATCAGTGTGGACTTGTTGAAGAAGTGTTCCTCTTCTTAATAAAATACTTCAATCATTAGGTACAAACAAACAGGGGAAATTAGATGTAGCCCTGAAGTGAATGGACAGGGACTCTGTACAAATACAAAAGTATAAAGTGCAGCTTTTTTAACACTAAATTCAATGGTCTGCAATACCATTCAGATTACCTGGAGAGTAAGCCGCTTCACAGCATCCCAGGCGTGACTGAAGAGTTCCTTCATTCGCTCCTCAGAAGTTGCCCAGGACTCCTCAGCTGAAGTCTCTGGTATCACCTTCATTGGGATGGACATGGGACGTGATTCTGTGAGAAAGGGGAAAATAAATATGACAACGACTAACTGAACTTGACATTCAAGGTTTTATTCAGTAGTCTTTTAAATTCTACTTCCCCAAAACATATTTGGGAACTTTATGCATCCAGTAGTGATGTCAGATTTGTTGAAACATTCAGCCCACTGCTTGAGTAACCTCTTTACCACAGAAATAATGTAGCACCCTGTAAAGTCTTAAACAAAATCAATATTTTATTTATTAACATGAGGAAATGTACTGTCCCGCATTTATCCTTTTCTTAACCCTCTTTAAGACTCCCTGTTATTTTCATTTGCTGTACAGTATCATGTTATATGATGTTTAACCGACACTTCATTGAGATGATGTAATGCTGGCACTCAGGTTTCTTGTCTCCAACAGTGGGAGAGGGAACTGTGAGAACTGACATAGTGTGCGCGTGTACACGCACGCACGCACACACACACGCGCATACACGCTTACTGTTAGAGATGTGATTTGTTCTTGTGTGTGCCAGCTGTGGTCCAGACGTAGGCTGATTGTCTGTGCTGACACTCATGGCAACAGAAGTCAAATGGCAACAAATGTACAATTCGGCTTTCAATTACCCGCATTAACCTTGTGGTCAAATCACATCTTTACGGTTTTATAATAGTTCTTTTTACAGATGAAAACATAAAGAGGAAGAAATAAAAAAATCAGGAGAAGAGATGCACAAGCAGAGGTATGAAAGAAAACCAACCTGCTCCACCAGGATGACCTGTGGTCTGTGTATGTTAAAGCCATCTGGGCGTCAGGGTTTAGAAAAAAAAAGGGGGAGGCATCTCTTAAGACACATTAAACTACATCCCATGATTTAAAGCTCCGCTTGCTCAGCAGACTTATTCCACAGTTGTCATGAAACTGGACTGATGTCACAGGACCATTTCGTCTATTCTGACACAGAGTTACCAAATGTCACAAAGAAAGTTCGCAAAGCAATAACAAATTGTTACTAGGGAAATAGGAAATCAGATGGCTTGTTCACCTAGTTTGTAGTTGCTGTGGAAACCAACTTAAAACGTTTGGAATAACTATGCGTGTGTGTTAAGCTCATGTGTGAGTGCAAATAATTAGTGACTAAAAATGTAAGTGGTTGGAGCATAACATGTGGCCTTGTATTTGATACATTGGAAGGACCATTTTTCCAACAAATGCCATGTTGTGGGGACTAACTGTTCCTTAAAGGGAATTGTGAAGTTAGGAAGACATACTGTGTGCGCGCGTGTACGTACACGTGTGCAAGTAAAGAGCACAAAGGAGTAGGTCACGATCACTGAGCATTTTCTCACATTGAGGTTCATTTGACACTTGGGATTATGAGACTGTAGGAATTTGTAATGTTGCCTACATGTGGTGTGGCACAACTCTTAAAGAGAAACTTTGCTAATTTACCTTCTTTAATCAATTATCCATCCAATGTTTATGTGTTATTATTAATTTTTATGTGTTTTTAACTATTAGTGTATTTTGTTTTCCTGTAACAAAATAATTAATGGCAAGTAACTACTCAGAATATTTTGCACAAGAATATAAAGTTGAGAAAATAGTTAGTTCCCACTTGCGTAGCTCAAAATAAATAGAACAGAAACAGCTTTTATTGACCCACGGTGGCGAAAACCTGGTGTATGAGTTTATATATGCAACAGTGTCAACGTCTGTGTCTTGGTGACCATCTCTAGCTAAAACATAATATCATGGTTTTAATAACCATCATCTCTGGACAAAAGAGCTGTAAGCATCATAAAGCACTAAACATTATCGTACATCTACAAAAAGATCAGCAGAATGAAATGACGTGGTGTCCTTGATCACTTCCCATTGGACGCAGATTGTGTCTGACGGTGTTCCTTTTCTCACTCCCTCCCTCATGTGGCCTGACTGTGCAGGTGAGTGCAGCTGTTCCCACTTCACCTAGTTAGCATGTGAAGCAGCTCCTTTGAGCCAATGGTGTCCAAAGTCAGTCCTCGCTGCATGTTTTAAATGTTGCCCTGATTCAACGCACCTGAATCAAATTAGGGGCTAAATAGCAGACTGCTGTAGAGCTAGGTGACATGATGAGGACGTAATCCTGCCCCCCACAAGTTTTATTTGACAAGAAAGGAGTGTGTTTAGAAGAAGGGTGACTGTTTTGCTCTTTTGTGTCAGAGAGAACTTATTTGCTGCACCTTTCTTTAATAGAAATTTTTGCTGTTTGGTAATGATGATCTCATTTGTTTTTAGGAGTGTTTTTGGTTGAATGTCCTGACTTTAATATCAGGGTTAAGCTTTTAAACTTAACTGGTTGTTTTCCTTTTAAGAGGCACCGGTCATGTTTCCTTTAATGATTAAAATCTATTAATTTGCTCTATCTCGTATTTTTGCATTTCTATTTGTCCTAGAGTATCAGTCATTTTTACATTACATTTGTTGCAGTTCTGTCATATTAGTTATGTTTACCGAACAAAACAGACATAACCAAATGGTTTTTTTCAAACAATTTCTCTAAACTGTTTAAAGCATTTTTACAATCGAGAGAAGAATTACAGGAATGTGTTTTTAACAAACAGCTTGAGTGCAGATTATTTAAGGAAATAATAAAAAAATATATATTTGAGTACATTTCATGTCATGCTGTATTCTTTATCAATGTGACTGGGTAAACAGAAGGAAAAGTATATTATCTGATTACATCAACAAAACTGTAAAAGATAATTTTATTATGAGCTTCAGTAAGTAAATAAACTAGTCAAAGAATTGCAGAATTTATAGATGCTGACCATTATCACCCTAGTCTAGTATACACATTGTCACAAATGGTGCATACTAAACTATGCACCAGACCAGGTTGCAGCTGCATACAGGCAAACCATTTTAATAAACCTAGCTGCCCATTTATTTGGATTTAGAAGCAAGCTAGTGTTTATTTACATTTACATGAGTTAATTTGTTTCCACATTTTTGAAGATACTAAGAAAAATCAGTGTTGCAGAAAGGTAAACTGAAATGAAGAGGAATAAAGTTGTCCAGGAGCCATTAGTTTCAAAGTTTCTTCCCCACTCATTTCCCATCCAGCCAACATAGCTCCAGAGGAAGGATTTTTAAGCAATGATATGCATAAAGTGATTGTTCCTGCAAAACAGAAAAAAATAGTCCCTGCCAAAGTACAAAATATTCTGTCAAGAAAAGCCACTGAGAGATGAGGAGAGATCTGCCAACTGTTTTATGACATGCAAAGAATTTCAACTTAATGACACACACTGTCTGCGACTTTAAGAGGTTTTGAAAGACCCTATGAGCAATCATCTAAACCCAGTTTCCACTCTCCTCCTCCACTCTGTCATTATCTCTCACCAACACCACCGAGCCTTTATAGTAATCCGTGGCATCCATTGGATATACCCCAATTCAATCCCAATTTCCCTCTCTGCTCCTCTTACTTAAACCGCGGAAACCAAAGCAACATCCACAAAGCCTAACACTGTTATCATTCTTGAAAGGCGACCTGAGATTCACAGGGATGCATTTTTCCCCAAAGACCCTTCAGTCTGTCCTGGAAGTGAGCGAGAGTACTGGAAGGCTCCGTCTGTGAGTAGATGATACATCCTGAAGTGACGAGGGGAGTACTCTGTGGGGGCAGCTTGGGGTTCCCATCCAATTATTCCTCGTTTTTGTGTTTTCTTTTCCCAACTCCAACCATCATTACCTTGATAAATTATTGACTTTACTAGAAAAATTAAACTACATAAATAACTCCAGAATGAAAATATTATCCCCCTCTGAAAATCCCACAGCAGCCAATAAAAACCTGCCTGACTTCCATCAAGCTACTTGGGCTCGGGTAATGGTAATGTACGACTTTTCAGCTCTGCCAGATGTCTTCTCATCAGTTCTTTTTCTTTGTTTCTCTCTGCTGTTTATTCCTTCAAAATGTATTTGTTTGTCTTTCTGTAAAACATCCATTCTAGCCTTTACAATGTTCCCTGTTTTGATGGTAATTCATCTTACAAAAGCAGACGGTTCGAGACAAGCAGTGCCTCGACAAACACCAGAGTTTACCTCTTAAAGTGAAAGCTGAACACGTTAACAACGTAACTGTTTATTTATTCCCCCCTTCTTTTTAGTTTTCTTGGTTACCAGGAAAGTTATATTTTATCTCATTATTCAGACCAGAAGCAGGCGGCAACAAAGACAACAATTCTCCTTCCAAACTTTTGAGGAGCAGAGCCAGGTATGGAGCTAGATTTCACAGCTATGGAAGTATGCTCGCAGAGAGCCAGCAGCTAATTTTAGGACTGAAAAGAAAAGCTAGTGAGCTCATTACTCTGGTAGATGTTAAAGAACAATGAGAAGCTCAGATCTTGATCAGAGACACTGTGCTGCTGCCAATAAGAACATTCATTAGGGACAAATAAAGAAAATACTTAGAGGCCAGTTTTATGTGAATCAATTTGTGGTCTAATTGTGCGGGCAGACAGAAATCAACCTCAAACTGAGGAAAAAATTGCTTGTTTTTAAAGTCATTTCTCACAGCCTATCTTGTAAAAAACAACAGCAAAAAGTGTTAACACTTCAGTGATTACGTTACTAAGCAACCTAACAAACCTGTGATTAATGTGAAACAAGTTTTTTTTTTATTTAGGACTAAAGACAAAATCCCACGCTCTGAAGTTCAAAGGGAAATGACAGGAAGTATGAGAAAGAGGATACTGAACATGTATGAATGGATGCAAACAACTAGAGTCATAAAAGAAAATGGCAAAGCAAATAACCGAGGGCCTTTCTCACTTCCAAAATATTGTGACCAAAAAACAGGGCCACCGTCAATTACCTAAAATGGTAATGGTTAGGGTCCAAAACTTTAAATGTTTTTCAAAATGTTTTTTTTTTTTAAATTATTTTACAATCTGTAATTACCCAATTTGAAAAAAAGATAGGAAAAAGGGTTCAACTCGCTTGTAGCCAAAAAGGAGTTGATTTGGACATTTAAGGCATCTCAAAGCTCCTTTACGATATGCACCATTTAGCACTTTCAGAGGAGACACCATATAGAAAGCACTTCATATTTCATCAAAGAATTGCCCAGATACACTCTATGATGAATACCAAGGTGACATCTTTAATATTTCACAGTGGATAGGCTTTGGTAGACCTACCTGTCACTGTTTTGGTCTTCATGGGGCTGCTAGCATAGTCTGAGGCCTGATTGGAGGGCTGCTTGGCCAGTGGTGCACTCCCCACCGACACTTCGTCTTCTCTCCTCTTGACGAGAGGAACTGGACCTGGATTCTGTAAAGACATTCCAGAATGAGCGAGCACCCATAAGGTCATAAAACTATGAACACATATTCAAGATCTGTATTCCTGCTTTGCTGCATTTCTGGGGATGACATATGATATGATATAACTAGGCCTGTCGCGATAAACGATAAATCAATTAATCGGACGACAAATTAAACCTATCGACCTCATTTTAATTATCGGCTTTATCGTCTCTTTCGGCCTTTTTTCTTTTTCTTGATGACACTGAATGAAAAAAAGGCTCAGCTCCGGTGCTCTCCACTGACCCTCCCTTCCTCATTTCCTTAGTCTAATGTTCAGCGCACATTACAAGAGTTGTCGGCCGACTGTCGGCCCATTTTCAAACCCTGAGAGACACATTAGCCAACAGAAATCCCAAGTATCCTAAGTATAACGGTTTGATCGGGTTCGTAGTGCCGTGTGGTGTCCAGCCACATGGGCACAAAATAATGGCTACAAGTCCAGTTAACTAATTTTAAAATCAGGCATTAATCAATGCTTTACTAGAATCTACCTGTGATGCACGTGACTAGAGTCAGCATAAAGTCCTGACTGAATGAAAATCATTATAACCTATTTATGTCACGGTAACGAATGACAGCTGAAAACCTGCCGGGTTCATCAACTGAGGTAGCAATTTGGCTCCAACTCCTCCCCTTGTCATTTCTATATTCTTTGCACAAAATGTTGAATAAACATTAATGATACCACAAATCATCTCCGATGTCTGGTGGACTTCGGGTTGCGCCGTTTCAGCTGTTTGGGATTCCCCTCCGTAATTTCCCCTCAGAAAGCATGGAGGAGAATCCGTGCTTTCTGATTGGCTACCTGTCACATTCAACGGGCAGCGTTAAGCTCCCAGACAGGGAAAACCCCTGATTTAGATCGGAGCGGCCACGACGATCTACCGTAACACACCACACACTGCAGGATGATCGGCTAGATCGGCCAACGATTTAAGATTGTCATAAGGGGAAAATAGGGGCAAAAAATGGTGTAGTGTGAACTACTGCATTAGGTAGTCGGATGTGCCCGTTTTCTCTACTTAAATCTAGTGATTACTGAAGGCCAATATAGTATACAGACTTCATAATCTGCACTCTTTTGGTTGAATGTAGTATTTATTTCCACTTTGGCTTTATGTTGTTTAGTTTTTATTCAAGTACGTTTTTTGTTAATGGAGACTGAGAATCCATTTTATGTTTGTTTTTGCTTGTTTTGTTTATTTAGTTTATCAGTTCCAGTGTTATGTGTTTTTTTGAAAATAAAGTGCATCTATCAGGAAATCGCATGTATTATTAGTCATTTCCATTAAATCAGTGTCAAAAGGTCTTGAAACAATATTATCATAATTTTTTAGACAATTAATCGTCCAGCAAAATGTGTTGTCGTGACAGGCTTAGATATAACATGAGTTTCTTAGAGCCTGGTTTAGCACTAGGATTGTTTTTTTTCTCCTTTACTTATTTGTTGTATTTAAGGGTGTCATGCCAATTGGCACACACCAATTTTCTGTGGTGTGTGCATTTCCCAGTAGTGCATTTTATTTGTTTTCACAGAAAGTGTTGATTAAAACTTCTACACTGTTTCTACAGCTTATTCTGCGTAAGCTCTTTGTTACAACAATCCTCAAAGTTCTAAAAAACAAACAAAAGGAATTTAAGAAATCAATATTTAAATGGTGATCACATCAATAATACGTCGTTAATTAAATAACATCATTACAGCATATGCATGTATTAAATATATAAACATCTTCAGTTTCTTTGTCTCAAAAGCTGATAGTTCATTCCTCCTGAATGACATAATATAAGCTAACTCCTTCAATTGAACACATGGGGGACTGGGAGCATTGAAAACAGCCAAGGCAAATGCCGATTCAGATTCCAGTTCTCTTTTCTCTTCATTGTTCATTTCCCTAGCCATCTTTATCCTTATCTAATTTCTTTAGTTTCCTGCTCATGCTGGTTTAAGCTTACATTTAATTCAACCCCACCTGCTAAATAATGTTCTATCCTCCCTGTCCCAAACTACTTCTTACATTTCCCCTTTCCTCATTCACATACCCAGTGTTTTAAATTTGCTTCCAGCTCTTCAGTTTTCATCACATCACACTCTTTGGTGATTATTTATCACTTTCACTTAAATTTGTGGCTTTTCGTTGCACAACAAAAGGCATTTTCATACCCAAAGCTTTTGTTTTTGTACTTCACTTTGCACTAAAAATGCCCCTGCTCCCAAGTAGATTTTATTTTATTTTTTTTTCAGGATTTCCTAGAATCTTGTACCAAAAATGTCCGTTTCCTCTCTACTGTCCTTCATATGCATTTCACTGTCCTTCAACTGAAGGCTTTGTGTAACTAGCCAGGCCTTGAAAAGTAGCCCCGACAGGCAGATGTCCACAGCTTTAAACAAACACACACACTTTTGCTTAGAAACACACAAAAGTGTGTGTCTATCCTTTAAGTTGGCTTTAGTTCAACTCACGCAAACGCATGAATACATATTTTTTTGTGCAATTGACAAGTAACAGCGCAGAAGTAAAAAAACAATGTAATACTTTAAGGCAAATAATCTCCTTTATTTGATGGCTGTGTTCATCCGAAGACACGGGGGTAAAAGTTCAGACAGTAAAAAAAAACGGAGCTCAGAGCCATTTTTATTCTGCTATGACTGTGATCTGAATCCTGATAAGCACCAGAAAATGACTCTGTAAGTGAACACCTGGCCAGAAAGATAAATTGACAGATATTGTCCGAGAACACGATATGAGATCCAGTACCTGTTGCTGTTTCCTGCTGCTCCCTCTGTGAGGCTGATATAGTAACCATGTGCAGATGATTGGGTCCACATTTACAGCTATGCCCTGGACACTGACCAGTAGGACGGCACCTGCAAAACAAAAACAAAAAAATATTAGTGAAACAAACATGAGTGCAAAAAAAACAAAGTGATAATAGTTAGTATAGTTAAAAATCAAACACTTCAGGTTTGACAATGCTACACTAGCAATACTTAAGCATATGGGATTAATCAAAATGATAAAATACCCATATTGGAAGTAAATTCAGACCAAACCAAACTAATATTATGAGGAGGGAGATGAGACAGATGAGATCTCTGAAATCAATGTAAGATAATAAAGTGAAAGTGACCCAGATTGTCAATGCACTTCTGTTTCAGAGCAGTCCATACTGTGTTTCACAGACCTGCTGCTGGGTATCAAGCAGGTTTGTCAGAGTGCAGCAAGGAGCACAGTTTGTTTCAATTGTGCTGTTTAAAGCCGTAACCCCACTAAGCCAAGAATAACATTTTCTTTTGATAAATTTCAATGAAACTCAAGACTTTCACTGGGTTTTGGTTGACTTTTAAAAAATACTCTTGACCAACAATAAGCAGGCCCTGAGGTAATGCATTAGGATCATATCAATAATGATTCCCATGCCGCCAGGATTAGTGTAGGCTCTTTGGCTTGCAGTGGAATGTCCCAGCATGACGATAGGAGGATGTTTCTGCTCTAGAAAAGACTTTCAGCAGTTTAATAGAGCTTTGGACTAAACTCCAGTCTTCTGTTTAGGCCTCAGGGTCTGGAATGGGGTCGGAATGAGCAAGTATGTGTTTTTACCTCCAATAACGTCCGGCTACCTCTTGCATAGGCTAATATTTTAGCGTCTGTAATGCCTGGTCAGTGCATAATAATAAACCCTCCTTAAGAGCACACTTGCATTTCCAAATACACATGTTTTTGTTACTCTAGCTCTCCAGCTTGGCTTGCTCTCCTCTCCATTACTCTTTGTGAACATTGCAAATAAAAATTCTTTAATTTACTCTGCTTTTACAGCATGTTATTAGTGGCCTATGAACTTGTCTGCGTGTGTATTTATGCGCACACCAAGGCAATCATCTGTATCAGAAAAGTAGAAGGTGTGCAGCTGTGTGGTTTCTGTGCGTTTAAAATGATTCATGCGCATGATGACAGCCTATAAAATTGTCACTGCCAATGTTTGCGTGTAAATCTAATTTACATTTTTAATACAGCTTGAGGATTCAGAATGTGCTGTAATATTGCACCTAACCCCTTTAGTGATGATATATTATTGGCACAGAATTGTTTTGGGTCAAAGAGACTTACTATTCTTACTGAAAACATTAAACAGAGGTAGTTTATCATTTACACTATGGTAAAGATGCATATCTTTATTGCTGCATCCAAAGAGAATTAATAAACATCTTTGTTTCTAGACATGTTTCCAAGTATGCTATCTCGCTCTCTCTTTTACATCAACTGTTCTCGCATCCAACATCAGATACCTTTTATCAGTCTTCCCAAAAACCCGTAATTCTTCCAGCAGTACTTATCATCCTACAGCCATCACTCACTTTCTCTTCCTGACATGGAATTATAAGCTTAGAACTGTGGCTTGAACTTTTCCACCACATTGTGGCTGCTTAATAGGCTCTGGCTGTGGCTACAGAGCTGGGGTTTGACTTCAAGCTGTTTCATCATCACTTCGGGGCAGCATGGAACCCAAAAAGACTGGGAACAGCCTGAGTAGTGAAAATGTGTTTAATGGAACGATCCTAACTTGTGGTCCTCGGGATGCAGTAAGACCAATTTAGCACATTTAGCGCAATCAGCAGAAATGACACACAGGACAATAAATTTTCAAACTCGGTTATAGCGGATGGCTGTCTACCGATCTCATCGGTCCAGAACGCTGGTCTTCCGAGTACATCCCAATTTATATATAGCATCTCTGTGATAAACAGTGGCAGTCTGACTGCCTATCTTTCCATATTGAACCTCATGCTGATAAATTTGCCATGTTGACAGATTATAGCACATCCCAAAAAAGCTGTCTTTCTAGGATCATCCTTCCGTCCTCACTGTGTAATGTGCCTGTCTTCTAGAGCTTTGAAGGCTACAGCTTTACTGCATACACTCTCTTCTGGCTTTATCATTGTGTTGACATAAGTGACAAATCCTTTGAAGCGTGAAAGGTCATCAAAGGGTCTAGCATGCTTAAAGGGTGACCTCGACAGCAGGCTAACTGTTGTTTTTTCCTCCAAGCTCACCAGGTGGCATGTGGGTAATTACACACAAGAGATGACAATAGTAACAAAGGTGTTTTTCTTGCTTCTTAAGTATTCCTGACAAAAAAAATGCACAGTGGCCTACACTTTGAAAATATGAACCGAACCACTGACTGTTGTATGAAAAGGCTTGCATTGGCTTATCCATGGTGGACCTATTAATGTCAGAGGTGGTGTTTTTTTTTCCTTCAGTGGTGAAATACCAATAGAGGTAAAAGAAAGCTTGGGGCTGCTGGTGTTGTTTTACGGCTCAGTGACATCAGGCTGCTTATAGCCTCAGGCGACACTGATAGGTCACACCAGTAGTCTTATCTCTGTTCATGTCCAGCCTCACAAATCTAGCCACCACAAAGATTTCTGCCTTCATCCTGAATTCATATACTTGTACAAGTATCACAAGCTAACATTATTAACTCTCTACATGAAAAATTTGCTTTGCTGTGTTGTAACACTGAAATTCAAGAGACGAGGAGTGCTTGGGTCAGAACAAGTTCAACACCAAGTCCCTCATTTGGCACCAAAGTTCTGATTGGGGTTACAAAGGCTGTGGCCTCTCAATTAGAAGGCCGTGACCTCCGCAGTAAGAGATGGGCAAGGAACCAAAGGGGGTGCACTCGAACCACCCCCCAGGCAGAGCGGGAGGGGAGGGATTTATGTCCCGGCCAGCTAATCACCCCCTCAGAATCGCTTCATTGTTGGATGTGAGGCAACGCAGGGACTGTGCGTCCAGCTTCTCCAACAGAAAATAAATAAATATAGTCCAGCCCGTGTCAGCCAGATGACTTCTGACAGGTTTGGTTAATTTCTAAGCCAAGTAGCAAAACAAAACATTACGCCAGCGTGCACAGCCTACACCGCCTTTAATTGCTTTTCCGATGAGCTCATGACTTGAAGGTGTCCTGGAGCAAGCTATGCTACTCGACAGGTGTTCTACTTATGAGTGTGTAGGTGTAGCTATAAGTGTAATTGTCTGTGTGTGAGAGAGAGAGAAAGAAAGAGAGAGAGAGAGAGAGAGAGAGAGAAAAGTAAAAAAAATGGAACTGTTGACACCATTAAAAAGGGACTCAGCTGTGTGTGGGTGGTTGGCATGCAACACTGTGTGGAGTAATATATATTTTGGTTGTGTAAATGTATCTTTAAGAAGACAGTGTCTACATTACTGCACAGGCACTGATGTCACACAACTTGTAGCCAAACATACATACACACGCACGCGCACACAACACACACAAACAGGCACTTCTCTTCTCCTCGGTGAGCGACGACCAAGAGTCTCGGGGCTACGCCGCCACAGGAGCCCAGGGGCTCAGGAAGGACACAGGCAAGTCTGACTGGAAACAGACCCAGGTCTACGGAAAGCCAGCTCTCATTCTGGATTTATTTAATACACTACACAACATGCTACTATAAACGGCATGCATGTATGAAGGTAGGCATGTAAGTATGTGTGTGTGTAGAGCGGTGGGAAGGTTAACAAGAGTTAAATGGCCTACATGCATTTTTACATGTTTGAAAATGATAAAACAGGAGCTACACACTGAAGGTTAGAATAACAGGAGCAAAGCAATCTTGAGAAAAAACAAAGAGATGAGACACAGGTAAAGTACATAAGCTTTAAAACTAGAAATAAAAAAAATGTTTTTATGGTCAGGATGACTTGTAAAATAGTCATGGCATAAGTTATTAGGATAACAACACTATGTCTCAATGAACACAAAGGTAACCAATAAAAATCACAAAAACAATCACTATGTTGTGCAAGTTTTAATAGTCACTGCACATCCATCCGTCCGTCCGTCCATCCATCCATCTGTCCATCCAAGTACCTTACATACAGACCATCTAATGTGCACACTAAAAATTGATAGCATTATATTAATGTTAACATTTCAGCTCTAGTAAATATAAAATAGGGACAATGTTAACACATATATTCAGACTATGTGAAGATGCAAGAATAACGTAAAAAAAAGTAGCAACCCCGAAAAGATGCGACTAAGGAGCAGATTTAGACTATAGAATTTGGTAAAAAGAGTGGAGCTCCTTCAATCAGGGCTCCTCCGTAGCTCTGATTGGCTAAGCAATGTAACGTGATCCTATGCAGCAAGTGATGGCAAAGCGGCGCGTCATCACGACTTTACACAAGTGTGTCTTTACCTCCGCGGCAGAGGCTCCGCCGAACCCCTGAGACCGACTCACCGAACCCCTGGGGTTCGATCAAACCCAGGTTAAGAACCACTGCTCTAACAGTACACCAGTAGTCAACAAAAGTTGCAACTGTTCTACCTCAATTTCTTGTGTGTGACGTCAGTCATGTTCTATTTCACTCATTGGATTGCTTCATCTGGCCAGCCATGAAGGTAAACTGTCCCCTTCAGGGTGTAACGAGTAAGGTTATAAAAGTTACTCAAAGTTCTCAAAAGCCGAGTCAGTCTGAAGTGGAAGAGTGGGTGAGGATTAGTAAAGTTAGTTGGGACAGTTCTATTGCATCACCACAGCACAAACAGGATGCATGAGCAGCTAAAGAAACAACAGTCTGGAGCTACTGATGAGCCAGGAAAAAAAACACTTGTCTATTGTACATTTTTTGCATATTGTTGAGTGCACTCCAAACCGAAAATATTTGTTTCCTTTGTTTTTCCATGAATAAATCATTAACTTTTGCATGTCCATCCAATTAATTTTGCATGATGCTGACTTTACATAATTGACCAATTACATTTTACTTCGTCTCGTTTTATTTCCATTTTATCGCGCAGATAGTGTTATGTAAATCTGATTTTTTTTCATGTTTTACATTATAAATGATCCTTTAATATTTAATCTAAACACATAAATTAGGCATTTTTTATTTTTGAACAGTTGTGTCATATATAATTAAGTGAACATTTATGTTCACATAAGAAGCTTCACAGCCATAGACAGACAGCATCTGGTTGCCTGCACAGTTTCATACACCCACATCATCTCTTCTGGTGTTGAAAACCCAACCCAAGAAAACATGGCTGCTTGTGCCCCAACTGAACTAAACCCGTTCTCATTTTGGAGCCTTCAGTATGTCGTTCCTTTCCTAATCCTTCACAAAACACAATGTCTTACTCACTCAAAACCACATCAATAGAAAATAACTCGCAGTCGAGTGTGACCCAGTCATTTGTCAGCAAGATAGCTTGCCTTCTTAATGAGAGGGAAAACAGTCTGGGTCCTGATTGCATTAATGTATCATTACCATATCCATCACCAGCATTCACTGCACTGGGTGAACTCCAATGAGCCCCAGTGTAATCTTAGGGGAACAAGAGAGACACTTCTGAGCTCATTAAAATAAATTCTCTTGTGCTTCTGCTTTCCCATAGAAAGCTATAGTTGTGCAAAGTCATCTTGTAAAAACCTTATCACTACTATCATTCACAGTTGTCTCTGAGGGCTTTCTCTTCAGTTCAAACCAAGTTCTCTCAATTTGTTAGAAAGGGTGAGGAAGAAGGGCAATTTTTAACTTTCCTTTGACTCCAGTTGAAATGAAACATTGCCAAGAATAAACATATTGCAACTGAAACAGATGAAAATGTTCAATAATATTAAACTCTTGATTTTCTTTCACACATCACCAGTCTTAAGTAGACATATTTTGTTACGTTTCAGATACAAATTAAAATAATATTTTTAACTGTTGCATAGTTCTATCAGCCCATAATTTGGACATGTATACAGTTAGTTATACAGCTATGCAATTTAAGTTATACAATTTATACATTACGTTATACAGTCCAATTTTAAATACGCTTCAAGTCTTGCCAGTATTCACAAAAATAAGCACTTAATGATTAACAAAAAGAAACAACCAGAGTATATCAATATCACCTTAGATCATTAGTTCATTTGATTTAATTGATAAAAAATTATTGTGTTATGTAGCACATTCAAAGAAAATGTTGCTGCCAGCGTTGCCAGTAAAACATAAACATGTTGTGAAAGATATTCACAAAACGACTAGACTGGATTTGTGTATTGTTGCAACAGGGATCAGATTGTGGGATCAGATTGGGCGTGATGTTCGTGACTGAGTGACTAATACATCCTTCGTTTAATGACTTGTGGCAAATGCTGGTTGGAGAATGTGATGCCATTCCACAGCAGAGGGAGCAAGCTAGTCTTCATGCTGGTCACCATCAGGAAGAGATATCAGAGTTTTGTGGCTCACACACACTACAAAGACCCTCATTTGGAGAAATCAATACATTATTAAATTGCCAACATGCCTTGTTTCTCCAAAAAGCAATTATCAAATCCATAAATGACACCAAACAAGAGTAAACGGAAGAATAGGCTGTTTGGCACTGGCTGAAACAATCTGCCAAGTTTTTCATGGGTGGAACCCATAAACTCTGCTGCTCAACCTACAAATACATTTTTCTTAATGTTGGATAATTTAAGATAAAAAAATATCAAACTTTCCAAAAGTATGAGATTAATTTCCAATAAGCACTGTTACAACAAAGCAAAATATATATATATTTTGAAGTTAAATTTATAAGTATAAATAACTCGATAAGCCTAGCCCTATAAAGTAATAATTACCTCACAAAAAATGCCTAATACATAGTCATCAATTTAATGTTTGACATAGTTTCAACTTCTTTCAAAACAAATTATTTGCCACATTTGCCATGTGGACGTTTAAAAATAAACTATTCAGAAACAGATTAGAGCTTGATATTTGCAGTTTCTTGCTCATTCAAAATTTCACATTGCTACTCAAAACCCAATAAATGTAATTTGCACTACACACAGACTGAAACCCTGTTAAAAAGCTCCATATTACATGGAAACAAAGAGGAATCTAGTGAGGGGGAAGAATTTTATGAGATTGCTCAAATCTCAAACCAATCTCTCCACCCTCTTTTTTCAGATTTTGTCTCTGAGGGTCTTTCTCTCAGTTTCCATTCCCACTATCCAACTCATCCTCTTTTTGCTTGCCACAGTAGATTGAAGATTACTCCTCTAAGAGACATAGTTTTTAAGTGGAAGCACATTTGAACCATTTAGCAATTTGGTCTAATGGTTTCAGGATGAGGCATTTTAGCTGCTATGTGGGAACAAAGAGGATAAGGCGATACACAGTGTAATAAAACACCACTTATGACCAGGCTTTTTTTAAATTCATGAAGCAGCTCAAAGCACGAATAACATTCTTCTATGGCATATATGTATTCTTTGCACAAAAGACATACAGTATAAGAGGAAATGAGCAATGATATGTTGTGTGTGTGTCTGCATTTGTTCTAAACCTTCAGAGAAGCATTTCTTCTTGAGTCCTAGGCCTGTTATTAGCTACCGTTGAATGAAGTCTTGGTTTACACACTCATCACTGACAGTTCAAAGTAAAGGCCAAGTATGTGTTTTGATGTTGGAAGGGGTCAGTCCTGTCTGCACAAACACTGAGGATAATTGGGAGGTGTTTATACATCAGAACTGTATTTAATACAGATAGACATCACAAACACACGCACGCACACACCATGCATTGCTTCAACAACACTTAAAGGATGCTCAGGCCACCTGTAGCACAAGACAGCTGTCTCACATAAAACACAAAGAAGTGCAAGGTCAGTATTCTAAACAGGAGATAACTCCAGGACAACTTAGTGCAGACCAGAGGAACAGGAGCATCGGAGTTGAAGGATGATAGGCATACCGACTCTCAGGAGGGAAGGAGACAAAAGAAATGTTGTTAAAGCTGCAGTATCTAACTTTTAATTAAAATATGTTTTTTTGCATATTTGCTAAAAACGGTCACTATGTCCTAAGAGTGACAGTAATGACATAACTGTCAGGTTGATCTGTGAAGAGATCAACCTCCTCCATCTTATTGTTGTCTGCAGAAGTGCAGCGCTCCCCATCAAAAACAACCAATCAGAGCCAGGAGCAGGGTTTTAGTGCTATCAATCAACCATGTGTACCCACTGCTAAATGGGTTAAAGTCCTAGCATTCCTGTTAGACTCTACCAACCAGAAGAAGATATAGTACAGCAGACAGCAAGGGGATAGGACAGTGGATGAGCAACGCATACACAAACATGTCTGACGGCAATAAGATCCTTCTCATGGTTCTGATTGGCTGTTTCTAGTTAGCATTGGTAGAAGGGAAAGAAGCTAAATTTTTCACAGATTATCTGTTTCATATCATACTGTCACGATTTAGTGACAGTTTGAACATCGTAGCTTTAAATGGGTCCATGACTAGCTGTAGCAAACTGTGAGAAACAATGATTTCAGATCCAAAAACAATACAGTCAAAATACTGTAAGGTGGTTAGTTTTATAAATTAAATTAAATGAAATTGATGTAATTAAAGTATTGTCACATGGACATCGCCATGTTGTTTACCCTACAGTGGATCCTAGGTAGATGACATATGGTCATACTCTGATACCAGTGCAGCATGCCTTCTTCAGAAGTCTAGATTTTAGTAAATTTCCAGGTCTTTGGAAGTCTTGCTCATATACGGTCTATATCCAACTGAATTCTTTAAAGCATTGGCAAGAACAGAATAGAAAGGATTGGACAGGCAGTCTAAAACGTATATCAACTACTATTTGAAACTATGTAAACATGGTGGCTCAACTTTAATTTTAAACCAAGAGGGAGCTGATGAAAGTTAATGTCCACTAGCTAGTGGGATCGGCAAAAAATCCTTTCATCTACAATCCTTGTATATGATGCGAGGGTGAGAGAGTAATGGTGAGGCTTCCTCTGTTTACTGACCGTTTATCTAATGGGCATTTGGGGGCTGAAAGGCCACAGCAGGTCAAACCACACACAGCGAAAGGAGTCCAGGACCCCCGGAGGACCACTCAACATGATGGGATTTTACAACTACTGCTTGGTCCAGGACTACTGAGGCCGCACACACCACTTCACAGCAAAAGACTGACACAAACACACACATACTTGACGCAGAGTGATGATAGTTTATTACTACTGTGCTATTGCTAAGAGCGCTGGGGGCATAAAGATGAGACGAGGTTTCCTGGAGACCTTGGGGCCCCAAGGTAAAAATGAGGGAAAAACACTTTTAAGCCACTAGATTATTTTTTTAAATTTGACTTAAACACATTGCATTATATGGGAAGGTTTAAATTTGAACCAATACCAAACTGCATTATGGGTGCAAACCTCACACTGAACCATCAAAACACTGAAAATACTTTGAGTAAATCAAAATCATTTCAGAGAACAGAATTTACCACAAACCCGAGACTACATATTTAAAGCTGAGAACACCAATTATACCAAATGAAAAGCACAACACATGTGACATCTTTACACTGTTAGCACCTGTGTGGTTCTTATCGTCAGAACCAGTCTCTGGACAGAGGACTGCTTTGTGCCCACCAGACAGAGAAGAAGGGAACACTGAGAAAGTGACTAGCAACCAGCAAATCAAAGACAAGCAGTTTGGTTTGTTTTACAGGGTACTGGGCCAGAGTGGAAAAAAAGCTAAATAAAATAAACCTTTAATTTGACTGAAATTGGAGGCAACAGGCGCTGCTGTAAGAAACGGCTGTGAAGTGTGATTTCTTGCGGTTTGGGTTAATCCTGATTGAGGAGCCCCTGAGTTGAAATGTCAGCAATATGAGACTAAAACAAAAATAATTACATCCAGAGTTAATGAGCACAACTGCCTGTGGCACTTGTGAGAGGAGGAGGGAGGGAAAGAAAGAGCAAAAACGAAAAAGAGAAAGACAAAAATACCCCCTTGAACAAGTTTAAAGTGTTGCTGACCCTAATCTTTCAAACAGAAAAGTAAAAATTATACATGAACCGTTAGGCCCGAAACATGCCCCTGGCAGATTTAGGTTTAAAGTAATCCTTTAATTTTACCAACACATTGCTTCCAACTATAGGTAAAATTAACTTTTTGGAGTGGCTCAACTTGAATCTGTGGAGGGAGCCAAAGATGATTTCCTCCAACTTTAAAGAGCCGGTGAGCGGACATCACCACAAATTACTTTGGAAAATACCAGTAGAAATATGTGGCAATTATAAAGATGTTCATCGATTATAAACATGTAATTGATATGACAATAGTTTTTTTTTCATTGATAAAGAATATATATATATATATATATATATATATATATATATATATATATATATATATATTTTTTTTTTTTTTTTTTAATATATATTTTTAAATTGGTGATGCATTCCAAATAAACACATTGTCCAAAGTATGCCAGAAAATTACAAATATTTAGGTCAAGTGTTATAAATATTATGGACTTGGATTTTTGAACTATTCAGGTTTGTGTATAAATATCTATGTATTTCATTAAAATCCACCTAAGAGCATCTTACTCCGTGCACTCTGGCTGACCGGTGCACAGCTGCCTGAGGGGGCTGCGCCAAGGCAGAGAGGCTAACAGCAACAACCACCTACATCAAAGGAGCTGCACTTGTAGAACATGATTATCAACCTTAACGCTCTGATTCAGTGAATCCTCCCTCCGCTCAGGCATTGCACACATGGCATGGGGAGGTAAGAGAAAATCTAAGCTAAGCTTATACTTAGCTCTTTTGTTGTCTTTTCCACTTAATTCTACTTCCTTACAAGTATTACAAGTAAACATCAGTAGTTTTCCTAAGAATTATTGATAATAAGGTAGCATTTCGAGTTTGCATTTTGCACTTTCAAAGTAAAAATGTGGTTAGAAGAATTGTCACATAGAATGTTTGTCTGACTGACGTGCTCAAGCAGCCAATAGCTTTCCTAAAAAAAAAAACACTAAAAAAATGCTACTTGGTTGCCAGCATACTCGTTTGTACAAACCAACTTGTTAACTTCAAGAAGCTTTCATTCAAAACAACCATAAAAATTGCAAAGTAAATTTAAGATTACCATGGGAACATATGAAGAAAAAGAGCTTGCGTATAAATGAACATGGCCATCTTGGAGACAGTGACCATGAAAAGGCCATGATCTCAGCTCAGAAAATTAAATAGTAGTTGCTCACTATGTTGTGCCTGGTGAATAAAGATGCTCTAAAGTCCTGATGATTGATTGCTACACGAAATATCATTATTACAAATCCACTCTGCATGTCTTATATGGGACATAAAAAAAAAAAAAACTTCTTACCAAAACAGAGTAAATATTCGCCTTAAAAAAACATGTTTCTTCTATTTAGTGAATCATTTTGTTAAAACTTGTGAGTTTGTGCAGCTCTTTATTTTTGCATAAGTTTCTATATTTCAAATTAAAACTTGGCTAGAATGATCTTGAAGCTTTGGCATGTAGTTCAGGATTAACTAGGTCTCTCCAGAAGCAAAATGAAACAATGATCCAAGTAACATTATCGACTTACTTTCACAGTACAAATATGATTCATTTGATTGTGCTGGTAATTTGTTTTTAGGAATCCAGGCCCAAGATGGGTGCAGCTGAATAATAAAGACCAGACAACAGTATACAAAAAAAAAAGATCTTTCAATCCAAGTCCAAGGATTGGTCAACACAAGTCCACAGAGCATTACTTAACTATAAAGGATTGTGTTCGTCTTGTGTTTTAGTTGCTTTAAGTTCAGGAACAATTTTGGATCAGACCTGAAAAAGAGTTGCAAAATAGAAGGTCTGTCACATCAGCCGATTCAAGACCTGAACTTGACCATATGATGTCACACACAATTAAAATTGCTTCATGGACACAAACCTAGGGCCCGGCAGAATCAATTTGGGCCTATCCAGTCAAATTATTAATGAGTCTGACACAAAAGGGGACAAATGAAGATCTGTACCGTTTTGTGTAGCAATTTACTTCAATGTGTCTGCTAGCAACATGCAATTATGGTAAAAAGGTGGGGGTTGGACTTGCAAAGAGAACTTTGTCAATTAACATTTCTTCAGTTTCTGAGACATTAGGTTTCAGAAAAGAGCACCAACCAATAAAATCCTTCATCACTGAGCCAGGATCAGAGCCCTGGTCATCAAGTAGAGGCACAATCACTGAGCTATTGGCAAACTTTATGATGCAACTCTGGAATGAATAAGTGCAAGAAATAGATGAAAGTAGTGAAAGAACACAGCCCTGATGGGAACCAGTGGATGTTAAAAGCATGTCAGATATGTATAAAAACACAAAAAAAACACACACAAAAAAACATAAACCCTCACCCTTTGTTTGTAGTGAAGTTTAAAGGTGGTTCTCAAAAGACGTCATAAGCAGTGAGGTAAAAGCAACAGGATAAATATCATTTTGCACCTATGGGGAATTAAGCAATTAAGTTTCATTTCTGCATCTTTCCGGTTTTTGGGCACTCTATGAAGTTAGAAAGTCTTTGGGAAGATTAAAAAAAATGCCAGCCAGATGTGGCACATTTACTGACAAAACATTAATGCTAGAATGCTTTTAGCAACACAAGCCACTGCCTGCAGATTAGAAACAAGAACAGCTGACTTTTTTAAGTCTGGAATTCCTAAAGTATCAGATTTTAAGTAATGTGAGAATTTATAAAGTAATATTATAATTTCACTTTGAACTGTCAATTGATCATGAGTAATGATCTGAGTGTAATATTTGTACTGCAAAAAATAGCTCTGCTAAAAAAGCAAGGCAGTGAGGCTGCAAATTAGTGCTAAATGTTGTTAAGGTGACATAAGTTATTTTGTAACAAATATTTCACAAGTTATTACAATTTAATTAAAGCTAGATAAATTGTACAATAGGGAAAAAAAGTTCAAATAAAATCTCTTTCATCTATATTTTACAGTCACATCAGATTGAACAGATGAACCTACACATGAATTCAAATTGATAAAAGTGTCATGAAATCCTCACCCTTTCATAAATCACCTTTTACCAAACTCACAGTAGAAGGATTGGTATTGTAACAAAGACAATCAATCCAAATAAGCATGAAATAAATCAGTTTTATAACATACTGCTTACATGTACTCGCCTCTCCCTCAGGCCATGCCCCTCTTTCTTGCCTTTATGTCAGAATCACAGAGACATCTGAGCCCCCCACTCCCCCCCACCACCACCACTGCAGAGGTTTATTTGACTTGAAAATTACCTTCCTCATGTTTAACATATCTCCAATATTGTCATCACCAAATATTTATTTGTAGAGGAAAGAACCTCTGAGTGGCTGAATTCCTTTTGCTTTGCAGCATTTACACAACTTTTTGCATGAGAGCACAAACACACTCTTCCACACAGCCAAGGCTAGATGTGTTTATGAGAGTGTTTCACACAACCCTCTAGCATATTTGTAAAGTGCCTGCATTTACTTGCTTCAGTGAAAGTCTGCTCCATTTGGAAAGTGACTGTGGGTATTTGCATGATTATGTCTATTTCCTCTTGTGTAAACTGCTGCTGAGCTCCCTCCAGATTCTAACACTTTGGGGTTTTTGATGAGCTCAGAAAACGACACCAAAACAGCATGCTCTGGTCACACACTGATTAGAACCAAATCTTAATGATTAAATTACTTTTTAGATTTTATACAATACACCACGTTATTTTTGCATTTTAAGATTGATAAGTTATAGTTTTATCCAAATGCACCACAATTAAATACCTTCCTGTGATTACTTACCGTTTCTTCCATGCTTCATTTTATCCGACAAAAAGTGAGTATTTATTCAGTAAAGTTGTTGTGGCCAAAGAAGGAAACATTCATTTGATTGGAGAGAACGACACACCACAAGGGGGCAATGATGTAACAAAGACCTGGGAAAAGGTCTGAGAGAGTTCCTCATTAGGAGCTGACAGAGTGGCAAGCACTGATCACTGAGTATTAGGAAGCTTGAGGTCAGGTGGTGGAAAAAGGAGAGCACAGTTTACTTCTACAAAATGGGAATATTTAGCTTTTACAGAGAGAAAGTTGTTACAAGAGATGGAAAGCAGTGGGGGACATTTGTAGGAACATGAGGGACAAAACGTGGCGGCCGTCATGTGACCTGCAAACCCATGGTGTTTAAACAAAAGAAGAAGAAAAAATCAACCCATTAATTCTCAACTCTGATGTTATTGATTAAAGACAATGGTAAATATTAGTTTACTTTACAAAGAACACAAATTATTTGAATTACTGCATCTATTAATCTGACAGCTAAATCTTTGACCGTCTCATCAGTGATCAGATTTGTTGTACTTCCCATTAAATGGATCAAAACTGAAAAAACAAAACCCCTCCCATTTTGTTTTTTCTTGCAAAAGCATCAACAATTACACTTTTGTTTTGAGTTGAGCAAATTTCACATAAAAGTAAGGGCCATATGCTTTAATGCAAAAATGGGCAGTTATTCTTGGTTGGGTTAAAATGACTACCTCTTAAAAAGAAACACCCAGCCCATTTCTCTTAGTCGATGCTTTTATATATTTTATTTTTCAATAAAAACAAAGTTAATGCTACTTTATATGAGTCATATTCTTAAAAAAAAGAGCTTAATCTTCCTCAGCCAGAGTAATTTATGCATACCTAATTTAAATTAGGAGCTAAAATACAAAAAATCAAAGTCATCTGTCTCCTTTGGATACTAAAACAGAGAAACAGCATATAACCCGTAAAAACTGACCTCCCACAGAGCTGTCCCAGTGGAGCCCCAGATCCCATAGGGAGGCACCCTGGTATGTCATCAGTGACCCGTTCCATAAATAGGAGTGGAAACTTCCTGGACATTTCCATTGTGACTATGGTGGTCAACGGCAAACATTGGAGACCGCATCTTTAATTTTTCTTAAACTCCTCTTAAATTTTTCACAACGTGGAAGGCCATCACTACACACAAAGTAGGTTTATATCAGAAAAACTAAAACCCAACAAGCAATTGGTGAGAACAAAAATCTGTCCAAAAACTCTGTTTTCTACTTTTATGCTATTGTACTGAACAGACTTTCTGTGCAGGTTACCTGACCAAACTCTTCATGTGGCGGACTTCCTGTGGACCTTAAAGCTGGACCGACAGTTCCTCTAGATGAGACATGACTCTTTGGTTTAATAGATAACTCGTGTTAGAGAAGATGAAGGGTTCAGTAACAGATTCAGTGGCACACTCGTATAAAGATAGATTACTGCTTGCAGTACTTGCTGTACTGCAACCTATTTTTTTCCAGACTTGGCATGCATCCACCACACTCAATTCTGTGTGACCCCAACAAAATGTGGCAAATGAACTAATGGCACTTAAATCAGTACTGCATTTAGCACACTGAAGAAAGAAGAAAAGAAAAACAATTTGTAATTACAGTCTCAATTAATTGTATAATGTATTGAATCGGTAAAAAACAACCCCTTTTCTCCTCTTAAAAAAAAACAACAAACTCCTATGGACCTTAAATCATATGTGTATGACTACCCCAATCCTTATAGTTTTGGGTTTTCTGTAACATTTTTGTGTGTTCACTTCAAAAGCTGCTTGTAATTGCTTCCATGCATTAAACTGGAGACCACAAACAGCCATGAAGCTGTGCTTTTTTCAAGCTCCAAATGGTGTTTATTAGGCTGCTGTTTTGGGAAATGAAATTTTCACTATTTGTGGAGTGCAGATCTCTCATACATTGACAGTTTGCTGCAGCAGTACACTATAGACTACATTTCTACATACATTGCCCATCAGATATTGGGTACATAAACTTAATAGCAGAAAGCTTACGCTATATAGTAATGGTTTGAGGTGAATCAATGCAGATGATGGGATCTGAAGTCCATTACCCAAAGTGCGACCAACCAATGGGGTGAAACTATCAAGCCACTGAGGTCTGTCTGACAGCCGTCTCCAGCACCCTGCTGCTCGTTCCCTCCCCTGGCAAAGATGACCCTATGTTCCCACCAAGATAAATACGGGAGTTGCGGTAACGTCTCTGAAATGCCTCTCTTCACCCCGTCTACCAGCTCAAACTACCACCTACTGTGTAGGTCCCCGCTGAGTGAATCTGCTGAGTGTCATGATAAGACATCATCTTCTCAACAAGCTCTGCTCACTGGGATTACATGGGATTTAGGTTAAATGAACGGCTTAGTCTCCTTCACCTTCTGTAATCACATCATAACAAGTATTTACCAGCTTAAACAAATACTGACAAGAAGGTAAAATTCTCTATCCACAGAAAAGCCATTTCCCAAACTGCTTGTCTATGGGGTGTTTGTGTGGCTCCATAGTTGGCCTTGTGGTGGCTTTCTAGTGCCTTCAGAGGAAGCTCCTGTGGAGGTTTCTGATAGCAGAGAAGCAATGGCGGCTGATAAGAAAGGTGTGAACAGCAGCATAAGCATGTCACTGCAGGAGGCTAAGACTGACAGGATATCAAAGGCTGGAGGGCTACAAGACCAGGGAATGTAGATAATAGCCCTACAGAATGGGTCATCACAGATCTTTGTTTAATAATTATGATTCTTAATTTTGTTAAAACCCAAAGTCATAGCTTTTGACTTTAGATTTTAGTTAACTTATTTGCTAATACGCATTTATGGAGTTTTCATAGATACAGAAATATTGCAAACAATGCCTCAATAAATCACCTAAAGGGTTGGCTTTTTCATAGTTAAAGTAAGACTAATGTAAGCCTGTTTTTTTCTGGCCTGACTCTGAGGATTGTGACCAGATATGCTAGATGGTTGTGGGTTTGAGTTGTTGGTTACGTACTATAACTATATCTTATTTGGAAAATGACTCAGTCTTGATGTATCAGTTCATGACTCTACAGCTCTACTGAGTCATAAATCCTCTGTGTGATTCTGTGATAAGGTCCCATTTTTAAAAGCCCCCCCATCTGCTTCTTATCACTCCATCTCACCCCTTCTCTGCCCCACCTCCCAATTTGCACCCCCGACACGATGTGGAAAAGCACGACGGTGTGACCTTTGACACTTTAATCAAGAGGAATTATAGAGACTCTTAAACAAACCCGGCGGACTGGGTAGATTGGGTTGACAGGGCGACTGGTTGGCTGGCCCAGAGGCTAAGAGGGATCCAGGAGCAGCAGTGCTGAAATGCTGTCGCCAACACTGGAGGTGGCAGAAGTGGTGGGAGAGTGGTGGACATTACAGGGTTTACAGATTAGGCTGGCTTATTAGACCCATGATAGGAACTTTCCACCCACTGAGTGCTGTCACACACCACTTTCCTGCCTAGTTCACGTAAGCCCTGTTTCAAAGAGATGGCCTCTTTATCTTTAGAGGGGTTTTTTTTAATAGGAGAACTAAACCACAGTAAGTTCTGTATTGGACACAAATGTGAACATGCAATACATCAGAAAAATATTCACCTTCTATATAATGGTATTTTAGACACATTTAAACAAGGGTTTTTGTTGAAGCATGACCAAACATTTTTTTGGGGAAAGATGTCCAAAAAGGAGTTAAATGATGGAATGTAAAATGCATGCAGAAGGGAAAATTGTGCAGCCAAAAAAATTCAGAATAAAAAAAGTTTGTTGATGAGTAAAAGAGCAAAAGCAAAAAAATATTTTGGAAATACAGCAGTAATCCTAAATAATGCACTAGTTGATAAGAAAGTTTTCTAAACAAAAATAGTAAAACAAAAACAAATGGGTCAAAATTACTTTCACAAGATCAAATAGTATAAGCTCTTAGAACAGACCTTGTAAGTTTTGTAGCTCTGTGTGAAATAAAACATGTGGAGGCATCAAATACGACATTTTCTAAAAAAAGAAAATAATTACACATGTGTATGGTGCAGTTTAAAAAGGAACCAAATTCAAATGTGTTTCCTTATAGGCATTAGATAAAAAGCAAACAAACAAACAAAAAAAAAAAAAAAGTAAATTCTTAACGTCTCACTTCATAAATGACACCTTGTGAATGAGCTCCATCATATCACCTCTCTACTCTTTAGTACCAAGCTCCACTGAAAGCTGGTCTACTGCACACTGAGCACCACACATGTAGACAATTCATCCATCTCCCTGAGTGGAGCAGCAGACTGAATTTAATGCCTCCACCTGGCCAGAGATCCTCGCCTGTCTAAAATCACAGGCTGACACTGACAATTTAAACCAGAGCAGACACATTCAGAAGTCTTTATTTCATCCACCCACACTTGCTGTCACAAGCTTGTCCTTTCCTTCACGTTTTGTACGACCTGCAGATGGCTAAAGGATGCGTTGCTCAGGTGAATAGCAGTTTTCTGTTCTGATCATGAGATAATGAGAGTTAACAGCAATGTTTTGAAACTCAGAAAAATGTGTCAACCCCAAAAGATTTTCAGGTGTTTCTATTTATCAGCCTCTACAAAATCAAAATTTAAAGTTATAAAGAATGGTCCATTTACCTAAGGCAGCAGTTAGCTGCTTAGCGGCAGTCTTCTTGAAAATATTGGAAATGGTAACATAGGCATATTTAGTGCAATTAAGAAAAACTAGCTGCATTTTTTTCTCCTATTTAACACAGATTACCAAATGTGTTTTCAGTCACAAGTCTTAAATTGATACATAATGAAAAAATAATCATCTATGCATAAATTGTGTGGACGCACTGATGACTTGATCAGCTGAAGCACAGCCATATAATGTGTGAGAGGTCTTGCGTTCTTTTCCCAAACACACCAAGGCAGGAAGGCCCTATTAGTGAAGTCACTCAGGGAGTTGACAGGCGGTTCTGAGGCTTTAAACCTTGGAGCAAATTCTGAAACCTAGCTGTGGAGTTTAGCATCACAGAGGCAAGGGTGTAGCCTGTAGGCAAAGTGTCAGGCCTCTTCTCAGTTCAGACAGTCTGTACAGCCTGAAAGCTTGTTGAGTTAATACACACTCTGGGTACAGAAACACATTAACTGCAGCTTTCAAAACACAGGATCAGATATCTTTCTACAATGTTTTCCTAATTAATTTCAGTAATAAATGTGTTGGCTGCGTGGCATATCTACTTTATTTTACGTTCAGATATCACAAATCTAGATGTGGGGAAAAAGTACAAATCACACCCTTTATGCCTGTAGGCAGAGCCCACTTTTAAATCCTCTATTCGCATCCATAGAATAAAATAAATCCAACAGAAGCCAAAGACCTTGGTAACCCAAGAATGCTGATGCTGCAGATAAGGCTGAGTGAGAAATACATTTAAGACCCTTTGTCTTAGAGTTACAGCACAAGCTTAAAGAAAAGCAAACACATTGAAGAGGCTGCCTATAATCAGATATTGCATTTGGACATAATTGTCATCACCACACAACTCAGGAAATTAAGGTCATTAGTGCACTTGTTTGGGTCTGTTTCTAAGCTACATGGTGTGATGGAGGGAAAAAAGAGAAAAATGTGGGTCCTTAAAGTCAGCGAAAGACAACTAGCCATAAAACCGTAGTTGGGTTGAGGATGACCAGTCACAAGGCCCTCCAAGGTCCTAAAAAATATTGGGCTCAAGTTACCAGAAGAAGCTGAGGGAGGTAAGGGAGCGCGGTGCTCTTTGCACTCAAACGACCATAACTCTCACAAGGCCAGAGCCTCTGTCACTAGATGATGTCCTGGTTGGTGCTCCCCATCACCTCTCAAATAAGTTCCCAGTGACAGCTTCCATTAACATTCCTGCCCAACCTGGCAGACAAGTACAAAAAGGTTAAGTGGGGTGGGGAAGCTGAATCAGTTTGAAGGTCTAACAAGAAAAAACAGAGAATATGGTGATGGCTAGAAAAGACCTTGAGAGGGAAAGGAGGGAAGAGCGTGAAGACCAGGAGGTAAGGGGCTGCAGGACAGCAGGAGGGATCTGGAACTCTTTTTCTTGTCTGTTTGCAGAAGCAGGCCATTTGAGATTATTGTTGCAATGTCACAAATACTAATTGTTGTCAGTGTGAAGATGTTTCGGTTTAGTTTATGCATAAAAAGCTAGCAGTTGTAGTTAGCGGGTGTATGTTTTATCAAAATAAATGAAAGTCAGTGCAGTCTAAGTATAACTGTACTCATGTCAATCACTGTGGAGGAACAAAATCAATGATGCACTTCATACATTGTAACTCCACACAATCAAAGTTGTTAAAGATGTGAATAGATTACACAACTTTCAGTCAGACCGCTTTTATAAATTGGTACAAAAGGAAATAGAGTGACATGAGCAGTGTTGAAGGAATGTGGAATAAATGGGTTCAACCCCTGAGGTTCAGATTCAAGGATTGGACTAGCTGACAAGCTGCATCACTTAGCTCTGTGTATGTGGAGAAACAGAGCAGGGTTAAGCTTTGCATAATTAAGCAAAATTCAAACTGACACACAAACTGTCATATCACAAGGTTCTAAATTACAGCTTCAATACAGGCAGAAAAGAAGCTTAGTTTTCACACTTAGAGTAAATTCAACATTAATGAAGGTTGTGAGTGCTACATGCCATTCTTCATGGAGCCTTACTTAACACCTCAACTCCCCCAGTCTGGTTCCCATTGAATGATTCTGTTAATTACTTCACATTTTACTTTGCCAAAGTTGTGAGAAACTTCACTGACTGCCATCACTGTCACACCCAGACTCTTGTAACAACTATTGGCTTGATGAATTGAATCGTATCCTAGTCCCTGAGTACTAATCTTCAAATCAGTTTAAAAAGCAAATGATAAAATATGTAATATTTCTTATTCCTTTTATACTCATCTTTCCTCTCAATCTTTTTGTGCTCCATATTGCTGCTTTATTTGCACATTAGTTTTCACTTCTGTATTATTTATGAGGGTGTGTGCTGGAGAATTTTTTGTGACAAAACCTTACCCAGTGTGGGTTCACAAACTGACTAGGGCAGCAGCGTGCCCTGGGAAAATGTGTATGAAGCACAAGATAAGAAGGGGAGTCGATGTGGAGGAGATTTTGTTAGGGGTAAGAGGCTTTACCAGAAAGAAGGCATATCGCACCAATTGAGCTGTGAAGAAGCTAATGGGCTCTTATTCTCTTCCCACGCCCACAGCGTGTTTTCTAAGGGGCACTCAAGCAATGAAACACATATTGGTTTGGCTACTGGTACAGAACTTCAGCCAACTCACTTTACTCTGCCTATTCAGCATCTGCATAAACGACGGTTAGCCTCCATGCAGCTCGACAACTGGCAGAGTATGAATCAGTAACCAAACTTTAATGATTTTAGGAGCCGGTGATTGATCTTACTTGCTGGAGCAGCAATAATGAGAGATGAAAGACAGATGCATGGCTCACAGACAGACAGTGACTCTGATAAACTAAGTGGTGGGATGAGCCACCGCAAGCTGATGTTTGTTTCCGTCAGCAAAAAAGACGAGTTATTTGACAGAAACAACAAATATATAAATAGGACAATTGCTGCAAAGCACAAGTTGAACTAAAGCAGCAAAATAGTTTACAAAATTTTTACTATTGAAATAGAGACATAGGAGAGCCAGTTCTCTGGATAAAACTATTAAATTATATGTGCATAATTAAAGACAATTTACACAGTCTTCTGCGTTACACAGCGAGTGCCTAGATTATGTTTTCTAATTTGTTAAAATAAAACCACAAACCCTGATTAACTTATGGAGGGAAGCCAACTGTTTTGATTTCGCTGTGTGATGTTTGATCTCGCTGTGTGGAATGTGGCGACCTTTGATCCAGTGACAACATTCAATTAGATAAGGTTAAGTAAATTGACCTCCTCCATTCCTGCTACTCAGTCCAAAGCTGGATAAAGGGTAAACAGCTTGTAAGAATGCCATTTCACAGTCAAACCCTACAGAACATGTACAAAGTGTTTCTGGTTTAAAACAACTTGTGTTTCTCTTGTTCTGCAATTATGCTTGACGACTGAATAATCTCACAGTGAAGGTAAATTTTGGTTTTCAGGTGTTATATTCACTCGGCAAGGCTAATTAGAAAAATATGAGTCTTACAAATTGTGAGAAAATCTCCTTTAAAGAGATTTTAAAATCTTGCTACTAGAGATGTGCCGATCAGGTTTTTTTCTGCCAATTCTGATTCCGATCATCCATGAGGGCCGATCACCAATACCGATCACCGATACCGATCACCTAATTATAATTTCTTTTAATTATAAGCACTACCGGTTACATTATGTGGAAAAAGGAACCATTAATTCACCTTAATGTAGACAAAAACTTGTTTTTAATAACTTTTTCCAAGAAAAAAAACAAAACAGGCATTGTGCAAATTGTACTGCTATCGGTAATGCTATCTTTAACAGACTGATAAAATATGAAGGCTCTGAAGAGGCTAAATAATGCAAAAAGTCAAAATAAAACCTCTCAACATTGCCAAAAAATTCAAGTATAAAACTTAACATTCAAAGGCAAATACAGGATCCATTACAATAAACAATCCAGAGTTACTGAATGAAAATGTCCTGATAGCATGGCGGCTAGCTGATTACTGCTAGTGCTGAGTGGCTGTGGAGTAATTATGCACAACAAGGAGGAGATCGATTATTTTTTCAGAGATTATTTGTCTCATGTTAGGAGAGCAAAAGTTTTAATACGTATGCAAAATTTATTTTTTAGGTTAGATGCTGCAGCTTTAAGCAGAGGTTCGGTGTGAGAGTCACTACCAGGTGAAGCAGAAGCGACGCTCCGTCTGTGAAATATTACTACCTGTAGCGCGTAGCAGCGGTTCAACAGCGAGAACAGAACCAGCGTCTTACATCGCAGCTCGAAGACTTAAAATAATTTTGCGGGTTATTTGTTTAGTTTTCTGACCGTCATGCTAATCCGGGTGAGTGTTTGTAGCTGTGCGCTGCTTTACCTGCTATCTGATCCTCCATAAGTCTTTTAACTGCAGTGAGCCTCGATGTAGCCAAACTCTGTCAAGTCTGGCATTGTTTTTATACCATATTAGATTCGTCGTGTTGATGCATTTTGACGTGTTTCACCCCACGTGCTTCAATTTTCTGCCGCAACACGCAAACTTCCCCTTTCACTCAGTGCGTTATAGTTACACATCGCTTAGGATTTGTTGCTGCGCATTTGCACAGTGTGAAGGAAAGAGGAGACCAGCTGCACAGGCAGGCTGCGAAATGAGATGCAGGTGATTGGTTTGTGTGATCGGCAATCACAGATCATACACTTTTTCACGGAAATTGGCCGATTATGATCGGTGGCCGATCGATCGGCACACCTCTACTAGCTACATGTTAGTGGGAGATGATTAGGGAGATCCACCAGTTACCATGTACAACATATAACATTTTTTCTTACTGTGACTAGGTCACATTAAACTTATCTAGTTTTAAGTTAGAAATAAAGTTATGCTTATTTGTTAAATGAGTTAAAATATTTTCTTTTATTGTTTTCAAATTAAAAAAAATTATAAACCAAGGGCTTAAAAATATAGCAAGTGAAGTTGTATTCTTTCTTAAAGACATTTCACATATCATCCAAAGGATTCTTCAGTTCTGAACATGGGTTATAAGTTGGAGTCCAAACTACAATATTATCTAAGCACTCAATTTTGTCATCTTCTGGATGATTGAGAATATACAATACCATACATACACTAAGGCTCGCATTATCTGAGTCAAAGTGTGTTGGCTATCCTTCCATAAGCTTCTTACATTTTATTGGAGTCATAACCCACTAAAATGATGAAAACAAGACACAATATTTTGTTTGCTAAATATCAATTCATTGGTGTTTTGTTGCAAAGTTTCCAAATTATTTTTCACTGCTAAAAGTTAAATTCACAATAAATGTGATAAAACAGTTAACATTTTTTAACTGTTACACCAACCATTGTAGGTATTATGAAGCCTTTGCAAAGATCTTCTTAATGAGACTGATTAGCTACCATCATCTCTACTTTCACACAGCATAAAAGGCTAATTGCCTTTACTTTTTCCTCAGACACTGCCCTACCAAGACCACAGCTTATAGAAGTTAAACTGCAGTGACCCAGAATGACCCGTTTTCACACTCAAAACCTACGTCTTCGTTTCTGACTCACCTGCTAATTTAGGATTAGGCTTCTAACTACCACAAAGTCCTTGTTTAAAACTTCTGTGGAAAAAAAAATTAAATATGTGTAGCAAATTTTGATTTATCAGCCAAAATCCAGCATCTCAAAACAGTGATAACAGTGGAATCCATTTATTTGCCAAACCATCTTCAACTTTACTATGATCTTAACTGTGGGTTCAATTGCATATGAGCAGCATAGCAGGATGATTATATATTACCTGATGTTGAACATCTTTTACTCCTGCACATCTTTAGCTCAAAATATGTTTTAAATAATCTATAGATCTTTAATTATTATTGCTCATCTCACAGGAACAGTAACTGTACATTCAAAAAACACATGCTGTGGTTGCAGCAGCATGTCTGCTCCATATAAATTGTTGAATAATCAACAATTCTTGGCAGTTGTAAATGCTTTAATCAGAGGACAAATATTAAACATTTTAAACTTAATAATAAGACTGGATCTCTTTTTCCACATCTGTGGAGATGCAAAGGTCAACCCTTCATGTAATTAAATATTTCCGCTTCAAGGTTGGTGGATCTGATCAAACTCTGTAAAAGCCTATGTCTGGGTTTTAAGCTTCTGTTTGCAAACAGCAATAGAGAACTACTGTGAGACATAACTGTGCAGAGCAGAGTTAGCAGCCATTTTAGGCCAAGACAACTATCCAATATTAACCATGTTCTAGCTTCAGCTTTCATTCCTTTGTTTCTCGTTTCTATTCATGTTCCTCAGCCTCACGCTCCAGACAGACTTTAAGCTCTGTGAGAGTGGTCTTAGTAGCCCAACACTTCACAGATGAACAGCTCCAGTAATCGGCCATGATTTATCCCAACAGCCAGCTCTGAGTTGGTTCCCTTGGGTCTAATCTCCACATTATCTGCCTTGCTTGAAACACACACTAAATGCCGAAACATGACCAGAGCGGGAGCGGTGAAGATTGGTCTGGTGAAGAAATGTCAAAAACCTTAAACAAACATATAAAAATGAATGATCCAGTTAAAAACAATTGTAAATCTAATATTCTCTGAAGCATATCAACATGGTTCATTCACTTTCTTTACTATCTGAATTCAAACTACAGGCTGGTCAGTCACAATAGTAATGTGAGTTGGCTGAAGCTTTTGTTATTTATCATCCATAAATATCTTTTCAAAACATGGTTATACAATATGCAAAGATGAACTTCTATTCATGCATCAATTAGAGAGATAGCCTCATTTATCTCGCCATGTCTTACTGCTATGTAGGCTTATATGCTTTAAAATATCATCTTGAAATCAGCATATCACACTAGCCCTTTTGGTGCAATTGCAGAATACTGGCAATAAGTTGTCAGTCGAGATTAAGTTTGAGCTGTATAAATGTAGTCAAGAAGTAAAAAAACGTTTTGCATCCTAGAACCAAGCCTCTTTAACAACTGCCTGGAGCTACACAAGGGACTCTAAAAGCATTGTAAATTTAAATCTAAATTATAACTACACAGGATTATGTAGAGAGTTCATATTTTAAAACAATGGAGGAATTGCTTATTTGTGGAAATGAAGATGGCCTCCTCCTCAGAGGGATTTTAGCAGCCTTGTGAGCCGTGGGAAGTTTAAGAATGCATTTGTCATCAGAACCCACCGCAGCCGGAAAAGCTGAAGAACTTAGTAAAACTATTTGTAATCACTATATGGACCATTCAGTTTCTGTGGGTTTTATGCTCCACTTTAATACACTGATGATATGTTTTACCTGCCAGAAGGAAACAGACACTATGCCGTCATTAATGTTGAGCATTTTGACATCAGGCAGCAAGCTCCCGTTAGTGACTCAAATGTCCAAACCAGACAAAGCAGAAACAATGCAGGTTAGTGAGAAGCAGACAGAAGCAGCTCATGTGGAATACACTGCTACATGTGACACACACCAGAGTGGTATTATAACATAACCATTTACATTCTCTAATATCTGGGGGGAAGGACTCTGAGCACTTGAGAATACTTGGGTTATATTGTTTCAATAAATAATATCCACCACTAGGAGATCACTTATAACTTAGGTTTTTATCAGAGGTCACAATCTGTCTGATTTTGTTAGTCAACGAACCGAAGCAGTGATGAAAATTTAAATAAATGAAAATGGGTATTTTATGTAACCAGTTTTCATTCAGTAATAGTTGTACAATCTATTAAATTATGTTTAAGCTTCTCTTTTTTTTACCATTTCATTTGTGCTTGCAAAAAATGCATGAACTGATCCCCAATGGTTTCATACAAAAGTACAAGGTGTTTACAAGTACAAAATGGAAGTAAGAAGAGATGATGTGTTGGTGTAAAATGGGTGTTTGAACTAACAAATGGGAGAACTGTCACAGGACAAATTTAAGAAGAGGAAACTGTTTTCAAAGTAAAAGAGGTCAAAATGGTAAATGGACTGAACTTATATAGTGCTTTATCCGATCATTTTGACCACTCAAGGCGCTTTACACTGGAGCCACATTCACCCATTCGCACTCACAAACGCTCACACATTTATACACTGATACGCAGCTCGGTAGGCAACTTGGGGTTGGGTGCCTTGCCCAGGGGAAAGGAAGCTGGAATCGAACTTGCAACCTTCTGATCGCAAGACGACTACTCTACCCACAGAGCCACAGTCGCCCTGTGGCTCAATTTAAGCACAATTTAATGCCTTACATCATGGTGGCACTTCTGAATACAAATGTACTGCTTATTGAAAATGTGTATATGGAAATGTGTTTGTCTGCCGATAATGGAAATTATTTGTTCCAACACTTGTTCCAAAACAAGCAAAGCAAAGTAATTTCCAGCGTCATTAGTCCCATATCAAACAATTTTCATACTAATTGTGCGCTGAAATAAAGACAATAAATAGTGTTCCTCTTGGACATCCCACCTGGCTGACATGATGAAAATTTGAGTGATACGGATTTTTTTTTTATTCATTTATGTTGTAAATTATTTTGCATGGGGACAAACAACTTTCATAATGAGCTAAGGAAAGTGATCATGGTGTGCTGCCCATCCTAGTTTCTTCTGCACAACAACATATTTTGACACTTGTAGCATTCCATGCGAACTGCCTGGAAGAGTTGGCAAAAATAAATGCGTCACTATGTATGGGTTTATAATTAAAAACAACTTTGTCTATTTCAATTTGTTTCTGCCGGCACTTTCAAGTGCTTGGAAAGGTCACAAGGCACTGCTTATGTACCGACCTCTGGTGCATTTAAATGGCTTGGCAATGATGTGCACAAAAGTAGTGCACTGTTTCCAAAACTGTCTCGAAGAGCACACCTCTACCATCAATTCCTTTGCGTGGCAGGCCTACGAAAGGAGGGAAAAAACTACACACAAGCTGCATGTGGAGCATTAACTGGTAAAACAAAGCCAGGATCACCAGGGTGCAGTGGGTTGGCTGGCTTGCTAACATCCTGGTGATTCATATACAGAACATTTTTAATTGGGGTAGTCCTGAGGCATTCATGTTTATGACTATTTATGACATGAATATTGTTATATTCAGATGGTTTGTATTCAAAGGTTCGACTGTATTTTTAAACACACTTGGATCAACATGTAATGACTTAATGGCGCAGCTCTCTTGTGGCCATCTTAAAAGTTGAAAACTAAACTTGTTGTGAAGTGAAACTACAAGCACCTCAGCAGCAGAACCTGCTTTTACGCCGGCAAAAAAAAAGTAACAACCACAAGGGCTGAAGGTATTTTCTGCCGAAATATGTCATACTCTTACAGAGCAGAGCAGTTTTAGAGACTGAAGGAAGACATACTCAATATTAAGCAGGAGGTTTTAATCTTTTGCCTGACAGGTATATGTATGTACCGCCAAGAACTGTCTGAAAAAGATATTTATCTTTCATTTATTCAGAATCACTTCAGGGTATATTTGGTCAGGACCCAACTTTATGAACAAAGGGTTTAACAGATTGCCACATGGGGGTTTTCAAAAGCATACAAGAAATGTATTTTTAGTAGCATTATGTCTACTGAAGATCCATCAGCAACAAAAAGTTCAGGCAGCAGCTTAAAGACATCAGGCTGCTGCCTGAGACAAAGCCAGACTGTTGATTTAACACTCTATGGAGTGAGAGGACGCATACAGAGGAGGGGAAAATAACATGATAGATGAACATATAAAACTACGACAGGCTTCTGAAAGATTGTAATGGAGTAGCCTACCAAGGGAGATCCTGTGTCAGTTCACACTCCATCTACAGAATCAGACCTCCATTACAAAAAGCTTTGGTTTCACAGTGAAAGAATTTGCATAGCTTTCCTCTACATATACGTGTGTCCATGTATCAATGAGGATAATAGAGTGTCTGTGAGCTGCATGTGTGAAGTGGTCCGATCAAAGTAAGGAAGCAGTCATTCCCACCTGCTCTCATTAGTCTTAGGGTCCTACAGGCCCAGAGCAGAATAAGGTACCACCTGTTTCTGACTGCTTTGGCTAGATCCCTCAAGACACTTAAATTAATGCACACTACGAACACGCCCAACCATACAAGTCAGTATGAAGAATCAATGAAGATTAAACAACCCATGCTATTTAAGAGGAAATTATTTTCCCTTAAAAGTATGTGTGCTACATATGCAACACTGGTAGCAGTAAGTATTGAGTTGACAGACTGCATAAAGACATTGACTTTTTTTTTTCTTCAGATTTTTAAAACTGGAGGGGAAAAAAAAGTATCATGTATATCTATGAAGGAACTAAATGTGATCATAATTTTAGAGCCAAAGAAATTCTCAAAGGACCATATTCGTGTATAATTCATAATTCCCTTCAATATCTTTAAACTGAGATTAAAGATCGCTTTGTTGCCCCATTCCCACAGATCCTATGGTATGGAAAAGACATCAAAACAGGAGGGGTTTATAGGGAACATCTTTAACATTTGCTCCGTTCACAGTGTGCTTGATTAAATGTAACATTTTAGGATCCCAGAGTTCTGAGAAAAGCATAAATCATTCTCTCGCAGCTGCTGGTGTGCCTAGGGAAAACACATGCTATTCCCCTCTTTCCCTTTCTCTCTGATCATAAGCCCACCCGATTTGTTGGTCCCTCAACTAATGAAACTCATAGTGAAGGGTGGGTGTGTGTGCGTGTGCGTGTGTGTGTGTGTGTACTGGTAGTGGACACCTGCAGGTTGCTGCTACTCAAGAGGTTCTGGAAAACCATGGCTCTGACCTTTAGTGCCTCTACTCTAACCTCACCTTGGTTTTTTCAATCAGCAGTAACAGAGGGAAGCCGTCAGCCAGTTACTGTCCAGCAAACAGAACGATTAATAGAGTCAATTACGTTCTCTTTAGTGATGTACAAAGCAGTTAAGTTTTGACTTTTTCGAAAGAGAAAAACAGATATATATATATATATATATATATATATATATATATATATATATATATCACTATTAAGAACAGTAGAACAATTTAATTTGAAGACAACGCATAACTGACCTTGTAAATTAAGAAAATGCTTAAAGGCAATTACACATCCTCCAAAGATCATTTCTCAGAGGACATTTCAAACCAGAACTGTTTGGGTCTTAAGCATCAAGAGTTGAGCCTTTAATTGTGTTCAATTTATTAGAACGTTCCAACCTCAGCTCAATTAAATGAAAACAGATTCGTCTCAATCTGCAGGAGTTCTGCAAGTGTACCAGGACTTCCTTTAACCACCAATCCAAAACCCCAACCCACTCCCTTCATTTTCTAAGTAAACTGGAATTTTGTTTTAAGTCACTGGTAAACAACAAGACAGAAAACAGATGTCCCTGGCCATATTTTCAAACTACTCACTCTTTCAATAAAAAGATTAAAATAGGAGAGATTGCAACATGATTAAAATATTTGTCCAAGTTCCTATTTAAATGTTCCACCAGAAAGTCAACAACTGGCACCATCACTGCTTTTACATGGGCAATTTACGTCTCATTTGTGATTTGTCTTACAAGTGTTTCACAGGGGAACCAATGCAAAAAGACATGCATGCTGCAAATGTGGATAATACGTATATCAGACCAAGAAAATTATAGAAAGTGGAATCCTAGTGATAGAAACATTTTTCATTCTTAATTAATGGTAAATATAATAAATCTTTTAACTTATTATATTAAAAGATCCTTAAGAAAAGTGCTGGTGATATCTCTAAGAAATGACAGAACACAGGTTACACATGTATACATGTATGAACGGAGGTGAAACACTAAAAACAAGACCTTAACTAACTGCACTCACATTTTCTAAAACATGAACGTACAAATTAAGGTTTATCAGTTTCATTGCTTCAGGAGAGGAAAATAAATATGTATAAGACATTTAAATGACAAAACGATTGCATTACAATATGATAATTTCCACAAAGTAAAAGTAATTCAGACAATGAAAGTCGATTAGTGAAAGTCTATTGCAGAATATTTTATCTAAACAGTTACAGTGAAAGAAAGGCTTACTTTAGTTTGCTTACCCAGATCCTAAGGTTTATGCATACATTAACATACACCAAGTAATCTCTTGACTTTGAAATGTCACAATCACTTAAATTGGCTGTCTTGTAGCAAAGCGAATGAATTCTAAAAGGCTGCAGCCTTTTAGTTTTTTTTTTTTTTTTGGACCACCTTTCACCTCTGGCAGAACGAGGCGTTACATCTATCATTCCATAAACATTTCACTGATAGGCTCTCAGTCAGCTCTGGTTGACAGCAGGGACATGTGCACACACCAAAGGCTTTGATGTGGGGCTGAAAAGCCTAGAAAAACCAGACCTTTAAGTGGACATCTAAGACTGCCTGCGCTCACACACAGGCTTTTCAGACTCTTCCAGCGCACAAACACACGCGTGCACACACAGCAAAACAGAAACGGAGAGAAAAATTCCAGCCCATCAATTTGGGTGCCCTATGATATGCCTGTATAGACAGGTGAATTTCATATAAAAGGACTTCTGGCACAAATTCAAATTTTGCACATGTACTCCAGCTAGCATGTATGGTCAAGAAAGTTACACAGAACAATATAAAACAAAGTTACACCATTTGCTTTTTGGTAACAACTACTTTAGATCAGATTATTACACAATTACAAAATTCAATTATTAATGTGTTTAAAGAGAAATAAATGAAATTATAGACATAGGTACAGAGTCCACATGATAAAAAAATAGGTATCTGGACAAAATGAAGGAGAACAAAATAGACACTTTAAACAAAAAAGATTGGAAAAAAAGAAGAGGCAATATAGAGAAGGATTGCAGAGCTTCACAGTTAAACATCTGCTGGGGATATAACCTTTTCTTTAGGGACTCAAAGCCCAACTTCATCAACTTCATCTTTGGACTCACTCTGTCCCTTTATGCTTCTATTCAGTCTTCTGCTTTGTGTTTATGTCAGGTTTTAATATTCAAAAAATATGTCTTTAGTTTATGAGCCACTGCTTCGCTGAAGCAATATGCTTACTAAATCAAAGTAATAATCTGAAACCATGCACTAAACAGAATTTACCAGAATTCCTACATTTATCCAATGTCAATAGAGACAAAACTAACACTCTAAAAAAAATAAAAAAAACTGTACATTCCTTTAAAAACTCCAGTTTTTGTTACAGCTGCAAAACAAATTCATTTAATGACATTGCAGAAATCAATCAAGTCTTGAAAAGAGGATGTTTTTTTTCCTTCCCATGCCTCTAGTTTTAAATTTGTTAATGCAGTTAGTTCTGTACAGGAACAGAGTATCTAAACAACATTTCTACAACACTGGAATCCCTCCTAAGATCTGATTTCCCACATCTACAGTTTAAAACCAACTCATCTTTGGAGCCAAATAATCGTTTTTTTACCTGAGTTCCTGCAATCATCCCCTTGCTGAGGCACTTGTACAGAAAATGCCAGCAGGTCCGGCGCCAATAAAGATTCGGGCTTGCGAATCTCATTAAGCCAGCGACTCATGTGAAGCTCTTTGGTGTCAGAAGGGCCCTGAATAAGTGGAACCAGCTTTTCCTTTATGCCCTCCTCTGAACCTGAAAGACAAGAGTTTAGGTTAAATCAAAATTCTTAGCTAGTCCTATTTCTGAGTTCCCAGCCAACAGTTGGCATCATATCTAGTCTTTGACCTTTATTTGGAGCAACATAATTTGGATCCCAAGGTACCACTCTATCTAAAAACGTTTATCCATATGCTCCAAGACAGCATCTCTCTTCTATCTGTTATTATTTTTTTATTTTCAATCCAGGACCTACTAGCTGCAAGGTAAAAGAGCTAATAGCTACATCCTTGTGCTGCATGTTATCACAGCAATTCAAAACAATCGTAACATAATTATACTCTTACTAAAGCTTAAAACAAAGTCTGGAATAAAAAGGTAAAATAAAGTACTGCATAAAATTTGGGTCAAAATACCATGCATCATAAAAACTAAGCATACAGTAAAATCCATGAGGAAAAATATGATGAACATTTGTAGCTTATTCCTTGTTGCTGAAAAGAAAAATACTCAATCAAAAGTTACAGGTTTGACTCCAGCATTCTCCTGCCCAGGTTTATAAAAATGTGCATCTTTGGGGGCAACTGTGTGGCTCTAGTATGAAGCTCTCTGATTGATAAATATGGCTAAAAAGTGGTGCATAGATTCAGTCCATTCACTGTTTAAAGGGTCAAAGCAAAACCAAACATTATACTTTAAATGCAGGGCAGAATATTAGCTGTAATGAAACAGTGTCATCTTCTGCTAAAGTAGTGAATTATTTTATGCAGTGAATATTCTGTGAATCCTAGATATTAAAGTTACCAAAATTTATTATGCATGCTTTTATGTTTATAAGTTTCTATAATTACAGCTGCATTACATCTAATCTAACCAGCATCATGTGTGCATTTTGAACTTGTGAACTTTTCGCTATGACACTATTTCAATAACATCCGTCCTATCAAAGACGTGACCACAGCCCAGCGACATGAGATCCGGGAGAAAACAGCGGCTGAATCAAATAGCTGGAAAGAAATCAAGATAAAATGTGGACTAAAGAAAAGAGAGGGATACAGACAGACTGGAGCATGTAAAAGCATGACTTCAAAAAAGTAAAGGAAGAGTCTAGTCTGTCTCACTCTTTCCCTCCTACACAAGCAGTAAAGTTTTAACAGGGCACAGCTGTACACACCTGGGGTCCTGGCGCACACTTTTACAGCTCCCACAGTTCCTGAGGCACATTTCACCATCGCACGGCTGCAGAACTTCAGCTCCAGATTTTGGACCAAGCCCTCGAGAGTCGGTGACGGGCCTGGATATTTCACACCTAATAAAAAAAATAAAAAAGTGAATATGAACTGAAGTCTTGCAACTTTAAAAAACTTCTTCTGTGGCTTTGTTTTTATCTGATTAAGTTTTAATTACAACTGACCAACCAAGTGCTATGTAACAAACAACTAACAAATGCATAAAAAAAAAATAAAAAAAAGTGTTTTGTAGTGGCTACTACAAACAAAAAGTAACTTTTCTTTCCAAGCGTATCATATTGATGTGTATATTATACTACATGCATACATTGAAGAGCCCAAAGATTAAAACTGAGTGATTTTAAAGGGCTGTGTTTTTCAGAGAACAAACTAAAATTATTAGAAAGAGAAATAATTGCACCTACAGGACATATAATTAAAAATCATATAATCTAATCTTATTTCCTAATAACTCAACAGTGCTAAAGAGTGTGAAACTTGCAGATGTGCGTATGTGTGTGTGTGTTGGGAGAATTTTCATACCAAAAGTAATTATATGTCAATGTTTTTTATAGTCAGAAACCGTTTTACGCACATAAAAGCAGAGGAAGGTTAAACACTAGCTGGATAACTGAAAAGCATTATAAAGTAAATGGTGTCCTCTGCCAAAAAGCCTGTTGAGAGAAGAGAGGAAGATCCATCCATCACCTGATACATTCTTCCACTGAGCTACAAACTGGCCATGGGAAAGACACTGCATTCTTACATCACCATTTCCAACAAGACTTCAGGATATTTCAAAACAATCCCCTCTTACAGTAATACCTCTTCATTTCCGACAAGCAGTCAACACTTTTTTTCTTACTGTTTGCAGATGTTTTGGGTTTTTTGTAACATGTTGAACATATGACTCTGAGATTAACAAATCTAAAATGCAGAACAAAATGCCACAAAAGAATAATAAGGTTAAACCAAGTAGAAGTTGCACATGGAATAGAAAAAATTTAATTAAATGAAACAAAAGGGACGTCATTTAACTGGGGATTACTTCCCAACTGATTAACGCAACGGTTCTGTATGAATAAGGAGAAGAGCAGTACTGTGGACAGTTGTAAAAGACTGCAGGCAAAAATGTTGAAAGCAATAACAGAAATCCTAATAATTTCTCTTCCATTGAGTTATTTTCCAACACATCCTCTTCTGTGTTTCACCCAACGTCAGAAATACCCCAGTAGCAAAATACCAAAATGCTGAAGAAGATGTTAGTTGGTTGTTCTGTTTTAGTTTAGAAAGCAAACAAAAAATGAAATAAAATCATATATTTGTTCCCCAAACTATATTCATTATTTCAATTTGTATTTCTTTCCTTCAAGAGTTGATTATGGTCTGGACTAGGGTTGAAACGACTCCTCGAATAATTTGAGTACCTTGATTATTGAAATCCCTCGAGGAAAGTTTATCTGCCTCAAAGCTTCGTCAATTTATGTTTTATTATGTAGTGCACCATGTCCCGGCCGGGACATTATTTGCATTGCGCACCGCTCTCACGTATGAGCTGTTGACGAAAGCTAAGTGTTAGCAGCATAATGTCCAATTTTCGAGTTCAGCCTGTGGGGATTTCATTGATTGATTGATGATAATGTCCGGGTTTTTATCCTTTTTGTGGGACTAATAACACTCTGTCCTTAAAATGACTGCCGTGATGCCTGGAGTATGCCAGCTTTTCTCCTCCGGAAGCTGCTTGTTCAAACGAACGGTAATACTGGTGTTACGCTAGATTTACCAGTATTATATTTTATCAATTTTTTTATCCAATTACTTGATTAATTGTAAGAATGATCGACAGATTACTCGATTACTAAAATATTCATTTACAACAGTCCTAATCTGGACTTCATACATCTATGATTTCAAAGATTAAACATTTATTTCAACATTATGAACACATTATCAGTACTTTTCTTAAAACAAACTTAAGTTTTCTGTATGTGTACTTCTGTGCTAAAGATGTCTCCCAAATGTCACTTTAATGTCAAGTGACTCAGCTGAGAACACAGGCTGGTTTGTTTGGCTTGGAAGGGTATTCCTCTCTAGGAATGTAAGATATACAAAGTTTAGTTGGGGAACCATGACCAAAAAAAAAAAAGAAACAAGATAAAAAAAAAAAACTCATTTGGCAATGAAGCTTGAAACTCCTAATTTGAAACAGTAAAAGTTTCTGATCTTAATGCATAAAAACTGTGGAATGTTCAACCAATACATTCCAGTGGTACTAATAAAGTACAATACATTTACGCAAAATATTTTTTAATTCCAAGATGAAATGACAGCAAACACCAGATGAGACTTTCTCTTGGTGGTTTGAGTTGATTTCAACTGTAGCTCAAATGTATTTTTATTGCAAGCACGCAGACATGGATGGCAGGATTTGAGTTGACCACAAATACCACACTTAACCAAGGGAATTGCTGGGAAATTGCTAAAATCCCTAACCACTGACTTCCCTTCTCTCTCTTTCAGACAAATTACCAATCAACCTCTTCACCTGCTGTCTGAGAGGCCCTCTATACGCCCAGATGGAAGATGGTAACGTTAATAACCCAGCTGAAGTCTCTCTGCCACACACTTTAACATACCTGCAAGTCAAACAGAACAGCACCGCCTGTCGCTCTGGGATTTTGGCTGCTTACTCCTTTAACAGCTTCCAGTCTATTTAGGACGAAAGCAGTGGAAAGACATTCCAGCGTGGACATGTTTGAATCCAAATTAATAATGTACTTCTGTTGGACGTTGTTTTTTCTAAAATAAATTACTTTATTATCTTTTGGATGTATTAGTCAGCTGCTAGTAAACAACACATACTTTCTATATCATCAAAGTAAATGCATAACTGTCATTAAAAACTAATGGTATGCTGAAACATTAAGACCATATCTGTGATTTGTCCATGTAACTTTTCAGTATTACATTAGTTTAATACATTGTGATTTGTTTTGTATTCCACTGGATATAACAAACAAATACACAATCAAAGTCATAAGACCAGAGAAAGAGTTAGAAGGACTCACATTTAGCACATTTAGCATTTTCCTGTTTAGGAACTGGGAGTCACCCAGTTCCAAATGGAGCTACAAAATTCAAAAACAAAACCGGAGCATGGAGCTAAAAACAGTCTGTTCATCAGCTGGTCAATAGTCCATAGAACCAAAAAACCTACAAGCAAAACTAAAAGTGTCCCAAAAGGATTCTGGAGTGAGGAGCCTAACAATATTTTGTTGATTAATAGTGATGCTTCATGCAACGCTTACAGGAGAATTAGGGATCACTTTTAAATGTGTTAAAGGTGACTACATGAAGGGCATTCATGAAATCTGATTTTGCAAGAATCTCTCATCATTCTTTTTGAAACATTTTCTACATGATTTGGATCAGAGAGATATGCAGGATTATCCAAAAGACGAACATTACTCTCCTGGGAGAAGCCCAGAACTGTAGTGTTGTTCTGTTGAAAGATCCAGTCATCGTCGTAATGAAGAGGGCTCTCAGTCAAGAGATCCACATAGTTAACCACATTTGTTAGTTCCTTTGAGGAAAAAAAGCTTCTCGATTGCGATTGAGCCTCCCCCACTGTTTTGCACAGACATCATCTCAAGGGGGATTTCCCTCTCATGCCTGCAATGTTTGAAACCATGAAAACCATCAAAAGTGAATTTTCTTGTATGAAAATTAAACTTGCCACCACATTTGAATGTGCCATGTTTGGTCCTTCCTTGAAAAGTCCAACAATGGAATTTGTGGTGTAGGAGGAGATTTAAAGATTTTTCTGTTTTCTGTTCTTTAAAAACTTTTCTTCATTAAGGGCCATAATCTGGGTCAAGTATCTGTTTTTACAGACTTCCTGTTCAATCCTTCGGCTCTGAACTTTTAGGTTTACCAATTAACTTTTTTTGTTCCCAACCACCCTCTTAGAGACTTTCCTCAGGACTAAAAGTTCCTCAGACTAAAACTAAAAGTTTTAAGACTGTGGTCTTAAACTATTGATCAGCTTTTTAACAGTCTGAGTTTAAATTAAGTTTTTAATAATTAGTCTCCAACATGCTGTGGATAAATAGCACCAGGGGTATCACGATAACACATCCCTTCTGCCCACGTAGACGCCCTCAAGGGCACAGAGCACCTGCTGGGTTGGTAGCTGCTGATCAGGAGGAGGGCGTTGGGAAGTGGTGGGGGGGGTTCTCGAAAATGTTTTGTCCAGCTGTTGGACTATAAAAATGTGGGGTGCACAGGAAGAGTGAAAAACCAAGGGTTGGTAATTTTGTCAGCTTGAACAATGGCATTCTGTGTGTCGTATGTGTGCAAGGTGCATGTGTGTGTAACACAATCAGACGTGTGTCTGTTCGTCTCTGCGTGTTAAGAGACCTAGTGAATGTTTGTGTGGCGCTGTTAGTCGTCAAGCAAAGGCAGGTGCAAGAGGTACATAAACACACAGCTAGGGGTCAGAGGCTACAGTATTCCGTCAGACAGAAAGAGGGCAACTGCCTGACTAAACCTCGATGAGACGTGCTGAGAGGACGGGAGGAAAAGAGCAAAAGGAAGTCAGTAAAACAACACTAATTTATAGAAATAAGGCCAAGACAAAAAGTCAAAATCAGTAAGCTGTATGGTCCACTAGAGCCCATTATTTATGGAAGCCAGACATATATGACCGAAAAAGTATGATGTACGCCTGTTCATATACATTGATGTTAAAATCACAATTTGTTACTGTGAGGACTGGAAAGAGTACAAAAAAAAAAAACTTTGTCAGCTATTTTACGTCATTATTCAGCGGATGAGTTCCACTGATAGCTGGATGAAAATAAAATAATTGAGAGTTAACTGCTGTGAAGTGTCTTATGAACACTCTTATGAGTGTTTCTTTTTATTTCATATGGGATCTGGAAAGTCAGTGGCAGATTTTAAAAGCAGATCAGGAGCACTGCAAGTACTATGTTTGTTTTTTGCACTGTTTCCAGACAGCTGTCTTCCAGGCCTAAATGCTGGCACAAAAACTGCATTAATGCAATAATGCACTAATGATAAGCCAGCTGCAGGGGATGGTGAGCAACCACAACAACAGCTATGCTCATGTTTTCCTCTTTTCCTCTCTTGTGCTTTCTAAAATCACAACTATGCGAGTATTTATGGAATGACCAAGCCACATAAAAGATTTTCTGCCTGTTTACGTGTTTTCCATCTGTAAACCTCTTCAGTGAGTGTTCTTCCACTAAGCACTCCTGACTCAACCATCAAGCTGTAGAGCTGAGGAACATCCTTCAAAGTGTAGAAACCATAGTTCTCTCCCATTTAAGTCATCCGGACTGTGAACTTACACTTCAGACATCTAAAAGTCTTAGTACAGAGTATAGATGGGAAATCAAATAAATTTTTCAAAGCATCAAGAATCAGACCTGGATGATTCTGACTTGATTAAAAGAACATCAGAACTTGATCATCTCAGAGTATACCTATGACCCAATTTTGACACAAAAGAAAAGGGAACTCAGAAGTGTGTAAGTGCAGAACCAGACGAATTCACTGCAACAAAGCAAAGATGACTTAGACAAGAGGTAAAGGAAATTAACAGGAAGAACTCTTAACTTGAATATGGCAGAGCTAAGGTATGTTTAAATTTTCTGCTACTATCAACAATAGTCAGGAGTTGTTTTTTTTTACATGTGCCAATATTTTTCAGGACGGGATTGGTCAAGTGGCATGTTGATATCTACCATTGGACTGAAGAAATTCAAAGTGTAACACTAACTTTTTCTGAGAAAAACAAGTTTGTTTTAATTCAAGTGAAAGTCTTCAGTCCATAGTAAATGTATTAATTTCTTCCGTAACTGATGGCAAATGATTAGTAAGATGTACATTATTGCCAAACCATGATATGAAGGTAAATATAGAGAAGCTAGAGTACTACAACCCTCCAGCTTGGCATTGAGCCTAAAGCAACGAGGGGGCTGACAGAAAAAGAGGTAGACATAGACAAGTTGGGTAGCCTGAAAGCAGCCAGCTGAGCCATTAAGTGCTGATGCAGAAACAATAACTGTCTCTCTTAAGTCAGGAGGGGCTATAGTAGAAGCAGTAAGTAGGAGCAGGTCTGTTGGCATAGTGCCCAGAACTGACACACAGCAGAAATACAGACACATGCAGAGAGAGTGGGACAGGAAAACAGACAAGGCAAACCAGTAGTGGTTTCTCCTGCAGTTAAAGCTGAGAGGAGAGCAGTTCTTATAGAGGTACTGCTTCTAATGTCAGCAACTCTTAATATAGTTGAGATAATTGTCTTTTGAACTGTATTATACGTTTAGAACTTTAGTTAGTGGGCTTATTTAAGAAAAAATGTCAAGTCCAAGTACCGCTAAATGACAGCCATGCCACCCATCACTGTTGAGGCTTCACCAGCACTAAGAAATCACACACTGTTCTTGGATAAAGGAAGACAATGAGCCATTTATAAGAAAAGCCACAACAATCAACACAACCTCGCACACACAGGTCTGCTCAAAGCACACTAGTTCTTCAAATTGTTGAAAATACTAAAACCACCGAATCAATCTAGACTACAAAAATCTTTTCACCAAAATATTCAATAAAAAACACAGTTGGGTGAATGTACATCAAAACACAGAGTCAAGCGAGCAAGTGTCTTCAGACAAATGCATACAAATGTAAATGTGTTTTTCCCTAACTGAGAAAAGTACTGCCAGGCCTCGTTGAACAGAGGCTACAACAACTGCACAACTCAGTGCTTAGGACAATCATTGCAATAAAGGCAGTGATGGGGTCTAAGTGCTGGTGGTAGCACAAGCTGGAGGTCTAGTTTTCATAATTTCCATCCCCTCCAGGTGTTGCCTGCCTTTTTGTCTGTCCACTAAAACAGTGACATATGTTCTCTCTGCATTCAAGCCATGGTTTTTCCCTGCCACTGAATTACCACAATTAAGGAGGCTTCATGCGGAAGCAATTTGGCAAACACTAATGTGCCGAGGAAGCAAGGTTTGGCAGACATTGGGGTGGAACAGAGGAGTGTGTAGGGAAAAAATGAATTAAAAGTCACAGTGCCTAAGAGATAGAAATGTGGAAGAACATATAGGGGGAAAAAAAGGAAGAAAGGCTTTTATTTATTTTTTTTTTGCAAAATAGGTCATTCCCACATTGCCGTTTGGAGGAAATTAACCAACCAGTGGTAAGACAGTATTGGATGAGGATCAAGTATATTAGTAGTCCTTCCAGTAGTCCTTCCGTTACTCATATACTCAGCTTAATGCTGCCCTGACAAATTTGGCTATAAGAAACAAGGGCATTATAGCTTTGAAGTAGCAGCCAGGATGGAATGCCAGTGTGGTTCCACCGAGACAGATGCTCGAAACAACACACCACAGCTAATGACGATAAACCAGTCTCTTTATTGCTTAAAAGCAACTTGGAAATACTCTGTGCTCTCCCTCGCTTCAGATCTTAACACCCCTGTGTATCTATAAGTCATAAAGGCTCTACTACTTGTGCATTTTCTCTTGATGAGAGAAAACTAATAAAATAACAAGCAAAGCATTCTTGTTTACTAATAATCCATGGGGATCAATATTTATATCTAAGCTTTGAGGGAACTGCTGGGTCTGTGTGTGGTGGTAGCCAAGACTGAGGTTTTAGTGCTGGTGAGGCACTTCAATGGGTGTTACAGCGGAAATTTATGGCCTTTTGACGTGAAGCTATGTGCTCGGCTGGCACTAGTCACTACCCTCAGATGGGACCATTGGCTCTCAGCAGGGAGTCAGCTCTGTAGACACTACAAGATGAAATAAATACAAACAGATTTATTTCAGTCTGTCATTAATTTAGGACTTGGTAACATCCAGAGTCTGCTCCGGGTGCTTTAAAACATATTATTCTCACAGTGGATTTTGTTTCATGTCCTAGATGATTCATGTTAAGAACTCTTGAAGAATCTTTGCCATTAATCAACCAAACCATAAAAAAAAGTTTCTATGCTTTTAATTTTAAGAATCGCCTTTCAGATCAAAATAAAGGCTTCTGTTGAAATGGTTTGGGCTCTCATAACTCTTCCTTTTCACCGATTCTTTCACATCTTTTGCTCTGCTTATTTAAATATTATCAATAGAAGTGCAGGTACTGACACTGTAATAGTCAACAAGTCGTTGCCTCTGATATTTTATAAACCAAGGCCACAGTATGTAAATTTGCATAATATTTCTATTTACCTTTCCAAAACAAAGTTGTGAGCCACTACTGAGTAAAACATTAAAACACATTTTTGGTACCTTCTAAATGCTAGGAAAGGTGAGTGAAATAGTACTATATAAGATCAGTCCATTTTTGTCTATTTCACATTTTGCACAAAATATTGAATCTCAGTCATGACAATATGAATATGTGCATTATTGCAGTCACAAAGGACATCTTGGACACACTACATGGTAATCTATGACAATTCAGTTGCCATGGATTGAAACATTTAACTATTGGTCACCTGGGAGGGTTGTCCATTGTTCAAACCTGAGCTTAGTGACTGGAAGGCTAAAGGCTCCCACATATTGCATCAAAAGTGTAGAAATAGGTTCTCATTGATATAGAAGCATGACAAAAAAAAAGCTTTGTTTTGCTCATATCTGCTCAAAGTGTTGTGTGATAGGTCAAGAGTTTCTGTGATTATCGAGGAATGTGCTCAGCTGTTTATTTTTGCTATGATTTTTCTCTTCAACTAGTCTTCTTCCACTATATGGTTTTTGTATCCGCAGAAGACATAAATAATTTCAAGAATCTGATGAATCTGGTGAGGAATTGTGTACATTTGTACAGTTGTTCACTAAATAACTACTACAATAAAAAGATTGAAAACTCCTGGATGGAAATTGTAATGTCATTGTCCATGGAGCAGGCTCTCTGCAAAAAAGTGTGGGACTCTCTTCGTGACCATTTCATAAACGCAAAATAGAGAATGCAAGGAGGGAGTGGGAATGGCAGGTGGGCTCAGTACGTAAAGAGAAGCGGGAGGGGTCTTCCCTAGGTGGTCTATGGCGTCGTATGACAGGTGTGTGTAAATGCCAACATCCTGAAACCATGTGACTGCGTGACTACATTTTGACTTTGGATGAAGCATGTGGGAACTTGAAACTCAGAGTGGTGAGGACATGGTTAGCATGGTAAAGGAAAGAAACTCTGGGTTTGCCACAATCAAAACTACCATCACAATAATAAATATGTCTTTTTTTATGGAGGAAACAGAAGCCACTTTGAGGTCCATTCATGGCATTAAATATAAACATATTAAGCATTTGGAAGTCTAATCATGAGTCAACAAACTCTGACGCTTGACTCCACTGGCATCACTTGTTAGCTAGTGACTAAAAGGAGCAACAGTGAAGGTGCAGACAGCTTCAGTAAGACAAAAGAAATGTAGGGAAAGACCGAATCTGGAGTGACTTAAAACATCATCACAATCTGCCATGGATGGAATAAAGGCCGTCTGTAGTCCATTGAAGTTTTCATTGACAAGAACTGTCTCAAGTTCCATGCAAGATTTATTTATCAGTTCTCTAATGCTGACACAACGTGTCTTTAATGTCAGAAATAAGGTTGCATGTAGATGAAAAAGCCCATTCTCTTTCCTTTCCCTCTAGCTTTCTTCTTGTCCTGATGTCAATTTGTGAAGCAGACAAGAAGACAGGAAGAATTTTCTCCCAAACCAATAAGTTACCTCTTCAAAGAAGTATGGATATTTGAGTGAGGGGCCAGGCTACGCTGAAACAGACATCTTAGGGCTTTCATTTAATTCCTCATCTCTTTACTGACATTTCTGACAACCACAGACCAAAGGAAACCTCTGGTCCTTCTGTCTTTCACTCTCACTGTAAAACACTGAAATGTATCCAAACAATCTTTGCAAAAACTGTCTGGGCTTATTAGCTGACAAGACAAAGCTGCTTGTTCCTCCAACTTGTCTCAATTAATAGATGTTGAACATCATGTTTCCTAAAAAGTTCATTAGAGCAACTCGGTAACAAACCGAACCCTCCCTGATCATTCTACTGTCAGGATAACTAGTAGAGACAGAAAAAAACAAGTATTTTTCATGCAGTACAAAAATGCATTAAAACTATTACATTACAACTATTACTACATGATCTCAGAAATGACATTTGTTTCCAAGCAACGGGGTATGTCAGTGTGAAAAAAGGTAAAAAACAAGTTCTGGTGATGCAAGATTTTTTTTTTTTCCATTTCTTTTGGTCATCAGCAACCCCACAAACCCCACAATCTAGTCTCTCTTTTCAAGATTTAAGCATGAGAAGAAACAAAAACAAATGACTTGTTTTAATAATGACTGCACTGTGCGTAATATCCCAGGTCTTTCTTTAATATCAACATCCATCTGGTTGATATGCAGTGAGAGCACTGACTTGCTCTAGTTCAACATTTTTGAGTCATTTGCCCTAAATGGGATCACATGGTGTGAGTTCAAAAGTGCACATATGATCCAGAAATGATAAAGGTAGGCACACATCTATGCATATGCCTGTCTCTTTGTCCATATGCCAAACCTGACACTCAAAGAGGCGCCAGAGCTGTGTGTAATAAAGGGAACCAACGGCCAGTTGTAACTTTGGGCACTGATGTTGGTCCCAAACTCTTAAGTTGCTTTATTTCCCTCTTCCTGTCACTTTCCCTTTCAGCCTTCAGGTTCCTTTTCTTTTTTTATTCTGCTCATTAAAACATTCACTCTCTCTTCCTCTGTTCTTTCTCCTGAGGATCTGTCATGCTAAAGCTATGTCACAGCTCATATATCCCCCGGCAATCATCCAGAACATGGCTGGTGACCACCATCCACCGACATCTACCAGTACCTCCCCCTCATCATGTTGTAGACCAGACCACCACAGAGTTCTGTGGCCAGAAAAGCAGCTGTGGTGGCTGGATCAAAGTTTAATCAATCACTGATGGGAAAAGCGAGTGCTGCGATGATTTAAATGATCTTACCTTTGTCTTTTCAAATGATCCTTCAAGACAAGGGAGATGTGAAGAAAAAGTCAAGTTTATCAAGTGTGCACGTCGAGAATTAAGATTATACAGATGCTGAAACAGCTGACGCAGTTTTGTTACTACTAAGCTACAGCTAACATAAGAGGATTTGTGCTTCAACAAAATTACATGTTTATATACTCGCAGTGCTATTTACATGGTAGTAGTAGTAAACTCGCACACACACACACAATGCAGAAGCAGCACAGTGGCCTCTCCCACCGATGCATACAGATCTGAGAAATGTGTGGGAGGTCAGTATGGTCAGTGTGTGGTGGAATCAGGGTGTAATATTGCCCTAAAGCAGACAGGAATTACTGGCCCTACTTTCTCACTATTACTACTGCTGCTCCGCTAGCCACAAAGGGACCTCAAATGTTTTAACCATGGCTATATCCAGAAAGTTAAAAAGAGAGAAATAGATTACTGTTAGGTGAGGCCATGTCAGAAGAAATTTATTATCAAACTTTAAAGAAAAAATACAAAAATAATATAACTTTAAATACAATTTAAATGGAAATAAAGATGAAAACAGCTCGACTACAAAAGACTCTAATAAACTTGAGCCAGCGTTACTGAAGCGAAGAAGCTAAGGAGTATGTAGTAGTTATAACAGCAACGAAGATCAAAAACTTAGAGAAAATAGACCCAATTTCTTCATCTAACAGCACAAAGCTATTACAGATTCTTACTCACCACAGATGGATGACTGAAAAACAAAGTGTCATGCATTACAGATGTCTGTTCAAAAGTGTCACTGTTCTCTGGGAATTTAAACACTGTCCTGGTTGATTTGCTCCAAACCAACAGCTGGAAACACACCTGTATCCCTTTCTTGCCTCTTTTTGCAACATCTTAAAAATTTGCTCAAAATTCATGTGATATTGGAAACATACCTACTGAACTCATTTTATTGGAGTTGCAATTTTTTCTTTATCTCAACTCTTCAGATTAACCTTCAGAAGCATGTAATAACACTGAAGCAGAAATGTTTCCCCAGCAACTAAACAGTCCAATTTCCCTCTAACTAAATGTACTCCATATGCAAATAGCTCTCCCTCACAAAGGACACTGACCAACTGTGCTAGACCTCAATATGAAACACCTTCCACCACTGAAAGGCTCAGCAACATCAAAAGGAAAAGAAAAGGAGTCTTTTCCTAAAATGCTACAAAACCAAATGTTTAAAATGCAAACAGCTTTGTTATCTATATTTTTTCAGCCTCATCTTGAGCACTGCAAATTTGGTACATTGAAAATACATATTGTTATGAATATAAATCTTTATCTTCATGACAAGCCTTAACCTGTACCAGGTAAAGGACTGGATTATTTTGCTGAAAAAAGTAAGTGGAAAGGTAAGTTCCCGTGGGAAACTCAGTGGTTCCTGCACAGCACCAGGAACAACTAAAGTCAGAAAGTAAACAAGTTTTTGTTTTTTAAATTCAAGTTGATCGACCTTACTTTTCTTTACCCTCTTCGCTTTTAATTTTCCACTTAACTACAACACTCACATTAGTGTGGGAAAAGACGATTGCAAAGAGGAAAGTATAGACACATCTTCAAATGGAGATACACAATCCAAAATATTTGGTTTTGGTTATATAATTTATGGTGAGTATTTTCCTTACTAAAAGAGTCTGACCTAATGCATCACCTTTTTCCCCTTCACTCTCATGCATTCTGAGACTTCAGTCCCCCTATTAAGACCCCTCCACCCTACTTTTCCTGACCTGCCAGCATATTGGCCAGATGTGTAAATGTTTCTCCATGTCACTTTTCAAGACACATTCCAAGAAAACAGCAAAATGGGGGAAGAGGAATATTTGACTTCACTTCATGGGAGACTAGTTTCATACATTTTGGCAGCCACACAACAGTAAAAAAGGTAGCTCAGTTGGCCTGGCTGAAGGAGAATGTTGACAGCATACCAAACAACATGATCCTAATGAGTTGGAAAATCCCTGGCCCTCCAGAGAACAGTTCAGATGCTACCGTCATAAGACGTGCTACTGTTTTGATAAATTTATGATCTCCTTTTCGTTAAAAAGGGGTAACATTTATTAATTAACCCTTAAGGGATTCTTGGTGAAATGAAGCATTACATAATTTCACACTTGACAGTAGGTATGGTAGCTCTCATTTTTTTTAAAAAGTACATCTTTAACTGTCTTCTGCAACTCAATGTATCTGGAGAAAATTTGCAGAATCTTTTGCACCCCTGCTTAAGGAATTGGCTCCAGATTACTAGCTGCACTCGGGGTGACTTGTTCTTAGTCATAGTCTCACACTTTAGTTAAGCCCTGAGAAATAACTGTAAAATGTTTCACAAGACCCAACTCACTATAAGTTATAGCCAGCTTCAGATTTCTCAGCTGAATTTGTTTGGCATTAACGATCCAGTTTATTCATAAAGAACTTTACTACTCTACTAATCTGATTCATATCCCTCACATGCATCTCACTCATTTCTTCGTTCGAGGTACATAAACAAGATTTTAAAACCTAAGCTCAATTAAAGGAATTTTAGATGCACCCACCTAAAACTAAACATGTGAATGTGTCTTTGTTTTATAACTAAAAACTTTGTTCATTATATCAAGTGGGATTACAGTGTTGATATTTTTAGCTCACAACTGCATGAGAAAAACCAAGAAAATTCACATGTGGAACCATTTGGAGTTGCAAATACTTCTCATTGTAAGTAGAGGGATACTTTTTCTTTGAAAGTGTCTGCAGCACTAAAAGCAAATGTATAGTAAAATGAAGACTTATCTAAAAGTCTGTGTGACACTGAAAAAGTCCAGAGGAAATAGCACTTAATCTTACACACACAAACAGAAGGAAAAACATAAAGTAGTCACTGATAAGATTGTAAAAGTTTATACTATAACTTTGCTTTTTTTTGGAAATGGCAAATATCGTCTCACTTCACATAGATGTTGCTTACCTGGAGCTTTGAACACCTCATTGACCAGACTTTCACTGATTGGCACTGCGGATCCATTCACCATACTGTGGGTCCAGCTCTGACAGATTGCTTGAAGCAAAAGTGTCTGAGGCCTTGTGGCCTGTACAGCAAAATGCGGAAGCTCAAAAATACACTCTGAGGTGGGGACTGATGACCTTTTGCTCCTGCAAAAGAAAGGACAGAACAGGCAAGATTATGATGATTATGATGATGTTCCAATGTGTTCCAAATGAGCAAATAATCGCTTGGTCGAATTGATAGAGATGCACTCAAGTATATAAATTTTATTGTTCAATAAAAACAGCACCACATTAAAATAAATAAATAAATAAAAATCACTCAGCAAAAAGGCCCAAGTAAAATGAACTAGATTCCAACAGTTAGAGCGAAGAAGTACAACGGGTAAGCCAAGCTTTCCTTGGTTACTTGGCAAGTAGGTCGAGTTTTCTGACCCTGTTCTCCCCCGTTGTCACAACTTTGACGATGATTTATGTGAAAAGATGAACACCCTAGAAACCTGAGCCTGAAATACATCTCTACACATTTAACATTTCATACGTCCGCAGTGCAGAGAGAGAACTTGTGAGATTCTAGACACATGACAAGATGAGCTGAGTGTTCTGGGGGATGAGGTAACAGAGCATTGAGATGGAAACCTCTGAGTCTCTGTCCATCAGAACCTCAACGGACCATGGTCTCATTTATCATCTGACATGCACACAAACTCCCTATTTAGTGTTCCTTCTATTTGTTTAATCATTTCCAAATCTCCTAAAGGTATTTTTTTTGATACACAACACAACTACCTGCCTATCACTTATTCAAATCCTACAACGTTCTTCAGTCATTTTGATAAAATACATAATACATTTAACAAACATGAATATCCCCAGACAAGAAATAGTAGTGTACACAGGGCAACAAAGCACTTGTGCCCATCATAGCCACGAAGCTGATTTCTATAGAAAAATATCTTATCAGAATTTACTCACTTGGATGCTTCAACTAAACACAGAAAATACAGATTTCTTGGTAGGATTATTGCATTTTTTCTCTCCATTGTAAAAGGTAAAATGCTACATTTAACAACTTGCACTGAACTAGGCCTGTCGCAATAAATCAATTAACCACGTGATAAATTAAAGGGACTTCAATAAGTTCAATTTGCATAATTTATTGTGTTTTTCTCTATCTCTACTAAAATTATTATTATGCCTTTACCATTACATTACCGTATTTTCCACACTATAAGGCGCACCGGATTATAAGGCGCACCTTCAATGAATGGCCTATTTTAAAACTATTTTCATATATAAGGCGAATAGAATAGACGCTTCAGTTTGGGTTGCCAATTTGTTCCGTACTCTATTATTACACATCCACACTTGTAAAGAAGTGGTCCCCGAGTACTTTATATAGTAGGCTGCCCCAGTCATTGTTTCACTCACGGTGTTGGTGTTGCGATATTGTGCTCAACTGCTTTCTGGGTAACACAGACCAACCGACACGCTGCTGCCGCAGTCTCTGTCTCTCTCCCCCTGCAGTGGACACTGTTCTGCATATATAGTTTTTGATGAGTCACTGTGTGTGCGCACACATGCATAACCAACAATGCAACGGAAACAAAGAAGTTTTTTTCTTTTTCCAACGGTGATTTTAGTGAAAATAGAATGTGTGTTATCCTAACAATGGTTGGAAAATGTCAGAAATGTGCTTCGTTTTTCATTCAGTCACACAGAGAATATGGTGTTTCGAGTGCGGGACATGTCACAGAGTTGATCTTTTTCTCAGCTCTGCAATCGTTTAACTCCTCTGTTTCCCTCCCTCTTTTTCCTCCAAGGCTCTCTTTATTCTTCTCTTTCTTCTACTCCTGGGTGGTTCAGAACTGTGACAAGAGGTGTGAGCTCCACTTCTGCAAGCTTTGACTTCTGAAGACTGCCGTCTCTACTACAAGGCAAAAAGTGTGAGAATTTGATAAAAAGGGATAAAGGGACGAGGGAAAAAAGGGGTAAGAAACTTCAGACATGACAAATACAGTGAGTCTTACCTCGACATCACTGACATACACAGCGTACCCAAAACCATGTCTATTTGATGCATTTGGCACTGTGGTAAACTATGCAAGGTCATGTTTTTTAGGCATTAACAATCCCTACTGCATTATACAACAAGACATAAATCATAAGTGTGTAATATGCAAGTTGTGTGCTCAAATTTGTGCAAAGTATATGTGTGTGAGCACATTAGAAGACATTGCAGTTCAACAAAAGACAGCAAAGACGACACAGCATCAACAATGCTCCCACATGCAAAGCAAATGTGCTGGCAGAGCCACTTCAATGAGAGGACTGGCAAGGGATGAAAGTTTGTTGGCTTATTTGAGTGTTTATAGCATTTAAGGGGAGCTGTCATGAGCATGTGGTCCCCTAAAAGTTTAATTATGCACCTGTTTTATTATAATATACCCAGTTCTTTGTGAACACCATCTTGGATCTTGGAAATAAATTAGAAGCAGAAACCCTCATTAGGGTGTTTTGGGAATGTTGGATGTGAGAACAGCCAGGCACTCATCGTATTTCATTAAGTAGCTGGCACGGTCAGTGTTTCTTGCTGCAGCATGGTAAACAGCTTTTTGGCAGGAAGCTTTTCACTGTTGCCACAGGCTTTGAGCAAAACAAAAGCAATCCAAAGGTCAGATTGGATTAGCATCAACAGCAGATACAGTGGTAAGATTTAGAGATATAAGCCGAGGTATTTATATTGTCTCAACGTTCTTTTTATTTTTATTAATTAAGTCTATTTCTTGTTTTATACACACTGTGTACAAATCAAATAAAAAACATGAAGACATCCTCCAAACAACAGAGATAAATTCCTGGAAATGTACACAAATACCATGCCAACACATGTGCTGTCACACAAGCTCCAACACACCTTTACATTCAAGTACAAACTACTAATGGCAGCTTAGTGAGCCAAAGCACGGTCGGTAGCAGTAATGATTCCAAAACTGAAAAGAATCCCACTGCTCTAACAATGTGTTACTTGATCAAAAAAAAGCTTGTCTCATCTTTGTTTGGTTGTTTTGGGGAGCAAATTAAGCTCAAGCTTTGGTTCCTGTGACTAAGGATACAGGCAAAGCAACAGGAAGCCAACTTCTCATTGGTTCATCACCTGCAGTAGGGGAAGCTGAGGTCATGTGCCAAGTGAGCCAGGTGGAAGGTAGCAACCTGTAGTTGTTGATTCCGGGGGTAATAATCTACTTCTATGGACGTGGAATGCCACCTCAGTGCCAGGACAGAAAGTCCAGATTTACCTTGAGGCAGAAACATTACACTGGTGTTGGGTTAATTGCAAGCCACCCTGCTGAGGATCCCCAGTGATAGGGTTATCTCATTGAGTTATAAAAGAGAAGTTTTTGATTGCTTATACTTATGCTCCAAACAGCCGTTCAGATTATCTAAACCAGATGAGTATGGTTCACTGAATAAAGAGGTAAACTGAACATTCTGTTGTTCTTCTTGGCAATGTCAACTCCCATGTGAGTAATAACTGAGACACCTGGAAGGATGTGATCTGGAGGAATAGCCCTCCTGATCTGAATATAATCTGCACCTTAAGTGTATTTGGTACCAGGTCACTTTAAGCCAAAAATGAAATATCATTCTTCTATTGACAGCAGATCAGTGGCTTATGTCTTGGACACTTGGATGGAGAGAAGAGCAGAACCATCAGCTGATCATCTGCTTTGGACTCTATTACTGAATTTTTTCTCACAGCTCCTAGAGAGGTTTCTCCGTTTGTCCAGAATAAGATCAGGCAAAACACAGCCTACATGTAGTTTGTGAAAATAGCAGGCTGGTGGTGGACAAAACTGGCAACTGAGATAATTAAGATGATCAAGATGAAAAAGCAAGTCTTTAGGACTTGGTTGGCTCTCCTCATGACCACAAAAACAGAACACAACCATGCAGGCGGCCTCTAGAAAATTCTGGCATGCAACAAAGCAGAAGATCAGTGATGCTGAATGGACTTACAGGGTTGAAGAAGCTGTTAAAATCTCCACACAGCCAAAAGACTTGAGGCTTTGGACAATGTGGGGCTAACATGACTTCTCAAATATTGTTTTATGGTGTTGTGGGTGGCCCATTATGACAAAACCTAAGAAATGGCATAACAAAGAGGTGGTCTGAATATTTAAGATGGGTAACCAGAGAGTGCATTTCAGCTTTGATATTTGCAAGGGTAAAGATTTGGTAAGGAGGTGATGGAAGTTCTTCAAAGCATTTGGTGGTATTACTGCACCAAATGCATCCGTCCTCGAAGCAGACATCTGCCGGTCACATCCGCACAAAAGTCAATATTTACTACCATGTACATGTACTTGGTGTCACACAGTAAACTGGGAATGTGTCACATCAAACTGTTTTGTATGCAACATCACGCTGACAAAATTGAGAGTCGGTGCAACAACTTACAAGGACAAAGCGTGACTGTCATCGTCTGTGCCGCACTGACAGGTGGCTGTGGCTTCCCTAGTGGAGAAGAAATATGGCTAGGCACTCAGCTAGCTTATCAAACTTGCTAGTATCCATTCAGATTGTGGGAAATGAAGGAATTTGTCACAAGGAATATTGGTAATCAGTATGCTCTACTATGACATCTCAACAGTCTATGAACAGTGCATGTGGAGTTCGCAGAATACACAGAGAATGTCTGAGTATGTGGGAGCCATAAGAGCAATCCAGCCATTGTATAACAGCAAGAGCTTTAGGAGACTTACTGTCATTTTTGCATTTTACAGACTGTGGTTCTGTTGGTATTGCAAGCTATGACCTTCAGGATGCATTAAAGCAATTTACAGCCATGTGTGTGGCGGCTGGGATAAGAGTCAGGTCCTTTTAGAGCAACGCCAAAGTTCTTGAATAGAAAAAAGTGGACTGTTCCTTCAAGCAGAAGGGTTTGATTATCTGTTTGTTTTGCTCAGAAGTGATGGTACGATAGAATGGGAAACTGATGGAGCCTTGTTTGCAGCAAACCAGACAGTACTCAAGTCTGCAATGGTGAAAACCAGCTGAACCAAAGAAGCAAAGATAATAATATAGCATTCTATGTACACTCCAGTTCTCATAGATGGCTAGATGAAAATAGAAATCTTGACTAAAAGAACAGAATCCTGGATTAAAGGAGCTGCTCTGAGTTTCCTTTGTCATAGGCCAGAGCAGAGAATATAGCTGCTGCTCCATAATTTTGAAAGAAGTAAGCTGGGTGGTAAGGCTTCTGATCAGACTGAATCCGGTGCACCCACCATTGGGTGATTCCTGTTGGTTAACATTATGTTACAGAATAAAACCCTAGAAAGTTTTTAAAGTTTCGAAAATATACATTTATGTAATTACCAGTATAAGGTTGTGTACCAACAAATTGTCGTCTCACGCATTACAAAATGCAGTTAATAGGGAGGTCTATATCAAATAAGTTTGCCAAAAAAGGAAAACTGTAATGGTAATATAATTACTAGGGAACACTAACTCATTAAACAGGGAGTCAGATCACAGAATGTAGCAAAGGCACCAATGATTTGTTCCAAGGATTTAACATTCCTTAGGACATCTCATGGCTCTAGAACATGTGAAACTTTCTCTTTACTTTACCTTATCTGTGTCTATTTGCAAAGTCCACAGAAGAGCCAGTGCAATCAATTAAGGGCTGACATATTTGTCTGATAAATACCATAGATAGCAACTGTCATAAGACCAGCAATCCCTTATTTGAAATTATTTCAAATCACTCACTGTCACAACCTACTTTAATTAACCACTCCTAATGACACAATTCCAAAACTAGGTTTACAAATCCACTAACAATAATTGTTTCTAAATTTTTAGAGCTTATTTGGGGAATCGGTGCCAAAATGGAGGGAGAAAAGGACTTTCAGCAGCCTACTGCATTCTAGACAAGAACGGACTGCTCCTGGTAATAACCAATGACGTATTGCTGTGACGTGCCCAATTTTATCCTTCAACAAACTTGACTTAGTATGCTTCAAAATAATATTTATTGAACAAGCAAACACTTTACAGAATATTAAGTGTCTAAAAACAAGACTAAATTAAAAACTAAAGCACAAGTTTATTGCTCTTTAGTGATACCTCATCTATTTAATTTCTACAGTCCACCTTGAAATGTTTTCTTCAGTAATCTTATCTTCATTAATGGATTAGTAAAATTAGGCACATAAAAAGCAAATAGATTTTTTTTTACCCATGGGATAAATGGTAAGCAAAGCAAATGGTGGATTGTTTCTAATTTTTAAGTGTAAAGATTTACGCTGTAAATCTACTGTACTTAAACTTCTGTGTATTTATTGTTACCTGCACCAACATTTTTAACTATTTACTAGACCACAAAGGTTGAGGCATGCCTTTTAGGCACAGGACAACTTGTTCACTTAACTAATGAAAGCAGAATATGATGTAAAAAGCAGAGTGTAAATATTGAGCATTTTATTTGATATTGAGCATTTTACTTGCACTATGTAAGAAATACTTTACTCAGCTGCTGACTTAGCACTAAATATGATTTTTTTTGTGCGAAACATTTTTAATTGCATCTGCTATATAGTCAAAAATGGAATATAGGAGTATATGGAGTACATACATTTTAGTGTATGCAAGTATACATTAAAATGATTTGCTATATGACAAGCTAAAAACACAACAAACCCTCACTGTTGGACATTTTTTTATCTAGGTACTACACTTTAGCTCATTTCTTATGCTTGCTCTACTGGGACAATTAAGCAATTATGACGCTACTGTATCTTAACTGGAATCTCCACTGATATCCAGCATGGCAAAACTATCTGGGTTCAATCTGGAAACGAGTTAAGGGTCCAAGACTGCATTTGCAACCACAGCGTAGAGCTTTGCAGCTCCTCAAAGTCAATGATCCTCAATATTTGACTTTCCCAATCTTACGTGAGCAAAAACTCTTCGCAAGAAAAACTTGTCTTCTTTTACTCTTGCACACTTGCACCCCCCTTATCTAGACATCTGGAGCACCCTGACCCAAAATGTACACACATGCACACAAGCATACACTCGCTCTCTCACCCTTTCTTGCTCTCTCTCTCCAGAGACAGCTTTATTACGTAGGGATTACTAAAAGAAATGTTTTAATCAAGTGCCTCAGACAGCTGCAGGCCACAAGGCAAGAAAATGACAATGATGCGGTTCATCAGGCGTTAAAGAAAGACGAATCAGAAGGCCAGCGGATTACTGGACATTCAGCTTTCTACCTCTGTTCAACAAGTCCAGCTGTGGAGGAAAACTAGGATAGAAGAAATTAAAGTTAACAGAACAAGCTTTTCCCCACTTTGTGTAGATAAAGTTCAGATTTTAAGATATGAATGATTTCTGCAGCTCAGATTTAATTTTCATTCTCTTCCTTTTTGGAAGAAATGGGAATATCACTGAAGGCAGGTGGAGAGGAAAGGAAAATGGAATGCACACCACAGGAGATAATAATCCACAGAGAGCTGATAATCCATCCTTCCCTACTTCCCACTGTTATCCTTCCGTCCAGTGTCAGGTCCTCAAATGACTAATTCAGGAATTAATGGGAGTCTTTCAGTAAACTAAAAACATCTCCAGCTGCTCTTATATGTGCCATGGTACTCTTAATGTACATGACAAAATCTATTAAATGGTCAAGTTAAAATTTAGGAGATGTTCTTGGATTGGATTAACGCTGCCTCCTGGCATTACAGCATAAAATTTACATCTCTGGGACAAATTAAAACCCAAGCTGACTGAGGCTAAAATATATCACAAAAAAAAAGTGAAGGAATAGCACTTCTGTTGCACTGCTAACGTTACTTTTCAACTCTTGATGTGATTGAATGTTCTAAGAAAGGCATATGGCTTATTATAGCAGGAATGCCAATCACTGAGGACAGAAGATTTGCTTTTTCTCAAGCCATTTACTTAAAATAACACGGCTCAATACATCCATTGATTTCCTCCAGCCATAAAACCAAATAAAACTGTCCAACACCAGACGCAAAAGAGAAAAAAACTCCTTTCTGCAAAGTAGGCCAAAATATTTTATAGACTGTGGAACAAAAAAAAAATACTTTGCAGCTCACAATTCTTTACATGAAATGGCTTTGAGTAAAACGTGGAACATAATTACATCATATGCCATATTCCAACTAAGTACACACCTGTTTATACACAAACACTGCTATAACTATCTTTACTAAAACATATTTCAGATCATACTGGCAAATGTTGCTTCGAAGTATGTGCTGATCCAACAATTGAGTAGAAAGTAAAAATCCTTGTTAATATTCCATAATGTGCTCAAAGCATCTTTTTTTTTTTTACAATGCACCATCTACTGCACAGTTTTTCTTATCCAAATTCTGTTATTTAAGGATATTGCCTGCAAATTTGGCTAGTTCACAAATGTCAAAGCCACAATCAATGTTCTTATGAATGCATCCTGCTCATGTACTTTTTTCTAAATTTAACTTGGCTCTATTTTCAAGTACACAAAAAACACTTGTCATCCAGCTGTAGTTGGAGACATAGACCAGGAGCAGCTTGCTATGAGTAACTATGAACAGGAGTAATGAGGCATTACAATCACACCAGAAGCCTCATGCCTCAGATACCTCAAGCAGACTTCATAAATCACAACACAAGCTAATCGAGAGTCTAGACCACTGGGCCAGACATAGTAAGGCACTTCTAAACTTCAAATAAAAAGTGAAGAAATCTTACAGCTAGTGCTAAAAATGGAATTTAACTGGGACAGAGTAATAGACTACGACCAATAATGAGATATCAAGGGAAAACCAACATTCTTTTCTATGCTACCAGTCTAAAACTAAGTCCTCTTTCAGACGCTGTATAACATGCACCTGTAATACCACATGCTTTCATGCTTTAAAAAAATGATCTCCTCAGAAATAGCTGTGCAACTAATAGGGGCTGCTAAAAATGCCACATAAAAGCTGGCGGAGGCTTGAATTATGGCCTGCAACGCGACGAACCACACCAAGCTGCTGCTGGTTAGTTGGTTGGTTGGTGGGCCACAGCCAGCCTCCATATGTTGTTGCCGTCAGGTGGCCCTGAATAAGGAATATTATATGGTGTGAGTGCAAGTGTGCATGCGTATGCACTCATGTGTTTGAGTGAGAGTGAGGCTAAGTTTTAGGGAAATCAATGCAGGTGGCACTTCTAACGTACGCTGCCTCCCCTTATTCCATATTTTCTCATGAGGGGAACAGGAGTGAAGAAGTAGGTGTGGAATTTATATAGACTAAAAGGTTTAACAGAATTATCCACAAGGTCGGGTGTTCATACACATCAGCACTGTGAATTTGTACAAACTGGCACAGTATAATAGTTGGACAATTTATCAGTAAACCATTACTGTCTGTATAACAAACAACATACAGACTCACAATCATGCAAGCAGACGGATTTACTACATGAGTAATAATTTGCGATATTTGCTAAATTTACTATAGAAGCGTCATAACCAACATTTAAATGTTGGTCTGAGGTTCACTGCAAAATATTCTTGGGTAGGAGTATTACCTGCCCAAGGTAAAACAGGATTTGCCAGCTTACCAAAATTACTACATGAGTACATCAACAGTTTAAACTGAAGGCCCCAAAAGAACCCAGAGCAACATGTAAAGCACTGTAGTTGCACTGTAGTTACTTGCCATCTTTATGTTTAGAGTGCATGGTCCAACAATACAAAAGAGACTGGACAAGAATGTCATACAATGAGAAAGTTCAGTGGCGAAAACCTTTACTGACCAAAAAAAACACAAAGGCCCATCTCAAATTTGCCATAAAACAACTTTGTTTTCCCAAAGACTTTGGGGTAAATTTGGAGTGAACTGATAAGGCAAAAGTGGAACTTTCTGAAAGGTAGACATCCTGTTACAGCTGGTGTTTCTCTAACATGGGACTTTAGAGAAACACCACCACACAAACTTAAAAAAAAACAAACAAAAAAAACTGGTGGGCTGCTTCAGAACCTCCTAGACAAAGTCAAATAATTTATGGAACCATCTACTCTCAACCTAAAGTTTTGATGGGCTTGATAATTTTTTAAGTGTTTCTTTCACATATTCTTCTTAAGTTGCATTGTTGAAGCAGGTGTATGATAGTGTCTTCAATCCAAAAGTGACATAAAGAACATAAAATGTTTGGATCCATCTTGCCTTACATTACTGGTGTTGTAATGGTGTGTTGTAAATTTTCGTAGCACAAGATCTTGAGCCAGATTTGTTATTTCCAGGAGGATAATGCCAAGTCACAAAGTTCAAATCATTCCAAACTGGTCTCTGGAAAATGAAAATTTGTTCACTGAACTCTAATGGCCTTTAGAGTCACCGTACTTTTCATCGATCAGAGTGAAAAGTACAATTTAGTGGAAATTGAGATTTGCGTCATGGATGTAGAGCTGACAAAATCATGTCAGCATGGACCAAAGTCCATGAGGCATGTTGCTGTCATCTAGTATATCCCTGAACTCTTTAAAACCTGCCTATCACCTTTCTTCCAGGAGCAAACTGGGAAGCTGTGTTTATGAGATTTTGACTTTAGTGACAGATAATACAAGAGGTAGAATGTCTGGCAAGCTGTTTCCTTTTTAAGGCAGGAGGGGGTCAAATACGAGTCACATTGACTGAAATGACAGAGGCTAAGTTTCTGAGTTAAGACTATTTAGCGTAACACAGCAAACTGCCCCAATTATTGCCTGAAGGGCAAATACTGAAAAAGAAAAAAAACCTGAACAAATCGTCGATAGAACCATATTTCAATATTTCTCCAAAATATTAAACATCAAGGTCAAGTTAATTGACAAAAAGTTGAGAAAAATGTCAAACTCACAAAGAATGGTTTGGATAGCTAAACTACACTTCATATAGTTCACCACCACACTCTGTGAGCCTTAGACCCACTGAAAGTATATTTATAAAATAATCTTATTTCATCAAAACTAATGTTTCTATTGTTCTTTTAAAATAAAAATAAAAGGTAACAGGTAATTGTTGCATAAAGCTTCTGAATCAACTACTTAAGGAAGGCTGTGAATCTGGGGAAGAGAATGGAGTTCTGAGCAAAGAGCAGACAGACTTCAAATAGATTTTCACAGTAGCAGAGAGAACAGACATTCAGGTTCTGTCAAAGCACCAGCTCAAACTGGTTACCTTCCCAGCAAAGCAACCACTCTGCAGCAGATACGTTATTTGTCTGGAGAAGAAGTCAAGAAAGTCAAAACCATCTGCAGGTCTTCACGTGTTTAAATTTGAACTAATGAGGGAAATAGATTCCCAAGGTGGTGCTCTGGCACAAGCTTCCTGCCTTAACAGGCACTCTGACTGCAAGGTGTGAGAGAGAGGGCACAGGGTGAGCTTGTGTGGGATTTTCCCCAAGTACAGTAGGTTACTGAGATTGGTGACAGAGTGAATAATGGCAAGTCCTTTTTTTTTTTTTTGCTCCATATAGATTTTAAAAAAAACATTACAAAGCTGCTTAACTTGCAGCTTTGTAATGTTTTTTTTTTCATTACAAAGCTGTAATCTAAAACAAACAACCTAAACAGTCTCTCTTAAGCAATACCAACTCAAGCCCATTAAATTGAGATCATCATAAAAGAAGGTAATACAAGTTAAAAACTGGTTTAATACATTTTAAGAGTCAAGATTCATTTTATTCTCATCTTTGTATTTTCCCCTTTATTCACATATACAAAATGAAAAGATACATCTTTCCTTTTTTTAAACTGACTTTTGCCGCACTCAAAATTACCTGTTGCCAAGGTTGGTACTGTTTATTTGTGAATTCAAAGTAACGTTAAAAGTGTGGCTCATCTACTGTACTTTTACAGAAATTTCTACCAAACAAAAGTTTATACACTCACCAATAAGCAGGCAACTGTATGAGCTTTCCATAGATTGCTGTGCTGAAAGAAGGGATGATGGAGATGAGAGGCAGGAAGCTTCCCATGCGGTCCTGGCATGTTAAGCCTGCCTGGAACCCAAAAACCTGCAATGAGACAGAGGAGATTAAAGATGAGATGGACTGAGAGGGAAAACATGCTGCTGAACAGCTCAACCTAATTATTGTATCCAGAAGGTCATCCATAACAGAAGATATGTTCATAATATTTGTGTGGTTTTTCTATCTCATACTGACTCATGCTTAATTTGAAAAATTCTGAAAAGGTCCCCAAGAAATGTTATCCTATTATTAACATACCGTGATTTAAAAATGTCAATTTCAGGCTTAGCCAAGACATCATGGCCTCCTTCTGGGCACTTCAGCTACAATACCCCCATACATTAGACAAAATGCATATTTAGAGAAAAGTCCCACAAAAAAATAAATCCCAGAGTAATAACACCTTCCAAATAAAATCTGTGCAGTTTTACAATATTTGTTTTAGTTCTCTTTTTTATATCCCATGGAAATACATCACAGCACTATTAAGCAAGTTATGTACATTTATCTTATCTTCTTGATCTGAAACAGCACACCCCTCTTAGAGCAGAACATACAGTCATGTATTTGCTACAGTGGTGGCATCAGCCACATAAACTGCATGAAAGACAAAGAACTTAAGGTTTTTTGTCACAAGATCACTATGCGATTTTACAGTTTATCAGAAAATAGAAATAATGACAGTTTTCTTTTATAGCCTTGTTAAGTTATTACGCATTTTTGAGCTCTTGCCAATAATCTTCGAAACGTGAGAAGAGCTAAACGCTACCCTCAAAACAGACACCATGGCACTCACAAAAAGCATCAATAAAACATAAATTAAGGTGAATTGCGGCCAGAGTGACCTCCACCCTGTCATGATCTCACTGCCAAAATCCAGAGGCAGTTAGAACGCTGACACAGATGCTGATTGGTCACAAAAATCCTTAGCCACTGACCAGTTGACTGTTAACCCTCCAGTGACCCTTTGATAAGAACGAGCAGTAAGACATCTAGTAAACATCCTGCTTTTAAAAACACTCCTAGACAAAACCCTGGAAGACTGATCCAACACAAATTAGTTCAGGTCTGGTTAGTTTTATAAAAAGATTAAGTGGCCATTACACTGACTAGTGTATGTGTATTACTTTGTTCTGCAGGGATTTTATATTAACTTAACATAAAAAGTTTATACCTACTGTTATGCTTTATTTGTATGAAAACTTCAAAAATACAGTACAGCAGACATGAAAAAAGGCACCACAGTACTGCAATGCTGCACATAAAGGCCTAAGAAGCCATTTTCTAAAGGTTTCGTTTGTCTTCAAAACAAAACAGCAGCATGTACTGAGATTGTTCTGTTAAAACAAAAATAAATTTACAATAGTTAGAATATCAAACAAAAATACAGAAGAGAAAATTACATCCTACATTAAAATCTGATTTGCACATCGCTGAGTAAAATATCTATTTGATCCTTTAGCAGAACATTGTGGAAAATTATTTATTTGAAACTGCAGCACCAAGACATTTTCTGTAGTTTTTCAGCTGGTTTGCACATACTACTTCACAAAACCACTGAAATCCTTCTAGTTTATTAGCAACAGAAAACTTTAGCTCCCTCCACACATTTTTCGGAAGACTTAGCAGTGGAGACTTGTTAGGTCATGTTAACTGGGTGCGCTTGATCCGCCTGGTGAGGTAAGAACAGGAACTTCTGCAGTTAATAGACTGAACGATGAGTGTAACATGAGCACGTAATTGATCACATATTGAGCACATAATTTCAACAAAGTGCAGGATTGGATAAAAATCCCTACTCAGAGTTTGGCAGACCTGTTGACAAACTACAGAAATATCCTAGTGCTCTGCTTAACGATAAAAGCTTCTGCAGCAATTTCTAAGCCATGTTTTTCCAAAATATCATATTTCAGTTCATCACATACAAATCATGTACTGCATTTTCTGGTTTTTTGGTTGATATTGTTTCTCCCCACAATAAAAGAAAAAAATTTACAAAATCAACAGGGGATAAAATATATATTTTTATAAAATATGCTTTATCCTGCGCATTTAATGTAAATTATATTTTAAAGCCAAAGAACTCCCTAGAATGTTTTAGTTGAAGAGCTACAAGTAAAATTCATAGCCAGTATTCTCCTGCTCACCTTGAGGTAGAGATGTGAGTAGCAGTGGTGGAGCAGGTTGTCTGGGGGCTGGCTAAGGCTACTGACAGTACTGACCAGCTCTGGACCATACATTGGAACAGAGTGGTCAAAATTCACCCTTTCAACCTGAAACCGCACGGACGGTATTGAGTGCAGTGGCTGGAGCACTGGCACAGAGACTGGTCTTGGTGCAACCTGAACAGGGGAAAAAAGGATTTAAACAAAGATTACATAATCCTTGCATTTCTATTCTAGCCCATTCTCACATTAATACACTTCAGAGTTGACAATAATACTAAAATGTTTCTACTTTAGATTCAGTCTGATAAAGCAGTGACAGTTTAACTACTTCAATCTGATTTCTAATCAGTAGTTTTACAAAAAAGGGAAGATAAACATGGATTAAAATGTGAATAAAGTGTAGTCTATAAATCCAATACAAGCATGAAAGATGCTGTAGACTTCCGTGATGCTCAACATTTTTGAGCCATCTTTCCTCAGGATATGACAATTTATCACCAGTTAAGCCCAAAATGATTCATATCCCTGGAGGCTTTCGGCTTCCCCTAATATTTTAATTTTATTAACATATTTCTAACTGGGAGGGGTATTGAAATTTAAGTTTGAGGCAAAGTCAAAGTCAAGACTGGGAACTTTGAAGAGAGCTAAAGATCAGAGTGATGGCAAGACTTGGAGTTCATCACCCATGGTCAGCAATTATAAGAATAAAATTTTGCTCAACTAAAACTAATCAAAAACACCTTCACTTTACATATGGTTTATTTTGTATTACTTTTTTTTTATTTTTTTTAAAGCAAACCTAAAAAAAACCCACCCTTTTCTTGTGATGTCATCACCGTCACAGAAATACAAGCAAGCGTCAATTAACTTGGCGGATCAGAAGCTTGCGACTAATCGACTAAATCCAGGTAAGAAAATTGTAATTTGAATCTTATTAAAGTTTAGAAAGAAAACATGACTTCCATTCCAAACCACACAGCTCACGTTATTGACAATGATAACATTACAATGATGCTGGATGTGTTGGGGTTTATAAAATATGACTGCTTTTCATAGTTTTCAAATATTTGCCAGGCTTTGTAATCTATCTGTAATTGGTTTCTAATTCAATATATATCACAAAATATAATGCAAGTTGTCAAAATGTAAACATTTACTAATTGATTTCTGTATAAGGAGTTTAAAATATACATAATATAACATTTATTAACCACATTTGGATCAAAAGGAGTGTCAGACTCTGTTGGATGAAGCCAAAAGTCTCACTTGGCATCTGTTAGAGATTTTCACCACGCAATCCTTTATGGCACTTAAAGACGCTTTTAAATATGTTAAAGAAATGTGCAGCAAGAATGAAGGCAGACGGCTGCTGAGTGGAGCAAAACAAGATGTTGAGGAGCTACCTTATATCCCAAGATGACAGGAATTAGTGTGTGAAGAAGGTTGAACTCTGCCATGGAGACGGTAACAGAGACTTGGAGCAAAGTGACAGAAGTGAGTCTGGTCGGTATGAATTCCTCTAGACGGGAGATCTCCTCTGGAGTAGCTGGACCATGGGACGCCTCAATAGCTTCTGCAGAGGTATTCAGACACAAATACTCACGTTTACCTTAGATTATTTACTTTTAGATATTGGAGATATACTGATGTTAAATTGCAAGTGTCAGAGTATAATTTTAGAATGAATGCTGCCATGAGTAATTAGTGGTTTAATAAAGTAAGAAATCCCGTAAGGAGTTCATTTGGATTTCATATAAACAGTTTGGCAAGTAAATCAATTTCAGGAATTCTGCGTCATTCCACTATGCCTGCTACATGAACTACATAATCAGGTTTCCAGAAAAAAAGTAACCATCAAATAAATCACAACTGATTTACTTGAAGCATTTTGGCACTAGCTTTAGTGTGCTTTTCAGTAGCTATGTTCATGAACAGCTTTATAAAATCAATAATTACAACCCCCCAGAAAAGGCAGCAGTAAAGTCAAACCTGCCCACCTTTAATGAGGAATACCATGTCTTATGCCTGAGGTAGACTTCTGTTGCGGTCTTGGCTCTTGTTCTGGGACTCTGGCTTCTTTTAGTTCTGTTAGGGTTCTGATGGGCTTGGCTCCCACCTCCATGGTGGTCCCAGAACCTAATCTAATAGTTGTTGGTCTCTGGCCAACCTGGAGTATGATTCAAATTAGACTAGCACTGCTCTGTCTAAAAAGAATCGAGTGGCAGGGTTCAACTAGATATCCTCAATGCACAATTAGATAATTAATTTAACTTGGACACAAGAAAGTGGTAATGAAGACAAATAGTCGTTAACCATTCAGAACAGAACTCACTGTAATACACTTGAAAAAGAGTAACTGTGCATGTTAAGATACACACAATTGCGCATAGTTTAGAAAAATCCCTTACTCACTTGAAATCTGTACTTCGATCCTGGGACTAAATAACACCCAGAAACTTAAAACATGTTTTTCTGATCAGAGAATGAGCCACAAAAAGCTCTGACCAGGTCCGGATAAGTGAAGAAGACTCAATCAGAGCCATTTTCAGTATCTGCAATGTTTTTCAAACAAAGCACAACAAAGCAAAGAGGTAAAGAAGTTATTTCAAAGAAAACTGACATAGCTGAACTAAAGGTTGCTGTGGTTTAACTTTTTAAGTTTCCAAACTCTCTTTGTCACACAACATACTGGATTTAGAAATGCTTGCAGGTTTTTGAAATTTTCAGAGATTGAGAAGGATGTTATTTGGATTGCTAGCCAGATTAAACACGGTAAAAGCCAATTTAAAATCCTAAACTTTGTAACTACTTTACCTTCGTTTTACAGCGACTTCTCTTTCACACAACTGCATGACGTTGCCTTGTGCTGTAAGTATATGACTACTCAGCAAAAAGGCTAGAAATAATATTTTCATTGCTGTTATTTCTTCTTATAATTCATAGAGTAAAACTGCAGTCTGATCAAATTAATATCAACAGGTTAAAGATTTGCAAAGACCAAAAATCTGAAATTAGCTACAAAATTAGCATGAGTACATTGCCACAAAATAGTATAAATGAGACTGTAAGACAATACACATGTTGTGTGTTATGTTTTGGGACTGCCTTTAATAAATTAATTCTATAACTCCACCTGGGAATCTTTTCATACCTGCCCCTGCAGTAGAGACAGGAGAATATATATGCATGAAAAGTATCAATACTGACCAAAGGACAACACTTCTGATTGAATCATTACCTGTCATATTTTGTTTCCAAAGGTGAAGTCGTTTAAACCAGGGTAAAACTTATTTCCAAGTCTTTCACAACGTTAGTGCTTCAACTATTAAACACAGAAGCACACTCATCTCTCTTTCACAACCACCCAGGGAATGCTCATACCTCTACAAGTATCTAGGAATGATCACTAAGAGAATGGGTTTGGCTTCAAACTTCCTCAAAAGGCTTTAAAAGTTGCTACTTTTATGCACAGCTGTGTGCTGAGGAACAGCTTGTGTAAGTAGATAGCAATGTGATGAAGACATTAGAACGTATAACTGCTACACCTTATGGTGAGGGTAAAATACAGGATCTGGAGAATGAAACATGAGTGCGTGAGGCTTGGTCACATGTTCAAGAGTGAATTCTGACCTTGCTGTGGTTTGCAATAAGGCTCATATTCATGATCCATGGCACAGGTGATCATCTTGAGGATGCGGTGGACTGCACTACTGTGTAGCCGGATGTCAAGAGGTCCGACCACCAGCCTCTTCATGGAGGTCTCTTGAACTGCAGGTGGCAACTCCTCTGGATGTAGCCCAGAAAAGTCCTGTGAACCTACAAAAACATAATAGGATGGCTTAAAATACTGATGGTATCTTCTTTCAGCCCCAAATGTGAACTTTTTTGTGGACAGAATAAAAGATTTGTTTTTCATATTAATATTTGCAGTATTACATCCTCCTCTATTCCCTGGAATAGCACTACAAAGATAGCTGTGGTGGAACTCAGCAGCAGGCAGCAAAACACATAGCCATGAACAACCAAAGTGATGAATATTCCAAATGTCCTGTTCTCTCACACAGCTGTCCCTTCATTCATCGCAGGCCCATGTACCAGAAGTCCACTTAAAAGACTAAGCTCCCCAGCAATAAAAAAAAAAAAAAACACAGAGAAATTAAAAATAAAAGATGGGGGTGGAAGAATGGCAGAGAGGGAGGAAGAGGACAAAGGGTCAAAACTTGCTTTATTCCCATTACATTCCAGCAATACGCTGAGCTCAGAGCTAAACACTGTGACCTTTAAGTTTTGTTGTTTTTTTTTGTTTTTTTTGGTGGAATTGGCTTGAGAGGGAGGGTTGTAACTCACAGATTTTTGAAATTTATAAAAGGCGACAGGCATTGCCACTTTCCCTCACCCCCCCAGTAAGATAGGGCTACAGTGGATTACGCCTAATATTAACCAGATGGCCATAGTTAGAATGGTCAATGTAATGATGAGGAGGCCGAAATTAGCACTGATTTAGACATCTGAAAGCGTCCTTGTTCCTCAAGATTAAAAATAAATTTAATCTGCAGTAATTATTCTAAGGTGTATTTAACTGACCTAAGTATTTTGTTTGTCACTCTGCACTCCAGTGGGAATGCAGAGTTGAGTCATTTTGGGGGTTAATATAGGATTAGAGGCATGCTCAAGAAGGCAAGAGTTATTCCTCTACTCATTCATTATCACCTTAAAACAAAGGTAAGGATATTGTTCTGGACTAATGCCACTAAATAAGATAAAAGACAACAAGGTAGTGTAGAATTCATTTCTTTAGCAGAAGAGCACAAAATTAATCTTTCCCACCAGAACTGAAAAAAGGCAAATGAGCAAAGAGGTCCAAGAATAACATTTCCAATTTAAGAACAGTTTATCTCTTAATGGGATCTTCAGATCTCTTGGATTTGGATAAACAATCTCAAGTGCTGCTGCTGCTAAAGAATGAGGGACCTTGCCCATCTTAAGACTTCTGCCAGGAAGAGTGACACCTAATTAGGCAAGTGGGGCCAATTCACTTTCTCAACAGCTTACAGGTAAAGCGAAAGAGGGGGAAACATTGTTTCAACAAGCAATAAGGAGAGAGAAACTCAAATATGTGTCAGCGTAGACTAAACACTTCTGACAGTTGCCCCGCAGGTAAGTTTGGGGTGAGAGTGAGGACAGGGAGGGTCAAGGACCAGGTGGCTGTGAATGAAACAAGGAGAGCTTTTTCTTCAAGTCTTGAGTGGGCCAGGTTGACAGGGAGAAGAAAAGAGAAAAGGAGTGAGAGAAAGAAAGGGGGAAGGAGGGAAGAGCAAGAGAGAAAGAAAGAGGAGGTGACAAGGTAACCAAACAAACTGTGTGAGGAAGAAGAAATGAAACAATACCTTTGGAGCTGCTGTTCTCCATTGTGTAGAGATAATCCATATAGAAAGCCCCAAAGCGCTGCATGCCTGCTATCTCTGTGTAGCTCTCCTATCAGACAAAAGCAGAGTTCGGTAAACATGGCAACAAGGCAGCAAACGCACTGATAGCCTTTAAGAGTGGCAATGACTGGGGTCAAGGGAGATATGGTAGTGAGGGTCATATCACAGATAAAAAGCTATTGAGTGGCAGAACTACTTAGTTGGACATTTGCTTTTTGTTTGTTGTTGGGGTTTTTTAATAGCCCAATAAAAACACAGAACCTTACAGTTAAGACTTAACAGAAAAAACACTATAAGAGCAAGTAAACTGTGTAAATGTTTCACAGCTGAAAAAACTGCAAATTTCGATTGACCACTAAGAGGTCAATTTAATGTAAATAGAAAAATCTCTAAAATATTTATAACTTACAGCAAACAAGAAATTGATTAATTAAAAAAATAACGTATTTTTGTTTTTCTTAGGCAAGTGTCAGTCTGCAGTTTAACAGACATAAAGAAGAGTGGGGGGGGAAAATCACTCAAACACAAATGTATCTACACTGTGAAACATTACAAATGAATGATAAAGTAAAGCTCAACGGGTAATTTCAGTTTGAATTCAGTCAGAAAAGGTTGGCAGCACTGGGTAACAGCCTTTTTTAAATGTATTTAAATAGTTTACAATAAATACAAAAAATTAAGAAGAAAAAGCTGTTTATTAATGTTTCTAGATTTTTAAACTCCTGTTTGAAAGTTTGTTTGTCTAAAAGCCTACTGTTATAGCTCATTAGTTGGAAGGTCAGGAGGTAAGTTTTCCTTCCACATGAATCACTGAAAGGATTAAACCAACTCTCAGTCCTTCCCTTCAACAACCCACCTAACGTTTACCCAAAATTTCTTTAAGCAGCTTTTTTCAGGAGAACCTTATCAGAGAGACAGGTTAATGATTAATATTTATTAGGGGATTTCTAATGGATGTGGCATGCTTTTGGATCAAAGTCAGCCTGGTTTCAAAATCTCTGATGTTGATTTAACACCAGAACCTTTGTGTTAGTCTTAAACGTCCATTTATAAACAGAGAGGGGATGGATGGGAGGATGGACAGACATCCAAACACCGGCTTTATTGAGGGTCAAGAACATTTCAAAGAAGAGTCAACACTTATGCTGGCAGGAGTGATCAAGGGAGCAGTGGATTATCAGGAACAATGGAGTTAACACTAATACTTGAGTAGCTGCAGCATTACAGCCAGCTGGGTGAGAGTGGTAAAATAATAAATTGAAGTTTATTATAAGATTCGAGGTAAAAACTATGAATAAATGAAACTAGAACTATACTTTAAATAGGACATAATCAATTATAAAGCTTAACATAGCTTCATGTTAAAATTTCAAATATCTATATCACTGTCAAAATCAAATACCAACAAAATGCAGTTATCTGGATGATATCATCTACTTCTGCATTTTGTCATTCTATTTACCAGAGGCATGTTCTACTTACCTTGTGATTAGCAGAGTCTAGGATGAACTCGGCTTTTACTCCATTATTCTCTGGACTGCGGTAGTCAAACAGAGAGTTGGTAAGGTAAGTCATCCCTTTACTTTTTAGGTTGTCCCCACAGCTGAAGAACACTGCGTCCTTCACGGAGAAGAAGAAAACATCAAACAAGCTTTTGTGAAAAAAAAATTTGTTTAATTATTTTTATTGATTGTAAAATGAAGCAAATTTATAACACAATAAAACTGAACATATGTTTAAACCTAAATTAAGTGTTTGAATGTACACAACAAATACAGCAAGTACGTAAAATAAAAGCAACAATTATTTATCTGTAAGTCAGTACAGATATACATGACAATACCATTATTACAAATAAGAAATGGCACATTTTGTTCTAATAATAAAACTACTAAATTATATCAAACATGCGTCAATCTCCTTTGAAAATAGAGAGAATAATTTGGTTATATTTTTGGCTTCAATTGTTCTTAAAGGTTTCTTCATAAAAAGATCTGTTAGGTTCCTTTTTACCTCTTCACGCCTGTTCAAATTTTCTTCAAAGTCTCGAACTCCCATGATGCCTTTCAGACACAGTGCCCGACAGCCAACAAAGCCAATCTGACAGTTGAAGAAGGGTTCCCCCATCATGAGTACCTGAAAATATAACCAGAAAAGGGTTCCAGAGTTTTCTGAAATGTTCTCTATTTAAACATTAATAGTAATAAAGGAACATTGATTGAATGAGTTGAAAAGTTTAGATCAACACTGTTCTCTCTCCACACAGTTATCTGGAACTAAAAGAAAACATATGACCAACCACATTATAAATGAGTGATATTATAACAGAGAGGTAGTACGCTTTCATTAGCCTGGCTGGCTAGCACTTGAGCAAGTTTCTGTATATGCAAAGATTTACAGAAGAAGCAATATGTATATTTATTAAATATTTAGACTTAGTTTTAAGTGCCATTTATTTACTGTTTTAGATAAAAATGGTAAACTTATATGTGTTTTAGGTAAAATTTTGACAAAACATTATAGGAGCTTTCTAAAACCTCATTCAAAATGTGTTCTGACAAAGGTTGTTCAGTACTACACTCCACTCCCACTCAGAGGGAAAGCCAACATGTCTGGTAAATGACTCGTTATAAGACATACCAGCTTTAGCATCAAACTAACTTTGTGTAAAACAAGTCAGCTATGACCTTAAAACTGCACACTGTGCAGTTCAAAAATTTCACTGGTCACAGTGTACAAGATCAATATTCTAAAAATCTTGGTAGTGACCTGAGTCACACGGTGTGATGGGAGATGCAAGACTGATTTCTTAAAATGGTAAAACTGTAAAATGGTAAAACCTCAGTCAGATCAGACAGTGATATGAGCTCAGCAATTAGTGAGAAGCCAGTTGGAGGCGTTAATGGCCTTATTATTAGAGTAAGACATTAAAAACGGGATGGAATGCAAATGGCCAATAATCTTCAAGATGTTCTCCTAAGACAACATTTGATATTTGTCTAATCATTTTCGATTTCTAGAGTGGCAAATCGACTTGCCTGTAACAAAAACCACAGACCACCAACTTAACCTCACAACCAATTCTTACAGTTATCTCACCACCCAAGATTTAGTCCACAGTGGTAAAAAGTAGAACAGTCTGAACGAGACTGTTTAGATTTTGTATTTTCATTACAGATATGCAAGCAGTATAATTTTAGGAAACATTTTTTAAATTACTTAAGCACTTAACTTTGCAAAAACATTTAATGTTTAGTTGCACAAAAACATTTTGTTTTTTTTAATACATTAAATATAAAATGTGTGAAATCTGGAATTTTGCGTTTCAACTGTTGAGTCCAGCTAAGTGACTAGATGTTTTTTTTTGGTGGAAACATTTAATTTTGCAATGTTAGGTAGTGCAAGAGTCAGATTCTGTATTCCTTTGGTGAATGTCATTTTCATCCACCTGGCAAACATCTAAGATATAATAATGTCTTGGCTTATTGCTCCCACCATCACATATCACAGGTTTCACTTCAGGTACCCAGTTACTTTTCAACACTTTCATATTCTGTCCAAGAATACTCACCCCTTCATTCAACAGAACTATAAATGACAGACATTGAAAATCTCTGAATTTTCATATCTGGAAGAAACCGTAAAGCTAAAACTTCTCTCAAATCTGTCCAGATAAATAAGACTAAAACACAGGTCTTGCTGGGAAAGACGGAAATGATCAGACTTGGGTACTAGTCAGACATTAATTAGTACACTGCAGGCTGCAGATAAGTGACATGGAAAACAGTTAAACATTTAAAACTAAGGGTTTGGAGTATCAAAAAAAGATTAACCGATTATTACCAACATTAAAAATAATCATTACAATTATGGATGCACAATGTATTGGCAATAACATCGGTATCAACTGATGTAATTTTCCCCCCCAACTTTATTTATAGAACCATTTTTCTTTTACACAATAACTCAAAATGCAAACAGCAGAGCAGCACAAACACAACTTCACATCACCTTTATGTGAAACCCTGAGTCCCACAAAGCCAAAACATGTGTACATGATTCACCAGAAACATGTTACATCTGCCACATACATCACTATCAGAACAAAAGATTGTTGCCAGCCTGGCATTAGAAAAGAGTATCCCCAATAGAACTTTGCATTCAATCAACTTGCATGAACCAGAGACACAGCAGCATCAGTGAGATGTATCAGTGAGATGAATGTTGAAGCTTTCCTCCTAAACTTTCCTAACAGTACACAGCGAGGATGAGGAGAGCAGCCATATAATCCTATGTAGTCATATAATCTATATAATCCGACAGAGATGGATCCTTTAATGACAGAATCCGTAGAGAGTAACATGTTTACAGTTGTTTCAGGGGGGACGACTAGAAAAATGAGGAAACAATTTTCTGACTTAGTCCAGGCCTGAAAAAAATTATAAAGCTGCTGATTTGGGATGCTGTTGGGAGCTGTTCAAATGAGGAGAATATGCCATCTGTGTACATCATTAGCAGATTTAAGACCATTGTTGTGCCACATCTGAAACACTGGATCAGTTCTGGATGGCTCAAAGACACAGTTTCTGTATTTAAATCATATCAGTCCAATAAGTTAAACTGGGTTGATGGTAAGAGCCGACATTTAACTGAAGCAGAGAAGAAATGTCAGCAGTTTGATTGTTTTTCCCCCCACAGTGTTTAAGGGTAGGGAATGTATACATTATATACATTATCTGTGAATATCAGTCATCAGTCACAACATTAATGTCAGATATCAATATTAGCAAAAATTGTATATAACTGTACTTGTTTTCTATAACTAATAGTAAAAGAAAAACAGTTTTTTATTGCTTTGTCAAGGGCATGAAAAATCAGATCAGAATACACTTTGATCCTCAAGGGGAAATTGATTATTTGACAAGCTACTCCCATCCAAAGAGTTAAATATTAGCAAATATAAATATAAACATTTGTAACATACAAAAAAACACATGAAATGATAACTAATTTAAATACTACCAAAATATACACCAAAAACAAATAAAAGAAAGTATGTAAATGGAAATGTATGACTTTATAAATCTAATAAATATGGTCAGTTATCTTAAAGAAACTCAGAGTTGGGAGTTACATAATCTAAATGGCTACAGGCAGGAATGATAGGTACCATCTGTTGGCCATTGTTTTATTACAGGAAATGCAGATTTAGCTCCAATGCTCAAACAAACAAAGATCCAAAAGAAAGTTCAACTTGTTAGCAAACCAGAAAGGTTGACACTCGTACCTCAATAGTGATTCCCTCTTGCTCCATACACAGAACCTCTCTGGACTTGACTTTCTGAGGACTGTAGTAGCTGCTCTCCGACTGCGTGTCTGTCAGCTGATAAACAAAGAGAAAAAATTATATTGTTAACGTTTTATTAATAAACAACAGCATAAGTAAGTTGTGTCCTTCTGGGTGTGTGGCAACTTCAGTTATAGTGAAAATCAACAATGAAGTATACCTTTTGAAACCCTTTGTCTAAGTCGTTAGAGATGAAGGGAAGGAACAAAGAACCATTAACGTACCAGACAGAAAACCTCACTGGAGAAATGATCAATAAATGGAAATATAACTGCAGCAATAGCTAAGGTTTTTTTAAACTGCTGGATTTGAAAAGTAAAATTATTTTTCCTAGTAAAAATTATTAAAAACATTTTTTCTTTGAATATAGTGAATATTACAAATAAGCAACAACCTGACAAACATAATTGAAAGTAATACATTTTAGTTCAGATTTGATTTTAAGGGTAAAATGAAAAACCGGATCATCACCACCATCTATTAAATTAGCAATTATAACATTGACATTTTTAAGAAAAAAAAGTGCTGCTCATTAAATTCTGGAACAAATCACTAGAACAAGAGAAAATGTATTTCAATCCTTTTTGGTTGAGGAGATGGAAGCCAAGACAGAAAAACACCTGGCTAAAATGATTTGGCAGAAGGACAGTACAGCATGCTCCTGATGTTGGTTAATAAGCTGGGTGTAGAGCAGAATTAAACCCATTCAACTTTAACACAGGAAGCAGGTGCAGAGCAAAAGCAGCTGTGGATTATTATTCTTACAGAGCAGACTCCCACCCTGGATCTCTTTTCCCCTTTAGGTTCGGATAGTTTAATCACGTGCAGAAACAATCTTCCACCAAGCAGCACATCCCAAAAAATAGTAAAAAAAATAAAATAAAATAAATATATATATATATATATCATTAAGATGCTGTTCATTCTAGCAACACAAGTTCAAAGTGTGTGCTACAGAGTTTAGTAGTTTATGTTAAATATGAACAGAAAATAAAACAAACAAATATGTATTAAACAACAGAAACAAATTAGATTTGACAATATTTGCAGAATAAGAGTTCAGTACTGGGTGTGTGGTAACTTCAATTATAATATTGTGAAAACAAACAATGAAGAATACCTGGGGAAGCTCTTTGTCTTAGTAGAAGTACTAGCCCACTAAATCATTAAAGGTGATGATGAAGGCACAACAAATGTTTAAATAAGAACAGGTCATTATCCATACTACTGTGGTGGAGAATTTCTGATTTAAGGGTAATCCTCTTTAACACGCCAACTCCGACTAATTAATTACGCAGAATTTAACACATTAAAAATATCAACACAATAAATGTTAACATCAGCTTTTTACTACATATAATAGCTCAATTCAACCATTTGGTAACAAAGAGGGGTTTTCAATTAAAATGTGATTAATTAATTACAGACAATGGAATTACCTCAATTGAAAATTTTAATTACGTCCCACCACTTGCTATTTTTTGATAGCGATAGAGAGAAATAGAGGTAGACAGAGAGTTAAGTCTCTTTATGGCAGAAAGGATCACCATGTTACCAAATACTGGCTTCTAGCATCAACACACAGGATCACGACTGTTTTGAAAGTAGCTTACATATCAATCATACAGAAAAATATGTACAAAAAAAAAATTTGTATTCTCTATTTTTTTTTTTTTTTTGGTAAAGCAACATTAAATCTGGCATCCAGCAAAGGTTCAGCAGGTGTGTTAATCAAAGAAAGGAAATAACTGATCAGGGCTAAACTATGAATAATGTGTTTACAAGTTAAAGTCTTACTCTGCCGTTTTCCCCTAATCAAAGAGATTTTGGGAATAGTGTGTTGGTAATCTAAAAATACATCTCTCATTTCACATTCACGTCAAACTCAAGTTCAGCCTGTGGCTGTTCAAAGACATAAAATTACTTCAACTTAAATACTTCCTTCTAGGAAAGAAACAAGAATGTAAAAAACCCTTCCTTTCAGCTGCCTGCAATTATTCCAAAAGAGAGGCAATTAATTGATTAAAAGAACTCAAACAATACAGGAACAGTTTAAACATTAGAAAAACACTAAGGTTTATGTGGCCTGAGAACTGGCTCCCTTCCGCTGATCACACACACTGTCAAATGTATGAACATTTTCCCTTCACACACAAATGCGTGTGTCCGAGATGTGTGCACATGCACGTGCATGCACCAACATAAGAGAAGAAAAACGCAGACTACTAGTAATCTGATATATACGGCCTGATTCTGAAAGGAAGCAGGGATGGATTCCAATTATTCCGAGTAAAAAGACGTTAAACGTTAAAATTTTGGCAGCATTTTCTAAATATTTTTCTTCCTCTGTAATGTTTTAAGTAATAATGTAACAAGGGACAGCAACTATTGGTCAAACTACCCGCCCTGATGCTGTTCACAGAAACTAATAAGATCAACGTTCCTGAAATCGGAGCTAAGGAAAATTTATGTGCTTATTAATTTGTGAGAAAACAACACTTACATGTCCACAACATAAAAAGGTACGAAACTGGTTCAGCAAAAAAGCACCTTTTTATTTTTGAATTGTTATAGCATGAAGCCTTTAAAGTTGTGTTTTTAACAGCTTTACCTTAAAGGTGATAGAAGCTTTAGTGCAGTAGAAGCCAATAGAGACAACAGGGTCCTTCAATGTGTGCTGCTGGGGGTAGTTGGAAATTCCTTCTGTGTCCCCCTGCATGTAGAGACCTCCCTCCCCTTCTTCCTCTGTGCCTACAATGGCTGGGACGAAGGACCAAGCCCAGGACATCCAACCCTGATCTGGATCTTCAGGACTCCCACCCTCTATGTAGAGGTTCTGGCTGGAATACGGACTAGATCCCAAACTTTCCATTTCAACATCGGTACCTGAAATGATATTAAAAAAAACAAACAAAAAACAAATGATTTCCTTAGAAACAGACAATCATGGCCGTTCCTGAATTGCCTACTAGGAGACATGACAAGACTTTTTATAGACATTTACAGTCTTGACTTCTACACCAAAAACCATAAACCTCAACACAAAGTATCATGAAGAAATTGTTGACTTACGGAAAAGAAAAATACTCAAATTACAAAATGCTGCAATTGTCTTAGCATCGTTTCAATCTTATGTATAAATCGATTGAAACTACAGAACATACTTCTTTCACAGAAAAAATGGTTCACAATGAAAATCTCTGAACGCCAAGCAGAACAGTCAATTTGTTCATCTTGAGGGATGCCTAAGGCAAGCAAGTTGTTACAGCTGTCAAATGAAAACACAAAGCTAACATAGATCAATGCCACTGCATCTCCACTGTGCAGGTGTCAGTTTTTGTGTATTGCTGGAATGCAGTGCAGCATGAACTCTACACAGACAGGGGAAGTCCATTCCATTTGATGCCAGAGAGCAAAGTGAGTCAGCCAGCATCCTGGCAGAGCCCTTGACTGGGCTCACTGATCAAGGCTATCTGTCCTGAACCAACAGCCCAGGCTGTGTCTACAAATACATCTAGGAAGGGGCTGGCTCACAAATTTGATAAGCAGCCAACAAACTATGTAACTGTCTAAGCCAGCTGTACAGTGCAAGATTAAGCAGAGCTTAAGGTGAAGGCTAAAAAAGATCAACATTGAGAATGTGCAAACTGAGGTCAGGGAGGTTCTTCTGTTGATGGAGGCACTGGCTAATCAGAGGGGAAGATGTAGACATATTTGTATCATCATATTTTGTGGGACTTATAGCAACTCTAAAAAATTTACAGCAAATTTCTCACAATATGATGTCCAGAAAAACCCAACCAGGCCTCTAAAATCTACTTAGGATTTTAGAGGCTTCTTCACTACATCGGTCATATTAAGTTGTGCAATGGTGTTGCTAAATAACACAAAACATCCTCAGTAATTATACTTTGAAACATAAAAAACATCTATTATTCCATCCATGAAATGGATGGGGAAAAAATTATTTGCAAAATATCACAGTTAAGATTGAAAATAAGCTAGATAGAAGACAAAAGGGAATTGCAATGTGGTGGAAAAACTGAATTTTGCAAATTCAGATATTTTCCACAACTAAAAATAACAATGACTAAAGATTTGAGAGAACAACCTAACACAAGAATTTAATTCTGTTATCTGGCATGTCTATGGTTATCAGGAACCCAAATGCATTCGCACTCCTCTAGCACACATCATAACCTTTGACCTGGTCCTATCACTTCTGTTTCCATACATGTTAGGATAGAGGAAACTGATGTCGATAGTAAAGAATGTGTAATCCCATTCCTTACTGCCTCATGTCCTTTTCAGAAACATTATTGTCTGTGAAGTCATACTTTAGGAATCCCAGAGGCAACAGCAGTGAAAATATGACACATTATAATTAAATCTTTCACTTTGAGAATTGGCAGTTGGAAATCCCATGTTATGGTTTTAAGTCCCAACTTCCCTCTCTGATTCCATCTCTCATATAGTTTTGTTTTCCTTTCCTTTTACTTTTACCCAAGAAAGCTCTCGGTGTCAGTTTAACTAGTTGAGCTCTTTCATGTCACATCACACTCGAAGTCTGAATGTGAAGATAATCATGTTTAAGCAAAAGCATTAAACAACTTGACCCGATTAGGAAGACTTTGAAATAGTATGCCGAAAAAGCTAAGCAAAACGTGAGTGATGTGAGAAATCTAACTATTTCTCTTTGATTATTTTGTACCAACAAATGGTTAGACTGTTGTTTTTGGGACAAATGAGAATTTGAAAATGTATCCAGGCACCATGTCATAAAATGTACAGTTCATACATTCATCTATTTTATTTATTTCTTTATTTCTCTCATTTACAATTTAAAATGAACATGTCAGGTTGGTATAAATGTTTTGAATGAAAACGATTCGTTTGAAGAAAAAAAATATTTTTATTATTTTAGATGCTTAAAATTATGAAAAGTAGAAATGTGAATAAACAGAATTATAAGTCTCTGATTATTTATAGATGGAATAGTGGTTACCTGAATGTTTGGTCTCAGTTTCTGTTCATCACCTACATGCAGGTGATGCACATACAGTTTGGTAGATAATCTCTATATGAAACAACATTTAAAACACCAACCATTTGGTAATAATAGTTTAAAAAGAAGCACACTTTGACAAACTAAGAAAATGATAGTAAAATAATATGACTGCACAACGGAATAAAATGTACATACTTCTATAAAGGATATTAACACTCATGTTATCTTGTCTACTGTTATGAAAAAGGGAAGTGCCATTTATTTTGGGCTAAATTATTCCAGCCTTACTGGTTTTGCCTCAATTAAGGAGGTGACTTTTTGTCATTTTGTAATTATATGTTTTGCTTTTAACCAGAAAGAACCTTGTGCCCTCAAAGAATATTGTTGGGGTATCAAAAATGATAGATTTTCATTAGTAGTAATTTGAAATTTTGAATTGTGACAACTCTAATGGCTTGGTGTCTGCTTAAAGACACATTTGAGTCCCTTAGTTGAGAATGGTTTTCTTAAAGACAATTTAGAACTTTAGTTAAGTAAAATGCTCATCCATCTTGAGCCTGGATTATGAATGGGTTAAAATTAAATACAATTTAAAAATGTATTATTACAATGTGTGACTACTTTGTAACCCTACTTTAAAACATTTTCCCTTTCATTGTAAACAGGCCCAGTGAAGCCTGGGCTTTAATTTTGTGTTACTTTACTGAAGGTGAAGCTGCAGCCTAAAAACAAAAACAAAAACAGAACAGAAAATATTATTAGATCTTTGAAAAAGGTTTCTGGAGTCCTGAATGACTTGCTACAATGCAGAAATGCAGACCCTCCTCTCCTCTTCAGCCTTGTCACTCTGTCATATATTTCCTACATTATTAAGTATTTGAGTACTCAGGTTCCAAGGGCTGGTCCTCTCTCATTTTGTGACGGGATACTAATTCATTCTCAGAGGCTCTGCATAGCAATAGCATGACCGCGACTCTTACATCTGGCATTGGACACTTTACTGGAAGCTGTGCCAACTTGCAGAGAAGGCCAAGAAGCAGCAGGCAAGTTAAAGAAAGCAAGGTTGTAATGTGTTGTCCTTCTGGCCACCACTTTAGCTCCATGAATATTTGCTCCTGGGGCAACAAAGACTGATTAAACCCAGAAGGAGTTGTGATTTTATTTTGTTCTATTTGGCAGGGTAAAGGATGAACACATTAAGAGGGAACAAGATGGGATGGGTGTTTAGAGGAATGAAGGGAGTATTATATGGGGGGACTTATTTTTCAAAGATAGATGAGTATGTAACTTAATTTTAAAAGCGCGATACCTTATTTTCAGTCTCAAAATATGGGCTGCAAGGCTGCACAGTGGCGCAGTTGGTAGAGCTGTTGCCTTGCAGCAAGAAGGTTCTGGGTTCGATTCCCGGCCCCGGTCTTTCTGCATGGAGTTTGCATGTTCTCCCTGTGCATGCGTGGGTTTTCTCCGGGTACTCCGGTTTCCTCCCACAGTCCAAAAACATGACTGTCAGGTTAATTGGACTCTCCAAATTGTCCCCAAGTGTGAGTGTGTGTGTGCATGGTTGTGCGTCTCCGTGATGCTCTGCGACAGACTGGCGACCTGTCCAGGGTGACCCCGCCTCTCGCCCGGAACGTTAGCTGGAGATAGGCACCAACAACCCTCCCGACCCCACTAAGGGACAACGATGTAAAGAAAATGGATGGATGGATGAATATGGACTGCCTTCACTCAAAACTCTACTGTCAGAAATATTGCTTGCAAATATGTTTTGCTCCCCTTAAAAAGTGATGATTCAGCACTCAGAATGTATAATGCCTGCCCAAATATCTTCTGAAATTGTTTAAATCTCTCTCCCTGTCTTCAAACATCTGTCTGTTAGCAGGACCTCAAACCTGTTGTCACGTCCGATTTGTCCGCTTGCAGATTTTTCATCCTCTCCTTTGGAAACGAGTGATAAGTCTGACTAGCAACAGGTTCGAGCGAGCGAGAGAGAGAGAGAGAGAGAGAGAGACACTGTGGCAACTTGGCCATTTTGCTTTCCGCTTATTTTGCTCAGAGTTCAGAGAAGTCCAGCCTAACAAAATTTTAGAAGGTCAGAGTGATGGAAGTTTGCATCTGGTATTGCTGTCCATATAGCTTTTAACACCTTCTTACTTAAAGATTATAAAGGTCAAATAATGTCCCGATACCAGCAAATCTCCAACATTTTCTACACTGTTGAACATTGATGCCATTAACAGTAATAGCATCAAATAGGCAGCTGCTAAGGTCTCTAACAGTGTAAGCACTGGTGCAAGGTATTTGGCTAGAAGTTAATATCTGGACATTTTCTTTTTTTTTTTTTTTTTAAGACTAATAATTGATGACCTATTCTATTTTCATGAAATACAAATACAAAGATTCTCTGAATGTTTTGAATGAAAGCAGCATCAATGTTTTGGAAAATAGCAACTCAACAAAAAAGATTGAAGCAACACTAACAGCCTGATGAAAACCAACATTTACCCAAACACTGTGTGCCCTGACTTTTCAACAGGAGATAGCATCACATTAAATCAGATGGTAAAGCCAAGTTTAAATGGCAGCAGAACTGATTTAGCTAAACAAGAGCAAATTGTAGAAACAAAGCTAGTTGTTTCTGGAGAAGAAAAGGGAAGGCTTTAGATATGTAAACAATAGCTTATGCCATATCAAGATGCTAAAACTCAAGAACTCCTTATGGACTTCCTGAAGAAGTAAAAGCTAAAGTTTTCTATAATCTTTTAAGTCCATCACCCTCAACAGAGATCATATATCCCAAAAGAGCAGCACATGCAAGGCAACCCAAAAATCTCAAACAGCTGGACATCTTTAGAAGGAAGAATGTTGAAAAATGCTTCAAAGAAAAACTGGAAGACTTAAGTGGCAACAAAAATTATGAATTCTGTTAAATATTTTAAGGTTTGGAAAGCACACACAAATAAAGGCATCCAAACTTTGGTTTTTAGTCTGTTCCTTTTTTATTCTATCGTGTTTCATTTTAAAGCAAATTGCAAGTCTTTTCTTGTCCACTTAATGTTATGGATGTTGCATTTGCTTGACTGTTGGATACGAGTTGCATGTTTTAGCAACAGAACAGTTAGTCAACCCTTTCTTCATCCTCTACCTTCAACACCAATTCATTTGGAAATGATAGAACCAGACAAATATGGATCTTTTAAAGTTAACAAGGCTGTACTTTGCCTGTGAAAAAAATACTCACCAGGTGAACTTGCTCCGCCTTCCCTTACATGATCCATGCCTTCTTCACCCTCACTTTCTTTGTGTCCTCCTATTTCTCCATAGTAAAGAGCAATAATCAGCTCTAAGATTCGGATAAACATGGGCAGCTGCTGGTCAGTGATGGACAATTTCAAGCTCTCCACCATTGTGTGAATCTATGGAAAAATGGATAATTTATTGAAATTTGGTTGGTACAGCCTCCTGTTTTATTATTCTTTCGGGGAAAAAAATGCATGCTCTTTTCTCCTAGTGTGCCTTTACGTACAAAGAAACAGCCTGTTTAATAAATATAAGCCATAAGTTCTCTTTTTTTTGAAAGAGAATAAAAAGAAAAGCCACTTAATCCTCTGTTGATTTTATGCACTTTATTCAACCATAAATAAATGCAAGTGTTTCAATGCATCTTAATGTGGAGAGTGAATATTAACAAAAATCCACAAAAAGTTTTACATAAAAGTAAAAAAATACATGTTAGAGTGAAAACATTTTTTTAAATATCTGAGTCTTTCTGGGTCATAAATTGCCTTTTCTTTCTCTATTAAAATGACACTACCATAAATGTTGGAGCCCATTTTATTTTTAAGGCAGCAAACTTAGAAAATCAGCAGAATTATTAGATAAAGAGACAATGGGCATAACACAATAAATGTTATTATGTCTATGATGTTGGGTCAATAAATACACCCTGCCGATAAGTTATGGCTCAATTCAATTTTACAAATTTTGTTTGCATTTCACTAATATGGAATTTATCTTAAAGTCCAATTAAAACAACTTAAAATCTATAAGGTAAATAATGTGTACATTTTGGTCAAAACTATTTCAACAGTTTGCTGAGAACCTGCATAATATCTTAATCTAGGAGAGGCTGAATGATCAATAATCAAATATTTTACTTTTAAAAGCCATACAAATTTCTACAAAAATCTTTCCATAAACGCATGACTTTTTAAAGGGTAAAAACCATGGTAATTTAATAAAAGTATTTAATTATTTATGTATTTTATACCTAAAATGAATATCAAACAATCCAATATAACTACAAAAACACTAATGAGAGCCAAGTTATGTCAGATATTACTAAGGCCAAACCAAAACCTTAAAAAATTAAAGAAACCCTGATAAAAATCATATATTGACTATATTTCATATAGTTTTGACAGAGTGTGAAGAGGCTCACTTTGATGACAGAGGGGATCTTGGAGCTGATGTTGTCATAAGTGAAATGCAGGCGCGTTCTGAAGGAGCATTTGTATAAGAGGGGGTCCTGGTAAAACTCAATCTTGCCGCTAGCATTTCTCTTGTCCAAACACACAGTGCAGTCAGCAAAGTTTATCACTTTTCTTAGGACCAGTTCTGGAGCTACAAAGACAAAAAAGTAAAAACAACAACAAAAAAAAGTTAATATTTATATATGAGGATATAATTCTGAATATGCATCTAATAATTTTTTTAACTGAAATAAGTGTTTAGGAAATAATTTAGGAAACAATTATAACATTGAAATTAAAGCTTTACAAATCAAAGTAAACTAGATTTCAATTTTTTACTATACATTTTTTACTATACAATTTTTTACTAAACATTCAGCGTTCACAGAATGTTTGCAGTAATATTCTTTATGGAATAAATAGGAAGTTAATCATTATTCACAAAGCATGTGCATGTCTATATGAATGGATCAATGACTGGTTGTAGATTTTAATATATATATATATATATATATATATATATATATATATATATATATATATATATATATATAGGCCATTGAAACTCTTTCAATATTAGAATTATATGTACACTAACAAAAACAGGAATGATTCAGTGCATAATATTAAAGGCTGCAGCTTAAGAGAAGATAAACCCAGATAAAGAAAGCTGCTATCTGTTGAGTTATATAAACTTTATGAAATAGGCATACATTAATTACGTTATACCTCTCAAAATGAAATTACTTTCTACACAAAATTGCTTAGAATGATATCTCATTGCTTTTAAATGTAAAACTTTTTAGAGTCTTCTAATAATCATTTCTTTTAAGAGGTGTTCTTTTCCTGTTAGTGAACATCTAATTCATTTCTTAAAATATGCCACAAGCCACCCGACTGGATTAACAGGATTAGATCCTGCAGCAGGTGTGGAAATTTTCCTGAACTACTTAATAAAAAGTGGGTGTTATATTTGAAGGTGGCACCATCTTTTTCCTGAATACCCATCTCTGACAAACATCATTAGTTATTTCCTCTCAGCTGGCTTCACACCATCATGGGGGTGGACGTTTGCAAAGCATCAGATAGCACAACATTATTGGTTTTCATCTCCTTGGATTGACAAATTAAACCCAACACTACTGAATGTAGCCAGTTTCTTCTTACCAGTTATGTCCATGAAAGCCCTCTCCCAGATGTCATCCACAGTGTAGCACTCTGCTGCAGTAATGTTGACCGAAAGCACAATGTCGTCTTCAACATATTTGAGAATCAGGTTGTTCACCACGATGTTCACGTTGTTCACCACGCGTCTGATTAGACTCTGCACATAACCTAAAAAAAAATACACAAATACCATTTGAATATTTAATTAGAAAAAGAAACAAGAATATCTAATAGCTTTAAAATTTGATATTTCAGCACCAGCACATAGAGATATATTACTGTGAAAAAATATTAAAGCAACACTAATTTACAGATATGAAGTATTTTCTGATTTACTAACAATACATAAACAATTATTAATATGAGCCAAGAAAAGAAAAAAAAATTTCATCCCAAGAACAAGTAGAAATCTAAAAAACATAGAGGCATAAAAAAAACCTGATCAACTGCCAAAAACAATTTTACAATGGATCCCGTGCTGCTGAGATTATAACAATTCATAAAAGATTCAAGATCTGTTTGTGTGTTATGTCATTCTACAGTATGCAGCATAACAAGTAAGTAAACCTTTAAGCCCAAGTCCCATTTTAAACTATTTGGTGTTTAAAGGAGGAAAATTACTTCCAAACAGCAGAGTGAGCGAACGATGAGCAAAGCCAGGAATACTGTGAGAAAGTGACATCATCATGAGTGATTATTTAACTGCACCTGAAGATGTTTTCACTCTCTAAAGGGGGCATACCCTATAAAGTCTGAACCACTGCATCAGGCTGAATTTCATAGAACAGGAGGGCTGCACATAAATGTTACTTTTCAGAAACAGTGACGCACAAAGACAGCAATTTTACAGGATAAAATTTTGGAGTGAGTCAGAAAAGAACTTAAAATGACACAGGTCTGCAGAGTTTAACAAGAGAATATGAAAATATACACTAATAACGGCTTCCAACCACAGGACCAAAAGTACTTTTCATTCCTACTGTATAATGTTTAACTTGCTCACGGCAAATTGAAACATAAATCTTTACTGATTTTCTGTTATTTCCAAACCAAATGTTTATTTTCCTGTATCTGCACACTTGGCTTAAGGAAGAAGAGAATCAATAATTAGGCAGAACTAAATAGTGCTGTTGACAGAAAATTTATATGAATAGTTTGAGTGTAGAGCCACTCTAGACAGGCCCCACTGCATATTGGTATAATCCAATCACCAGAATTCTCATGGGTCTGACCAAACAGAGTGGCAGGAAGAGAGAATGAAGGAGTGTAAACTTCTCTTATAAAGGGAGCATATGTTCGCTCAAGTTGCGCATGGTCTTTCAGGCATTCATGCTTCTTAGCATGAATGACTGTGGGAGTGGCTGCGCGCGCGTGCGCGCGTGCGTACGTGCGTCTGTGTGTGCGCTTGTGTGCGTGTGTGTGATTCTGAGGTCAGCAAGAAAGCTGCTGTTGCACCTGCAGACTGGGTAGTAAAACTACCACTTTACCCCCTGCTATTTAACTCTCTGGATCTAATTTACCCATTACAGAGTGTCCCCTTTTTTGCACTCTTGCATTTTCGCCTGGTCTTGGTTCACAAGAGGTCTAAAGCTTCAATCCTCTTTGTTTGCAAGCTACCCTGCAGCTCTAAACCTTTTGCATAAACAGAGAGGAAAAGATAACAATTTCATGCAATGTAAAAACAAGCCAAATGTCCTCTTTTATGTCAAGTACCGCAAAGAAATCTGTATTGTAATGTGCTTAGTAGGAATGTACCAATCTAATACCAAGTGTCAACATAAGGTACATTTAAATGGAGTCCAAGTTGGACCTGAAAAACTCAGGTGCAAAGAGTAGCAATTCCTAAGGTCTCATGTAAGGAATAAAAGATCCCTAGAAGAGAAAAGAGCTCTTCTAGGGATCCCATATATCCCATATTGCTTCATCAATATGGGATACTATCTCTTTACACTTTAAGGAGACGGAAAGTCAACTATTCTATTATCCCAGGAATAGCTAAACAAGTAGCTGTATAATTAAAGTCCTCTGACCCAGAAAAGCAGTTTAATTGGAACATACCTATATTTAACATGTGTTTCTATTTAAAAGAAAATCTCCTTCTTCAGTCATACACATACATAATGTCTATGCGGATAACCATTTCTTATATATATATGTGTGTGTGTGTGTGTGTGTGTGTGTGTGTGTGTGTGTGTGTGTGTGTGTGTGTGTGTGTGTGTGTGTGTGTGTGTGTGTGTGTGTGTGTGTGTGTACATAACTGCCAGAAGGAGTGGAGTTATGTACATTTATTGCTGTTGAAAGATGTTTTCACTGGCAAAGTTTTGGTTGTTTCTGCGCTGCAGCTGCATGAGAAACAGTAATGTTGCAAAATAGCAGAGTTTAGTGATAGCTGGGAGTCTTCTCTGTTTACTAAAAGTTGCTTTACAGAACGTTACGTTGTGCACATTAATATTCTGCAAGTCGTCAGGTTTAAAACAAGGATGTATTCGTTCAGTACATGTGCATAATGAATGAACATATTTTCAGTACAAATACATTTTACACTTCTTGACTCAACAAAAGCAACAAAACCTATTCATACCATGAGAACTTCTTATGGTCTCATGGTTTACAGAACACAATTAAGTCAACTAATGTGCTTTGTCTTTGCTTTTAGAAACCAAGTGTTCTGACACATTTGGTTTGTATCTTATTCTTACAAAAATATCCAGTCTGAGTCATAGCAGGCTAGTTTTACCGTAGCTACCTTTTAACCTCTACCTTTTAATTAGGAAGCCAGGGATTACGGCATTCATCTACTTCCTTGCTATTATTGAGCTCCTTTAACCTCTGACCCCAGTTGTCTCTATTGCCTGTAATGGGTTACAACATGGACCACTGGTGGAATAGTGTTATACGTGCACATAAATGAACACCGATACTCTAAAAATCCTAGACACACAAAGTGGAACAAAGGCACACATTCACACACTCCAAAGAGATTACTTAGAGGCAGGCACCGTAGGGGATGCTGGGGTGTGGGGGCACCCTGCTTTAACAGCTGGGGAGAGATATTATCTCATAACATCAGGCATGGAAATTGATCCTCCCCTGATAAAACCAGTCAGAAGTATAAGTTCGTAGATTCAGGCCTACCAGGGCTCTGGGAGTTAACCTTTGGATGGTACAGTGATCTGGCTCCTATATCTTACAGCTCACTGCTTTTACCCTGTCTTTGTTAAATAATTATATTGTAATCTCCTATTTTCCACCTTCTACTTTAAGTTAAGCATACCATGCCCCTAGAAAATGTGTTGTCTCAGAGATCATCTTTAAGGACAATATATTTAGAGATATTTTAACACAAAAATTAATATTAATACAAAACATCCTGTTTTATGTTTTTATCATTCATTAAACAAAAATGAAGCATAAAAAAAAAACTAATGTTCACATTGGGCAAAAGAAAACAACTAGTTACCTGGTGGTAGGTCTGGGTCGCTGGGAGCTGCTTGTTGGAGACGGCGAGGTTTTGTTGTAGACTTGGAGCCATCAGAGACACTGCGACTGGTGGAGCTGGAGCAGCTGTCATGGTCATCCTAAACAAACAAAAAACAGAGGATGGTCAACAATTGTAGTTTTAAAAGCAACAAATAAAAAAATACAATTAAAATAAATGTTAATTATTTGCACTTCTGTTAAATCCAAATCAGTTAGTATATCTAAAAGCACAATGTAATGCTGATCACATTTAGAACCGGCCCAAGGCATAAATGACCTAAGAGAATATCGATGCTGTTAAATTTGATTTAATTGTTTCAGCAAATTAAAAGATTATAAATTGTTTAACATTTAAATTTAAGATTTTAGGGAGCTGGCAAGTTTACTTTGTAAAAGTTCAAAGAACAATGTTCATAGTTAGATTGTTTTGTTATAATAGCTACAATTTGATGCTATGAGTTCAATCTTTGAGTTTTAGCTGATCATTAATGCATCTTAGTGAACTACAATTACATTTGACTGCTTTGTCAGTTAAACTAGGCCTCCTCTTCCAGATTTCACTGCATCCATGGTGAAATGCTGTTAGTGGTGCTAATGTTTGCAGCAAGAGGGACCCCCTAAGTCAAATTCTGCTCAAAGCCTCATTCAACATTGGACCGGCCCCATCCAGTGTTGTATGATGAGCTAGACCATCTCGGTAGCTAAATGTAGAGGGAAGAACAAACGTGAAATTTAATTTATGTGACTTTAGTAGTTCTTTCATTTCGTGTCTATTGAGTTTTTAATAAGCACCACAGAGACTGTTTTGGTTGTCTGAGGAGGTGTCCTGATCTCCCCGTGGCTGCACACCAACTCTACCTGAATTTAAGTAGACAAAGCATTTCATATGCATTTTGTCGTGGCAAAAAATAAACTAAAATAAAAAATAAGCCAGCGCGCTGCACAAGTCACAAGGTGAGCAAAAAAGCTCCTCCAAGGGCAGAACCACTGGTCCATAACACACCAACTAAACAGGAACTATCAACGCAGACAGAGTCAGCATGTTGAGACGTAAACACGTATGCTGCACATAATGCTTTGTTCACAAAGAAATATTCTCACTGCATGCTCAACGCGCCTAAATGTGCACCTGTGAACATTGAGCACAGCTCAATGTGGACATTTGCGGTTCACACCAAGCTGCGCGAGCAGAGTAAACGAGGTGGATTTGACTCCTGCCTTGATGAATTCTAAAAGAAACATGGATCCTCATTCTCACAGGGGGTTACTACTGTATAAATTACTTTAAAAAAACAAAAGTACCCAAAGATGGCACAAGTCAACAGCACATGTCATCTATCATAAAAACATGGCATGTTAAGATCAGAAATTCAAGACTCTGTAGGTGTGTTAATAGATACCAAAACAATTATCTCAGAGGATAAGGCTGCAGAGAAACATAATGAGTCAAAATTTTCATTAAATTAGGGGAAAAAAATCTTGAGTAAAAACTCCCTCAGGCCAACAGGACTTGTGTTACTTTATATACAAATAAAAAAAGCAGACAAAGAATAGAGATGTCAGGAGATTCAGGCCAAAGAACTTCAATCATAAGGGCCCACTTTGTTACCAAGACAGATATAAAACTAATCAAAGCAAATATTTACCAATTTGAAAATTAATGACTGAAAATGAAAATGGTAATTTAATTGTTCTACCACTGTGTCACCTGTATATGAGTAAGTGACTCCAAAAAAGGCTCTGATGTGTCAACAGAAATTCTATAGGAGTTTATTGAAATAATTTGGTCTAATTTGATGGAGTTCATACAGACAGACTTATGTTCCCTGTGGATCTCAATCTCACCTTTTAATGAACTGTTTCTAGATAGTAATGGAAGAGAAATAGGAAAACATGCAAGGAATGAGGAAAAACATGCATGATGCATCCTTATAGGCAAGAGACTATAGAGAACATAACGTTTCTATTCCATTAGGCCTATACTTATTTGGTGTCACTGGGAATTTAAACACATATATAAATTCTGTTTCCTTAATTAAGTAAAATGATATGACTGGCCAGAAAATGCATTAAACAAGAAATTACTTCATTGGATCAAATTGACAGCAAAAAATCCAACACAGTTTCACTACTACAACTGTCTCTTCAACAGTTATCTGACAAAAGGAGTTTATATTAAAATACTAGTGGGAAAAAACTCAAAAACAAATTTTTAACAAATTTAAAACCTCTGCAAAGCTGGATGTCAAGGTAAAGGAGCTTAGCTGAGCAAGCTAAAAGTTCAGCATGGTATTGATTAAGAGGTTACCACAGCACTGTAACCTTTCCACTGTTCACCGGGGTGGTAAGTTAGTCGGACAATCTGGACAAAGAAAGAGAGGATCACATATGTTTGGTATTTACATGTCTCAGTCGTTTCTCTTTACACTAACCAGAACAACACTGAATGTGTCAAAATGAAGTGTATTCGGGTACTTCAAGGACATTACACCTCACTCTAAAATACTCAAGAAAATAAAAACCCAATGTTCTCAAGTTACACACGAATTCATCCACATTCATTTTCTCTCAGTGCATCAATGGTAAACAGAGGGTAAGATTATAAAAGCTTCATCAAGTCAGGAATTAATATTTGTATATGGGAAGTAATTAAATTGCTGTTCAATACTGACAAACATAAATTTGAAAACTTACAAATAAGTGTCAGGTGTGTAATGATAAAATATATCCAGGTAAAAAAAACAAAAAACAGTAGGCTTATAAAAATCCCTCACATTTTGCTGCATTTAGTTCACAATACGCAATGTGATTAGATAAGAATTAGAAACAGTCTGCCTTTCTCTGAGACTCATATCTATACCTAAAGGAATGCAAAACCCTCCAAGCCCACATAGTACATTGAGTTCAAGAGCTTGGACTGCCACTAAAGATCAAGACTTCCAAATTTGGAAGTAGTGCAATTAAGCACTCAATGTCACTGTGGGCAGTAAGCAATTCTCCAGAGGTGAAAAATGCCTTTTCAGAGGGAAGCCCTGGGACAAATGAAGCCTGCTTCAGCTGCTGCCATGTAAACTGATCCCAGCAATGCCAAAGCTGTGCACAGGACAAGGAATAAGGCATGGAAAGATAGAGAAAGAGAGAGAGACAGACACACACAAAAAACAGGAAAAGGGGTTACTATCCTACAGGCATGTCAACTTAGCCGTTAAGTTAAGACGACAGTAGTAAGAAAGGAAAGGGGCAACAAAAAACAATGGAATAAGTGGAAAAATAATACAGTCAGAAAAAAGTGAGCTGGCTAGGCTGAGAGAAGCAGGGAGTTACCGGACCTTAGAGATTGGAAGACCACAGAGAAAAGAAAATGAAAAAACCTCCACAAGTGTGAGTGGCAGGCAAGAGGGACCCCCTACGCAGAGGGTAAGTGGGCACTACAGTAGGCATGTCTGGCACAAGAAGGTCATACGTGACCTGTGTCCGTAAACAGACGGTTCACTCAATCATAGACCGTTCACTCAATCATAGACCAGTAGGGACCAGTAGTACCCTCAACTCATATGGTTGTCTAAGTGTTAATGCCTAAGCTCAACCACCTCCTGCTATTAGGAACCACACACTGCAGGAGCTAAGTAAACAAACTGAGGAAGCTCAGATACTATGAACAAAGTATGCACCTGTCATTGAATATTGTGTGCAAACTTACATAGAGCTTGATGGATTAAAAAACTCTGTACCCCTGTTAGAGAAGTTTACAATTTTTCCTTCAAGAATCTAGATTGTACAGTTTAGGCTTTGCATGCACAAATAGAAACTGCTGTCAGGAAAAGTGTGATTGGTACAGCTCTATTTGTTTCGATAAAAACTAACATCTTTAAGTGTTTAATTGGTCAAGCTTTAAAGGTCAAGCAAAATTTTGAGCAGACATATTTCTTTAATTATATGTTTCAGAGAAGATTTTCCATACTTGTTTGTATTATGATATACGAGTCCTATTGCAATTTCCTGTCATCTGCAGCCTTCTCCTTGACATTCAGTGTAAGAAAACTTTGTTGGGAAAAATTAAAAAAGGCATTTTTTTTCTATTACAAAACAAAACTGTTTTTATTGGACACATAAAAATTAACAAGAATTGGAAGCATATTACATTTTTGTCAGAAACTGCTTGATCTTTGAAATCCAAACATTTTTGAAACTGGTCAACTTCATAAAGTTTTTCCAGATTAATAAGAGCATGCAGACCATTGCTGAATAAACAAACTCTGTTATTGTTGCTTTTTCTCTGCAGGTTGCTGGAAAACTTATGCTGACATCAAAGCAGCAGGACTGCAGACTGGAGGCCAGGCAGGGAAAGGCAAACGCCTACAGAGTGAGAAAATAAATATGGAAACCCAATAGCTCCTTATCTCAGACAGGGCCCCTCCTTCTCCAAGACACTCATACATAAACAGAGACACATGGATCCACACTGAATCTGACAAATGCACATCCTGTCTACTGCTTATGACGTCTACCGTTTTGATGTAAGTTCATACAATTAAGCTATTTAGATGGCGACAAAATAGTCGAGTATTTAGTCACTCATTTGTATTCAATCCATTAAAATTGTTTAAGATTAGTAATTTTAGCAGAAACAAAAATGAACTTATCAGTGTAGCCTCAAATGACCTTCTATTCAGCGTCCATTACATTCCAACACACCCATCTGCTCAGCTAAAAATTGGCTGCGAATGACTTAATGAAACTCTAACAAATGTAGGAAGTAAAAGAACTGTGATTAAAGATGGGGTTGGATAGGAGGTTGGGTTTTTTTAAGTAGAAGTACCACAAGACAGAATAACTACAACAATTTTGCTTTCCGTCCTCAGATTGGAGTTAACTTTTAACTACAAACCTGTTCAGTAACCCGTATTCAGATGCAACCACACTACATTAGGGACATATACCCAGAGTGAACACCTTGCTTACAACCCAACACACAACTGTATGTGAACATTCTCATAGGGAAGCTAAATATAAAGACCCAGACTCTAAAAACCCCTGTGAAGCAGCTGGAATCCATGGCAGATTGGAGGGATTAGAGACTGAAATCAGCCATGATGAATGTAACATTGTGTGACATTCTGAGTAATTATCTCAATGAAAACAGCTCATTACAAAAATGTGCTCTCCTCCTGCTGCTTTCTTCCTCTGCTCCAGGATCCAAGTTAATTACAGGGAGAGGAAATCTCAATTTAAAGTGACTGAAATAAAAAATTCTAATAAAGAACTGAAATGTACACTATGTACATCACATACACTGAGCCTTCCTTTATTAGTCATCTTTCTTTCAGCAAATAAAAACGAATTCATGAAAAATAAATTAAAAAATTCAGTTGATTTAACTTTTCAAACCGTGAAAAACAGCAATAAAAACAAATTTTCAACAACGGTTATTTTTATGTTTCAAGTAATCTTTAAGAAAAAATACACTTCTTGTGGTCATTGACAAAAATTTGTGTTCAAGTAAACATTTTCCTCAAACTATTTTAAGCACTTATAATAATATAGTTGTATGTACCAACTCAAATGTCAAATGTCAGTGAGAATAGATTACATAGAACTCCATCTGTAACAACAGGTTTAAATGTTCAAATTAAATTTGGCAAATAAGTATGCAATGTTAGTCTTGTGTTTTTTTAAAATGGCTATTACAAAAAGAATTTAGTATTAATGCAGAAGTTGTTTCAATTACAAACTGCAGTTTTAATTCCAGAGAAATTGACAAACTAAAAGAGAATGCAGCATGTTGAAGAGGGCAGACTGATAAGAACAATAAGAGGAAGTATATTTACATAAATGAATTATGGAAAGAAAGAAAAAAGAAACACCGCTGATGATGTCATGTTGTACAACTCGGCCAAGAATACCTCCGCATGCCAAAGTGAAATTGGCTTTGTTTAATATCAGACTTCAACATGCCCAGAATAACTAATAAATCTAAGTTACAGAGCAGATTAATAGGCTCATAACATTCTAGTTTTTAATGAGACAACTTCCCCAATATTATTCACACATGAAAAGCTACTGTTTCACTGCAGAAGGGACTGAAAAAAGGATTTTGAATATATTTGAATGCTAATTTTAAAGTTGATGTCTGTAACCTGTTTAGGAACCCTATAATTTTTTTTTAAGGACAGGGTTAAAAAAATGTTAACACTTTATAATGTGCAATGAGGGCAGTCAGAAGTCTTTAACTAGGGCTAAATCCCATAAACCTCAAAGAAAGGAAAATAAGAGAGAAAATGCTGTTTACCCCATCACCACAAGTCTTAGTGGAGGCGTTAAATGTGAAAACATAGTGAAACAAACTAAACCAACATTGGTAACTTTTTTCATCCTGGCAAAACCAGGATCAAATTAGAATCCAGACACACAGAACTTGTGGAACAACATAAATCTGAAAGCTGATGTAACAGGGAAAATATATTTCTAAGTTTTAAAAACAGGCTTGTTTGTTATTTTATTAAATCTAGTAAGAAAAAAATAAGTGTGTACTTATGAGTGTGTACTTAACTCATAGCGTGTCACTGCTCAGTTCACTGTTTACTATATGTTAGAAATTCCCTATGCAATTTCATAGAAGTAGTGTACACCAGCTGTACAGCATATAAATTGAAAGGAATATTACACAACACCAAAATAAAATTTCAATGACGTTGTCTGTTCATTATTGATTCTCTGGCAAAATAGCTCCTGAGACACAATCCATCAGAAGCCTAAGCAGCAACACCCAGATTTCCCCTTTCCATGCCACTTGGGCCAGCTCTTCCGAGGGAATCCCAAGGTGTTCCCAGGGCAGTCAAGAAACATAGTCCCTCGAGAGTGTCCCTGGTCTTCCTCTGGATTACCTCCCAATGAGATATACCCAAAATCCCTCTCCAGGAAGGCACCCATCCTAACCAGATGCCCAAGCCACCTCAACTGGCCTCAGCAGTCTCTTCTGGATGACTGAGTTTCTCACTCCATTTCCAAGGGGGAACCCAAAAACCCTACAGAGCAAACTCTTTTCAGTCACTTGAATCTCCAGTCTTGTTCTTTCGGTCACTACTCAGAGTTTGTGTCTACAGATAAGGGTAGGAACTTAGATTGACTGGTAAATCGAGAGCTTTACCTTTTGAGTCAGCTCTCTTATTACCATGACAGATATGTACAGCGCTAAAATGACTGCAGATGCAGCACCAATCCATCTATCTATCAATCTCCCACTCCATTTTTCTCTCCCTTGTGAACAAGGCATGCAGATACTGAAACTGTGCTTTGGGTAGGATCTCGTGCCCGAACCAAAGAAAGCACTCAAGACCATGGTTTCAGACGTCAAGGTATTGGTTCCCATTCCAACTGCTTCACATTCAGCTGAGAACCGCTCAAGCGAAGGCTGTAGATCATGGTCTGATGAAGCCAAGAGAGCAGTTACTCAATCTTGAGGCCACCAAACTGGCTGCACCTAGAAGTTATCATGAAGGTTATGAACCAGTGAGAAAGCACAACCTTGGTGGAATCCAACTCTTACCCGAAAATAGTTCTAACTACTGCCAACAATGCAGACCAAGCTCTGACATTTGCCATGAAGGGACTTAACAGTGTCAGGGGCTTGGAAGCCTGAACTCCCCGAGAAGCCCCTAGAAGACTCCCCGAGGGACACTGTCAAACACCTTCTCCATGAACATATAAACTGGTTGGATGCACTCCTATGCACCCTGCAGGGTCCTGCTGAGGGTGTGGAGCTGGTCCAATGTTCCATGAACAGGATAAATCCGAGATTCAGCTATTCTGCAGACCATCCTCTCCAGATCCCCTAAATAGACCCTACCAGGGAGGATTAGGAGTGTGAGTTTCTTGTAGTTGGTACACACCCTGCGGTCCTTCTTTTTAAACCTGAGGAACACCACCCCTGGTCTGCCAATCCAGGGAAACTGTCCACGATGTCCTTGTGACATAGCAGAGGCACGTCAACCAACACCACCCTACAACATCCAAAGTCTTAAGAAACTCCGGGCTAATGTCATTCATCCCAGGGCCCCTGCCCCGGTACATTTTTTTTAACCAAATCAGTGACTTCAGCCTGACCCAAAGTCCCAAGTCTCCACTTCCTCACTGGAAAACATGCCAGTGGGACTGAGGAGGTGGGATTGCATCAACTAAAATTACACAAAATTGTTCATCCTGTGTCCAAAGAGCAGGATTTGAGAATTTTAAGCAACCTGCTCTGTTACTCTTCTTTGAAATTTTTAGCATATATAATCAGAATTTTTAAAGATGTGTTCTAAATAAACAGCAGGCCCCACTACAGCAGCTTAGTTTGACACTGATGTGACACTACTTTTCTATTATTTGCAATGTAAAAGAGTGGGCTAATTAAAACTCTGATAATAGTTTTCTTGGAAACAGTGGGTTGTTCTGACATTTTTAAAACGATTTGTTACCCAAATCACTACGTACATATGTGCACAATATTCATAGTCTGTGCATATTTATGAACTACTTTTGCAAGTAGTGCTGCCCCACTTAATCGGTATTTTTCATCATCTAGATTTGGTAAATTACGAGAAAACAGAACATAAATGTACATTTTACAAATATGATTAAAATAATGTAAATAATACTATTTTTAAGAAATGAATAGTTGCACACACAATAAATGAAGGACAATTGAAAACCTAATACAAAAGAAGAAAAAATTAGACATCAGAAAAGAAAAATCACAAAAAGAAAGGAAAAAAGCACAATAGAAGTCAAAGAAAAATGCAAAAAGAGGGGTAAATTTTTCCGAATTAAGATCTGAGAAGCAATGGTCCTTTAGATGTTTCCATCAACTAACCACAAGCCAAGGCTGAGCATGTGAGGCATGTGACTTCCACTGGTACATTCACTCTGCGATGCTAATAACGACAATGTGTTGGTTACATTAAAACACTACAATAAGTCTTGATGTACAAAGAAGCATACAAAAAAAACTTCAGACTTAAAGGTTTAATATTAACACAATGAGCATTCATTAAAAGAAGTTTTAGTTTTAACCTGGTTTCTATTTATTCTAAAAATTACTAGTTGTCTTCCATGAATTTATAACTCAAATGATAAGAATTTTCAACTTAAAATAGTTTCCAAAGAAAAAACGGTTCCAAATATTTGTTTTTGGACATCAGCCTTTTTATTTTAGTGAAGTGACAACACAGGATCTAAGTTTATCAAAAAACTAAACTAGACATTTATCTGTTTAAACAAAACTATTAATTTCTCAAACTTTTTCCTACGGTGTCAAACAAAACACTAAGGCACATTATGCAAGACATAAGCTCCCTTTGAACAATGTAAGCATCAGGCTCCTTGACAGTGTAAGCAGTGGCTGAAGCTACTTTGACAACTTAATTACACATGTGAGGTGCAGCTGGACGGAACAAACTGTAGTAAGAGTCAATGTTCTGAAACCAGCAAGATAAAATAAATTAGACAAATGAAATAGGAGAGAAATTTCCATCTGTGTCAGGAAATACCACTCCCAACTAAGACGATGTTTCAATATCCAGACTGAAAGAAGTATTTGCTCAGCACTTCTGCAGCACCAGCACAAGCTTCAGACTTCAACTTTGCACTTAAAAATAAACCCAAAACAAATCCGAGTCCAGGAATCTGGATTCGGATTAGAGTAGACATATTGCTTCAGAAATATAAATAAGCAATTTCCACACCACGGTAGAAAGTGAGATGACCTGGACATACTGTGAATGAGACCCAACAGGAAAGAACCTCCATGCCAAGGCAATGAAGAGTATAAAATATTTTTTATTTAAAACACACTCAGTGGTTGTCATTTTTACTTTATATATTAGCTAATATTTCCAAACTGCAACATGTCTCTGACAGAACAAAGTATCACTTGAGTAAACATTTGGCTTAAATGAAGGTAACTGTTTCTTAAAGTACAATATCAGACAGAACAGCGAACATGTAATAAGAGTAATAAGGTCAGAAGAAAGGCAGCTCTGGTCCGGATGGCTTGAGAGCAGGGATTAAACCGTGGAACAGCAGCATCCTGCCCAAAGTGCATTGATCACTGCTTGACTTACTGAATACAGGAAGCTACTGGGATGATTTTTTTCCACCAGCTTATTTCCTGCTACAAGAAGTTTTCAGAAGGAAAAATTGTTTCATGCCACCAAAAACCCAAATTCTACCAGATTTCCATGACAAAACTAGTTCTTATTCTGAATGTTCCACTTCTTGGTATCTGAGCAAGTCAAAATTTTCATTTTATTATTTTTTTTCCTACTTACCTGATGTGATTTTTTTTTTTTAAATGAACTAGATTTTGGGATATTTTGTGCTCAAGACAAAGTTATTTTGCTTTCTTATAAACAGCAATTAAATATAAACTCTTCTGTGCTGAAACCAATGAAGATAGTTTATCCCTTGTCCAGAGTCTTATCGACTTTTGATCACTTCATTTGGAGAAATATTTCCTGATTTCAAAACTTTGACTTAAGTGGCACTTGTAATTCCAGCCTCCAGTGTGACACCAGATTACAGATTCAACCTCCAGATCAACATCAAAACAGCCATAAGATGTTATCTGTCCGAAGCAAAAGTCTAAAACCTCATAACAATTGCCTCTGCAGCAATACCCCTCGAGACATTTGGTTACGCACAAGCGGGTGCGCAATTCAGGTCCATGCAGTGCAAGAGGAAGTTTTGAGTCTGTGCGTTCACACCAGGAGCAGTGAATTTTTCAAATTTAAATGCAATAGTTTAATTAAAGATTGTTAATATGTAGTTATTGGAGCCAGAGTCAGAGGTTTTTATCACTGTGAGGAAATGTTACATTTATTCACCGTTTGATGGATGATGGCTCGATGTGGAATTTCTGTTCATCGTGTTTGGACTGAATATTAAACCAAGTAAAAATTAAATGTAGTTGAATAAGTCATTTAAAAAAATTGACAGGTAAAAATAGGCTGCGACTATATATATTTTTCTATACCTCGTCAGTCAAAATAATGTATCCATCAGATACATTAACTAAAACATAAAGCTTAATTGCAAAATGAATTAAATGAAGCAGGTACTTTCACTTAGAATTTTTGGAGGTTAAGGGAATAACTCTTTTGTGACAGCTTTTGTTTTTTTTTTAGTACTTTAACCCGCTAAAGCAAGAATGTTTTACAGTGTTTATGTTCTGAGGTACAAATTGAAACAATCTCAGCTTTCCATGATTGTGTATCATTAACCAGTTTTGAGTTTGAAAGAACCAGATGTGCTGTAACGGCTTCAGCTGCTGCCGTAGCCGTATGCCTGCGCTTCACTCCTAAGGTGAGTAAACATGGAAGTCTAAATTAGAAGCTTTTTTATTTTTTTATTTTTATTTTTACAGTTGTTTCTTTCCATGCGATTTCAAATTACTACTTTAATGATACAGTGTAGTCAAAGTGATTGTAATGTTTTTTGAGAGGGGGTTGCATATGGTATCCTCCGAAATACTGCATTAAAGCAGTCCTTTATGGTACAATGTTGGACACATTGATATTGACAACTACAATTTGATATATTGTGTAGCGAGCCATCTTGACACAATAAATATTACTAGTATTTATAGACTATCAGACTATAAACAAAAGTTTTTGTTTTACACATTATGAATTCAACCTCAAAAGACAGGTGTAAAGTCTCAATGTAGGACAAATGTTTTAAGACCTTTGGAAACAAAATGTGAAATAATAAATATATAATGTAATACATTTAACATCTAAGAATAAACTAATAAGCCTTTGTCTATTAGGAGATAGGTTTAGTTTTAGAATAGTAGCTTAGGGTTTTTGGGGGAAGTCCTGAATAAGGGGTTTCCTAATTCACATGCATTATCCATTATTTAGGAGCAATGAGGTTTGGTGGTGTAAAACCCTAAAAATAGTTTGGAAGGAATTTAACAGAGGAAGGGAACCCATGCCAAACCAACAAGTCTCAAAGGCACCTCCCCAAATCATCTTGAGGCAAAGCATCAATCAAAAACTCCACATCAGTGGCAAATTCACTCAGCGGTCATAAAACTCCACAGATCAAGCAGCAAGCTGAGCCAAAACCAGAAAGGCTCTGCTCAGTAAACCCAAGTCCTTATCACTGTCTCATAAAAAATAAAGAGGGTCTTAGAATATTATGTTGTAACTGCTGTCCAACAAGTTCCTCTCTGCCTATGCTGATCACGGCTTATCTTGAACATCTGGGGCAATTTACCATGTTGCAGAGGGGAAAAAATGTAAGTTAAAAAAAACTCCATCAAGGTACACATTTAGACTTTCAATTAAAATTGTGCAATGTTGGATATATAGGTTACTATGTCAACAAGCAACAAACTCAGAAGGCAAGTCTGAAAAGAAAAACAAGGTAAATTCTTGTACAAATAGTGTAATGCCATTTTCAAAGGTGAACCTTGGAGAAATTATATTTTACATGTTAAAAAAAAAGCACAAACAATAAACTGTAATTAATTTATCACAGGTAACTTTTCTTTTATAAAATGTTTGCTTAATTTATGTATAACCTACCAGCAGTTTGTAAACATAAAGCTAAAGAAAATGGACAAAATCCTTGCCATTCTTTCTGTACTACAATCCTTATTACACTGTATTTCAAGCAATTACACTGTCAGCAGGAGCTGTAATCTCCTATTGCTGCTAAATGCCCAAGTTTCCACATTTTCTGGAAACCACAGTCGTGAGCTGCTCATGCTGCTGTGCAGATGGACCCTATTGGGCAATCTCAATATCCCTAATATTACCCGGTTCCTCTCGGGAGGAAACATGAACATTCAAAAGGTCTAAATAATTCCGGTCAAATTACGTGGCCTTTAATGAACTACAAAAGATGTGCGGATGTTTTTACAGGCCAGAGCTCAGGCTTTAACGGTAATTATGAAAACAAACCATATTAATGATATCATTTATCATTTCCACACATTGGCGGTGTGAGGCCTACCACAAGGTTCCACTGGACAAAAGAAACACTAGTGATTGTCTAAACAAAACGTAAGATTTTCCATACACACATGAGATTTTGCAGTTCTTTTCAAAATCCTTTGGGCCGTTGTGCAAATTGCGCGAGAGCTCCAGGGTGAAATGTCAAGGCCCATCTGTTGCATGAACCTATGCCAAACAAGCTCCCTGCATCCAATCAGAATATGATTACAATTCAATGTATATCAACATTAGATGGAACTATATATACAAAGATTAACTAAATTCTTTATTATTTATTCTTGTTATGATCTTATAATTATCCTCATTAATATAATCACAGCTTTAATAAGAAAAACAAGCTGCCCTCATGTTCTTGGGTTAAAACCCAGTAGTCAGCCTCCTGCCTCCCAGACAGGGGAGAAGTGCAGGGCTTCATTTAAATTCCACATGTTTGAAAGATTTCTCCTGTAAGTCTGGCTTTACTCCAAATTATGTCTCTTGGGTTCGCATACCACTGAATAATTTGTCCAAATGTCATTTACAATTCCCCAAAATCTTCTCTTTACCCAAAGCCTTTCAGAAAACATCTGTAACAAATAGTTGTTTTGAGAATACATCAGTGTTGTTACTGGTACATGACCTAAAGCTGTGTACGAAGCATTAAAACAAGTCTAAATTTCCATAGAACTGGAAACGTGATAGCATGAGCAGTAGCCACCTGCATAGAATGATATTTACCATTAGTTCTGGGGAGCTCAAACTCATGTGTTACAAATCTTTTTTGCTGCTCCCTATATAATTAGCTGTAATTGACTTCCCTTGAAATGTGTTTCTTCTGGGACATCTGGCCTTGAAACTTCAGCCTTCCCATATAAGGGGCCAGCTCTGAGCGGCATTTGGAATTTTATAACCAGCATGGGTGGCAAACATGAGTCCAGAAAAATCTAAAAAAAAAAAATGTATTCAAGACAACTGGTTTTACATCACTGAACTTCAAAACTAGAAAGATGTATGACTACAGAAACTATAAAACATTATCTCAGCATCTAAAGAGTGTAAATGCGATATTATGAAAAAATGCATTTTAATGGCATCAAACTGATTGAATAGTGAAACCACAAAATGTTGGACATGGTACTCTTGAGAAACCTAATAAGACAAAATCAGCTGGTTTGGTTTCATTTAAAGGAGTACTTTCTAAATAATTTCTTAATGATGCTGGGTGAAGTACTTGTGAGTACTTGGCAAAATCTGCATCTTGAATCAGATAAGACTTCTCATAAAAAAAGCTTTTTTTCTTGTGAAAAGAACTGTCTAATGAGGAATAAATAATAAATATCTTATGTATTATATATTGTAACAATCCATTTTATTACAGTCTAGGTGAACTCTTTAGTTGATTCAAACCTTATCAGTATTTTTTTTTTTTTAACTTTAAAAAGTACATTCCCCTCCGTACAGCATCTTTATTACTACACGCAATTGCTTACATATCTGATAGTGGGCATATCCCACCACTTACAAGTTGAGTTTGTCAGCAGTTTTAAAAAGGTCCATTTTCATGTATTTCACTGTTGTACTGCAGGTATAGAAAAATTAACCGATGAACAGGAAGAAATGCAGCTCCAGCTGATTCCTAGTAGGACACAGTCAACAATCTTGGGGTACACCAATAGATGCAACACCATGGATGCTAAATTGGCAAAACTAGAAGCATTGTGTTGTGATAATGTTTACATTGCGTGAAATAATCCAATTCTAAGAAACATCTGATATGGATTTCTGAAATGGCAGAAATTTGCTGTCAATCCTCATAGCCTTGCTCAGAGCAAATGCTAGCTTGTATCTGCTCTGATTACTGTCTGCTTCAGGTGATATCATTTCTGCCATCTCCTCAGTACTAAAGATATACAGAGACCTTGACGCAGCAGTCCAGGGTTTGTACCTTTCCCCCTTGTGTCAAGAAGGGGGAAAAGTGTATAAAGAAGCTGCATTTGAAACACCAATTACAATTTTTGGAAACATTAAGATAAATGTATTAGGGAGTTTTATTTTAGCATACAGTGAACTTTAAATAACAAGACTTTCTGGTCAGTGCTATTTCAGCCCAGACATCAGCTTAACTAAAAAAAATATGCTTCTCATAAAGAACTCACCTGCGCTCCATCTTTTAACTTGAGGATGCACTCCATTGTGTTGATGGTGATGACAACAGGCTCTGAGCCCAGCTTGGTCCAGGGTACATGGATCCGTAGCTCATGGATATGGCCACTCATGAACGTAAATGGTAACTTCAACTCCTGGAAAAAGACAAAGAAATAAAAAAAATACTAACAATTGTTAAAATAAGAGTCAGAGCAATATTTAACCGCATTCCGAACAGTCCTTCATGATATAAAAATTTCACCCATGAATTTTGCATGGACAATATATTGGCAATATATTGTGCAGCCTAAAGTTCATCTACTAGAGGGACAACAATGCTAAACATACAGAATGTTAGAATGACCAAGAGCTAAACTTGAAAACTTCTACTTACTTTCTAATCTGACTGAGCTTGAGCCATTTAGCAAATGAAAATAAAGACACACTCTAGAAATGCAAAGCCGTTAGAAACATACCGAAAGACTTGCGCCTATAACTGTAACAAGGTAAACGAGCAGTTACCTCCATAGAATCCATCTGGACTTCAATTGAAAAATGATTGCGATCATGTTGTAACTTTAGTGGGGTACAGCAAGCTTCCATTTGATGCCAGAGAGTTGGAAATGCAATCTCACAGTAATATTAAACCCATTTCTCTAAAACTATCCCTATATTGAAGAATTGTTCATCCTCTTGATGGCTCCAGGTCATTACTATTTTATTTCATTTTGTGGTTATAAGGTTCCTCTTGGAAACTCACTTGAATGTTGTTTTGTCCTTTTTGTTCAATGCAATCAATGCATTCATTATAACACTCTACATAATTGTACATGAGTGTGTGTACACAGCTTTCTAAACTTCCAGGCCACTTTATCAGGTCGATTACTGGAAAATGAACAATTTGCTTTCTTTACTTTCTTTCATAAGCAGCAACAGGTTTGAGATCCAGAATTAAAACGCTACTGTAATAAAGACTAGTGACATTAAGTGCAAATATACCAAAAAAGCAGTTAGTTTTTCCTTAAGTTCACTTTATAATGAGTAGGGGTGTAGTGATACAATAATTTCACGATACGATATACAATATTCTGGGCGCAATACGATATGTATCACGATATTTGTTGAGCGATGCAATTCAATATGATTCAGTGCATTTTTACGCTTTTCTGAAAGATTTTAGAAGGACAGAGTGATTTTAGTGACATTTTGTGTTCCATAGACTTGAATTTAGTTAACTGAGAACTTATTAAAAGCACCAACTACACAATACCTGACTCTGACTGGACAGTTTAACAGTCTGCAGCTGGACAAAATAAATCAAAGATGCAGTGAGAGAATTAGTTTCTGTCATTTAATTCATGTGGATTAGACATAAAACTCAAAAGTTTAAACGGTAATCCAGGAGTCGAATGGGGAGATTATCAGCCTCTGTAGACTCTCAATATGCAAATGATTGCACTTATGTTTTTTTCTTTTGGACACTGTGGCTGCATTTTGGAGTAAAAATGCAGCCACAAATGCAGTCTTTTGGACTATGGGGGAAAAGTCTTTTCTACCTTGGCTCTCGGAGTTAGCCGTGGCTGTAAACTGCTTTCTTCTAACTGCTAAAGTAGTGGCTCCGCCTGACCCCGTAGTGATCGACTCCCTGCAGCTACGCAGCGCCGCTATTCCCCTGCTTGGATCTCTGAGTAGCTGCCTCTCAGACTGCCAGGATCTCATAGTCCTCTCAGTCTCTGATAGTCTTTGTCTGTTGCTAAAAAAAATTATCGATCAGCCATTGTTACCATGGAAATCCTCACTGCGCCGTGGATTCCGGCTGGGGGTTTTTCCTCTTCGTCTTCCTGCTCAAAACACAGCGCCGCTGCTGCTGCGCGCCCGCTTCGGATGTTATCAACCCATGTTCATTCTTCAGGTAATCCTTTATATACAGAACAGAAACCGCTAAACTAAAAACTAATTATGAAGTGAATGCTACCAGTCGGAATTTACATTAATTTCGCGAACTCACTGCTTTTGCAGCTGCTCCGTTCGCGCCGCTACTCCGTTCCGCTTCTCTTTCACGGTTACTTGCGCAACTTTACTTCGTTTCTCAGCAACAAAATACAGCCCATCGTTATTTATTGAAGATTTTACATATCCAAAAACACAGGAATCTAATGTTCCATTTCGTTTTGTACGTTTGGAAGCTCATTCCCTCTCATAATCGGAAAAGCCGGGGAATGGCGGCGGTTTTGACATTTTTCTGACATTCGGAAAAATATAGTTTACTAATTATAGCATAACTCCGGTTATACTTGGCCTATTAACACAATTTAAAAACTGGTGTGTAGTTTATTATGTGTATTTTAAGCTCAAGTTGAAAATGAGACTGAGGGAGGCGGAGCCTTGCTGCTACGCCGTAACAAACTAGAAGTTAAAAAGAGCTGTAAGGCTATGGACCCCTATGGTTTAACGGATCGATACTCGCGGATGAAAAATCGATACTTTCCGAGGGCGGAAAATATCGCTAGATATCGCAGAATCGATTTATTTATACAGCCCTAATAATGAGATGACTAAAGCACCTGCACTGAACCCCTTTACTCAAGGCATATTTATTTATTTATGCTGTTTGTTGCATAATCTTCTAAGCTACATTTTCTCAGACAAATGCAATGTTATGTTTACAACTTGTTTGCACCTCTGACAGTGTGGCAGATATTACTGTGGAGCACTGTAGTAAAGTATGGAGTCCATCTTAATCAATGTTCAGAAAAGCACAAGTTCTACTGAGCATACATTACCTGTTCCAGCACATCCAGTTTCAGGTCCAGCTTGCTGAGCACCACATCCCCTCCCCATAGAGAAAGCTGTAGGTCAGATGGCTTCAGGTTTTTTATGTACTTGTTCACATAGCTCATCAAGAGCGGCGTGACGTAGGACTCCAGCATCTTTTCACTGTGGTGGACACAAGTCAAAGACTCAGTAAAACACTACAATGCCGGGCAATAATGGTGTTAATTTGTAGAATTTTGTACCAGTCACTGGGGTGATAAGGATTGGTGTAGAGAGCAATTTAAGGTCTACATCCTAGGAAATTTTAGAGCACTACGTGCGTCCTTCTGCTCCCAAGATTTCTGATGATTTCATTTTCCTGCAGGACTTGATCTCCAACTCTCACCATATCAAGTACAAGCGTTTGAAAACTACAATAAGAAATTGTGGGGGGGTTTTAATGACAGAAAATGTAAACACTTCAAGATATAAAAATATGACTACATACTCTATTTTTGTTATGATAGGCTTGTCCATTATCTCATGAAACTGGGAAAAAGAGGTTGATCTGGTGCCCATCTCCAACGGTCATTGGGTAAGAGGCAGGATACAGATTGTCAGTCCATCACAGAGACACACTGGACATACAACCATTCACACACACACACACACAACTAAGGGCAATTTAGAAACACAGTTTCACCTAACAGTCATGTCTTTTGGGCTATGGGAGGGAGCTTGTGTACTCAGAGAAAACACATGCGTTTTGAGAACCTGCAAACTCCATTCAAAAAGAACCCAGGCCTGATTTGAACCTACTTGCTGCAAATAAACAGCTTTTTTCTAAACAAGAGTTCAAATGGCTGATGACTGGAATAAAGTACAGGAACATTAAACAACTGGACTTTGGAAGTACAGCACTCGACTAAAATGTATATCCATAGTTGAGAACGAATTTAAAATAAATTCATTTAAGTATATGAGATGTTCAAAATTTGCTTAAAGCATGCAGGTTTAATGTGTTCTCAAGTGAAATACCAAACTTATGACATTATTTAACGTGTGTGATAGTCTTGCACTATTTTTTGTTTGTTTTTTTTTGTGAGAAACAGTCATGCCCTATAGAAGACTACTGATGGTATGGATATGGGCGCATTGCTAAAGCCTGAAATTAGGTATTGGTAACAGCAGAAATCCTAATTTTAATGGTTACGGAACAGAAGTAAAGGCGTATACTAATTAGGTAAAATAATGTCAGGTGCGTCACTAAAGGCAGTACTTCGGTATATCTGACAAATACAGAATGGAAGGAAGCTAATTAAAGATACTGGCCACACTCCAAATATCTAGGCTCTTTTATATGCAGATAACATAACATTTTGTGAACATTAACGGCGTATTCCCATTTGCTTCATATCAAAATGTATCAAACAGTTGTCATTCTCCGTTTAAAGATGAATTTTATAAAATTAAAATTTTAAAAACTCTTGTTTACGTGTTAACTTTTCGCAAATTAAACTTTGTCAGTCGTTTAACGTTAGAGCTAATGCAGCTTTCCCTTGCGAAATGCAACAACGGAGAGCCAATACTACCAATTAGCAAAATATATTTCAAAATGATAGAGACAAACATAACTAAAGTGCTCTGTAACCCCAAGTTTAACTTACTAAGGAGCAATTCTCGATAGTGAGAGAGAGAGAGAAAGGCTAGCTATGCTAACCCTACCTGTCATTAAAGCAGCTTCGTACTCTGCCCACAAATGTTCAGCTGCGGCAAAGAAAAGACACCCTAAAACAAAAACATTGAAGGTTTACACAAAAAATATGCTTCTTACTTGATTCCAGCTTCTGCCCACCTACTATTTCTTGAATTCAGCGTTTCTCCTGTCAGCTACATCCCATAGCGGCTACAGCTCAAACGTCATCTGTAAACACCAACGCGGCTTCCGTATGACAAGCGTTGCCTTTGCGTTCGTGGGAAAAGAGCCTTTCCCAAAGCAGTTTACACATTCAGCAACTGAGACAACCAAAACGCTATGAATCTGTCAATAGATTATTTGTTTCTTCTGTTGTTAGCACAAGGTGCTTTTATGCTCTTTAAAACATTTATTAGATTACCGATTTTATAGCCCGTTCAAAGATTCAGTGCACTTACGGTTGATCAACATTATGTATTAGATTAAACAGGATTGTCTCCTTATGCACATTTTGACTGTAGGTTGTGTCTTGTTTTTTAAAAATAGCTGTAGATGTTTAACACAGTTGTGTTTTATGATACATTCAATTTATAAACTCCAACTATTAATATTTGCTATTTTAAAGTTATTCCCTTTAAAGAAACGCCCGACGTTTCTACAAAGTAATCAATCGCTAGTTTATCCCCTTTATAATTGTTTTCCACTTGTTTTGGTATTTTGTTGTAAAATGTTGTTTAATTCATATGTAATCTACCCGCCCAAACACTTGCAAGCCTCAACACCCACATGCTTCTTTTGACGTCACACGAGGCATAAGACAACTGACCAACTGCTCTTTTGAGTGCGTCCATTTGTATTTTTCTTCTGTTGGTTTTCTACTTAATCAATTAAAAGAAAAATAATCAAACTATTTTTTTTTTTGTTAACTGTATTTTCTTCTGTTCTGTATTTCTCCAGCAAGCTGATATTTGAGAGCAGTGCTTTAATTTCCAGATTTGATAACTTTAGAATCTAGGTCAAATCCGTCAAAGATTTAGTGTTTATCAAAGCCAACGGATCAGGCTGGTTAAGTTTGTAGTATTCACCCTCAGTGCGCATTTCCGTAGGAATCCTGCAGTAGAAATACAAACTTTATAATCTAGCAAGGTTTTTTTTTTGTTTGTTTTTTTTTTTTGTTGTTTTTTTTTTGTTGTTTGTTTTAATCAAAAATGTACATTTGCAAATGAAAAAATTGCAAATTTCACTAAATCATCTCTTTTTGTAACACTGAGTTTAAAGGAACATGAAAGAAATAAGTCATTAAAATATATTTTTTTCATCTGTACTGCTATTCTGATGCAAACGAATCACATTAATGTGAATTGCAATGTTGCCATATAGTAGGCTGAATATTTTATGAATGAAAAAAGAATAGTGTTGCTGAATAAACATTAGACATTGCACTGGAGAGACACATACTGACATAATATAAAAATAGTATTAAATAGAAAAGTAAAATAGAAAAGAAATATTTAAAACATTGTTTTGGGGGCACCTTTGTAAAAATTCGTTAATACTTAAACCATTTGAATAATTAATTCTTCTTAAACTTCTCCTTGTATACTGCCGTTGAACGGTGTTTCTTCTTTTTTTTCTGTGAATCAAACTAGAAATGTAACCATATCTCGGGCTGTCGCAGGTGCAATCAGCATTTTTTTGTACGGGTTCCTTATTACCCCCGGAGTGTTTCCCACCCTTTTTCTCAGTCAGTCTAAGAGTCCGGGGAATCTGCGTAAGGTCATATAAAGATAGGAAGGCAGAGCAGCGGCTCCCATTGGCCTGCAGGCAGCGCCGCCGCTAACCTGTCAGTTAGATAAGGTTTACAGACACAGTCAACGGAATCCGTCACCGAATGTCCGCGCACTGTTAACTGCGTCCTGGAAGAAAGTCATTCATCAGGTTGTCTTGAAAATCCACTCGGCGTTTTGTTTGTGCTTTAGTATTATTATTATATTGGCCATTATTTATTTCATTTATCTATTCGTTTAGTGATCCTCACGCAGGGTTGTACGGCATTATGTTTCATGGAAACCCCCTGTTGATGTTTTTTTTTTTGTTTTTGTTTTTGTTTTTTTGTTTTTTTGCCTCGCGCATCAATATTTACAATAAACTGCTGCGCGTTACACACATGTTCTCCTAAAATTGTATTCATCCATCCAAAATTTTTGTATTCGATACAAGGCGGTGTTTTCTCAAACTTATATAATTTGGTAATAGATAAACCACCGCTGGAAAGAGGAACCAGCTCCCCAGCGACTGCACGCACGAAAGGATGGATGGATGGATGGATGGATGGATGGATGGATGGATGGATGGATGGATGGATGGATGGATTTATGACAAACCTTGTAACAAAATGTCAAGGTTTGTAACAAGATCGCTTGCTTGTGCCTGCTTTAAAAAAAAGAAGAAAAAAAGGGGGGGGGGGCGAGAGGCATAATGTAAATGTGTCAGATTCCATCCAGTTCCTAGCAGGTTGAAGGCATAAAAAGGAAAAAACCTGCAAACCATTGAAATATACATATTGCCAACATAATAATAATAATAATAATAATAATAATAATAATAATAATAATAATTATAATAATAATTATAATAATAATAATAATATAGTCGTTTTATTATTGTTACTGCTGCTGCTGCATGAATACTAAATCATCTAAAGCACCTTATAGGTAACTTTTTGCCTTGTTGCTGTAGGATAAGTTCGATTCTTTACAATATTGCCTTCTAGGAAATAACGAAAAATCCTGATCCACAACCTGCAATAAATAAAGACGGAGTGACATGTATATGTCAAATATATCAACTCATCCTATTTACAGGCCAGACTCTGATGGTTGTTGTGTGGCTGCGGTCAAAGTTTAACTGGATGAAATCCAAAGTCTGTCAACACGAAACAACCGCCGCTGGAGCGCCCATTAGTTCTCGTGTTATTGAAAAAAGAAACCTCTCATATTAATGGCTCAAGAGGTCTTGCATTAACCTGATGGGTAGGAGATGAGTTCTAAATTATTTTTTAAGTTTGATTTTGCAGGAACCACAAGGCTTCCGTAGGGGACCGGTCTGTCTACGATGTGCATTAACATGCTTCTGTTGCAGACTCTTCCTTCTTCCGCTTAGCAAGTCAATAATGTAATCAGAGGTGCATGATTCAGATAAAGACGTGATACGGCTGTTAATGCTCTTAATATACTTATCAGCCTCTGGAAGATAATATCAGAGCCTCGTGATTCGGTCACTTCCGGAGACCACCAGCTGCTCTAATTAAACATGTAATTCCTATTATCAGTCTTCAGCTTGAAGTCGTCCAGATTGCCATGTCCTGCGCGCTGCCTGCCGATTCATAGAGAAGGGACTCCAACGATCCGTCTCATTTGAGTAGTTGAATCGTTTTCAACACATATTTGCTTTCATTTTATTATATATTTTTTTGCATTTCCTCCGAAATGCGTGAAATAAAAACAGGACGAAATTATATACGTGTCATGAAAATATTTATTTCTAAAATACAATTTAACATACTTTAAACTTATGACTTTTTGGACAATTTTATTATTTCAAGGTCAGAAAAAGGAAATAATAATAATAATAAAAAAACAACACTTTTTTTTAATTATTATTATTTTATTTTTTTTACAGTCTTCATATTTACAGGTGCCGGGGAAGCTGGGTGTTATTTTTGTCGTGGCTACTTTGGATTATCCTCGAGGTGCAAACAAATCTTCTCTGGTGAAATTTGCGCAGCGAAGCAGCAACGGTGTCCTGCTTCGAAAAGTCTCTTTGACCAAAAAAAAAAAATGAAGAAGAAGAAGAAGAAAAAGAAAAAAAGTCGGTGAGCCATCCCGCCGAGTTTTGTTTGTCCCCCACTGTTTTTTGGTTTATTTTTATTAGTCTGTGCAGGCCTAGTAGTCCTGATGTGGGCTGTGGGTCAAACTGTGCCGTCGCAAGTCACAGTTGCGCCGAAACACCTTTCCGCAGCGGCCACAGCTGTAGGGCTTGATGTCTGTATGGGTGAGAAGGTGAGTTTTCAGGTTACTTCTTTGATTAAAGGTTCTTCCGCATGTGGGGCATTTGTGGGGGGACTCCTGTTTAGATTTAAAGCAAGCAAAGGATTATTCCCTTTAATTGTATAGCTCTGATGTATTCTTTCAGACATCCAAATACACTAACACGTCAGCTTTTAAGTTTGCAAGCTCCTAATGACAATTTTTACGGGTTAATTTTTATGCTTTAATCAGAACACAGGCCAAAATGCAGTAGTTTTATTTATTTAAATTTTAAAAAAAACGACTAATCCACATCCTGCATGCATGCAAGGATACACAGAATCATGATGTTTGAGCATTTCAGGTCAGGGTCATGCGTAGTATTTTGAGCTTACCTGCATGTGTAGGGTTTTATGGACGGCTAGGGTGCGGGACTGACAGAATCCCTTCCCACATTCTTGACATTTGAAAGGTTTTTCCTTGGAGTGGATATATCTGTGGAAAAAAAAACAAGAAGTGGCACTTCATCAGGGTCTGGATGGATTTGCGTAAAAACAAAACACACACACACACACACACACACACACACACACACACACATTTAGAATGCAAAAATAATTTTAAAAATGAACAAATATATGTAAAGCTCTAGCGCACTCGTGTAGAAAACAGAAACAAAGTCAAGGCTGTAGACCTTTAATAGTGCAGAAGAATTTATGTCTTGAAAGAAACAATGATCTGAAATCAGGGTGGATTGATGCTGCAGGCAGGAGGTTTTGCCGGAGCGCCGTCTCACCTGTGGTCTCTCAGGTGGTCCTGTCTCCTGAACGCCTTGTGACAAATATCACACGTGTACGGCCGCTCGTCCGTGTGGGTCCTCTCGTGGATGAGCAGGTTGTAGGACTTGGTGAAATGCCTACCGCAGAACTTGCAAATAAACTCCTTTTTAGTCTTGGACGGAAGTCTGCCCCGGGTGGGTTTTCTGTCGGGGGACAGCTTGCTCAGCTCGGAGATGGTCCCCCCTAGTCCCGACGCCAGCTTTGCCAGGTCCGCGGCCTTTGGCGGGTCCTCCTGAGTGGCAGCGAGGGCCAAGTTGGCAAAGTCAAACCTGGGTCTGTCCTTGTGATGTGGGGGGACGCCGTGCGTGACGGCGGTCTGTTTCGGATGGAAGAGCTGCGCGGCCGCCGTGAAGGGCAACGCCGGGAAGGGGATCCTGGGGTCCACCAGACCCTGGGCGGCCGCCGTGATCGTAGACCTCAGTCCTTGCATGTGCGGGTAGCCAAGAGTCCAGTGGTTCATGTGCATGGTCTGCACCGCACTCAGCCCGTACAGTCCCTGCAGCTGGTCAGCGGGGAAAGTGTTGACGGCCTGCAGGAAGGAGTAGTTGGTGAGCTGGAGGGCTGGGTGCAGCGGGATCGGAGCGTGCAGGGCTTTGCTCCCCATTTCGGCTCAGACCTCTTGGAGGACGCTGGAAACCCTGCGGGAGACAAAAAAAAAAAAAAAGTTAAGCAGTGAAAGTTGAAAGTTGTGAGTTAACGCCAAGCTCAGGGTGAGTAATTATGTGGCTGTCACGAATCAGAAACGCGTCTATTTCATGGCTTTTAAATAACTTAACATGACGACAAACACTGATGTAATAACTTGCATGTAAAAAAACAACAACAAAAAACCCGGAAACATCTGTAGCCAAAATGAAATTCGAATTAGCGTCTATTTTCTATTTAATCAGATAAACATAAAGAACAACCTGCTGTTTTTTTTTGTTTGTTTTTTTTAAACCGTAGCCAGATTTATGCCCACACATTTAACATTTTAACGCGATGAGCGCACCGCGTCTCTAAATAATTCCATCAAAGAAAAATCACTCATCGAAACTGTAATCGGCCAACATCAGGAAGGTGTAAGACGCGTCGCTCATCTGGCCTCAATTATCACAGCAAAACAGGGATTTCAGATCACACTGAGTGACGCACTGCGTGTCAGGAGGCGTAATTGATGAGACTGTTCTAAGTGCTTCTCCACTCACAAACAAGTGTTCTTGTTAAATTCGTGGAAGAGGGATCTTTTTTTTTTTTTTTGCCTGCAGAGTTTCAGAGATTTGAAAAGAAAGCCGAATATAAATTAAAAGAAAGAAAAAAAAAATAATAATAATAATAAGCGGCTTTGACGCCTTGCATGAATGCATCTCTGATTTTACTGGAGTCGATAGGTTTTAGTTGAAAGAGAATATTATGAATTTTTATTTATTAAATTTAGTCCATGTTTATATATGGCGTGCCCCCCCCCCCTCAACCACCACCACCACCACCACACCCCTATCTTGGCAACCTCCTGGCATTTACAGGCCAACATTTCACAGAACCATATTTGCCAGTAATAAAAAGCGACCTGCCTCCGTATTGACGTGGGACAGACGAGGTGAGCTGAACAGGATTGGCCTCCTTCCTTCCTTTCTTTCTTTTTTTTTGTTGCGACAAGTTATGTTTCTCACACACACACACACACACACACACACACACACACACACACACACACACACACACACACACACACACACACACACACACACACACACACACACACACACACATAAAAATAATCATTTTTAAAAACTGTCGTGGAAGTTGTAAAAGTTCCAGATGGTGAAAGTGGAAGTGGAAATGATCCAGCAGTTATCAGGCGGTCAGATATTCAGAAAAGAATGAAAACTTAAAGTAATTTTTTTTAAATTTAGACTGACTACATAAGATGAAATATTATGACAGCTGGAAAATATACATATAAATCTGCGCTCTTTTTACGCTGTGGATGTGACGTCTCTGCTCACCTGGAGAGGACAGACATGAAGCTCTCGGACAGGCTGCACATGCTTTTGTTTTTGCAGCAGATATGATTGAATTCCCTGGACTTTGGTTTCCCTGTCACATGCGGTGGGGTTAAATATCATTTTTGCACAGGTGCAGCATAAATCACCGTGGAGACACTTGTTGTTCTTTGGCCAGTGGAGCAGCTTTCATTCAGCTCGTTTTCACCTCACCTTTGGACTTCTTTTTTTTTTTGCCCCCCCCCCAGTTTAGCAGCAGCCCGAGTGTCTCGTTTAAAATCTTTAATATCTCGCTTAAATGTATTTCTAAAGTCGAAGGCCACTGTCGGTTTCAGTGACGCCTCGCGCTCTGCACGGACAGAGGTCAGTGATGTCACAACGTGAGGGAGATACGTCCTCATGTCGGTTGTCATCAGACATAGATGTCTAGTCTTGCACATTATCAGCCTAGTTTTATTATTTTTTGGAAAAGCGGACCTTTTGGTTTGGTCCATTTACGTCAGGACGCAGTGAAACAGCAACAAAAAAAAGCGGGTGGAAAAAAAAAGTAAAGTATTCTTTCTAATTAGAAGTATTTTTTTTTTTAAAGTGATCTAACAAGTGGGCTGCGTGATACTGGCTCCTCTCCCAGCGGAGGACTGACATGCACCCTGCCAAACACAATCTTACCCCAATAAGTAGCTGCCAAGGGTCCTGCGGTGTGTCAGTAATCCACAGTAACTACACAGGCGACGAGCTCCAATAAAACGTTTCCAACATCCAAGTCCATGAAACTTTCATGTAGCCATGCAGCCAAACTCTGATGTCTCGGACCTTTGCTGGGATGTGACAAGTTGTGAAAAGTTGTGGAAAGAGGCGAAGAGAGTTTTTCTGGAGAAGAGACAGCAGCAGCGGTGGTGGCGGCAGCGGCAGCGGCGGCGGCGGCGGCAGCGGCAGCGTGGGAGTCCCGTCCGAAGCTGGGGCTGGAAGTGTGCGGTTCTTCACTTTTTAGGGCTACGGGACTCTGGAGCGTTCAGCCCGCCCTCTGACACGCCTTCCCCCGTCTCCCACCACCTCCACCCCCACCTCCTCTATCATTAACTCCAATGTTCCCCTCTGTTTATTTGTGTTTGGATAGCAACTAAGGCTCCAGACCATAGTAGAGAAGCGTGTTCCGTTCAACCTGCCTTTCTTTGACACCTCTCACACACACACCGCGGCGCGGCCAAGCCTGATACCTTCCTGCTGGAGACGCAGCTTGGAAAGCGCATGGGGGAAACCCTGAGCGGCGTTTTCCCCTTCCAACTCCACGCTTTCGAAAACGTGCTTTTTTGGAATCTTAAGCAGCTTACAAGAATTTTTTTTTTTTTTTTTTTTTGTCAAAACCATACAGCTCATTTGCCAAATGGAGGGGTATATCCAAGATCCGCCTCATTAAATCGTTTTATTTCATTGTGGTCAGGGTGAAAAAAAAAGAAGAAGTAGATTCTGAGGTTTGGATTTGAAACATGAAATAAAAATAATAATAATAAAAAGAACTCTATCACTTGAAGCTTATATCTTCTGGATTTTTCCTTTAGTCATTTGTGAGCACAATCTCATTTCTGGTTTTTTTTTGTTAACTTGCATGATCTAATATGTTTATCATAGCATTATGATGTGAATTACACAATTTGAAAAAATAGCTTAAAGTAAAGGACAGCCAATAAACCCTGAGCGAACTGTGTTGCGACAACACTATAAAGGGAATAAAAGAAAAATCAAGGTCAGTCTTTAAAATGATTCTATATTAAAATTGAAATACAAAGTTTCATTATTAGTAATTTCTAACAACATTCACAACTTTTTTTTAGTTCCTAAATATTTTTTTTTCTCCAAAGTTAACAGAATTTGTTGGTTCAGTCAACAGTTTTTGTCGTGTCCACTGTCCAGCAAAAAGAAATAAATAAAAATAAGATAAATAAAAAAAGGCTTATGTGTATATTGAATTCTTTATCAAATAAATAGATATAAAAATATCCACCAAGCAAAAAAAAAAAAAAAAAAAAAAAAAAAAAAAATTAGCAGTTTTAAGAAGACTTGTGGTTGGGTTGGTTTCTGTGTTGGAGCAACAACTGAAGTTTGTATCCAGATTTAACAGCATTTAAAGTCAAGTTTCTCAAATCTGAAGCAGTCGCTCTAAAAGAAGACAAAATGCTTGACAATACATTAAACAGCTATGTTCCTATTTTATCAATGTTTTATAACCTAAAACTTGTCTTTGTTTATTTATAAAAAAAAATTGAAGTAAAATCCAGAAGAATGAGTTGGCTCATTCATTCCAAGTACGCTTAAATATATCTACTTATATTTAAATATTCTTTTAGCTTTTAAACACATGATTTCTGCTTAGAAATATTTCATACAATGAACTCAAAGAAAGTGTATGCAAATTTGTCCCAACATTTAAATTGGCTAAATTCCAACATTTGTTTTTTTTTCAGTGAAGTGTTAATAATAAAAAATATAATAATTTTCAAATGGTTTGCTAATTAAATGTTTTTTTTCGCATACTGACCTCTCTTATGGTTAGCATGAAAAACTGATGTAGCATTTGTCGATCATTTATTTACATTACAGTTTGGTTGAACAGAACCAAAGCTTGGTGCTACATAAACATCCTTCCTCTGACACGAAAAATAACAATAGCTAATCTACATAATTACAATATTTTTAAACCAACCATTTTAAAAACAATATTAATGAAATAAGGTTAAAGTAGATAGGTTTTATGTTTTTGTAGTTTTAGTGAGATGTCCCATCGCTTCGCTCCAGTCCATCCTCTCTGGCCTCATCCTTCCGCATTCCCAAACGTTTGCAAACTTTCGGCCTGAATTTTTCTGTTCGTCAATGTGAAAGTCAGGGAAGGCTCTGCTGCTTGTGTCAGAATACAGGTCAACAGCGGCGCCTAGTGGACAAGGACGGAATTAAACTCCACTCCGTCCAACAAATCCTGTTTTTAGGCGCTACGGACTAGAAAACAAGTCTCTTTTTTTGAATCAACGGGTCAATTATTAAAGTTCGTTAAAATAAACGATCACTTTTGAAATTAAAAATACTTAGATGATTAAAGCTGTCTGGGACATTAGATACAAACCCATAAAGATATAATTTATGTAGAGGCGATTTACAAACCCTGGTTTAATGAGGCCTCTCCGATGAGAGCGGAAGGATAGATTTTAGTACACAACGATGAGAAATAAGCGTCTCAAAATAATAATAATAATAATAATTGGGGTTTAATCTGTCCACGAGGCAGTGTGTGTAACCCACTTTTCGTTTTCTTACAGCTGCAGAACGTCGTCTGCGCACAACATGCTTGTGGTTTTTGGTTCGGTTTCGTATCACCCCGGCCTCGATCTTCACTGTCAAAACACCGAACGACTAGAGACAGATTAGAGCACACATAAAAGGCCCAACGCGACATATCCTATTCACTTCAGAAAAGCATAACAATTTAAATGTTTATTTTTGCGTGCTGGGGGAGGAAAAAAAAGAAGAAGAAAAAAAGAGGCTGTAATTGTTTAAAGATCTCAGAGAGGTTTTGGTAAAGGAGATCCACCCACTGATAATTACATTCCATTAATCAGAGCTGTGCATTCACTCAACGAAAAAAAAAAAAAAAAAAAAGCCCACCTCTCTCCATTTATGCAAAATATTTTCTGCAAAACTCTCTTGACTTCCTGTTGCAGCTAAGTTTTCCCTACTTGAGTGAAAAGTTCAACTTTAGTGCAAACAAACTCTATCGCTGGTGGGATCTAGAGTATTACAGTGATAAGTGGCTGCTTTGTGTTTTTATTATTTTTCTTTGCTGAGACAAATAATTTTGTCATTTAAGATTTCTAACTATCGACTACAGGATCGTAGGACTTCCTGTGCTCAATATCCTCTGATGACACAGTTATTAAGGTATGCAGCGGATTGGGGAAAGGTCCAGAGAATTTGATCACACTTGGAGTGTCTGAATGCTCCAGTTTTATGAAGCACCTCCGTATAAAATGTGCTCCGTTGTATCCCTTCCACTTTGGGTAACGTCAGAGCTGGAGAGTTAACGTTTTGCCCTTTGGTCCCCAACCCGAGTCCCTTGCAGCCGCCATCGTTCTCTATGATAATATGACTCCCACAGAGGAACAGAGTTGCAGCTCGGTGCAGCTGCCAAGCCCCGTAATGGCCGACACTCCTGTTTAAATAAACCTAAGTGACAGGGGAGAAGTCCAACAGGAGTCAGTCAGACACATCCAAGAAGTATGATGAGGCTCAGACGAAGAAATGGACTGAACTGGAATGTGTTCTTCTTTATACCTAAACAAACAGGCTTTCAGTTTCTAACGTTTTTTAATACAAGCTATGAAAAATATGTTTGATGATATGCAATTTCTTTTAGTGTAAAAAAAAAATACAAATAGAAAGTAGACTCTGCTGTAGCTGCCATGATGTCCTGACCTCCGTCTGCCACGGTCATATTAGACGTTTGTTGTTCTTGAGAACAGAATTATAATGTTGACCTCGTGTGTCCAGTTGCTGAACGGCGTTGCCTAAGTTTTCAAACCCTCCTTACCTTTGGCCACCTGTAGATCCCTCGATAGAACAGCCGGAGCCGACGGCCTTCTCCGGAGTCTGTCTCCCTCTCTGGGCTCTTTCTGCCTCTCCGTGTTGTTTTCTCTCTTTCTCTGTGTGTGTGTGTGTGTGTTTGCTGGCAGACAGGATGTCAGGTCCATAGTGTACGAGCAGGGGGAGGTAAACCTGTCACTGTTGCCTACCTGCTGTGGTTTGAAAGCCCCCACTTCCCCACCTACACTCTCACTCATCCTCTCCCACAGCAGCAGCAGCAGCAGCAGCAGCTCTGAGGATGGCTGTTTTTCATTCAAAGACCCCCCGAGTCACATTTTCCTCCACATCACACTTTTACTTGAAATTGAGCATTTCAGAATAAGTGGGGGGGTTATGACTCTATTATCATACAGGTGGTTGTTTTTTTTTCTTTTTTTTGAGAGTGAAACAGAATTAAGCCGTCATACATCTTCCTCTGGAAATAGTTTCTGCTTTAAATGCACGTAACATATATCCTGTTTTTATCATTTTTTTTAGTAAAGCTATAATTATCATTCACTTCATTGAAAGATGTTTAACTGTTTTGTTTCTCCTCTGATGACTAATGTGTGCCATTGCAGATGTTATATTTAGACTATTTTGACAGAAACATTTTTTGTGCATTTTAAATATTGTTTGGTTTAGACAAAGGAATATTTTTGGAACAAAATCTTGAATTCAGATAATATCAACATTTCTTTCTTCATCTTTTATTTATTTAATTAGCCAAGAAAAAAAAAGAGCTTAGGTTAAGTTTTAGATCCGGTTCATTCGGTGGGTTTGTGAGTCGTAACCGTGACACGTGTCGCCTCGCCTCGCCTTTAACCGAGCCCCGCTGCTCACTGACAGCTTCAGGGTTGCCTCTGAAAGATAAAGTTTGAACAAAACGGCCCCTTTCCTGCAGACCAAAGCCTTGTGCAACACTGCCTCCTGTTGGATCACCGTGTTGCAGCGTTTTCTGCTCTCCCGTCAGAAGCTGTATGAAGTAATTACTGGAACATTTGTCAATTTCAGAACTAAAACAGAGATTAAAACACTTCATGTAGGACACGTCTGCATTTTGCCTGCTCTGTTCCTGCTTTCCATTTTCATTTCTGGTGCAATACTCAAAATCTTGCTCCTCACCTCCCCACCCTGAACCCCGTCCTCAAGCGTTTTATTTGATGAAAAACTAAACCAGACCTATAAAACGATCCTGTGAACAGGTAAAGTGCACTTTATAACGGACACACTGCATTCCTCCGCTCTCCTGCAGGATCTTTTCTCCATCTGCCGTCCGGTGCCCACTCTTCACTGGTCTCCTGCCGCCGTTTAACAGCACTGCTGCGTGACCGGCATTCCTCTTTGCTCCCTGCAACGTTTATCCACTCCGCTGGAGAGGCATGGAGAAGAAAACCGCCATGATATTGCGCTCCTTCAGCCAATAAAACCCACCAGTAAATGCAGCTGAAGCCCGGCACCAAATCCCATTTGTCAGCAAATAGCTTCCTCCGGTTTGACTGAGCTGGCCGGGTGCTTCTGTGGAGCTCCCTGCCATGAAAATGACATCTTTGGTTATTTGTTGTCTGGTCTGATGGCAGGCAGAGTGAATGAGGGGAGAGATTAAAAGGAAGACATCTGTTCACCATCATAAAAGCTGCTCACAAAACGCATCATCCGATATCTGTTTTTCGTCCAATTATCTGCTTTTAAGTAATAGATTGTTTTCCAAAAAAAAAAAGAAAAATAAACACAATGTACCAGTGTGTTAAGCTCTGGTTTCTGAGGTCAATTAGATATAACATCGATTTTCAAACTGCACAGGCTCTGAAGTGGTGTGGCTCTGTCGGAAGCTTGAGTTTCAAGGTGAGAATGTGAGCGAATGCCTAGAAAACGAGAAGAGACCCTTTTGCAGCTACGTCAGTAAATCATTGGAGGCGCCATGACGGACGTCAGAGGTGAGAGACGCGAGTATCGAACAAGGCGACTGACATTGTTTTCCCTATATTTTGCCAGTTTATTCGTGGCTTCCACTCGTCCGAGTTAAGATCATTCGTCTGTGGATGTAACACACCTGGTTGGGGGTATTTACAGAAGTTTTAAATAACTAAGCTTAGAAAGCGAGCCATGCCTCCGACTGATGGGCAGATGAGGCACATTTCCTGAACTGTGTCGACACTGTGTTGAGACTGTTTCTGTCACTGCAAGTGACATCTGCTGGATTTAAAAAGTCATTGCAGGAAAATTCAATAAAGACCGGAAACAGACTGAACAAGATCCGTTCACACGTTTGTATTTCGAACCATCAGCTGCTGTAACAGCTTTGGGCCGAGGCGACTGCGCCTTTTCCAAACCGTTCCTCCTGCTTTTGAGAACATTCTTTCACAGGGTACTGATGATGATGGCATACGTAGAGATTTAATTGCAAGTTTGTATAACAAGGCAGGGTAATTTCCCAGTATTGTAGTGGATCCGGTGAACTCAGTGATTAAATGTGCTCAAATTCAAAGGGAGAGAATCCTTTTTTTTTTTTTTAATGGGGAACTGACCAGTGTGACCCAAAAATTCTGAAAGTTTTGAGTCAGAGGTGAAAAAGTGGAAAGATCAAAGTCTTACGACATTTAAGGAAGAATAAAGCAGATGTGTGAAAAAACAGCCGGAGCACAGCTGCCTCGACACACAGCTGGGTAGAAGTGGCAGCAGGAAGACATGCAGAAGTAGAAAAGCAGCAGGGAAGCGAGTTAGGTGAGCAGTATCCTGCACGCTGTGGGCTTCACTTCCTCCTGCGCAGAGATGCAGGCAGGGAGGGTCATATCAAGCACCTGGAGCTCGTTCTCCCTGCTGTAGTATCACAGCAGTTTAGAATTTTTATGTGGGATTGTCATCAAATCGCTTTTTCTCCTTCTGAGGTCGGAGTGTTTTCATGGGTCAGCTGCGACAGGCCCCATGTTTTCTTTTCAGGGTGGGGACTTTCTGGATGCAGCTGTTCTGCCTTTTTTCAATGTTGTCTTATTATGTTAATCTTTTTTCTCCTCTTTACAGAGAGAAGACAATTAGGGTCACTGAAAAAAAAATATATATGCATGTTTTTTTATATTTTTTTTTTTTTTTTATATATATATATATATTTTTTTTTTTTTTTTTTTTTTTTTTTTTTTAAATATATGCATGTTTTTTTTCCACCTCTCCTTGGGCTGCCACCTTATCGTGGTGGAGGGGTTTGAGTGTCCCAATGATCCTAGGAGCTATGCTGTCTGGGGCTTTATGCCCCTGGTAGGGTCACCCAAGGCAGACAGGTCCTAGGTGAGGAACCAGACAAAGTGCAGCCCGAAGACCCCTATGATGAGTAATAACTTTGGACTGCGTTTTCCCTCGCCCGGACGCGGGTCACCGGGGCCCCACTCTGGAGCCAGGCCTGGAGGTGGGGCACGATGGCGAGCGCCTGGTGGCCGGGCTTTTACCCATGGAGCCCGGCCGGGCTCAGCCCGAAGAGGAGACGTGGGTCCCCCTTCCGATGGGCTCACCACCTGTCCGAGGGGCCAAAGGGGTCGGGTGCATTGTGCTATGGGCGGCAGCCAAGGGAGGGGACCCTGGCGGTCTGATCCTCGGCTGCAGAAGCTGGCTCTTGGGACGTGGAACGTCACCTCTCTGGTGGGGAAGGAGCCGGAGCTAGTGTGCGAGGCTGAGAGGTTCCGGCTAGAAATAGTCGGCCTCACCTCGACGCATGGTTCTGGTTCTGGAACCAGTCTCCTTGAGAGGGGCTGGACGTACTTCCACTCTGGAGTTGCCCACGGTGAGAGGCGCCGGGCTGGAGTGGGCATACTTGTTGCCCCCATTTGGGCGCCTGTACGTTGGGGTTCACCCCGTTGAACGAGAGGGTAGCCTCCCTCCGCCTACGGGTGGGGGGACGGGTTCTGACTGTTGTTTGTGCTTACGGGCCGAACGGCAGTTCAGATTACCCACCCTTCTTGGAGTCCTTAGAGGGGGTACTGGAGAGTGCCCCTCCTGGGGACTCCCTTGTTCTGCTGGGAGACTTCAACGCTCACGTGGGCAATGACAGTGAGACCTGGAGAGGCGTGGTTGGGAGGAACGGCCCCCCCGATCTGAACCCAAGCGGTGTTCTGTTGTTGGACTTCTGTGCTCGTCACGGATTGTCCATCACGAACACCATGTTCAGGCATAAGGGCGTCCATATGTGCACTTGGCACCAGGACGCCCTAGGCCGCAGTTCGATGATTGACTTTGTCATCGTCTCATCGGATTTGCGGCCGTATGTCTTGGACACTCGGGTGAAGAGAGGTGCGGAGCTGTCCACTGACCACTACCTGGTGACGAGTTGGCTCCGGTGGTGGGGGAGGAAGCCGGTCAGACCTGGCAGGCCCAAACGTATAGTGAGGGTCTGCTGGGAACGTCTGGCGGAGTCCCCTGTGAGACGGAGCTTCAACTCTCATCTCCGGCAGAACTTCGAACACGTTCCGGGGGAGGTGGGGGACATTGAGTCTGAGTGGACCATGTTCCGTACCTCCATTGCCGAGGCGGCCTATCGGAGCTGCGGCCGCAAGGTTGTTGGTGCCTGTCGCGGCGGCAACCCTCGAACCCGTTGGTGGACACCTTCGGTGAGGGATGCTGTCAAGCTGAAGAAGGAGTCCTACCGGGCCTTTTTGGCCTGTGGGACTCCAGAAGCAGCTGATGGGTACCGGCGGGCGAAACGGCATGCGGCTCGGGTTGTCGCTGAGGCAAAAACTCGGGCGTGGGAGGAGTTTGGAGAGGCCATGGAGACAGACTTCCGTACGGCTTCGAGGCGATTCTGGTCCACCATCCGGCGTCTCAGGAGGGGGAAGCAGTGCAGCACCAACACTGTTTATAGTGGGGATGGTGCGCTGCTGACCTCAACTCGGGACGTTGTGGGCCGGTGGGCGGAATACTTCGAAGACCTCCTCAATCCCACCAACATGCCTTCTGTTGAGGAAGCTGAGCATGGGGACTCTGGGCTGGGCTCTCCAATCTCTGGGGACGAGGTCGCCGAGGTGGTCAAAAAGCTCCTCGGTGGCAGGGCCCGGGGTGGATGAGATCCGCCCGGAGTTCCTTAAGGCTCTGGATGTTGCGGGGTTGTGTTGGCTCACGCGACTCTGCAATATCGCATGGGCATCGGGGGCAGTTCCCCTGGACTGGCAGACTGGGGTGGTGGTCCCCCTGTTTAAAAGGGGGACCGGAGGGTGTGCTCCAATTACAGGAGGGTCACACTCTTAAGCCTCCCTGGTAAGGTCTATTCAGGGGTCCTGGAGAGGAGGGTCCGTCGGATAGTCGAACCTCGGATTCAGGAAGAGCAGTGTGGTTTTCGTCCTGGTCGTGGAACACTGGACCAGCTCTACACCCTCAGCGGGGTCCTGGAGGGTGCATGGGAGTTCGCCCAACCAGTCTACATGTGTTTTGTGGACTTGGAGAAGGCGTTCGACCGTGTCCCCGGGGTGCCTTGTTGGGGTACTCCGGGAGTATGGGGTACCGGGCCCTTTGATACGGGCTGTCAGGTCCCTGTATGACCGGTGTCAGAGTCTGGTCCGCATTGCCGGCAGTAAGTCGGGCTCGTTTCCGGTGAGAGTTGGACTCCGCCAAGGCTGCCCTTTGTCACCGATTCTGTTCATTACTTTTATGGACAGAATTTCTAGGCGCAGCCGAGGTGTTGAGGGGATCCGTTTTGGTGGCCTTAGGATCGCATCTCTGCTTTTTGCGGATGATGTGGTCCTGTTGGCTTCATCGGAACGTGATCTGCAGCTCTCACTGGAGCGGTTCGCAGCCGAGTGTGAAGCGGCCGGGATGAGGCTCAGTGCCTCCAAATCCGAGGCCATGGTCTTGAGCCGGAAAAGGGTAGAGTGCCTTCTCCGGGTCAGGGGGGTCGTCCTGCCTCAAGTGGAGGAGTTTAAGTATCTGGGGATCTTGTTCACGAATGAGGGAAGAAGGGAGCGGGAGATCGACAGGCGGATTGGGGCAGCGTCTACTGTGAAGCGGGCGCTGTACCGGTCCGTCGTGGTGAAGAGAGAGCTGAGCCAAAAAGCAAAGCTCTCGATTTACCGGTCGATCTACGTTCCCACCCTCATCTATGGTCATGAGCTTTGGGTCATGACCGAAAGAACGAGATCACGGGTACAAGCGGCCGAAATGGGTTTCCTCCGCAGGGTGGCTGGGCTCTCCCTTAGAGATAGGGTGAGAAGCTCGGTCATCCGGGAGGGACTCAGAGTAGAGCCGCTGCTCCTCCACGTCGAGAGGAGCCAGTTGAGGTGGCTCGGGCATCTGGTAAGGATGCCTCCTGGACGCCTCCCTGGTGAGGTGTTCCGGGCACGTCCCACCGGGAGGAGGCCTCGGGGAAGACCCAGGACACGCTGGAGGGATTACGTCTCTCGGCTGGCCTGGGAACGCCTTGGGATTCCCCCGGAGGAGCTGGAAGAAGTGGCTGGGGAGAGGGAAGTCTGGGCCTCCCTTCTGAAGCTGCTGCCCCCGCGACCCGACCCCGGATAAGCGGAAGAAAATGGATGGATGGATGGATGTTTTTTTCCAGTGATCCTGATCATCTTCTGTCTTGGAAATAAATGTGAAAACGAATAATGCATTTTAATGATAAAGTTCCCAATTTTTTTCCCCTCAGCATGAACTGAAGGGCGTTTCAGGACACAGAGAAACTTATCCCCAAAACTGACGCCAGTTAAGTAAAAATAAAATAAATTGAAAGTCAGAAAAAAAATGTCACTAAAGATCAGAACCCAAGCTGTATAGAACCTTTCATTGCAGATTCAACTACTGGTCTTTTGGGGTGTGTTTTCTACCTCTGTACATCTACAAATAGCCATATTTATTTCTTGTCAAACTACCCAGCAGGTCTTCAGCAACTAGTTCTGTCATCTAGCAACACTCCACGTTTTGCTCCTTTTGTCTTCAGACAAACTCTGACAAGCTGTTTCTGTTAATAAAAACATATATGAAGCTGGAACCAGCATATTTCACAGTGAGGATGGTGTGTTCAGGATGGTGTACAGCAGGGGTCCCCAAACTACGGCCCGCCTCCACATTTGGTCCGGCCTCCAGAACAATACCACAGAGCATTTTTTTATATTTTTTCATATAAAAAAAAAATCTTTTTTTTTATATGAAAAAAAAAAAGATTTATTTTTTCATATATGTGTATTTGTATTTGATAATAAAGTTGGACTTTTGCAATAAAATGCTCCTTAGTTATGAACTAAGGAACATGTTAGTAACAACTGAAGCTGTTACTTCAGTTATTACTATTTCATACACGCATATAACATAACATTCTGTTCCACCCTTCTGCGGTCTTTGCCCCTATCTGGCAACTCCCAGAAAAAAAAAATCCTAAACACGCCCCTGTCAAAGGGAGAACGGAATAATGGCAAAAATATTAGGTAAGAGGAAAATTGATTCAGAATGTAGGGCATTTAAGCTGCAGTGGACAAACGATTATTTTTTTGTTCAATGCAAAGAAAAGGCTGTCTGTCTCATTTGTCAAGAAGTGGTGGCGGTATTCAAAGAATACAATTTGCGGCGACACTATGTATCCCGTCACAAAGACAAGTATTATAGCTTGCAAAAAATTGCAAGCAGACAAACTCAAAGCTAAAAAGTGGACTGTTAGCTCAGCAGAATACATTTGTGCACCAAGCTCAGCTGAACCAGTCATCTGTTTGGGCCAGCTTTCGGGTTGCTCAACTGATAGCAAGCAGCGGTAAACCTTTCACTGATGGAGAGTTTGTCAAGAAATGCATGAATGCTGTCGCGGAGAAGGTGTGACCCGAGAAAAAAGATGTCTTTAATGCCATGAGTCTATCTGCGAGTACAATCACCAGACGCCTTGAAGAAATTGGGGGTAATGTATATGCCCAGCTGCAGCAGAAGACGAAAGAATTTGAATTTTTTTCATTAGCACTGGATGAGAGGACGGACGTGCAGGACACCGCGCAGCTGCTCATTTTCATTTGTGGAGTTAGTGCAAACTTTGAGATGTGCGAGGAGCTGGCAGCCCTCCAAAGTCTCAAAGGGACTATGACGGGGGAGGATATTTTCGGCAAAGTGTACCAAACCATGGAAGAGTTGGACCTGGACTGGTCAAAGCTGGCCAGCATCACAACTGACGGGGCTCCTAGTATGGTGGGGACTAACTTAAAGTCTGGTTTGAGTTATTTTCTCCCCTTCATTAATGACACACTTTTATTACATATATTATATCTATCTTGGTAATTCAGGGTGAGTTATTTTTAATTCTAAATGAATATCCTTGTTGGATTTTTATTTAAGTGATATTCTCCTTCAAGATACATTTACTTAACACCAGAATAAATGCAATGTACATTATGCAGCAAAGGAAATTAGAAGATCGGACATATATCCATTTTGGAGATAGGTTTTGGACTGGCGATGTGCCTCGTATTGCATAAGCCATACTGAAGAATGACTGATATCATTAACGATACAGGGAAGAAGCTTTTAAGTTATCTAGCTTTGCTCGCAAAGTCGTTAGCTAGCAGCTAGCTAATAGCACAACAACAACAGCCTGATGTCTGTATGATAAAATAGTGAATCGATAGATAAGAACAGTTTCTCCTCACCTGGTTGTCTCCTCCCGCTCAGTAGTTCTTCAGAGAAAGGCAGACGCAGAGGCCTGTCAGTGTCTGTTGTATTTCATTACCTCTCTGCGACTCCGAGCTGAAGCAGAAACGACACTTCAACGTTTTCCGTCATCTGACAAGCAGCAAGTCTACTCCACTTTATTCACCAAAAATGTTTTTTTAATTCACCAAAAACTGTTCTGTAATCTGGAACGTTCGCTACGTTGAGCTCCAGTTAGCCACCTCATCTGACTGCGCGAGAGGCAACTGCGTCATGCGTCACGGGCAAAAGGTCAAAGGTAACAAGGTGACCGGAGGGCTTATTATGTTGTACAAAAAAAAAAAGTAAATAATTTTAGTACATGTGTCAGAATGGGAAAATAATAATACCAAAATAAAAAAATAAAAATAATAATAATTTGACCAAAAGGGCACTTGGGGGCAAGGAGCAAAAGGGGCAGGTGCTCAAGCACCCCCACACACCCCCTCTGCACGTGGCCTGCCAGCAAGCACTGTGCTGCAAAGTGTTGACGTGGAATTCTGTCATGAAGGTTGTGATATCATGCATAAACTTCATCAGAGCAAAGGGACTTCAACACAGGCAGTTCCAAGAATTCCTGTCTGAAATGGATTCTGCGCACGGAGATGTGCTGTACTACACCGAGGTTGAGCCGTGGCAGAGTTTTGAGGCGTTTTTACGACCTGCTACCTAAAATTAACGCATTTCTTCATTCACAAAACAAAACGGTGCCAGAGCTGATCGACCCAGAATGGAAATGGCACCTCGCATTTTTAACAGACATGACAGAAATGCTGAACAGCTTTAACTTGCAGCTACAAGGCCAGGGGAAACTCATTCGCGAAATGTATTCCCACATAAAAGCATTTGAGGTGAAACTAGAGCTGCTTTTGGGACAAGTGAGAAAGCACAGCTTCATCCATCTCCCTGCTACACAAAACCTCTCTGCAGAGAACCCAGCGGTCCCGTTTCCAGCTGAAAAGTGTGTGGAAGCACTGAAAATGCTGAAGGTGGAGTTCGGTGTGTGATTCCGTGAACTATATGTTTATGCAAAAGAAATCTGTCTTTTCCAGAACCCCTTTTTGCCGACATTGATGAAGCCCCGCCTTGTTATCAGTTTGAGTTGGCTGAGTAACAGAACTGTGATGTTCTGAAAGACTCATTCAAGCCCAACAGTCTCATTGACTTCTACGCCACCCTCCCAAACGACACGTGCCCTAACATCAGAAAACACACAATGAAGATGTCCACACTTTTTGGCAGCACGTATATCTGCGAGCAAACCTTTTCAGGCATGAAACTGCTGAAATCTCCAATGAGATCAAGATTGACAAATGAACATCTGCATCAGTGTTTGAGACTGACAGTGACTAGAATGGAACATGACATTCATTTTCTCACCAGCCAGATGCAGACCCACAGTTCACACTGATGAACATACAAAGGTAAGCTCACTTTTCTGACTTGAATTAGTCATTATGACTATAAAAAATATAAACATAATAAAATCTACTGGGATAAAATCCATCTCCTCCACCATAATGGAGCTAAAGCGGAAGTTCAGACGGGAAGACTCCGCCCCCTCCGTTCGCCCATCGACGTCACGCTCATCTCCGACCTCAGCACTGCACCTCACCCGGCGCGTTCAATCAGCAATCAGGCTCTGCATAAAGGATCCACACCCAAGCCGTCAGCCGCTTCCTAGCTGCGTTCAACCCACCACCTCCCCTTCTCCACCCACATCCTTCAGCTCTCTAGGATAGCACCCTTTCCTGACCACCACCTCCAGTGTCGGGCCCCCGGGGAGAGCATCCCTAATCAGTTATCGGATGTTCATCGAGTTCACATCAAATCTCAGCTCAAATTAGCTGCCGGGGTCTGAGCGCCAATGATCTGTTATTCATTCCTGTCATTAAATATTTTAATTGTACCCCTTTTTGTCCGTCTGAGCTCTCCAGATTGAACTGGTAGTGGTACTGGTTCTGTGTAGGTGCTGTATCACTTAGTTCAGTTTCTCAGCCTGCTTGCTTTGTGGTTTTCTCAGGGAAGTTGATGAGAGAGAAAGAGCTGCAAATAGTGGTGTATACAAGCCTGCTGGAACCTACAAAATGATTATAAGGAAGGAACACAGGAACTTTGAGAGCCTACTCATATGAGCCATTTAAGTAAGAGATCCACTCTGACAACTAAGCTGAACTTGGACCTGTTAAGATTGTGCACGGCACAACAGAAAGTTTATGTTAAATGCACTTTTTTTCTTTTCTAATAGTGTTATTATTTATTTCATTAATAGTGTTATTATTTATTTCCTGACTTTTTTTCTGTGAAGAACCCAGCAAATGTTATCTGATTGTGCTTTCTGGGAAACAATACATTTAGGTACTCCTGCAATCGTCACGCTTTTTCTGTTACAAACTGACTCCGGCCCCCCACCAGAGAAGGGAGAAGTTATGTGGCCCTCACAGAAAAAAGTTTGGCTACCCCTGATGTACAGTGTCAGTTTTCTGCCAAGTGTTATTTTTGAAAGCAGGTGGAAAATAAATAAATAAATCTGATCTCTTCTGACCCAACTGTGGTTCCCTTCAGCTCCTCTAGAGTCACCACCGACCTGGTCAATGGATCCCTAATTAAAATTCCCCTCCGACCCCTCAGATGAAGTGGATGGCCATTTGAGGTCATATCATAACGTTTTCATTTTTGACTGATGGATTAACTAATGCTTTATGAGCTTTCTAGCCTGGCCGTTGCTTTCCTTCGCAATTCCTCTTGATTCTCATCTCCCTTCAGTGTTCGTCTGGGATTTGTCCCATTGAGCTTGATGTCATCCGGGCCAATTAGCAAGCAGGAGGAGTTGTAAACAACCACATGGATTTCCTGACCTGTTTTAGAATTGGCTCATGCTGTTCAGTTTGTTTTGGCCAAATATTAAGCAATTAAATTCAGAACAAGAGGAATGTTTAGGACTTTCCGATGCTGGCAAAGATGTGGTGCGTAAATTCCTTTAAGCTTCATAGTGTAGGTTCCTTCACAATCTAGCTAGTGCATTACACAAAAGTCAAATGCTAACTATCGGGCAAAACCTGATCCAGAGTCCACGCCTCCTTCGCTTCACATAGTCAACAGTTCAGACCCTTTGTACAAAGCAAAGTGTACAACAAGAGGCTGTGTTTTTTTTAGCAGGCTATGAGCTTTCCAAGACTTTTTAAGTTACTTTATAACCTAACCCCACTTTAAAATTCTCCACAGCTTCATCACTGACCTGTCTGCTGTGTTCATTTTTACCACTTGCCATTTCTCTGGTCTTCATCAATCTTTATGTTCTCTAAGAGACCTCTGAGTTCTTCACAGAACAGCTGGAAAAACCATGACTATGGTCACTTCTGAAGGTTAGTGGGTCACAACGGATTTGTCCTGCTAGAGGGCTGAATACAAATGCAAAACCACAAAACCTGCGTAGATAATGCGTCAGTGTATCACCTGAAATCACCCCCGTAAAATATGTTACAGAATGTGGTTGTAACAACAAATGGAAACAGAGTGAATTACTTTTACAAGGTATTGTACATCCTGCTGATATCCATTGCTGCCTCAGGTCCAGGTCACAGACTCCCCGAGTGTAACGATGGCTGCGTTCTCTCCTGCTGCTGCCGCAGAGCTGACAGACAGCGTGAACGTTACCAGCACCTGTTTCCTGGCAACACCAGAGGGCTGTTAATCGGCTGGTGAGAGATGTTAACAAAGTTACTGCTGCACACTGGAAGGATAAATCAACAGAGCAGTGATGTGTCTCATCCAGTCAGTCAGGGGGTGACGTTTTTAAAAGTTCCCCGTGACTTCACTGTCAATTTGAGGATGGAAAGTCGGAAACAGAGCGAGAACTGAGTGATTATAGCGCGGGGAGATTTAGCAGAGCTTGGGTGGATCTGTTAAAAGAAAAAAAAAAGAGAGAAAGAAATGAAATAGTAGATATAAAAGATGAAGAAATGGAAGAAAGGGAGGAGGAATAGATGTGTGGAAAGGAAGGGGGAGAGGGTGCATGTAAGGAATGGAGAAATGGAAGAAAGTTTGCAAAGCGCTTCTCGCACACACACACACACACACACACACACACACTGCAGGTCACGGTTTTTGGTGAAGTCTGTAATGTTGTTGGATGAGGAATTAGCATAGCAATGGATGCAGTCACTTTCCCACATCAACAGCAACAACAATAACATTCATCCTGTGTGATTTCACATAATTTCTCCATTCCCCTGCCACCCTCTCCCTTTGTGACATGCCAGATGAATGTGCAGCACAAAGGGAGCCAGGAAATGGCTTTCCACTTCAACAAACGAGAGCAGATCTTGACACCGTTACACAAAGGACCTTTGGCTGTGAGGGACTTTGGAGACACGGGACCTTCTTGCAGATTCCCATCGGAGCGCAGCAATATTCAATTAAATTTCTCCACAGGAGCAATATTTCTGCTGTTATTTTTGCCTCTGAGCCTTTCAGACGGCGTTATTGTGAAGAACAGACAATCGGTTATTTTGTCCAAAACATAAAAATATCCCCTCTGGCTTGACTCCAATTTTCTTACTTGCCTTTTTTTTTTGCTTTGTAGTTTCAACTAAAAGAACATTTTTTAAAAATGGGTTCTTGTGGTGCGAATGGCTTTCTGCTCCACTGTGGTTTGCATTGTAGCTGCAGAATATAACATTGCTAAAAAAAAAACATGCTTTTTTTTTTTTACATTTTTGTTAAAACTGTCACCATGTCGTGACAGGATAATATGAGGTAATCTGTGAATAGATCCATCTCCTCCTCCTCATCCCCTGAGCTACTACTGCCGTTTGAAGAAATGCACTGCTCCGGTCAGAGGCAACCAATCAGAGACAGGAGGAGGGGTATAGCGCTGTCAATCATCCCCATGAATGCAATGCTAAATGTGCTAATGTCGGAGAAACAACTCACCGCTATAGAAAAAAACATTTGTTAGTGGTCGTGCTAACTAGCCTTAGCATTCACAACAACCATTGCCAACAGAAAGAAGCTGTATCGTAGCAGAGAGCAAGGGGGGTAGGGGGGCGGGGCATGATTGACAGCGCTAAAACCCTGCTCCTGGCTCTGATTGGTTGTGTCTACGTTAGCACTTACAACAGGAGTAGGCAGAGGAGAATTATTTGTCTCATGCCATACAATCAAGACATAGTGACAGTTCCAAGAAACATGGAAAAAAGATTACACGCTGCAACTTTAACAGCTCGGATGTCTGTGTGGTTGCATTTAGTGGATGCATGCAATCACAAACACAGAAAAAAATCTTCCATGTATTATTATATTGGCCCACGTTCATGCTAGCTCACAAACACATTAAGTAGATGTTAATATACACATGTGGAGTCTTTCAGGAGTTTTTTCTGATCACTCTCATCGGTAATCACTCGTAATCACTTCCCTTCCAGCCCACTAAATCACCGTCTTTTACTGATGCGCTCACAGGAAGTACTTTTGCAACTTAAGGCCAAACTTGAGCGCCGCAAGCTTCTCTGCATCCACACAGTCAACACAGGAAGTAACGTTTTGTAAATATCCACTCACTTTCTGAATATGTATTTGTGTTTTTTTTAACAGGGCTCCCAAAGCTGTTTACGATGTACGGGTGAGAGTGGAGTTATTGGTCAGGAGGGGGGTTTTTTGGGGATGTGTTTCTCCTGCGCCACTGTGGATATTGGCAGGTTGCACAGCTCCACCAAACTGGTCCCGGGGAGGTCCCAGTGACCTGTTTTATACCAACAGTGGTGCCTTGTCATAAAAAAGCCAAGGGGAAGCCGAGTCACAGCTCGAGTATTCGTTTGAAGCCGGTGGAAAAAGTCCTTCTGCGGCCTGACTGTGTGTGAGTGTTCGGAGCTGCTGCGTCTGAAGGGAGCGTGAACGCGCAGGCAAGCAGGCAGCTGCGTCTTTATATAGACCTCAGACCGGTGCCCCGGGTTCTGGTAAAACAACTCCTAATACCGCCGAGAACCACATTCTCCTCTTACTTTTCTGGACGGAAACAGGCTCCTTGTCGCTGGCGTTTCATGCTTTAATTGGACGTTGAGGGGCTTGCGGGAGAGAGAGAGAGAGCTGTGATGTAGTGTTAAAACTGCCCACAAATCACATATTTCTCACGTCTGCAGAGGTTAGTGGCCTCAGCATTTCTGTGGCGCATTCGAAATTTCTGACGCGAGACAGGTGAGGGAGAACTCTCGGGGTGCGGCTGCGTTTCTGCAGACGTAACTTTTGCTCGAAAGTTTTTCATTTTACCTGTCGCTGTAAGACAAAGAGTGACTCTGCCTCGTCCGCTGCGGATGTCAGGGTGATGGATGGTGGAAGTGTGTTCCAGGATTATGTTTTATAAATGTTAAAGGGCCCTGGGGTTGGTCTGTGAAGCACATAATCTCGGCTGAAGTGCTGGGGCTGGATGAACCAAGACTTTATTATTAAACACCTACAACAGAGCCTAGAGCTGGTGGAGGACTCTGAATGTCCAACTTAACACTCTGACTGCTCTCATCACACGTCCTTGCCATTTGGGCATGAAATTAAAATGCCTCTAAAGATTTTATTCATTACCCAGAACGAAATACGGGCCACATTATTGAGCTGTGATTCATTAGAATCGTCAAACTGTGACACACTTTAAATTTTCTTTATCTGTTTTTAGTTTTGAGAGTTTTTTTTTTATCTTTGAAAAGAGAATTGTAAAAAAAAAAAAACATAACAAAAAAAAAAAAAAACAACAGGGTAATATGTTTGGCAATGGATCTGGAGTTTGATGGTACAAGTGAGAACTGGCTATAAATGAAGTGGTATTGATTTCACATGTGGACTTATACTACCAAGCCTCAAGAAGCCGAGGAGGAAGGGAAGTGCAGAGCCGGAGATGTTCATGGAGACCTCGCCAGAGGCTCTAGGGGCCCAGAGCCTAGTTCCACAGCTCTGGGAACCGTTAAAAACACCATAAAAAAGTTCTATATTCACAATTATTCTAACTTTTTAGATTTATAAATCTTTGTTAAGGCTCACTGTGGATATATTAATGGATAAAACATGGAAAATGATTGCTGCTCCCCTGGTAATGGTGCACTTGATATTAATGAAATATCCCATAATGGCAACAGATTTTTTTTTTTTTTTTTAATAAATCTGGCACGGTAAATACACAGTAACGTGCACATCTTAGTTTTCACAGGACGTGGGGCAGGGCTCGATCCAGTTCCTATACTATAAGATGTTAGCGTCCATAACTCAGCTGGGTCTGATCAGTTATCAAAACTTAAATCAGAGTCATAACCTGTTATTAAAATGAATTCCATCCACAGCTTAACTCTTCTACCTCTCCATCTAGTTAATGTTTGCACTTAAAGACGGAGACGTTTTTATATTTTCCGAGTATTACCATATTGAAAGAATCAACATGGAGTATCTAATATTTTACTGAAGATTATAGAAGAAAATTCAAATCTACTACAAATCAACCAACAACTAATTACAGGAAAATAAACGACATGACGTCAAGATGAATGATTCTTCTTTTAAGCTGCACATTACCTATTGAGAAAAAGAACAGGACTTTTCCATGTTTCATAAAGATTATTAATTACCTAAAAGTCATCAGCAACCAAGTACAGAGGTAGTCCTGAGTTCCCCTTCAGTGTTCACCATCTTTTCTCTTATATAAAAGCCTAGAGCCAAAACATGGTTTCACTCAACATTAAATTTCAGATTGTTTATTATCCTGACACAAACATGAATCTGAGTCACTTTGGTTCCAAACAATAGTAAATGGAAACAATTCCATTTACTATTGTTCTCCGCTTTACAAGCAGACAATTCAATCACTGTGATGTTGAACCAGCAGCAGCAACATCACATGCTTTAGTGGCGCAGAGGTTAAGCACAACCTACATAAGGAGGCTTTAGTTCTCAACGTGGCAGTCGCAAGTTTTATTCCTGGCCTGGTGACTTTTTCAGTTGCATGTCTTCCCTCTCTCTCATTACCTACTCTCCTGTCTTAGCAGTTTCAAATAAAGGTCACTAGAGCCAAAAAACCCCAAGTAGATTCTCAGTGCAAACTCAATACAGTTAAAGCAGCATAACGCTTTGGGCTATTTTGCCGGTAGTAAAGAAGAACACAGATGTTTGTTGAGGAAAAGCAGCAGAGAAGTTATTTGTTTTTACCAATTTAGCTCAGAGATAAAGGACGTGGGATCAGCTTCTGGCGGTTTGAAGTGTCGAGGTTAACGTGACGTCATTTAAAAATGTTTCTCTAATGATGACATTCTTGTTCATGTTCTGCGGATTCTGCAGAAGGAAGGGACGCCTGCCACAGTCTCATCCTCGTGACGTTGGTTTTTGCACAAAACTTTGCGAAGCTCTCTCCTCTGAAGCGGAAAGCTGGAAATGTTTACCGTGATACTCGTAGCTGATTTGTGTGTTTTCTTTTCTTTTGGTTTAGCTGGCTTGTATTGGGGGAGTTTTAGTTGGAAGTGAGGGTGTGGTACAGACAGTCAACAGATGCTGTCAAAATGACCATCGGGAAGAAGAGGAGATAAATGTTTTTAGTTAGATCAGTCGCCCAGTAACAGGCACGAACTGGTTCCGTGTCGATGTGCTGGTGATGGGCTGGGTGTCGCTGGCTTGACTTTCGCTCCCGCTGACTGAATATGGGTTGGCAACCGTTGTGGAGCCACAATGATACAGATAATCCAGAAGAGGACATACTGCAAGACAATTTGTCAGCATTACCGTTGTTTCAGTGGAACTTATATTCTAATCATCACTGGGAAAAAAAAAAAAAAGTAAGTTCTTCTCATAAGGGATCTAGACACATCCAAGTCAGCCTTTACTTACAAAACAATGAGCTAAACCACATCCGAGGCGGATGAATTTCTTCTTGTCGGTGGAGTTTCTCATTATCCAGACTTTGTTGTTCATCTGAGGAACATAAAGAATAGGAGGAACAATCAAGTAATTTGATTAGAAACAACCATGCAAATCAAGTAACTGGTACGTTAAAGCCAAAGATGGACAACCAGATATTTACTGTGATGAAAGCTTTGCAATTAAATATTGGAACTGTACTCCACAGTTAGCATCGGCTAACCTAAGTATCATTGGCCCATTTGGTAAATTTAACAGCTTGAAGCGACCTGATGATAAAGGCAAAGATCTAAAGAAAGATTTAAGACAGATTTTTTTCCCCCCCAGACAAACGTCTGAAACAAGCAATATGAGAATGAGTGCCACCAAAGATTCAGCAAAAGTTGTCAAATATTAAACAAAAGATTCTACAGGGACCTCAAACTCAACAATATTACATCACAAAATGGTGACCCACGGAATAGCAAAGCAGTAACAAACCTGCCTAAGGGTCTTGAAAGCGCTCCACAGTGAGCATTGTTCACCCGTCTCCTTCAGGGGTGAGTGACCACAATCACAAAATCTCTTTTCTTTGACTTAAGATATTGCTTCATATGTTGTGATTGTCCCCATTGGTTGTAGTTGGTTGTGAAAAATACAATGTTAAATGGATCTACTTTTAAAAAAAGTAAAAAGAGGTCTGACTAACATTTGTCAGTTCTGGTTGCAAAACAATGATGAAATAGGAATTTTAAATACGTTTGTATTTCATTTTCTCCCTACGTCAATCAAGTTTGTTCACCTTTATTTTTCTGCTTCCATCATCTGTTCCTCTGTCCTCCTGTCTGACCAAGTACATCTGCTTAAATCTTTGCTGTTGCTGGATATTTTTTTTTCCTTCCTCCATTTCCTTGCTGACTGAATTAACAAGACGGTGCAAGCGTGTCCAGCGGGCTGATTTCATTGGGCTGTGAAGCCAACGTGAGCCGTGTTCCTGACCCCGATCAGGAGTCAGACAGCAGTACCGGGGATTGTGGGTCGCCAGGGGCCGCCTTGTGGACCTTGTGGACGGACAGGTGGGGAACTGTAAACCTTGAAGACCAGGAGCCCGAGTTCTTTGTGTTTACCTCGCTACTTTTACAAGTGATGTCACCACGTTGTAAAAAGATACAGTTCTCTGTGGCCCAGTCCCTTTGTTACTATTTAAGAGAATAAACACCAGCTAAGTGTACGGGAGAAAGATGGAAGCGGAGGACTCTCTGGCCGGGATGGAGGGAAGCAGGACGGTGTGGTGTGTGCTGGAGTCCAAGAAGCTGAAAGAGGCTGTGGGGATCCGTAACTGTCCAGGTGCTGCGAGCTCAGGCCTGGCCTCACCGGTGAACAGGGAGATCCTGCCTATAAATATTCCAGCATCCCGTCTCATTCTGTGAACAAGACTTTAGCAGTGACAAAACACCATCTCTTATTGCTCCCTCCTGAGCCATCATTTTGAATCATACTGTGTGTTGTCTTTCCCGGGATGTGGGGGGGCTGGGGGGGGAATCCACATTCTGCGTCTAACTTTTAGAAATCATCACTTTTCATTTCAGGCCCTTTGGATTTCCATAAATATTCAGCTTTCACTCCGTATCCCCAGCTGTATTTCCTTCTCTTTATGATTCTCACTTGCACCACAAGTCCCAGTGTTATTGCATCAGAAACTCTCTTAACGTAAGTCAGGGCACCGATGTAAGTAAGTGCTGCCATATGCGAAAAGGCAATGAACAAAAAAAAAAATAAAAAATCTCGTGTTTTATGTGAGCTTTGCTAGCTTAAACAGCTGGGTGGCTGCTGGGGCTATGCTAACCTGTAGCTCCGTGGGATCCAGGTCTTACATCGTAGAGTTCACAAACAGAACTGTTCTCGGACATCCAGATATGGCCGAGGAGTCTCTCGCGAGCGACTCAGATCTGATCTGCTTCTGGTTTCAGTCTTGACGTCTGGTGACAGATGTCACGGATACCTTGAAATTGGGTCGCTGGAATAACGAACACTTTAATCTGTCTGTTCATTTTGATGAGAGCTCTGCTGTCTAGCTGCCTTGCTTCATCTCCTGGTGCAAGTATATTAGCATGGCTCCTTGGCTTGCACTTTTATGAGCTTTTCCCCGGGCCTCAAAGAACTCGGCCTGGCCCGGTTCACTCCAGCACTTTCCCACTAATGAAGTGCACATTCTGCCGGCGTGCTTGGCCGGGTCCCGGTTCCTTGGCCATTCCTTAATGGGAATTTCCCTTCCTTCCATGCATCCCTGCCTGTCTTGCTCTCTGCCACTGCCACTCTGGTTCTTGCGTGACTCATGTCCTCAGCTGCCAGCCATCAGCCGGTGGCAGGGTGGGGGGGTGGTACGTAGGGGATGCTGGATTAGTAAACCTTCTCACACTTGTTTGCCACTGTTGGACTGGTTGGCTTGCGCTCTGGGTAAATGGCTGTCTGATCTGCTGAAGGGCTGACTTACTGGAGACCTGGGTGGCTCAGAATAGGGTAACAGGTTTAAGTGCTGGAAACTGAGTGACACCGCAGCAGCCCCGCCATGAGAAGAAAAACGCTGTTCGTATGCGCACGATCAAATAAGCCAAAGTTACGGTGCTTTGTAAAAGTATTCACATCCGTTGAACCTCTGACACTTTCCAACAACAATCTTTTGGTGTATTTTATTGGGATTTTATGTGATGGACCAATAAAAAGTAGAGCATGAATGGGGAACTGGAAGGAAAACGATACATGGCTTTTTAATTTTTTGTTTTTACAAATAAAAATCTGAGATGCATTTGTACTCAGCCCAACTTACTCCAGAGTCCACTCTGGGGTGTAATTGAATCAAACCCAGCTGTTCTGTGAAGGCCTCTGAAGTTTGTTGGAGAACGTTAGCAAGCAGCATCTTGATGATCAGGGAACAGAGAACACAGGTCAGGGTTAGGCTACAAGATAATATCCCAGAGCTTTACTCAGAGAATCAGAGAAGCTCCTAAGAGGAACATGGTAACTTTGGAGGAACTGTAGAGAGTTTGAGATAATTTGTTGACAGCACAAATAGTAGCAGCGCAAACCCCAAATCTGACTTTTATGGAAAGCAGAGCATGAAAACCGTTGTTGTTAAACAAAGTCTCATTTTCAGTTTGCCACAAGTCATGTAGGTGACAGTAAATTCAGAATGGGGTGCTCTGGTCAGATTGGACCGAAATGAACTTTTTGGACTACATCTTACACACTGTCACCACCATGATAATGCCATTCCCATAGAAAGACAGATGGTAACAAATACATGGCTGTACTGAATGAAAACCTAGAGCACATGTGTCAAACTCAGAGCCTGGGGCCCAAATCTGGCCTGCCATAACTTTTGTGGTCCTTCAGACTCAGTGGTGGAGAAAGTAAAAATTTACTTAAGTAAAAGTACAAATACACAGACAAAAATTTACTCAAGTAAAAGTGAAACTACCACATTAACATTTGTACTTTAGTAAAAGTAAAAAAGTACTGGCTCTGGAGCTAAAAATACTTAAGTATTAAAAGTAAAAGTACTTGCTGAATAATAAATCCCTAATACAATATCATTAAGTGAACCAATCATATTTAATTTTAATACATTAGAAATGTGACATTTTAATGACCAATGCCACAGGTAAAGCATGTTTTTATTATGTTTACTCTGTAAAATAGTTTAGATTTAGATATGATTCTCTGCATCATAATTTCAGGGATGGAAACATCTTGTCTCCTGTCCTAACATAACATGAACTTCACTTTTTTTTGCCACTAGTGGCTTTTATTTTGAAAGAAATCCAACAGAAAGGGTGAAAGAAGGTGGGTTGGGGAGGACATGCAACCGAGGAGCCACGTAGCAGAGTTGTAGTCAAGATCACCTACCCAAGACCAAATCAAGACCAAGACCAGCATGCCGCGCTACGTGACACAAAAAAATTTAGTTTTACCTATCAAAATTGCTTCTCAAATTGATCTGAAAGATCCACATTCCCATAAAACACCTAGATATTAAACACTTAGAGCTGAATTAAATATAATCAGTAAAGATCCGTCCAGAAGAATTGGATTGCTCCTGAATGTCATATCAATGCAGACTTTGGTCACAGCGTTGTCCCATATTTGCGACACCTCAGTCATCACCTCCACACAATAATTCAGTGCATGAGTGACAACTTTTTTTTATCGCAAATGCAACATGTGTCTCAGTCAGTACAACTAGCTTTGCTAGCATCACGCCCACATAGCTTACCTTTCTTAAAGCTTTCCTTCCAAGTGACGCTAAAAGTTGGACGAAGTCCCCACCGTCTGTGAAAGCGAAGCGCTGCTGATTTTACATGTCGCCATATCGATTTATGCAGCGCTATTATATTACTGACGATTAGACAGACATCTTCTCCCGCTCAGAGGAAACCACTGCGCATGTCTGGAGCTAAAGGGGGAGGCGATGGGTGACAACAGACACATAAGTCACGTTATTGCTCGGATTTTTCGGCCATAAGTCCATAAACTTCACATAAAAGAGCAACACGACTTGGATGTAACGAGTAACGCGACAGTTTTGTCGAAATGTAGTGAAGTAGAAAGCACAGATATTTACTGTAAAATGTAGTGGAGTAAAAGTAGAAAGTATCCATTATTGAATCTACTTAAGTAAACTACAGATACACAAAAATTGTACTTAAGTACACGTTACTTCCCACCACTGTCCAGACTACAGACACCAAATTACATCACTGAGTCAGTTTTTTTATTCCTTGATTCATGCAAAGTCAACAGATCCCTGAATGTTTCAGCTTTAATGCATAATTGTGAGTTTATTGCAAATTTGCACCAAAAGTGGTCAAAAACATTGGGTACAAGTGATGCTATGCTGCTACTCTGCTGCATCAGCCTTACTTGGTGTCAAGTTAGTGTCCGTGATCAATATGACGGGTAAAAAAAACTCACATTTAACATCACACGTAAGCACAAATATTGCAAAAATCCTTGCACATATTTATAATTTAGCACCCAAAAAAATCCGTACATTTGACTGAAAATATAAAATACAAAACACTCAAAATTCTGCAGGGATTGATCAATATGAAAAGATGTTCCATATTTAATTTTGGAGAAGTACAGCCACAGCTATTTATTAATATTTTAACAGCTTCTTGATGGGTTTTCTCAAAACATTCTGGCACCACCGGCCCTTGAGAACATCTATGTTCATGAAATGGCTCAAAATGAACATGAGTCTAATGCCCTCTATGCAAAGGATCTGATGAGTCACCTGCAGTGCTGTAGACATACAACCAGTGTATCAACTGAATAAATTAGCTGACCCATATGATAAAATGACCTGTATCAAGTTTTGAAATGTTGTAGATTTTGAGATCAACCCAAGAGACTTGAGGATGTAATTGATGCAAAACATGGTTCTACTGATCAGTTGGTACCGAACACTAAAGCTGCACAGATTCTCAGGGAAAACATTTGAGAGGCACTGTAAATTTAAACTTTGACGACCAAAATTAACTCTGGTTTATAAAGTTTTCAAAAAATAACTCCTCTCGTAGTTTTTACAGCTTCTGAAATGAATACAGACCGCCAAGCAATAGCACCTGTTGCTCCATAGCTGCAAAACTAATCAATTCGCACCAAGTGCTTCTTATTCCACAAGGAGTGTGTTAATGACTGGAAAAATAATTCAGGAGTGTATTTTTGCTGCACAGCTCAGCGAGGATGACATAGTCTTCATCTCCAGACCAACCTTGAAGGGCCTGTGCTATCTGCGTTTTATGAGGAAAATCCACCGGGAGATGAAAGCTGGGAATATACCCTGTGACAGAGAAGGTCGTGCGAAACTGGCTGGCGCTGGCCGGGCTGAACATTCGACGGTGTGCCTCGATTCCACTGAGCCTTCCACTCTCTAAAAGTCAACATAATAAAAGCGAATCTCCCTTTGATAATGGCACAGAGCACGCATTTCTGTCCAGTTTTGCTGCTGAGAAGTAAACGTTTGTAAGGGAAAACAAAAGTCATCAACTTCAGGGGTGTTCATCATCATGCAGTTCCTAGCTCAGTCCACAGGATGATGTCTTGCAGGTTTAAAGGAAAACACCCCGGAGCTGCCAGAGAGACAACACGCCTAAGAACAAAAGACAAGAGGTTGGTTGCTCAAGCTGTGGAGACAAGTGGATGTATTTCCAACAGTAGTTTGTGGTTTGGCACATGCTGCTTTGGTGAAGAGATTTTTTTTTCTTTTCCCACACTGGCGTATCTTCAGCGTCTTTTTCCTCATGCCTCTCCACGCTGAGAAGCCAACGTTCCACTGAGGGAGGGTCAGAGAGCGACTCCCGGCTCCCTGAGGACCGTTAATCCACAGAGAGCTCTATAGGCAACGCACCGTCCTCTCAGTGAATACCAGATATACAGTAGTGTTTTTTACATGTTTTTTTATTGCACCAAAATATTCAAATGGCATAAAGAAAACAAGACAGAAACACAAACACAAAGACACATATTAGAAAAAAGCATGCAAGCGGAGTGAGCTCAGAGCACGCTCTTAAGGTCATCAGCGCAATCTCCGAAGGTCAGCACTGGCAGGCGTCTCTGCCTTGCTGAAGGGCCCTTGAGCAAGACATTGAAACTGGCTCAAGGATCATTGCTCTGAGACTGACTCTCACCTTTGACCCCATCTATGGAGCAAGCCAAAAGATAAGGGAATTTCCTTGGACCGCAAGGAGTTGTGCAAAAACAAACAAAAAAAAGAAGACTATGGAAACACAATTAAACAAAGAAATAAAAGGAAAAGAAGAAGAAAGCTTTGAGTTTCATTACCTGAGTAAGAGAGCAGCAGCTGCACACTGACTAATCGTGCTGCTTCTGCTTCTGCTTCTGCTTCTGCTGCTGCTCCTTCTGACTGGGTGGTCTCCGGTCCAAAGAACATAAGCACCCCATTACTTACCTGGCTGCATTGTTTTACTTTTTGGACACTTAGCTCATTTTGCTAAGCACTTGATGATTTAAAGACATCCATAAAACCTGCAGAACTGTGACCCCTTCAGAACCTGCGTTGCCTGGAACCAACTTGGATTGAGATGCGGGGGAATATCGCGCGGCGCTATAGGCTGAAGGTGTTACAGTTTCAATATGAAATATACATATATGGTTCAATAAAAAGGAGTTAAACGTGAAACCGAACCTATGCGACGCGGTAATAAACTACAATGAGAAAAGAGCAGGACGTTTAAGAGCGGTTATTTTAATTTCACTCCATGGCCAACGGATCTGCTAAGTTCATCACTCGTCGCTCCATGGAGGCTGCGATGACGGAGACTGGAGGGGAGCACATTTCACTGGGTCATCCTTGTCCTTGTCCAGGCTCCATTGGCATATCAGAACACTATTTTTCATCCTGAAATACAATAAGTTCTGTTTAGTCATGTTCCCCGTCACTGGTGGAATGCCATGACTGCTTTCAGGCAAAAAACACCATCCAAAACTAAAAAAGAAACAAAAAAGGCCCTTGACAGTTATATATTCTCAGCAGAGAATATAGCTAAGATAAATCAAGGAAATTCCCCAACACTGAATCCAAAGTAGGGAATGCTGTTCTGCTTTCTTTTTTTTTTTTCAAAACTACAGAGAAGAGAGAGAGCCCCAGAAATAAGTTCATATAATCTTTTCAGAGAGCTACCAGGTGGCGGGTGTTGGAGAAAGAAATTTTCTCTAACCCAACCCACCGCACAGCCCTATAAAACCTGCGGTAGGACATGAAGTACATTTTATTTTGTCAGCGCTGGCCCTTCAAAAGAATATGACTTTTTTTTTGTGGAATTAATTGTGGAATGTGTGTGTGTGTAAATTTCGCAGCAATGAAATGTCTGCGAGCATATGACCTACGGCGTTTATAAGCTTCGTTATCGCTGAAGAATGCATCAGAAAAGCGTGAGCCATCGCATTCCCGTCAGCCTGCCAGGCTAGGAAAAACAAAAAAATTAAAAAAATTTAAATTGCCCACACGAATAAGGGCGAAGCGCTAAACAAATGAAGGTAATTAGCTTAAACGCGACTCTTCTTCATGTGGTCGGGGGGAGGGTGGCTGCTCTTGAAGCTCGCTGCTCTTTCTCGCATCCCTTCTGCAATCACAGAAACCTCTCTCAGCGTGGGCATTTTTTTATTAGATCACATAAAGTAAACAGTCACAGTGAGTGTTTTTGATAAATGCAATTTGCTGCTCCGCTCCTTTTCCAGGCTGCATCTAGTGTTCGGCCTGTTGTAAGTTAATTTACCAGATCAACTGAAAAAACAGAGAAATCTAATGGAAAACACTGCCCTGGCACCCACGCCGCATACCCGCGGTCGACTGAAGAATGGAAGCTCTTTAATGTGGTGATTGCATGGTTTCAGTTAGGAAGTTATTTCCGTAAAAAGAACACACTTTTCCGTTGTGCTTCCCCCCGATTTTAGACCTATTTCTTTTCATTTGCTGCTTACATTATCAGCTGCGTGCTTTCTGAGAGCACTTCTACAAAAATCATCACTTGTAAGTTGGAAACTCTACATTAAACTTTCTTTTTTCATTTTTACACATATATAAAGCACTGATTGCAGCTGGTTTCACTGCTCAGTCCGACTTTACATTTTTTATTTTTTGTGCATCCATCTATACACTTGTGTACGCGCCGTCCCTGTTAAAGTGCTGCAGAGGTACCAGACCTTCCATTAAATCCAGCAACCTTTCATGATTAGAGGAAAGGGAGTTTTGGTATTCTGGGCAAAAAGTAGGCAGTGCTGGAGAAATCAGAGGTGTGTGGTACCAGAGGGAGGTACATTCCGGGCCTCGGTTTTCATTCATTGTTAGGCACAGCTGGTTCGGAACTGGGCTTGACATAACAGCAGCGCTGACGTCCTTTCCCTGTATTTCTTTCCCCCCTTGGGAACTTCTAACCTCCTACTTTCTTCCACAATGAGATGTTAAGTTTGCTTTTAAAAACCATCCAATATGCTCAGAAGATTTTCTCACCTTTTTTTCCTCTGCTGTAAGAAATTTCAGTTGGCTAATTTCAGAGCACACCAGAGAGCTATGATGGTTAAGGTTTTTGGCTGCTGGTTTTCTGTAGACCTTCGTTTCTGGACGAGTTGTGTGCAACAGTAAAATGCGCCTCTATTACTGGGGCTAAGATGTGAAGCAGTGGATCAAATGAGAATTTATGGTTTTACAGAATCATGTACAAGTACAGGGAGTTGCAAAAGTACTCATAATGCAAACGTTGCATTTTGGAGTGATCAACACAAACTTCAAAGTGTTTTTAATACAGCAGTACATGATGGACACAATATGGTGAATAATCGTGAAACGGAAGGAAAATAAGACATTTTGCCTACTTATCTAGTTAGCTCATTTCACTTTGCTAACCTTAAGTAAAATAAATGCCTTCCTTCCAATATGAACTACTTAGTAGGATAAACAGTTATGCAAATGCAAAATAATATTCCAAGCTATGGACATTACAAAGAACCATTTGATCCATCACCAGAAAATGGCAGGAGTGCAGGACCAAAGTCCAAACCTTTGAAGACAAAGATCCTCTTTCTGGTAAGACCACATCCTCACACACCAGAACACAGACAGGATCGTGGATCAGAGAAGCAGCCAAGAGGCCCACTGTGACTCTGGAGGAGCTGCAGAAATTCACTAATCATATTGGTGACTCTGTTGACAGGACAACTACCGTCAGGCACTCCGTCAATCTGATCATTATGACAGAGTGGCATGAATGAGGACGTTATTGAAGGTAAACCTTAAGCCACATGTCTTTTTAGATAAAACCTACACTGGCCTACATCTCAGATTTTAAGTGTACAGGAAAACCGATACTATACTATACGTGTTGCGTACATCAAGAATAAATAACATAAAATCAAGGATTAATACTTCTACAAATCAATACCATGCATTACAATCACAAGGGTTTTCTCTGATAACAAATACAAAGGCCTGAAGATGCGGCATATCACCACATGTGGATGTTTTTATTAAGCAGGTAAAGGGAAGTTGGTCAGAAGCAGGTGAGAAGAATATTGAAGAAAACTGGCCTGAGTCCATAAAAAAAATGAGAGACTGGGTAGAGGTTCACCTTAGAAAAGGACAGTAACGCTAGACAATTAACTAGAGTTGCAATGCAATAGTTTAGATACAATCTTGTATATATGTGTGTGTGTGTGTGTACGTGTGTGTTTGTGTGCTGGTCAAGCTTCAGACCTAAATTCAGTTTAGAATCTTTGCAAAAAATGTGTATATTGACGTACACAGATGCTCTCCATCCCATCTGAGTGAATTTGAACTAATTTAAGAAAACAAAACAAAAGAAAAGCCAAGCATTTTGGTCTGCAGATGTGCAAAGCTGGTAGAAACATTTCCAAAAATAATTGCAGCTGTAATTGCGGTGATGTGTGGTTCTACAAAGAATTAACTCAGGGGATGGTGAATGGAACGCTTTATTGAAAAATCCTTTGAAAGTTGTTCAGCATTTTTCACCACTTTGCTCGAGCATAACACATAAAATGCTGAGAAAATAGTCTTGTGTGACAAGAAAAAATGTTACAAAGGTTCGAAATGTGCGAATACTTTTACAAAAAAATACTTTCTGAGTACAACAATAACAAAGCCCCTCTATCATTCTCATGGAGTAAGGCGTAACCTGCTCTGGGTAATCTGCAGTGAGCCTAAACAGAAATGTCTTTCTCGCTATAACAAGTAGCTCTAATAATCATAAACCTGCCACTCTGAAGTACTCTGATGGATCTGCTGAATGTCCGACTTGTTCTGTGCAATGAAATGAAATGAATCCTGTTATTATATTTTCTTTGCCTGGTATTAAGATACACACACTTCCGTTCACAGGGACTCAAACACCTCGGCGCACACAAGCAACCGTTACATTTCACAACCTTCACCACCCGCGCGCCAATTGATGTGGACACAGAGAGTAGTCCCCCATGTTTTTTCTGGAGCGCGTCAAACACTTGCGGTGGAAGCTCTACATGTTGGTTATTGTTATTTGAGAGTACGTGCTGGAATATTGGGCGTATCGATTACTTTTCACCGCAGGGCCTCTTGGCCAGGCCACAAAAGCTCCTTGCTGCATGCTGCCAATAGGCCCATTTCTGCTACACTTATTTTTAATGCGTGTCTTACATGACTCTGCTCTCTCAAGGTTTTCGGAGAGGAGGAAATGGCAGACTGAATGTAAACAGGATTAGCATTTCTCTCGGGCTGCGCAGGCAGTTGTTGCCGTGATGCTCGGCTGTACAGTTTGATGCGGGAGGAGAGAGAGATATCAATTCTGATTTTGTGTTTGTCCAGCAAGACGTTTGACTGAGGTGCCAGATAAAGGTTCAATCTTTAGTCTTCAGAGTTCCTCTGCAAATTCCGCATTTCATTTTTTGAGCATCTTTAAAATTAATTTTCAAGATGCCAATTTGTCCTGGCATCGCTCCAAGCCAGCGGCTTGCACATCCCAAACCCACTCCTGCAGAACCTTCTCCGTCCTTCTGTTGGTCCGGGATTGTTGGTTCTCTTTGCACCCCAGCCATCAAAACTAAATATAGCAGATTTGTTGCTCTTTCAAAACTTGCTCCACCTGCCAAAATACACAAGCCCTGCTTTCTTAACCTTGCACTGTGATCTGTGTATTTGGAGTGGAAATACAGTGAAAGGAGAGGCAGCGGCGCTCAACATGGCTGGCCCAAAGGCGAGGTAATGACACTGTCTGCTTGTGTTTTTGGAAGCTGCGAAACCACAGCAGGGAGCTCATAATAAATGCTCGACTGTAATTCTGTGCTATTACTCAGAGATGTGGATATTGATTGCTGTTGGAATGCGTGGCCTGTGTCCTGCACTTCGCTTACATCATGCTGGCTCCTTACTGTTGTGTCTCCGCCGTGATAGAAGCCTCTGGCTTTGCTCATTCGAAAAAGGCCTGCTAGGGAAAATATTTAGCTTTAGAAGTAAGACAACACTGGAGCTGTACAGTTCATTTAGCTCACACATTAACCCCTATTTTTCTTTCCACTTTCCACTGTAAAGGTCGAATGAAAATCGAACTATGTAGTTTCGGGACGTTTGGGACCCCTAACCCTTTGCGGCCCACAAGACACTCCGAGCTGAGCTGCTGTGAAGCGCCTGTCGCCACAGAATACATCATGGTGTTTTGGTAGACAACTGTACAATAAATACACTGATCATGGCAGAGAGGATCTGCCCAGGGTCTTCAGAACTGGTAGAGCAGAACCAAGTTAAATATATTATATAACAGTGGAACTGTTTCTTCAACCAATCAGCTTTCAAACTCACTTCACTGCGGTAGCTAGAAGTTTCACAATGACTTCAGAGGTTTTACGCCCTCTGATTGGCTGGTCAGAGCAGACATATCACCTTCAAGTTTTTGTCATTGTGGTGGATTAACTCATATATATATATATATATATATATATATATATATATATATATATATATATATATATATATATATATACTTATATATTAAAAGTGACTGTGCTGCTTCTTTCCAGATGTTTAATCAGCTCTCAGTGTTTGTGCTCTCTCTCATTACAGCATGTGAGCAGACGAGTGGCCTTCATCAGCATAGGAATGTGACTGACTCCACAAGGCTTTAAGAAAGCAGCACTTTAACTTTCCCTTCAACAGTCCTTAAAGACATACACAGGAGTTGGACCCTGCAGTTAAACCCGTTTCCTGTCTGCCTGTGGTGTGTTTGAGTTCAGAGTTATGAGACAAAATCTAGATTTTGTTTGTTAAAAAATAATATTATATAATGTACGACAACTGTGGTTCACTTTTTCTTTATCAGTATATATTTACTGCAGTGAGTGGTTCTTCCTTAAAACATATATCTTACATAAGCCTATATATAGTCTGGAGCAAAGCAAAACAACAAAATGTGCATGGCTAAAAATGAATCGTAAGTGTTTTCAGGAGATGGCGTCTCTAACTTCAGACTAGGGAATGTTTTCAGAGGGTGTCAGTGAGAAATCTGAATCAAAAACGATTTAAGATCCTGACATTTCCCACAGTTTCTTTCAATTCAAGCCACATTTCAGGCAATCCACCAACACATTCGCCAGAGTAATATGTTACAAATTTCTTATAAAAACTAATATGTATATTGGTAATATTTTTTATTTCATTGTTTGTGAACTATGTGAGACCAAATTTTGAGCCGAGAGTTAATGAGAGAATTTTCAATCAGCAAGTTGATCCTCAAGAAAATTAGAGGTGGAGCGGTGAAATAAATCATTAAAGGGAAAATGAAAGTAAGAGGTATTCATCATAATGTAATGCATTGTTGAAGACAAACGGTTTTCACAGAGAAACATGTATGATTACATATTAGTTCATCTTCCTTTTTGCACCCGTGTGGAATTTTAGACCTATGTCTCCACACCAATCTGACTGACAACTCTGGATCTGGATTTGCTCAGGCATGCTATGCGATAAAGCTTATCGATTCCAACAAAATGAATCACCAAATCTAAAACTAAGCAATGTATTTAAGCTGATCAAGCTGACCAAGCACCACCTTCACACTGTCATTACGAGTCAAACAGACTTTATGACTGTCATAACTCTGCTCCTTTCAGCATGATCAGTTTCTGCTCCTGCTTTTAGATATTGAGGCTTTTAGCCAGATGTGTTTTTTTTTTCTCTTTTTTTGGATTGACATTCTGCTAAAAGGACAGTTAATATCCAAGCTGCACGAGACAAATGTCTTGATGTCTTCATTTAGTAGAAATCCAGACTGGTTGACCCTAGCAGGGGTGTCAAACTCCAGTCCTCAAGGGCCGGTGTCCTGCAACTTTTAGAAGCGCCTCTGCTGCACCACACCTGAATAGAATAATTAAGTAATTAGCAAGGCTCTGGAGAACTGAGGAGGTAATTAAGCCATTTGATTCAGGTGTTTTGTACCTGTGGCACATCTAAAAACTGCAGGACAGCGGCCCTTCAGGACTGGAGTTTGACACCCCTGCCCTACAGGCTAAAGCTAACCACTGCTAAATTAAATCAACTCCAATGTCAAAGACGTAATAGTGGTTTAGGCAAACGCTATTTTATGAGCCTTTAAATCATCATCGTGTTTGCGTTGGGCGATTATTTACACAAAACCCAATGATTACTTTCACAGAAAATGGAGGAAGGAGGCAGCGCACTAGCAGTCATCTTCCTGTGTGAAATGCTTCCTCAGAATGAAACATGTGAAGCATATACAAAACTGAAATGTGAGGCAGTAAGAGAATTAATAACGCACATACAGACACACACGCGCGCACACACAAGTACGTTGAGATGACATTGGTTGGGATTGAAAATATATCTATTCAATTGAATCTATCTATCTATCTATCTATCTATCTATCTATCTATCTATCTATCTATCTATCTATGTTTTAGGGTGGTACATGCTGGGTGAATACAAGTATGTTTTTGTGACTGAGTGTGTGAAGCTACACTAATTAGCAAGCAAGCAAGTGGATGGTGTACACAAAATGGCTGATGACATTATGTTGTTATACCACATGGAAAAATGGTGCCAAATTAGAACAAAGTAACACATGCTATAACTAGCATTAAAGACCTGATAAAAAGGGGAAATGAGCTTGTGCCTCCCCATGAAGGAATACAGGTATGGGTGTGTGGCTGCAGATTAGTAAGACATGGCAGAAAAACAAGAAAAAAAGGCACAATCCTACACAAACGGTACTAACAATGTAACCAATCTATGTTGGTTAGATATTATTAGATTCAACAGCCTACTGTGAACTTCATCAATTAAGCATAAAGCAAACAAACGGCAGAACGAACCGAGCAATTTGTAACAGAAACCGCAGGTAGGGTTGTTTTGGGAGTCTGCATGTAAGCATTTAAAGCACGTCAAACAAGCACAATGAAATGATAACTGAATTTTTTATAAAATGAACTAATTAATTTTTTCTGCCTAGACACAAGCCCCTTGTTGGGAGACCATTCTTCAACTTTCATATAAATAGTATCTTGTATTTTTTTTGAGTGCCTTCATTAAAAAAAAAAAGTGCAACAAATAAAATATGTCCAAGTTGTGTCAGCTTTGCTGTCTGAGGTCTTACTGAATACATTCATACAAATGAGAGCAAACAAGAAGCATCAGATTTATACCCTGCCTGGGTTTTCATTTGTCTTAAATGCTCTCCTGTGTCCTGTTGTCACGGATTATTAAGCCGTAACTTAGATTTATCAAAATAAAGATCTGACACAACGCGGCTCGACATCACATACAATACAAAATAATGGCTCTGTAGTTGCAATAATCTGGAGAGGATGTCAGAAACTTGTCTGGCTCAGCGTGTGCCGTCCACATGTCACAGAGGGGATGTGAAGCAAAGGGGCTGGTTTTCATTCTGACCAGCTGATTCCAATGATTACTGTCTCTTTTCTCTTCTCTAATCAGGAAAATCCACTGATAAAGCCCGTGGTTGGACAAAAAAACCCCAAAAAAACTCCACATGACAACCTCTCTGGCACACCCTTGCCTCCTGTTCTTTGTTATATAAACACATACTGTTTCAGTTATTTTTAGCAGGGTATTTTCTCATTTATCTTCCAGATTAGGCGGCAGAGGCAAACATGAAAGAAGTGGCTTGTCAAGCGGGATGATTTGGATGCTACACAAGCCTACGTTGTGGAATATAATTTATGTGAAAATGTTCAACATCTGTGACATTAAATGGCGCTGAGCACTATATAAGAACGCAACCGGGCTTGATTGGAAATGTGGAGCAAATTTATGGCAGAAGTAGAGACAGGAGGCACTGGCCGTCCCCAGCAGCTTCCCTCTGCTCTCTCCCCTTTCCGTTGGTGTCTCTTCTTCTGGTCACCCTCTCTCATTCCCAGGCTCTTGACTGTGGGTGTCCCATTGGGAATTCAAGTAGCACGTTGGGTCAGCCACTCAATACCTCCCCCTGTTTGAAAGGATTCATTGCAGACTAATTGGGATAACATGACTGGAAATGTTGACCTTGGTATTTCTAAACAAGGTTTCAATTAACTCGCAATAAGGCCAGGGCAGCTTGGGCCCGGGCGAATCCTCCAGCAGGAGGAGGAAATGCGAAACATGCCCCAAAGTTGATGGTTGGCTTTCCTTAACTTTGATTAATCACTGAAAGAGTAAGCAAGTGGGACTGGTAAAACAATTAGAAAGAAAAACCCTCTGTTCTTTCTGCAGTAGCATTTAAGACCGAGATTGAGTTACTGGAAGATTTTTCAAAATGTCAGCCGTCCCTCCCCGTAAATCCAAATAAAGCACATTTTGTGCTCAATGTGTAGAAATTAAAAAGGATGCAATGAAAGGCAATACCACCCTGCCCTTTGCATATAAGGACTTTCAGGACAGCCAAAGAGCTTCAGATTTATTGTATTTCTCTTATTTAGTTTGGTAGTGGAGAGTTTTAACCCTTGTGTGTGCGAGGACTGAGGCAAACGTAGAGGACTATGGCAAATGATACAAGTTTTACATGTGTGGGGTCAGTTGGACCCCATTTCTACATACAAGGGTTAAAGCAGGGGTCTTTTTTCCTGACATTTTCTTTCAGGATTTTCTCTCTTTTTTTTTTTCTTTTTTTTTATGAACCTCCAATCTGTCACCTTGATCAGCAGAATGTGTTTTTTCTTTCTTTTGCGAGATGCAATCATTTAAAGAACAGCTGGTGCCCTCTGCTGTCCGAGGTGTTACCGTAACTTAGAGCAGCTCAAATGCTCGACACTGCGGACGCGTTTGATCTGCTTTTAATAATGACGTGTGCCTAACAATCTGCCATTAATTTTTTTTTTTTTTAAACAAAAGCCTCCTTAAACCACATGCAAAACTGGCTCCGACTTACAGAACTGATACTTTGAGGAAGTTTATTATTTCACATTATATTGAGTACAGGCCCTTTAGATCTCAGTGCCAGTAGCCTTGATCCGGCGGGCCCGAAAAACGCTCTGCCAGAGTTTTAGATTCGGTACAGGAACTGAGCTGAGCCACCTGATGAGAGACAGAGAGAGGTTCTGGTTGAGTCAGCACATCCACTCTGCGTATTAGGTCATTTGGAGCCACGGGACACCAGCTGACCTGTGTTGAATTATCGTTAATTTGAAATGCAACAGTGGAGCTCGTATCTGTGGGGTTGCCGCTCCCGACAGGAAGACGCGAGGACGGCGGAAGGGAGAAGATGGACTTTGCAGATTAAGCCGGAGCTCTAAAACCCGTCCTCCCTTTCATGTTGCTCTGGTATCATCAGGTTGACAGTTTTGTGTGTTTGGCTTCCTTCTTGTTCTTCTTTCTTGCCTTCCTCCTCCTCAGCTTCCTCCCTAATTCTTCTTTCCCTTTACTTCGAATGATCATGATTCCAAAGAATGTCTTTCTGCAAGTGTTTAACACACAAGTCTTTGAAGCACAGTCCAAGTGGCTGCTTTTGTCTCCGCTTTGTTGTTCTAAATGCCAGCTCTATTAAATCACCTCCCGGTCCCCAGCCCATATTCCTCATCTTCTCCAAAACTCCCATTTACAATTTCCAGAATCAGGCTCCGTTCTGCGCGTTTGGAGGCTGTCGTGGGACCTGGCATGTTCACGTGGGTTCAGAATCTTATAGCAACAGAAGCGTGACACTTTAATGCAGGTTTTTGTTGCTTTTGGAGGATTTGCCCTTATATGTTTCGTGGGAGTTGAGGAAGGAGCTGACTTAAAGGGAGCAGTATGCTCTGTCGTCTCCAACAACTGGAAGCATGATTCCTCTGTTCACTCTGCTGTTTAATTTAAGCCTAAACACACGCTGCCAAGCTGGAGATGATAGAAAAAGGATTCAGATGACTTTTGTAAAGATACATGGCACTAACACACAATCTCATTTATAGTTTGTAAACTTTTTGTGAATTTAGGGAGCCTCAGTGATTGACTGATTCTGGTCAACATGAATTCCTATTTTAAGTAAAGATACGCAAATCAGGCATTTGTGGCTGATTTCTAATCTTTTGTTTTTGTAAAGCTCTGACCCGGATTTCAGTTTCTTTTTAAGAACTATCATTAACCGTGTTTAGACAAACTCTATGAGGTTGGCTTTTACTATTTTAAAAGGCATCCAAATTACACAGAGTTGACATTTCACACCATCTTTAGCGCCTTTTATTAGCATACAGCTCAATTAGCATTGTGAGCATTAGCAAAATGTACTTCTCTGGTGCTCAAAGTAGCTAACTTTCAGTTGTCGTCTTCTTCGTTCACCTGTCAGGCAGAGTGAAGCCTAAAATCTTCTGGTCCTTTCTTTGTGCATTTTTTTAGTATTAAGGGAATGCATATGTCATGTGTCCGCGAAGCTCATCCTCATGCCTAGGTTTAACAACATAATTAACTTTGTGCATATGGAAACATCAGAGGCTCATGTTTACTTTTTATTCCTAAATATTTGCATGAGAGTCCTTTTTATAGTCTTGTAAAAGACTGTGAATGAACGCACGGACGACAGTGGAGGAGGCTGTAAACTGCAGAGAAGAAACACACCTTACTTTTACAGCCGGGGCATAAACAGTAGTTTATTATTGCCCATCTACTGTCTTATTGCATAAGCAGGCGGGTCTGATTCAGGAAACACGTTGGGCTTTGACTGAGACAAATCATTTTGTGAAAGTAGCCTTTTACTGCTCAATGTGAGCTAATTAAATGGAGGGCAGGTACTTACTAGCATTCCAGTAGCTATTTTATGCTAGCTTAACAAGCATGAATCAAATATTAGTTCTCTGTATGTCTTGGAGTCATTCTCTTTTTCTTCTATAAATATTTCTTCGTAGTTTACAGATAAATGAATGAACAAGTGAATTAAAGAGATTTTTTTTCACCCCATCAGTTCACTACGTCTTGTTCATTGATGAAGGAAAACAAGAGGTTGTTTCTGATAAGGCGGACCTTAAAGAGAGAACCCTTCCAACTGCCAGTGGTGTGAGGAAAGATGAGCTGCTCTTATCAGCTCCTTCAGTTCATAACCTTCACCTCTGCTTTACATGGACTGGTATCTGCCTTTTGTCAAATAGCTACCCTAATTTTATTGCTTTACCACTCTTTGTGAGCGTCTCTTCACCCGTGATAGTGTTCAAAGGTGCATCCACCCAGTAGTTAATTGGTGATTAAATGACAAGATGTCCTTGTAAAACGCTGCTACCTGTGTTAAACTGCTTAAAAATGACTTTCAGGGACGTAAAGAATTTCATTGGCTTTTAAAGTGAACTTTTGTTTATCCTAAGAACGTTTACAGGCTTACTGGCATAACAGAAAAACCTATAAAAACATAGATGACGTAACTGGTACCTGTTGGGAAAAATGCTGCCGATAAGGTTGAATAAGGGGATTGTATGGAACTAGAAACTTTAAAACTAGTCTTAACTCTAACTTAACTCTAGTCATGTCTACATATAATATGAAAAGGAAATTTAACTGATTTAAGACTCGCTAAACTGCAAAGTGAAAACTGGAGATGCAACAATCCAATATCAATATCCGTATCAGTCCCAAAATAAATAAAAAAATCTAGGTTGGGTACCTGTGACAATGTGACCAATCTATAAGGGCAGATCTATTCAGTATAATTTAATTATTTGTGCTCATGTTTTATTATTTGTTTTACAGTATATACGGAAGGTTGAAAGGTTGGTGGAGTTTGTTTTTTCATGTTTAACCAATTTCTTTATTGTTTATTCTACATTGGCTGTTGTACTCATAAATGCTCTGACTGAACAGATAAAAGTTGTGTCGTTTTTACATGTTTGACCAACATTGTCAAATTTGTAATTCAGTACATTTATGTCTGTGTTTAAAACCCCCAGAATTTAGGTCAAAGAAACAAATGAGCTGTTTTCAGATTGTAGGACAGAGAAATCTACTTAACTGTTTATTTAATGGTAACCTAGCTACAATGAGATGCATAAAATAACCTACTTTTAAGCCAGCTATGTATAGGGAGCTGGTGGTTGCTCTTATAGCCAAATGTATTTTATTGTAGACATCTGACAGTGTTTAATGTTTTCTCTTAGTTATCCCAATTAAGCAAGCTAATCAAAATGTTGCTCTTGTAAAATAAAAAGATAACTTCTCATTTGCCCACCCTCAGTGGGATAACCGTGACGGGAAGCTAATCTCTTCATCAAGATCTTCCACTCTCCCGCTGTCATGTTGAGCAGTAGTCAGATTTTAGACTTGGATCAGTGTGAGATCTGTGGCCCCCCCAACCACAGCCACGGCACTAAACCCATGTAATTACACTTTAAGTTGCACTGGCTGGTGGAAATACCTGCAGTAATTAGTTTTGTTTTTTTCCCACTCTTCCTATGATCTTCTCCCGTTCTGTGAGTGGGTTTGGACCTTGAGCTAGAGAGAGAAACGCAACAAGTTAGCAAGGCGGTATGGAACAAATTAAAACAAAAAACTTCATGTAAGAATAGAGTGAGCCTTAAATCAAACACACACACTCACACGCACCCACCACACACACGCGCACGCACACACACACACACGCAGACACACACCCACACACACACACACACACACACACACACGCACGCACGCACGCACACACACACACACACACACACACACACACACACACACACACACACACACACTGCCTTGGACCACCTGATTGTATTTTGGCGGTTGTTTCCTTTGATTAGGACTGTTATGGGAGTGTTGTACAAATATAAAAGCTGTCCAGACGGTTTTACAGTGTTTATTTGTGGTACCACCTGTGTTTCCACACAGAAGAATGAGCTTGTGATGGTGATGAGGAACATAGGGTGTAAAGGAAGTTTAGTTTGCACTGGGCTGCACGTCCGACTGGTTGGCCGAAGGCTGAAAACATCCCGCCAAAGTGCATCTTAATCTGTTCCTGTTTAGAGAACAGCAGATGACTTTCCTTTCCTTTCCTTTCCTTTCCTTTCCTTTCCTTTCCTTTCCTTTCCTTTCCTTTCCTTTCCTTTCCTTTCCTTTCCTTTCCTTTCCTTTCCTTTCCTTTCCTTTCCTTTCCTTTCCTTTCCTTTCCTTTCCTTTCCTTTCCTTTCCTTTCCTTTCCTTTCCTTTCCTTTCCTTTCCTTTCCTTTCCTTTCCTTTCCTTTCCTTTCCTTTCCTTTCCTCCCTTCTCACTCCCTCTCCCCTCTCTCATCTTTCCTTCAAACTCCCCTTTCTGTCAAATATTTATAGCTGATGGTAGATAAGATTACTTCCACACTGAACCTCTCGGTGCCAGCGATCGCAGACCTTTGCTCACAATAAAGCCAAAGATGCGTTCCAGGCTAGGGGAAGATTGTTTTATTTGGAGCTCATCATAAGCCTCTATTGATAGATGATTTAATTGCATAAACACAGTGCGCCTCTGCCTTGCTTTGACTCTGACCATCTCTTGCCGCTCTTATCTCGGAGCAGTGAGTTTCGTCGCTGTACACGCTCGGCTGTTTTTGTCGCTCAATACCTTGCACAGGCTGTGACAGTGGACTTTATGGAGTCAACACTGTTTATAAAGAGATATTTGCAGAGTTTTTTTTTTTTAATCTAACTTTGCACGCATGTGCTGTCAGTTGAAAGTCTTGCACGCACAAAACAAAAGTCTGCTTAAGGTTTTTATGCAGCACCTTTCGTACCCATAAGCTTATGTAAGGAGGGACATGAAGGAGTACAAACTACTGTTAATAAAAGAGTAAACTGTGCATGCACCGAAATGATTAAAGCGTATTTAATGTTATTTAATGAAAAACAATATCCATATTTCAACTTGACTACTTAACATTTTTACTGAATGTTATGAGCTCTTTGCCATAACCATAAACATCATCAAGGGAAACAGAGGGAAGTGTCTTTTTTTTTTCTTTCTTTTTTTTGCAGCTTGCAAAACAGGAAATTTCAAAATGACACAAAGTTGGACTTACTTGCCTCATTTCTCTTTTTATACAAGCGCATCAATCATAGTGAATCTGTGTAAGTTTATCTTTATATGACACATAAATCACTGTGATGAAATGCCAGGGCTAATCTAGCTGAAGACGCTGCAACCTGTCATTGTTGGAGCGAGAACGCACAGTGGAAAAGGAATCTGGTTTAATAAGAAGGGGAGGAGAAGAGAAGGGGGGCAGGGGAGGAGCGGCATCTGGGCTTTATGGTCAAAATTGTTACAATATGTGAACAAAAAAAAAAGAGTCTCTTCTGAAAAAGTTTTATTAACCTCAAAAATCAGGATTACTTCTGGTTCCACAAACAGTTTGGAGGGTGCAGATGTACAGGGAGGAAAACGGTGGGAATTTTTTATTAAAATGTTTTTCAGCTGCAAGCAAATCCAATAAAACCTTTGCATTGATAAAAAGGAAAATCCTGTGTACCACTTTCTGCATATGCGTGTGTGTGTACAGCACTGTCAGCATAGTAGTTGCTAATCATATCTTGAAATTTTATCGCAGGTCTTTTCAGCTGTCCCTATGCAGGGTCCATGTAGATAATAACTTTATGCATCTACAAGTTCAGAAGCAATATGAGGCAATTCATGGGTGTCAATGTTGTCAGTCTTATCTCCTGTGTACAGATCTGTCTCCACAGCGGAAAACCACAAATAGGCGCAGAAAGTCACGAAGCGTTCCGTTGTACCAACGGGGAGAAAGTTCTGCACTGATCCAGGAAGACTTTGGCCTCTGATTTTCAAAACCATCTTCTTCATATCATATCTTGAACTGTCGATATCCATTCAGAGGGAAACAGCAGCAGCAATGCCATCTCATGGTGAATGAAAAAAAAAAACAAAAAAAACAACAAACATGAGGTAGTGAAGGTGTCGTTATCAGAGCTACTGTCCATAGATTTCTCCGAGGGACTTTGAACCTCTTCTTCACCGTGGTTTCCTGAATTATAACCTTTGCTCTGTTCATATCTGTTCGTATCTTATGAATGAAGACTGCCTTTCTTCGCAGTGGTGCGTTATCAGCACCATTAGAAAGGGAATAGGAAAAAATAATATTCCAAGAATCACTAACAGCTCTTCATCGGCACTTAACAGGACTTCTTGATTAAAATGTTAACGATTAAAATATTAACGCTTGGTTAAAATGCTACTGAAAGAAAGGTTCAAGGTTATCACCATCAAATAAGCCCATAAATCGAGTTAATAGTTTAACTTGGGCTTCCTAAATTAGATTAATATTAACATGCTAACTATCGTGGGCTAATATATTAGCCCAAAAGTTTTGTTTGTTTTTTCTTTAAAGATTGAATCCTTTGTCCCCCAAAAATGCAAACCTAGGTGTGTCAGTGTGCTGCTCTCTATTTGTACAGAAGCTGCAGTGACACCTTACTGACGCTGCAGATCTAAGATTATCACTCCAGGCCATGCAAACCACACACCGATTTACCAAAATGCATCTGCAACGTCGTTTGTTCTCAGCATTATGGGTGGGAGACACAATAATGCCAAAAGTATTCAAGTCAAGTCAGGTCGAGTTTATTTGCATAGCACATTTCAGCAACAAGGCAGTTCAAAGTGCTTTACATCATAAAAACATCACACAGTCACCAATAATGAAACAAGCAATAAACATATTTAGTCAGATGCCATCATCAACATCGTCAAGCAAACGCATATCAATTAAGTTCATCAATGTTCCAGTTATAATGAATCAAAGGTAGTCGTAAGCAGATGGGGTTTTAGCCTTCATTTAAAGGAACTCAGTGTTTCAGCTGTTTTGTTGTTTTCTGGAAGTTTCTTCCAGATTTGGGGTGCATAGAAGGTGAAAAGTGAAGAGTTTGCGTTCTGGTCTATAAAAGCTCTGACTCGTCTGGTGAGGTTCAGGAAGTGTGGGTTTCTGAGGATTTGTGACATCAGACCATGTCGGAAACAGTCCCCGCTCTAATTCATCAGGACGGTTTTCTGTTGAGCTGGTGACTCTGTGGAGTCCAATGAAATTCTTCATGTCTTCAGTTACCTTGCCTCGTGCGCTGGTGTTCATATATAATGGGAGAGGATGGGACAACCCATAAACTGCTGCTATAAAGTTGAAAACACATGTGAGTGTTGTGACTCACTAAATGTCACTTTCACTGGAAACAAGAGTCACACCGCTAAAAAACCAAACAAACATCAAATCTGCAACAATGCAGTCAGAGAGGTGACAGTTTCCTAGACTAAGTCAGATTTCCAGACATTTTCTGGAGAACAAATCTCCACTGCTGTCAGGTCCTGGCTGGGGTTCAAACCCAGGACATTTCTGCTGCAAGGCAACATTGTTATCAACTGTGCCACTGTGCAGCTCAGCCTCTGTTATTTACATTAAAAAAATAATAAGGCAACTACAATTTGCATATAAAAATTAAGTTGTACTGCAGCACAATAAATGTACGTATTTTTTCGATGAAAATAAGCACACACACACGTTTACTCAAGTGTGAAACGTAAACATAGTGTACATACAGCTGCATGGTGATCAGATAAATTGGTACATCTATTCTCTAAATTGTCTTGTGGAAGCAGAACTTTCCATTGAATGGTTAATTGTGGAAAAGTGCAATAAAAAGACATATTTTGTTGTTTTTTGCTCTTCTTAACTAACTTTAAGCAGATAGCAGATTGTATTTACTGTATCTAGAATTGATCAGCACAGAATACGTATTAATAATAAAATTAATTACACGTAATCAAGTATAATGTTTACTATGCATCACACAGTGAAGTTTGCTTTCAACTGATGAAATTAACAAAGAAGCAAAATCTAAAATAACCCAACAGGAAGTTGAAACTTAGGAAATTTCTATTGCAATACATGATTATAAAAAAAAAAGAATTTAATTAAAATGATTAAAAATCTAACTTTTTTTAAACAAAGCATATCTAGCCTGAAGGTCATTCTGCATTTCTTCATTGGGTGAGTTCTCATGTAGGATCGACATGTTGGAAACAGAAAAGAAAAAAAAAAAAACTTGCAAAAATTAGATCAAAAAAGGGCAAAATGCAGAAAAACAAATTGCAACAGAGATTTGTCAAGGTGATCAGGCTTTATCCTTATTAACTGGGCAAAACTCAGTACTTCATTCTTTACTTCTGTCTTAAAATAAATATTTGAGTGTTTTATTGTTTTTTGTGCTCTTTTTAACTAACTTTAAGCAGATAACAGGTTATATTAATGTATAACCTGGCGTGTCTTTCACACACACCATTCTGACTTGGCCGAGTCTATGGGAGAACACGTTTCAGTTTCAGGCCAGATACAGAATTTGGTTGATCTGTGCAGTCAGTTTTAAAAATCTATCAATTAAACATATTTTGGAAATTTAACTATGAAATAATCACATATTATATCAAAAACTTTCATAACTTTTAAACAAGCAGAATAAAACCAAAATGAAAGAACACTTTGTGTTGACAGGTCTTGATGGAAACAGCACAGCAGAGTCATAAAAACACTCTTATCTCTGAGGTTTCAGAACATCGTTAATTCATTTCACCAGTTCTGAAATCATGATAAGAACATTTTAAGTAGAAGGTTTTATCTGAGGAGCTCATAAGCAACTGAAAATCTTTTAAAAACATCGAAACGTTGTTTCACATTCACTGCCAGTTTAGCGAACTAGTCGAGATCTAATGCCTGACTGCTTCATGCTGTGCTTATTCCTTCATGTGTGTTTGTTTGTGTGCGCCCTCATGTTCGTGCAGTTTATAACATCCTAACAGCTTCTGTGCCAGACTGGAGCCATCGGTTTACACTGACGGCCTGCTGTCTGTCTGCTCCTCTCCTCTGTGCATGTGAGGCGGTGAAGGCTGATGCGCCACTGTTTGCACTACGCGCTCGCAGGTGGGCGACGAGGACGGCTGCGTATTTCGCTCCTCTATCTGAAGGATATGTGTGTCTCCAGGAGCGATGGGCCACGTGTGTTTCCCTCCAGCCAATTGAACAATGACCTCATGGGCATGATGGCTGTCATTATGGCCTTTCAGGGAACGCTGTTGAGAGCATAAAAGAGCTGATTATCAGCAGAGCAGGGCAGCAGATCATCCGTGCAGCAGATGCCGGTGATAAGATAACGATAAGGCTGCTATCTGGCCTCCACATCAACCTCCAGAGCAATGATACAGCCCCGGCGTATCGTTCAACCATCTAGCATGTGTCCTCCGTAGTCAATGGCCCGACGCTGATGGCCCAACATCTAGCAGTTGCATTAGAGCAATGAGGCCTGCAGGTAAAGCGAGCTGTGGATAAGGAGGGTTCTTTATGTAAAGTGCACCTGGTTAATTACTCTGGGATGTTGGTGAAGCAGTATAATATTGATCGTCATGTGATAAGTGGCTTGTTTTGTCAATAAACCGTCTGTCACGCATCGCCGTACGTCAGTTCCTCACGCCGGAGTTTTCTGTTTTTATCCTGCCATTTTTTTCAGCTTTTAAGATTTTAAATAATAATAAAATACAAGACAGCATACATCCTAGAGAGCCATGTTTTTTTTTTTTTTACTATACTGATATACGTAAATACATTCTTAAATCAGTGACGCCCCAGTACAAAGGTCATGTGTTTATTGGTGCCATTTACTATCTTTTGAAGGTCACAAGCTGGCTCATAATGAAGCCATTGGTTACATGATTTTTTTTTATCTACCCAAGGGTTTTGATAATTGACTACCAACATGGTTTGATAATGTGTTATTGTCTTTCATGATAAGGAGGTAAGTGTTTCTGGGGCTCAAAGGGTAGAAGGAGCAGAACATACTGAATGTCAGTGGTAAAAAAAAAAAATCCCATCTAGGAACAGATGACTGAAAAAATATTAAAAATAATTATTCAAGAAAAGGTACTTAATTATATTTGATTTTGCTAAAAGAGTTTCCAAAATTCACTAACTTTGTCCTTTCATATTTTGTCATAAACTCACATCAGGGGATCCACACTTTAAGCACAGCTATGACAGCAAAACACAACAAATTGGTTGATAGCTGCCCAGCAGAATAAATTAATGTGTTTTTTTAGATGTCTATTCTTTAATAAATTTACCAAATAATACTTAGCTGTAGCAAAGAGATGCTTTTTTCATACTCCATTAAAGTTAAAACATGCAAAATAAACAAAAAGGAGCTCTGAACCTAATAGTTTGTTTAATTAACAGAAAGTTTTGTCTTCTAATGAGAATATTTTTACATTTTAAATAATTATGAGGTCTGCATTGCAAAGTTTTCCTCTCCGCTGTCGTTGCACCATGCTCCATGTAATTGCTGCAGAGTCAAGGACACGCCACAAGCAGCTGTTGACTGTCGCTATGCAACAAGAAAGCGACTTAAACTTGATCTTAGCCAAAAAGAAGAAGCGATGAGAAAGTGACCTTGTACAACTGGATTTCTTTCAAATAAAAACTTTTAAACCAGTTTGAATAATAATTTGAACTTTAGATTTTGTAGACAGAATAAAAGGAGGAATACATTTCAGCCAAAGAACTGATTTTTTTTGTTGAAATCTGTGAAAAAACAAAAAAATGTCTGAGCTCTAAAACTTGTAAGTGTGTGCAAGAAAAAAAAAGGTACATTTTGAGATTAATCTCAAAAATCTTCTAGGAAAAACTTGCAATGCCTACAGTCGAGTCTTTTTGCACGTTCCAACTGAATAGATTCTTTTGCAAAGTACCCTGACATGACGTGCTGTGAATTTCCACCGAATAAATGAAGCGTAATAAATTGAATTGGCTTTTTGTGTTCAAACAGTCACTGGCAGGATAAGACATGAAGTACTCAGTCACAAGATGTACCTGCACTGGATTTTACTGCAGTTCATATAATTTTTAAAAAATTATTTTTAATTCAGGCTTCTCTCTGCTGATAGCACTTGCAGGGATGTCATTTTTAACGGAACTGAGTTAGGTACCTCTGAGCAGTCAGTGTCCTACCTGCTTAAAGCAGCCTGGGCGACGTTTGGAAAAGCAGTGGGGACCGAGGAGTCAAACAAGCAAACACAGAGAATGTCGTAAAGAAAAAGACATTGTAAAACACTTAAAGTGATGGATTTTTCCAAACCACTGTGAAGCTTGTACTTTTTTTTTTTTTTTTAACTCTTTTAAACAGCAGACTCCAAATCTGTACAGCTTTTAGGAAGCCGGCTAGCTTTTCTGTGCGAGATGCTGATTCCTTATAAATGCTAAAGTCTTTGCTATCAGAATTTTGGTGATAAAATCAAACCGTTGTGACACAAAGTACTATCTCACATGTAGACAACCCCAAACAAACTGCACTCATTCAGAATAAAGCAGGAAACAGGTGGAAGATGGAATTAACATTCCGATCATTCCTTATGACGCTTTTATATGTTCCGACATGCTTTAGTGAAAAATATGGTCACTTAGCATCTAAATTGTGCTTTCAACAAACACTCTTTGACTTTCACAGAGTGAAGCCTGAGCTCACCTCATGACTGCTCAGTTGTCACGGCGTGTCAGTTCACACTGTGCCTTCGCTGAGCCGTTGTTTGTGTTCTGGCTAGACGTCGTCTATAACGAGCACTTATTAGTTAACTTGTTTAAATGCCTTTGCTATTTCAGTCCCTGCTGCTCAGCCATCCATCCGTCCATCCATCCATCCATACAGCCATCCACCCTGCCAGCCCCCAGCCCTGCTCCTCTCACCTACCCTCCCACAGAAGGAACATTCCTCTTGGGTTTCAGAGCCAGGGATAGAGGTCACTGCTGGACCGAATGGAGCAATCAATAAATTTTAACTTTTATAGGATGTATTTTTTTTTCCGCAGATGCCGTGGAAACACGAACCAATAACGCACATGCCCCGAGACAAAGCCTGTTTTGTCCGAGTCTGTTTTGTTTGTCGGTAGCTGGGTTTCCATTAACAACAGAACTGTGCAAATTGAAATTGCGAATATAAATTTGTTAATGGAAACTTGGCAATTTTGAAACAAGATAAAAAGTGAGGTGGTTTTTTTTTTGACCGTAGCAAAATAGACGTATTTCGCAAAACTGCAATGGAAACTTTTTTTTTTTTTTTGGCATCACATAAGTTGCCTGATCAACAGCCGGATGTTAGTACTGGTGAAAACGACAAAGAGGACGACAGGAAGTGGTAGGAGGAGGATTGTTTGTTTTTGTTCTGTTTCTGGCTCTAGAGCTCTCACAGAATCACAATGTTCATAAAAAGTTGTGTGGCATTCCAGCATGTTGAATCCACAGCTCTTCTGTAAAATGACTGACTACAGTTTACCCAGAACGCTGCACAGAATAAGAGGCTTGTAGCTAAAACGTCTGAATAAGACGCCGACTTCTTCTCTGGTGGCTGATCTCACGTAAGTGTTTACATCCGTCACTGTGGTGATTTTTAATGACATATCGAATGAACAAGCTTATTCATGTGTGATTTCAATTTAATTTCTTACTTAATGGAAACACTGCAATTGCAATTGCAAAGTTGTGTTTTATTTACATTACCAGAATGTAGACAAAGATTTTCTCAAATTTGTAATGGAAACTCAGCTAGTGTCTATCTACTTCCTCCCCATCCTGCTTCACTTCTAACCAGGCACAGATGTTAAGTCGTGGTATTGGTGCGCTGCAGTCAGAGCACTGCCCGGCCCTCCTGAAGCCACCTACAACAACTGGACTTCACCCCTCTGCCTGTTTTTCTTTCCACTGGGGAGGTGAATAAATTTGAGCGGGGCGTGGGGGAGAGGGGGGCCTCTTCGGTCTGGGTCTGTGATCCTGAGTGCTGTGTTTATTTGTCTTCGCTCACCCCGGTCCTTCCCCCTTGAGCAGAACTGAATCAAAAATGTCAGCTTGGGTGACACTGGTCTCAGGTCCAGGAGACGAAAATCTATTTTCGAAACGAGTTAAGTGCAGTTCACCCAGAACCTGAGAAACGGTTCATGAGCTGGCTGTCTGGTCTGGAGCTGAAGTCATGACCCGTCGCAGGATATTTTTATTTTAACTAATTTTCAAAAGTTTCTCTTGGCCGTATGGAAAGAGTAACATCATCGTAGCGGTTTAAGAAAGGGCTATATTTCTACAAATTTAATACGCCACAGTCTGAGGTCAGGGTTTGAACTCTACAAGTAGCAGGGAGCCTTATCTGCTGTGTCCGGGGTCGAGCTGAAGTCCCCCCCCCCTTCTTCTTTTAAACTTTCAAACAAGTCCCGTCTGTTAACTCGGCATGCGTGTTTATGTGCGCGGGCCGGCCTACGAGCCGCTGGGATTTGCGTGCGGCATAAATAAATTTTTATCTGATGGATGGAGATATGTACTGGCTAATGCTGCCAGGTGGAGGTGGAGGCCCACCTCCAGAGAAGCTTTTGAGCACGCCAAAGATAAGGAGTCAGAAGTGATGGACTCTCTGTGATGCCCTTGTGTGGGAGGAAATTTAATGGAAGTGGCTGCATTGGTAGCAGATGGAACAGTTTCCTGGATCTCAGTCACGTTAGAATTATTAGACACACAGAGACTCGCGAGCCGAAATACACACCTACCCTATGCCGAGCGTTTAAGTTTGTCCGTCAGATTTACAGTATGATAAAGACGGAGGGATCGAACCGGGGGAGGGGCGGGGTGGTTGGGAGTGTTTATTTGCCTGGGACCTCAGGCACAGGGGGTTCATATTTTTCTTTACTTTTTTTTTTTGTCTTCTCCTTGTCTCTTCACTAGCTTCATTTACAAAGTGTGCACGTCTCCCATGCCCTCATGTGCTCACTATTTGTCTTTTCGGTTGGCGGTTCTCAGGATTCCCACAGTTGCTTGGAGGAATCCTGGATGCTGGAGCTGCAGGCTGACAAATTTGGTGTAAAGTTGTTGAAGAAAGCTTCCTGAAAAGAATAAACCTACGCTGGATTTTTGCAAGTCTAAACGTGTGTGTGTGTGGGGGTGTGTGTGTGTGTGTGTGTATGCATGCGTGTGTGTGTGTGTGTGTGTGTGTGTGTGTGTGTGTGTGTGTGTGTGTGTGTGTGTGTGTGTGTGTGTGTGTGTGTGTGTGTGTGTGTGTGTGTGTGTGTGCGTGTGCGGGTGTGTGTGTGTGTGTGTGCACTCATGCGCAAGCGCACATGTGTGTGTATGCATATACGTGTGGGAGCTGGCTCTGTGTGGGTGGTTCAGCCGAGGGTTGAGTGGTTGAGTGAGATGACAGTAATAAATACACTTCCTTTAAGACCTGATGATTGCACAATCAATCTGGTTTATTAATAATGTGTTTGGTTGAAATGCCTCAGAGTCCCCGTTCCCCCTCTGTGACTCAAAGTCTACAGAACAACTTTGCGTTTGACCACATTAAGATAACTGAGGTGTCTGTTTCCCTCTTTGGTTCTCTGTCCCACTTTAAACAACACCTGGAGTTTCCAGCCTAGGGCTAACGCAGCACTGCTAACCCTAGGCTAATTGTGACAGCTGAAAACAAAAACAAGGGTAAAGTTGTTAGAAAGTAGTTAATTAAATGAAACCACATAAAATTTGATGTGCTGTGAACATCGGACATGTTGGTTCCCCCCCTTCTACCCACCAAAAAAAACTCCCAGCAGTGATGCATGGGATTGTAATAGTCTTTGTTTATATAGTAGGAATGACCTAACTTTCAGAATCCAGCCCTGCCCATTTTGTTGATGAGGATGATTAGACTGAAGAAATTAATTCCAGTGATGAATATGAATTAATGGAAACAAAGGGCCACGTGAGCTGAGGAGTCGATTGGGCCGGACAGTTTGTGTGGTGTTCTGTTGATCTTTAAAGTTCTTTAAAGCCCTGATCTGGAATGTGAACTCCACCGTGTGCACCAGAGTAATGCAGTTTAGCCTCAATTAAGCCAGACTTCAAAATGTTTTGATGTAAACCGCTGATTAGAGGGGCTTTTAGGAGTTTTGAAAAGTCTTGAAAGGAAAGTCCAGCGGTTCAGGATACGTGTGAGTTCTATGTTTCTCGTGGCAGAATAACAGAGACTGCTATTTGAAAAGACTAATGAATTACTCACGTCTTTTCATCCATCAAAATCATTTTTCAGTTATTTATCTTTGATAAAACATACTTCTCCCCATCTTTGTATATAAAGAAATATGTGGTTTTATGATGAACATTATATTATAATTTGATATGTAAGGTAGTACTGTGGAAACCTGCCCGTTTGCAGTGCAGTATTTGTGGACTTACTTATTTGTAGATCGTTTTCTTCCACTATCTTTGATCTGCTGTAGTGATTCTAAACTAATATTCAGAGGTTTATCTGTGTCTTAGGTGGAAATGTCCAGAGATCTAAACCAGTCAGATAACAGTTTGCCTCTTTTCATTGAGAATAAGTGATTCATACATAGGGTATATTTAAATTATTTATGTGAAAATGCTGCTTATAGGAAACTAAAACAGAGTGGTACATCACATGCTATTTGCTAGCATGTGTAAAGCAGCCAATTCAGGGGCGGCTTTCATTTTCCTTGTCTCTGATTGGGTATAAGGAAGACTGTGGCTTCCCCTTTACCCCCCTTTTAATGCATTTTCTCTTCTCTTTTTAAACTATGATGGCATCTTATGACGAGTGACTTCTTTCAGTCAGCTTTCTGCTCTCACACCATTTTCTGTCAGTGGTGTGATAAACAATATGTCGTTATTTAGTTTGAAATGACTCAAATGTTAATGCCTCCAAGTGGTGAGAAAATTATTAACTGCAAACATGAGGCAGTAAGTGAAGCTGTCAGTTTCAGCTTCCTGCAGCATTTTGAGAATATGCCAAAGTAGACAATGACCCTGAAGAAGACCAAGCTCGGCCAAAACGGTTTGTTCAAACCTCCATTGTGAATATTTCCCCCCACCTAATTCATTATATGTAATGAATTTTAATGGCATTTGCATTTTTTTCAAACTGGAACTTTCTTTGCTGAAGACAAAAAGCCTTAAAATCCTTTTGTTCATGCACAGAAGCAGCAGCATTAAAACAGAACATAATAAGAATCAAGCAGCACTTTTGAGCACCATTTTTTCATCATTCCAGGTGTATTATAAAATATTTGAATAACTGACAGACACAAAGTCTGTAGTTCAGGTCAAAAGCAGTCAATTTCCTGAGAATGAAATAAAAAGCTAAACTAATAAGTGCCTGCGTGTTTGTTGACAACTTCCATCAATGGTAAAAACATCGCAGTGATAGCAGGGTTACTGTTGTGATCTACAGCACACACTTAAGGCTATTCCTTATCACGTTTTTGAGGTGGGCCGCTGCTTTATTGACTGCTGCTTTCAGGCATTTGACCTGCAGCCATCAGCATTTCTCCCCCACTTCTTATCTCTCTTTCGCCCTCATTCTTCCACACTCCCTTACCTACTATTTGCTCCTTCTCTCTCTTTTTTTTTTTTTTTACCACCCCCACCATCTCATTCCTTCAACTTCCTTGCTGTTGGGAATGCTAAACGTGTAACCCCGCTGATGACCTCTTAAGGAGGTCATAAATTTAGTAATGAGAGATAGTAGGAGCAACTTAGAGAAATGAGAGGATGGTATCTTAGTGATCCATCAAGCCTTCGTACATGTAAACACTTCCAACAGCCAATGCCAATAAAGGCTACTTCATGGACCAATCTAAACAAGTGAAAAATGAACTTCAGTGAAAAAAAAAAAGAATAATTTTCTGCATGTCGATACTTAAAATCCAACATAAAAACTTTGAATCTCACCTTAAATCTGGACTGGATGGGTGGCAACGTGTGGCCTGTCTATGATAAGGGCACCTTCAAATCTAATTAGCCTGCTGAATTTGCCTCCTTTAATCCGGATGGATTTGTTGCTTGATTTGACAGTGTATCTCTCTCAGACAGTCTTCCATTACTAATAATTTAACTGCGTGGTATATTTGCCGATGCTGATATATTTGGACGGTGCGAGTGTCTGGAAATGCAGACAGGACTGTACGTAACACAGTGGCCGATGTCTCAGTCCAACCTTTCCAGCCTCTATTTATCACAAGCCGGTGTTCCCTGTTTGCTCCAAGATTATACTATCAGACCAGCTAATGCCTTTGACCCCCTTCTTCTCTTTGACCCCCATGCCACTCCCAACTTAGTACACCACAGGTATTTAGTGGCATAGAGAAGGAGAGCTTTACCCTCAACATTTGATCTCCTTCCGTCCCATCCTTTAGCCCCTGTGTCTGTCTGTGTCATCTGGACTGAAGCACAGGCAAGCCGCGGCTCTAAAGCTCATCGCGGTCCCACCAAAATCTAATCAGCCACTGTTGGTCAGCCAGAATCCCCGGTACATCCCTTCCCTCGCAGAGTTGTTCTTGTTTTGATAGCTGCTGATGTCATTCCACACATTTCTTCTCAAATTAGGGGGCTGAAATTATGGCGGCCGCCTCGCCTCCCCTGCCTCGCAATATAGTGCCATTCCGACAGGAGCTTAATTCTTTAACATCAAAGTCTGGCTGTTGACTTGAGCATTTTGGGGGTATGGTGGCCTCAGTCCGAACCCGTCTGCGCTCTCCCCCTCACCCCCCAAATCTCCTCCTGGCTGGTGTGAAGTGACAGAAAGTTGAGTCAGAGCTCCAGCCGCTGTGATCGGCGGTTTGTGTGGGGGTGCTGAGTAAAGTTGTTACAAATCACTGAATGATTGAAAAGAGTTTTCAAGAGGGCGAGTTAAGGGCAAGTGAGTCTCAGGGATGTCGGTTGCGTCTGGCTGCTTTTTGTCAGTGGTATAATGATCAGACATGATAAGATAACCATTGGCTTGTGGTAGCTGAAGTGGTGTGTGTGTGCGTGCATGTGTGTGTGTGTAAGAGGGGTGGACCTGAGATGGGACGGTCACTGGTTGAGGAGGGGGGAGGGGGGTGCTTGAAACTTTGATATTCTTTATGAAGCAAAGCCCTTGGTTGCCTGGAAACCAGAGGGAAACATGCGTAAATATAACCATTGTGTTTTGTAGATCTGGCTGCTGATAGCTGCCTGTTTATGTGAACGGCATTCATTGAGTTAAGCATAAACCCTGAGGAGACGCAGGACGATAACAAGCTGCAGCGTTCGCAACGGACTTTCGGTGTAAAACTGGACTGGAAAGACGCGCTTTTGTAACAATTCATTCTCAACAGAAAGACCCGAGTAACTCCTAACGTGTTGCATTCAAAGAAAAGCTCCCAGCACATATGCAGACACACTTCCCAGGAAGACCCCGTGACTCCTCATTCCCCTGAAAGCCTGTAATTGCAGTCATCTTCAATATTGACTTTGTCATTTTTACAGCTCCTCTCCATGGTTCTCATGATCACCCTGCCAAGAGAACCTCATTGGAGGCAATGCAGTTAATGATTTGAGACATTTGCTCTTGGTGCCCTGCTACAAAGTCAGTGCCAGAACAGCCTGTGTGTATTGCGGCCGTCCCTGCATGTGCATGTGTGTACATTGGAAATGGCGGCCTCTGTTATTATCAGGGTAATCCTGAAATTGGAGACAGTATTAGAGCTGGGCATGTCATTCAAAGACAGGATCCTGCCTGTGTATTGACTACCGTCGCTTCCAATTAGACCAAATATTTCCTCAAAGTCCTGCAGATCTAGCAGGACTTTGAGGAAGGACTCTCCCTTTCACATGTTTACCACAGACAAACAAGCTGCTGTAGGCCAAGCGGGATATAAAGATACTTCCAAGTGTGCGGCTGTGCCCTTTTTCACCTCCACTCTCTTCCTTTTTCTCATCTTTCTCATCATTACCTTTGGCCCCAACTGTTTTCCCAAGAATCCTTTTGTAATAGATGTGGATATTAGTCCTGTCAGCCCAGTGTCGGGTGACGGTGCTCTCAGCTATGGGCTGTACAATGCTGCAGGCCTGTCACTGCGGCTCTGGTAGACACTGCTGATGGAGTCATTTGTTTTTGCACATTAATTCAATTCTGTCTCAGACCAGGGTCCGACACCTGCTTTCCATTGCGGTGGGACGGTGGGGGGAGCACTGAGGGGATGGGGCTAGCTGGGCCACCTGCCGATGTTATTACAGCACAGCGGCAGACACACTCAACCACACACCCGCACACACTCACACTCCTAATGGATTTGGACAGTTGCTCATGGGCTTGTCTTCGTGTTTGCTACATATTACACGAGTCCATGCCCTGTATGACCTTGTGCGGTTGGGTTGAGCTTAAATTACATAATTAATTTAAATATTCATTAAGGTCTGTATGATGTGTGACTTCTGCAAACAGACTGTGCAAGCTCAAACATGTTTGGTTAACCTTTCCATTTTTCATGAACTGCTGTAACCCTGCGAGGTGGGCATGTTTTACTGTTACGGCGCGCTGAGGCCGCCTCACTCAGCACTCTGCCAGTTGCAGAAATTCCACCAGTGATTTCCGCTGCTGAAGGTGAGGAGAGCTCTGGTTCTAACCCAGTAACAGTCAGTCTATTGTTGGACGTCCGTGAGGAGTCAGATGGGCCAGGTGGGTTTCTTGAGCTGTACAGTACACTGCCCCCCTGCGCTCCCCAGTGCTTAACTCATTCCCACACTAGTAGTAAAGCATAACTGAAATCAGATCCATGGATTCACTCATGATCATCGCTGTGTCTCCTGTTTTTTCCAGGAAACCAAACTCTGAGTTTGACGACGGAACAGGCTTATAGTTGCGCTTGGAGGTCGAGGGTGTAAGCTTATTGAGACCGAGCATGCACGCATTGGGCACACAGAGTACAAAGTGAGGAGTCAAAAATAGATTACACATTCACATCTATTGGGCATGGATCTAATTATGACTAGTAACCTGCAGCTAGAAATTTAATAGCAAGTCATTTGATGGAAATCTGGTAGTACTTAACAGCCTTGTCTCAAGATGCTCAAAAGGGAAGTCAGTGTTTGCAGATGTTTGCATGCATTCTGTGATGGACAGATATGTGTTACATATACCAAGAACAATATCCATACCTCTTTATTCAAAATAATGTACAATTAAATAAACTTCTGCATTTTTAATTCTAGGTCTACACCTAATGGGCTGTGCTGTAAAAGTATATCCAGGTTTCTCTGCTGAATTTGGGCTTGTTTTTTTATTGAGCACCAGTTAGACACGCCTGCAAACAATGGACAGTCCAACAGATATGGAAACTGCTGTAATCAGAGTCGTTCAGAGGTTTGGACCGTACTGGCAAGCGATTCTCTCCAGGATTTACATCAAGGGGCCCTTGGACTCTAATCAGTGGCATCAGTGAAATGTGTAGTTTCACAGTCGAGGACACTGTAATTGAAATTCATTCAGGCTTTCTACCTCCATGTTCACTTTGAAGTTCCTGCACTGTATACCTTTCTCCCCTGACATAAGGTAAATAAAAGGAAACTAAAAGCTGATGTAACGTGTTGCCTTCTCGGTAATCAGTCCACTTACTACTGGGACAGACCCAATCAATGCTCGCCTGTCGACCTGCCGGCTCCCAGATGTAGACTCTGTTTTAAAACCCCTGCTTATTTAAGAAAGCCCCATGCTGGATGCAGGTTTTGTGGACCTAGGTTTTCCCCTGGAAATGACCAATTAAGGGGTAATGTGGACCTGCTTTTCTCCATGCCAGTTTGAATCGGAGTGCAGACGCAATAATACGATAGGATCTGAGAGATACATGAATGGAAGTGGTTTGGAGTAGCATGAAATGGTCGTCCTGCTCTCTTCGACTCTCTCACCACCCTCAAGGAGTAAATTGGAGTAGATAATTACCGCAATACCATGTGAGCCAAATTGATTACTGCTCCCCCTTGGCCATTGGCAAAGGCAGTTGTGTGTCTGAACAAATCTTTAGTGACCACACATCCAGATTACACCACACTGATCTACCGAGGATGTAATTTCAGTCCTAATGTTTTTTTTTTTGTTTTTTTTTACAGGACCATGTTTCCTTCATTGTAATTGCGGTTGAGAAAATGTAAAAGTGAGGGCTTGGGATTTAAAAATCTGGTTCTGTTAGAATGTTTTAGCAATTAATCTTTTACCAGCAGAAGACAACTCTAACATCTTTGTTTTGTGTAAATCCAGATTATCTGAAAAAGCTAACAGCTGATGCAAAAGGGAGTAAGACCAAAAAGGACTTCTACTGTCTTGAAACAATTCCAAATAAAAAAAAAACTTGTAACAATTTCTATTTTATAAACCTCTCCATTGTCATCATGCTCACATGGAAGTGTTATTAACTTCCACTGAAGTTATACACAGTTAATCAAGGTAAAAGATAGCGTCCTGTACTAAAAATCAGAATAAGTTGAGCATTTCCAGCCCGCTTGCCCCCTCCAATAACCCTGTTCAGGCCAGAACAACAGGAGTTGTGCTGAGATTTCCTCATCGGCTGAGTTGGGACGTTGAAGAGATTCAGTTTACTAAGTTTAGTAAAAACTAGCACTGGACCACAGTAATGCATTCTGCTTCTTCTATTGACATTGTTTAGAGCTGAGAAAGTTGACATGTTTGAGGGTCTTGGAAACTTTGAATCAAACCTTATTTTCTTTTACCAAACGTTTAACTTATTCCTGTAAGACTCAGTGTTGCAATATTAAAACATCTCTGTTAAAACATCTCTAATGTTTTCTTTTTCTTCCTTTTTTTTTTACACAAACTTAACAGACTGAACCCTGCTGTTTAGTCATAATATTGGATTGGAAATTCACTTACAAGTTTCCCCCACAGGGTCAGAACATGTGATTATGCGTTGCACAATGCAATTTTTTGTGCAATGCATGTACAAAATGCTAAAAAGCTTTATGTTCAATGTAGTTTTACATTTTCATAAAACCTTACAAAAACAAAAAGGTATTTCTACAAAACCATCAAGTTTAGGTTACAACCCATTCCATCACAATTTAAATGTTATACTTTGGAAAATCTTCCCTTTAATAGCTCAGTAGATCAATCAGTTATGAATATAATTACTGATTCTGTATAATTTTGATGAATATGGAGAATTATTTGCTTTTTAAAATGTAAATGAGACATATTTTGACAGATTGTGAGGCTGGCTTCAGCTGATTCTGTAAAAGTAAATTCAGTCGTTCATCATAGCTATCAAATTAGTGTGACTCCCTCAGATTACATGCATTGTGTAATGAACATGCTGGACAGACAACAATTCTGGAAACTGAACTGTGTAGGCGTGCGTGTGCGTGCGTGCGTGCGTGTGTGTGTGTGTGTGTGTGTGTGTCTGTGTGTGTGTGTGTGTGTGGGGGGGTGTGCGTGCGTGTGCGTGTGTGTGTCTCTGACTGTGCCGGGTGTGTGCGTGTGCACGGGTGTGTGTCAGTGTCTGAGGAAGCCAAGGTGGCGGGAGAAATGTGGTTTGAACTCTTAGTGCTGGCTTTCATTAATGTGTCAGGCGTCTGTTCCAACTGCTGTCCAGTGGAGAGCCCGTTCTCTGGGCTCCCAGGGACCCCCCCTCTCGCTCTGTCCCGGGTAAAGTTGGCCGGTGGTGCAAGCAATGAGGCGAATCTCCTCTTTCTAGATCTTTTATTCTTATGCACTTAGTCATGACACGCACACTGATTCATGCATGATTTCAGCAGAGCACAAATCTGTGTGTACTGTATGCATGCACACTCTCAGCATGTATATGGGAGACACATGGAGTAGCCTCTCCTTTTTTAATGGTGGGGATAAAAAATATGGGAGGTGTAGGATTTTATCATCCCCCGAGGCTTTATAATAAATAATATGACGTTTTAATGGATTGCTTCATATAATGTAACCTGTGCAAGACCTGAGCAAGGTTTGAGTCCATGGCCTCAAACACTGGCTGCTGTTACCATGACGATGACGTCATAAGCTATATCCCGTCATTCATTGGGAAAGAGGTGAAGAGAGCAGCGATTTGTTAATCTCATCCAGCAAGCTCTATGGCGTCTCGCAGGTCAGACCAGCAAAAAGGGTTTCGTTCATTCTGTCCCACTTTAACTCAATCACCCACTTTCTTTCTTTGCTCCTAACTGAGCACACTCTTGGCCACATTGGCTAAGTTGAAGTAATTTGAATCCAAACTAAATTTAACCTGGTTAAGTCTTCAAAGAGTCGGTATTATGTGTTTTCCAGGCACATTGTGCCATTCTATAGCACAATCCAAGTAACCATGATACCTTCAGTTGTTATAACAGTGCTGTAAATATAAAACATGACTTACAGCAAATTTGACTTTGTAATTTCAGCCCTTGAAATTGGGTCTCTGTCTCTTTAAAAATCCCATACTCTCTCTGAAACTCCGTCTTCCGGAAGTCATCGCAACATGGCTCCTCTATTAACCCTTTATCAATGTTTTTACCAGAGTTTTACTGAGAAGTAGCTCCTGTAATGAGCTCAGCAGATGCACAGTTCCACCAGGTGTTTGCTAATTGCTGCTGGCTAGTCTGAAGGAGCTGAGTCAGGGAATCATGGGGGAGGGCTGCTCTGTGAGACAGAAACCGAAGCATGGAAACTGCAGCACTGACGAAGAGCTGCGTCTCAAAGGCGGGGCTAGGCCCGTTCGGGCGTTTTGCACAGCTGAATGGTTGCCATGGAGATTAAAGGATTTTTCCAACGTGCATAAAAAAAATTAGAGCAACACTCCAGATATGATTTTTTTATCAAGGAATAACTTTATATCATGATGCAAAGCTCAAAAAAGTTGCTTTTACATTACACTGCCCCTTTAAGTGAAACCGTTTCTGTAAAGTTACTCACTGCTTCTGCCTTTTCCAGCTTTATGTTCAGGCTACCCCCTTCAGCTACATTTTTTACATCTAATTTCTGTCACATGTACCGTCTTGAACTCAGATTCTGAGATCTTCAGCAGCTTACCTCAACCACAAATTATGTTTACAAAGGAAAACCCCCACAGAAGGGCTGACTATTACAGCCTGCCTTTCTTGAACAGAAACTGATTCCATTAATAATACAAGCTGCTGTTTTCACACCCTGATTGACTTTCCATTGGAAGTCTGATCCAAGCCGCCTAATGTCCTTTAAATGCTTTTTCCTAAACACAGAGATGGTAGCGCTCGCCTCGGAGCAACCTCAAACAGCCGCCAGCAAAATTATGTTGCAGTGTGTAGTCTGGGATACAGTGCCTTGCAGAAAGCAATCATATTCCTTACATTTTTTGTAAATTTTGCTATGTTACAGCCACAAACTGAAAAATATTTTCCTTGAATTTTATGTGACATACCAAGACAGAGTAGAGCCTATTCTGAAGTTGAAAAGTATTACGCAACTGGAAACATATCAAAACCCTACCGGCTAGGCTACAGGAAAGGAGAGCGTTATTTAGACAAGAAACAGAGGTTCATGGTAACTCTGAAGGAGCTGCAGGTATCCACAAATCAGAGAATCCCTCAAGAGGAAGAATATTAGATCACTCTAAAAATCTGAGGAAACAAGAAGATACATGTGATCTGGCAAGATGGGAGCAAAATTAAAATCTTCTATATCCAAAACACATTGTGCAGTAAAAAAACAACTGCATATTGTGCTGAACGCACTGGCCCCACAGTGACCGGTGTGGCATTATACTGTAGGCACACTCCAAGGAATTCCTGGAAAAAAACCTGTTAGAGGTGTGATAGTGTGAAGAAGGTTTACCTCCCAGCAGGACAATGATCCCTGGGAATGGTTTAGTTATATAAGTGCATGAATGGCTCAGTGTGAGTTCAGACCTAAATTCAACTTAGAGTCTGTGGCTCAGAAGCTTTTCGTCTAACCTGTGGATTCGTAAAGAGTAAAAGGTCAAAGGATTTAGCGTATAAATGTGAAAGACAAACTATATAAGTCATGCACCTGTAAATGCAAGGTCACACTTTAAATTTTTTTTTTTATTAATCATATTCCTTACGATTCATATTCATGCATTCATTTGTGTTAGACTATCAAAAAAATACAACAAACTTTGAAGTTTTCATAAAATAGGTACAAGTTCAGGAGGGTTGAATACTTTTTCAGGATGCAGACAGTGATGGTAGCTGTTCACTGGTTGCGCTCGTCCTTCTGTCACTTATGCCAGGAAAAAGGAGGACTTGCTGAAGCAGCGTTGTGATGGACTGTCGAAGCCGCTTAGCCTTGACGCAGTTTGGTGACAGTGGCTGAAAGAGTAATGATCTACAGGACAAATGACCTCGCAGGACTTCATGAGGCTGCATAGACACACAGAGGCAAGCAGCCTTGTTGTGAACCTTTTTTGGCGCGTTAGAGAGCCAGGGGTCAGGACACCCAGACACAGTTACAGGCAGAGTTATGGAAAAGTCCCTGCCGCCTTTTCACGGCCCAGCGCACTTACAGTGATGTGATTCTAAATAGCTCCTCTGTTCCTGTGGAAGTCATCATCTTTTTTTTATTTTCTGGTGATGTGAGCGCTTCAATTGTTTTAGATCAGACGCTGGAAGAGCAACCTGGGAGGTTCTGTCATTTTTTTTTCTCTGTACTGGTCTTTTACATTGAGTTGCAGTTTTCCCCCTCCACCACTAGATGTAAGTGTTAAACCAGATGTTCAAATAATTTTGGATTCACTCTGCTACTGGAATCAGAAGGAAGAGAATAAAACACCTTTTGGACTTGAATGTTACTCAGCTGTCTGTCAGTGCAGGCAGTGCGCAATCTGGCTGTTGTAATTAAAGCGGCATTAATGTTGGAAATCGAATTAGAAGGAATGTGTGAGTGTGATAAAAAAAAAAAAAACTGTGAATGATGGAGGAGGGATTTTAGCTGTGGCTATAATTAGTGAATGATTACCAGGGAAATAGAGGAGCGGCACATTAGAGAGAATGCAGTGAGTGAGGGTGGGAACATTTACATTTGTTTTTAAATAGCCCTCGCTTTCCATTTGTCCTTGTCTGCTTTTCCACAAACTGGCGGCCGAGGAGGCATTTTCCAATAGCTACGTGTTAAAAGTTTCAGTTAAGTGCTAAATGGGAAGCAGAGCGTGTTTGTTTGCACAAGGTGTAAACAATCCATTTAGCAATCAGTGCATGCTAATAAGACTTGGAAAGCCGAAGAAACGGGATTACTTCATGCATTGCTGTTCATTAAAGACAGCAAAAGTTACTTCACTTTTCAGCAATGCCACTCAGAGAGTGAGAAGCGATTTCTACAAAAAGAAAGCGACATATAGAGATTCAAACTGGAAAACAACAGCGCTTTTTCCATCTTGATTTGCTTCTTCATCCTCTCTTGCATGTCTATTTACAGAAGCGTTTGGAGTCATCCTCCTTTTCCAGCTGCAAACACAGTGGTTTTCATAAATCCGGTTGGTAGGTTCTAATCCTGAAATGGTTGTTCATCAGCATTTGTTCAGCTCAGGTTAAAAAACAATTTCCTGCTTGCAAATTTTAAAGCTTTGGGTGAAACAATTATATATGCTGCTCCCACGCTCCTTGACAACCAAGATGAAGTCTGCTGCAACCAGATCCTTATACTCTGTTTAAGTTCATAATATTCATAGTATATCTGACATCTGAATACTGCAGTGCTTACACTGAAAAAGTTGATAAAATTTTATTTTTTTTCTCCCTTGTTTGTGTAATGAGTCAAAAACATAGTACATGATAATAAATGGCAGAAATAGTTGTCAAATTAGAGAATTTTCATTTTGAGATGAGGTAATATGAGAAAGCCAAAGTACAACGCATCCAGAAAGTATCAACAGCTCTTCACTTTTTTCACATGTTGCTACGCTACAGCCTCATTCCAAACTGTATTAAATTAATCTTTTTCTTAAAATGCTACACACAAATACCTCATTATATCAAAATGTGGATATTTTTTTAAGTGTTGCTTATTTATTAAAAATAGAAAACGTAGAAATCATATTTATGTAGACATTGACAGCCTTTGCTTAATACTTTGTTGAGCTACCTTTGGCAGCATTTACAACCTCAAGTCTTTCTGAACATGCTTCCACCAGCTTAGCACGCCTATCTTTAGGCAGTTTGAGCCATTCTTCTTTGCAGTTCTTCTCGAGTTTCATCAGGATGGACGGAAGACTTCTGACAGACATTTTCAGATCTCTCCAAGATGTCAAATTGATTGAAGCCTGGATTCTGACTTGGCCACTCCAGGACATTCCCAGAGTAATTCTGAAAGTCTTTGAGATCCTGGCCATGTGCTTCGTGTCGTCGTCCTGCTGGAAAATGAACCACCGCCCAGTCCGAGGTCAGACTGGGGTGACGCAAGTTTTCATCCAGGATGTCTCTCTATGTCCCTCTATTCTGACTAGCCTACCAGTTTCTGCTGCTGCAAAACATCCAAATAGCATGATGCTACCTCCAGCATAATTCACTGTAGTCAGGTATTGACCTGATGAGCCATGCCTGGTTTCCTCCCAACACAACGCCTTTGTGTCATCAGACCAGAAAATCTTGTTTTTCATGGTCTGAGTCCTTCAGCTTCCTTTAGATAAACTCCAGATGGGTGGACTTCTGCAGAGATGGTTGTCCTTCTGGAAAGCTCACCTCTCTCTACAGAGGAAAGTTGGAGTTCGGCCACCAGGTATCATCAGGTTCTTGGTCTCCTTCCTGACTAAGACCCTTCTCCTCTGATTGCTCAGTTTAGATGATCAGTCAGATGTAGGAAGAGTTTCAGACTTCCTCCACTGACCAGTGATGGAGGCCGCTGAGCTCATTGGGACCTTCAAAGCAGCAGAAATGTTTCTGGATCCTTCTCCAGATTTGTGCCTCAAGACAATCCTATCTCAGAGGTCTGCAGAAAATTTCTATGTACATATTTGGTTTGACACTGCACCATATTTAAAACATGGCACTTTTCCTAAGCAGTCACTCAAGGCCAGTGTCATGAGGGGTGGTAGGTTGCGGTGAGGAGATGACGCTAGGCCCAGGTTATGATGGAAAACGATGAATTTAATGACAAAGATCTACAACAAGGAACAGCGGGGAAACAGCACGAGGAAAACTGGCAACACGGAGACAGGTGACATCAATTGACAAGGACCCGACGAAGAACACAGACAACAGGGGAGACTAAATACACACGGGGCGGAACGAGACACACCTGGGAGACAATCAACGGGGAAAGACGCAGAGACAGGACTAACAGGGAACAGGATCACACAGAAACTCAAAAATAAACACATAGAAACACGGATCATGACAGTGGTTTGATAACACCTTATCATGCTATTGCTAACGCTAATCTGAGGCACTTCCATTCAGATTAGCTGAGAAAACATGTTCTAATGCTAACACAGATTGCTACAAGTATTTAGGATGAGCCAAAAAGTTTCATGGCATAAGCATCACAACACAGAGACACAACATACACCACACAGATATAAGTAATAATGACCAACTGGACACAATCATAGACTGTGCATGAAGCATAAAACTTCCAGCCTAAAATTTTTTGCTAAAAAAGTAAGTCACGGTACAAAGAAAAAAAACACACACATATTGTAGTAAGGCACTATTAAAGATTCATGAGTTCTTTTATAATGACAGGACTCTATTTTCCGGTTTTCACATTTGGACCATGATGGAAAAAGCATCTTTAGATATAGAAAAACACGTGGGATGATAACACGTGTTTCAGCAGTTTCGCAGAAATCTGCGAAACGGCTGACATGTGGATGCTGCTTCTCCATATTTGGTCTGAGAGGTCCGGAAGGTTGACACAACAGCAGCAGATCTTCAGTGTAAAGTGATGCTACGTAGAGCTCTATCTTCCTGGTTTTAGTGAGAATTTGACCAGCAGTGTTCTGGATCAGCTGCAGCCATCTGATATTTTTAGGCAGACCCATGAAGACACTGGCAGACTAAAGATAAACGCATGGATGAGTTTCTCTAGATCTTGCTGAGATTTTTCCAATCTGGGAAATGTTCTTCAGGCGACAGAAGGCCGACTTTGTAACTATCTCTACGTGACTCTGAAGGTTCAGGTCTAATGTGAACAAAGATGGACCCAAGAACACGGATTATGTGATTATGCTGTTATCCACATGCTGGATAACAGCATAATATCACCAATCGCATCAAACCAGGGTTCCTGCTGTGCTCTTCTGTCACATGAGTGAGTGAGCTCCATCTGTCCAGCACATGTGAGCCTAAACCTGGCCTGCCGAGAGCGGAGGGCATCCTTGAAGAGAGCAGCGAGTCCGAGCAACAGAAGGCCTATTACATCCAGGTAAGGGACTCCCAGGCCTTCATACGCAACCCAGGACCTGTTAAAGCCACTCAGCTCTGTGCTGACACAGCGCCCAAAGCCCTGGGGCCTCTGAACGGATTGCCAGCTGGACTGTTTATGGTTATGGGTTTTTCACACACGAGCAGCCAGGAAAAAGAAGATCCTGTTTTATGGCGAACAGTTTGGGTTACAGCAGAGCTGTTTAATTTGTGTTGTGCTCCTTTGATATACTTCAGGTCTTTCTCTGTTTATGTTCCAACAATGTGAAGTGCATTTTGAGAGCGCGGTTTTGTTTGGTACCCGAAGAAGGTTTATATCAGCGAGATAAAATTAGACCGAGTGTGGCCATGCTGCATGATTTTGTTTGTGATCTTTTTTTCTTTTTCTTTTTGTTTTGTTGCACTTTGTTAATTTCTCACATCTTTTTCACAAGCGTCCTGGGGGAGGTTACAGTCGGAGTGCATTCATGCAGAGTTCTTGCATGTGAACGAGACGGCGGTTCATGCGTTTGCTCTCGATATGTTTAAAACTGTGCGGTTGCCTTTTTGGCTTGTGTGTGAATGCAGCTGTGTGTTCACTTTGTGAGGAATCATCAGCTCCGCGGTGCCTCTGCCCCTGCCGGTCTGAGTCATCTTTTAAAGAGCCGGTGCCAAAAGGCTGAGGAAATGGCATTGATGTTCCTCCCTGAGAGGGTTGGTGGCCTGCCTTACTCACACCTTCTGTGCTGGGCTGATCGCCGCCCTAGGAAAATCCCTCATTAATGATTCACAACTGTCAGCTAAGGTTTTACAATAATGTTGTACCTTCAACTGGTGACGATGATCACAGGCTTTGGAGAAACACACACTGACACAATGACGTTGGAAGAGCGTCATGCAGGGGTTTTATTTTCAACTCTGCCAGCCTAACAAGGTAATTGGTATTCTCGAGTTTTTCTTTCTTTCTTCTGCCCAAAGTTGGAAAAGGCTTAACCTGGAAGAACGCATGGGGCAGCTTTTTGTCTTCACTCCTTATTTTATTGAAGGTCAATTCAGGTTGATAACCTTTCAAACAATTAAGAATATATGTATTTATTACACATTTAATGTAAAGTTCACTAAGTTAATTTTCATTGTTAGTCATTTCAAATAAATCTAATTGGAATAAACATGACTTCTCTAAAGCAAACAAAGATTTACCACAACTAACACTTAAAGGAGGGTTATTGTTGGGTACCAAGTTATGAGGTTAGTTTGTTTTTCTTTTCAGCATCACCAACTGTCCAGTAGAGGGCGCCAGCGGTTCGGGTTTGTCAGGAGGGCGTGCTGACAGATTCCAACAAGACGCACCTGTTTGGGATCATCATTGCCCAGGAGGCAGGGGCGGAGCTATGGGGGTAGCTGGGGGGGCGGCTGCCTGGCCCGGGCCGGATGGGGGCACGGGTCTGGAGGTGCCAGGGAGGGAGGAATGGTTTCAAGTCGCTTTAATGTCTGATTATAGACGGAGAAAGTGCACCCTCGCATGTTCAGAACAGTAATGTTAAAGTTACTGTCCCTCAATGGAATATATAGTAGTCAGTCCCAGTGACTGTTTCACTCACGGTTTGGCCAATGTGCTGACTTGTTCCGCTAGTGCCAGGGGGAGTATATGAACAGCGGGCTTCCAGTACTTCTCTGCCAGAGTGTTTGCCTTTTGTGGTACACCAGCCCCCTGAGTCTAATTTAGAATCGTTTCATGCTCTCATCGTGTTTTTTGACCAGTCTCTCTTTGACTCTTTTTTCAGGACACCTTCAAGTGCCTCTGGGAAAGTCTCTTAAGTTTACTAAGCTCTGGATAACTCTTTTCGTGACGCCGTGAATTTTACTCATCGGAAGCCCGAGTTTCTACGGTGACCGACAAGTGCAAATGCGCAGCAACAGAGAAAACATGTAAACAAAAAAAAGACACGCACACAAATGAAATGCAGCAAACATAAAAATAGATGCAAACAAAAAGCAAAGAAAATGCAGCAAACACAAAAAGAGACGCAAAAAAAAGAATACAACCACAAATGAAATGCAGCAAATATAAAAAAGAGACACAAACAAAAAAAGAGAGACGCAAACAAATGAAATGCAGCAAACAAAAGAAAAGATGCAAACAAAAAGTGCTGAAAACCGGAAGTGCTCCAGACCACTAGAGGGAGTCGAACAAAAAACAGCTGTCTCCAAATTTAGGGTCTGCATCCTTTAAAATGGGTGTTCATAAAAGCAGCAATGGCGGCAAAATTATTTTTGCTGTATTACACTTAAAATTACACAAAAAAAATTTTTACAATGTTTTTAGGCGAGAATGTATTTGTATAGATCTGAATATCTGCTCGGTTCATCAATAAATCACTTAATTACAATATTGCTCCGACGTTTTCGGAGATGTCTGCTCCCGCTGCATTAACAGCCAGCTCCCCTCGCCTGCTGTTAGCTGGCCGGGCACTCCAGGTTCGGCACACCGACACACTGCATGTCTCCAGGCAAATTGTTTTAAAAACTCCTTATAGTTTTCCCCTATGAGTGGAGGTGAAACACAGATATTAAGCCAGGTAATAGCTGTACATTTTTTTGGTTCACTAAAGTATTTAATTTATTCCTGAGCAAATTGGTTTGACTGATTAAAGCTAGCCTTGCCGCATTTCATTTGTTTGCGTCTCTCTTTTTTTGTTTGCTGCATTTCATTTGCTTTTTGTGTTATTATTTTGCTGATTTCATTTGTGCGCGTGTCTTTTTTTTGGTTTGCATGTTTTCTCTGTTGCTGCGCATTTGCACCTGTCGGCCACTTGTTTCACTACCTTCTCCTCTGTGAATTCCAACAAGTCCCTGGCTGGAAGTCCGCCTCGTTGTTTCCTCGGTGCCCTCACGCTGACTTGCCTTTCCGCCCTCCAACGCCACGCCCGTCCTCGACCAACCAAGGCCCTCATCACGATCTCCACAACCTGTTACCAAGTCCCGTCCGCAGATCCAAAACTTCAACAAGTAAGCCATTAAGCAATATTTCAAGGTGTTTGTCGTTTCCCACCGTCATTGAACTCACCATCTCCCTTTGTGTGCAGCCGCTCCGGAGTTCCTGGCCGCAGTCATCCTTTCTGTTGCTCTGTCGAGTCACTTGTAAATATTGTAAATAAACTATTTGCATTCATTTATCCTCTCCGTGAGTGTTTCTGCATGTGGGCTCGAAATATTAAACCCAACATGATAATTATTTAAGTTGCTTATTTAAATTTAAAGGGGTAGTATTCTGTAAAATGATTTTTTTTAGTATCGCATCATATTAAAAGCACATCTGGAGTGCTGCTTTGATTCTTTCATGCCTGTTTGACAAAGTCCTTTAATCTCCATGGCAACCATTCTGCTGTGGAAAATGCCTGGGTGGACCTAGCTCCGCCTTCAGGATGCAGCTCCTCCTCAGAGCTGTGGCTTCAGAGCTCAGCTCCTTCATACTAGCCAACAGCAATTAGCAAACACCTGGTGGAACGATGCATTTTCTGAGCTTTTTATAGGAGCCTCTTCTCGGTGAAACTCTGGTAAAAACGTTGTTTCAGAGAGACAGGCCCAATTTCAAGGCCTGAAATTACAAGGTCAAATTTCTTTTGTCGCATTTGATATATGCAGCACTTCTATAACAACTGAAGGTAGCAGAGTTACTTAATTGTTCTATATATGTGCGTGGAAAACATAATACTGCAACCTGAAACATAATTAACTTAGAGATCATTTATTTTTGAAACATTTCAAATTCAACACTTCTGCTTTCTTCATCAATCATTACTGGAAAATTATCCAATAATAGCAATAAATTAAAAAGTTTCTTCCATCAGTGACGTCTTCCAGGTTGATTATGGAAGTTAATTTCCTTCTGTGTGTGTGGCTGTGGCGTGTGGAGTCACACAGCTGTCTCAGGTCTATTAAAAGCTCGCTCTCTTCATCAGAATTCAGAGCTCCTCTGCAAACACAGAACTCTGTTTTGTTGTTGTTGGATTTCTTTTCTCCCCCAGACTTGTCCGTTCATTTCCTTTCATTTTGGATTTCAGTCTAACAACTAGAAAGATGGTTGATTCCAACCCAGATTAGACTTTTGCTTATATTACCTTCCAAATGTCAGCGTTTCCTTCTATTCTGCTCGTTCACACACACTCTCTGGTAAGCATCTGCATTTTCTGATCTATTTATATCTTCTGATCCTTACAGACAACATGAAGCAGTACCCTATAGATTTATGCAATTTGTTTTTCATTAGCATCACCATTAAGATGAAAGTGAGTGTGTAACTGTGCTTATCAGCCGCTGGGGATTATGCTCTGCATCCAGTCTTTTTTATATATTTATTTTTTATAACTGAAACTCAATTATCGTTGTTGAACCCTGACGCCTGGCAACTGTTTGCAACTTTCATTAAAAAATAATAAAAGAACCATTACAGTGGAAGTTTTCTTTAAAATATATATATCATAATTCTCTGTGGGAGATTAGTGTGGAAAACTTTCACCGGCCTGCAGTTAGATAAGTGCTTTGGATTTAGTGGCATCTAGTGACGGGGATGTAAATTGCAACCAAAATCTAACTTTTCTCTTTCTTTTTTGGGGGGTTTGAAGCTGTTTGAAAGACAGTAAAACAGTAGATGCTACCAAAGAAAATACATTTTGCAATCTGCTTCTCCCAGTTGAGCGCCAAGGGACAACTGGGACATAATAAAGTGCTCTAACCCCGTATGTTGCCTACGCCTCTAAGTCCTTAGAATTTTAGCATCAATCTTTACCAAAAATCAGTTTGTAGTTGTGACATTTACACGGTCTGCATGAGCCACTGAAATCAAAAAAATTTGGTACAAAACCTCAAACAAAATTGATCTCACAGCCTGGAACATGTATTTCTATGTCTTCATTATAAACACTCTGGTATGCCTTGTCAAAGTGTTAGCTCTGATCAACAGATTCCCTCAAAGGTGGGAAACCTATAAAGGTTTTTGACTGGAACAAAACAAGACTGAAGCCAAAACTCAAGTCAAGCCCAGCAGGACCGGAGGAGACTGAGCTGACAGAAAGAGAGGAGGGGGTACAGGGACAGAGGGCCTGGGGAGGGGCAGGAGTTAATGAGATTCAGAGGAGAGAAAAGCATGACAGGCCAGACAGAGAGAAAAAAGTGTGTGCGTGTGCGTGCGTGTGTGCATGTGTGCGTGTGTGTGTGCGTGTGCGTGTGTGTGTGTGTGTGTGTGTGTGTGTGTGTGGGAAAGAGAATGAGTTGAGCATTAGAAATTGAAAGAGGCATCTGTGGTGAGAAAAAGGGACATAAAGTAGGCCAGGGTAATGAAGGAAGGGACTTAGGCAGAGCCAGGTGAGTCACTGCATCCCTTTCTCTAAAGCTCTCCACTGAAAAATATTCCTCCGTTACAGTAACCAGGTTCTTTCTTACCGAAAAAAAAGAAAGTTGATGTACCAAAAGAAAATAAAAATAAATAAAAAAATCTAGAAGAGGAGCTGCAGTTTTAAATCGGGTCAAACTGTCGGCCTGGTGTGGGAGTGTATTGATGATTGTATTGCACAGCGTACATGTCCTTAAATAAGCATGGCAGTTTGGTGAACAACATCCAGGCTGGCACCGAGGCGCTCTGAAGGCACTTTACAATTAACCAGTTAAAATACGTAGTTTGGTTTTTCTAAATAGCCGTCTGAATGGTCCTTATCTCTAACAAGGACCATTCTATTTGCGTTATGTCAGTAGTTATTAATTCAACAAACCTTGTAAAGGCTGAACATGGCATATAATAGGCAAGCTAGGTTGTGGCTGAAAAAGCTTTGAAGGGTTGACAAGTCTCTGCTTCCAGAGTTGTGATTTGCATATTTAATGCCCACCGCTGAGCGATAACAAATCTCGCCATTTCCTCTTCATATCAGTCCAGCCTGGGAGTTTCTGCTGATTGCATTGTTTTCCACCGTGCAGTGCATGAAATAATCACACGCTGGGTTTGTCTCGGAAATTTGAGCTCTGCACCTGAAACAGAAAATCATCATCAAATAATAGATTTGCTGTGATCAGATGGTGTGAGCAGTGCTGGTGTTGCCATGTTTGGATTAAAGCTTCTCCCTTAGTGACATCTGTGTGCTTTTCACCTAAAAAAAGAAAGGTGAAATGTACTGACAATGTTTTGCATTTCCTGTGGACCCAATGTTCTTCGGTTTCAGGTGCTTAACAGATGGGCAAAATGTATTTGATCTAAAAAGATGCAATACATTTGAAATTCACTCACTTGGCCATTGGTTTCCTACACCATTCGGCTCGATTCTCATCTCTCTTCAGAGCTCCATTTGAGTCTTCTCCTATTAACTTAGATTTCTCCGACAGAACAGACAGTGAGGTTGTGAATGATTATGTAAATTTTCTGCGCTGTTTTAGACTTGTAGACTTGTCTGCTATAATCGATTTAGCAACGGCAGCAGAGGAAGTGAAGGAAGCCGTTTGGTCCGTGTTGGTCACGCTTCCAAATAATGTATCGGCATTAACAGCCGCCTCGTTCGGATTGGCTCTTCTCTCTTTGCAGTTGAAGATGGTTGTTTACAGCGCAGGCAATTTCTGGCTAGTTTCATAGTGTCAAACTGGTTCAATTTAAAACTGGGTTAAATTTAAAACACAGCCAACACAGACCATGACCCAGGAAGCATTCATTTCTAAATAGCATAAAGCTCAGACCTTCTGTACAAAGCAAATAGCCTAAAACAAAGGTCTGTTTTCTACCAGACCCTTTTCTTGATGTCACCAAAATCAGCATCTGTAAGGTAAATGATAAAAAATTGATTCAAAGACAACGATGCCTGGTGAATGAGGATTTGGAGCTATCAGGGGAAGATTCCCTGGACTTTGGTTTCTGATTCCTTGGGTTTATAGTGTCTCAAAACAGGACATTTTTCAGTCTCCCATATACGAAGGGCTATGCCACTGAAGACCACTGCTTGAAGGTTCAACGTTCACAAGTGATGCCAAATATGGAAAGACGGTCACATGTTTGTGAGACCATGTAACTGTTGGGGAAATGGAGAGCTGGAAACTGGATAACACCGTACTTCCTCTGACAGGATACTTAAAGATAGTTTGTCACATTGTGTGTGTTGAGGTAGAAAAACTGCACAAATCTGGAAGTCCTGCTTGCTTCACTTGTTATTATAACTGCAATACCATTAGGAATGTCAAGAGCAGCTCATTAAACAAAGGTTTCTTGATGGGATATTTCTATTTTTTTTCCACTAAGCAGAAAACAGTAGAACATGCTGTAGCAATGTTAACAAAACTGAAGGGCTTATTTTTACCGTATTGCCAACAACGGAGACTTGTGAAATCCAAAAACATGTATATTTCCTCAATCTGGTTCAGATAGAGGCTGGTCTGATTTAACACCAAGCTGAACCGTACCAGAATTTGTCTGGACCACCTCCGATGGAGGGTCCTGGTCCGGTTGTTTCGTCTGCACCAGGATTCGCATGAGTTCATTCACATCTACGCAAAAAGGTCCGGGCCAACAGGGGAAAAGAACTCTGTAAAGCAGACCAAATGTGTCAGGTGTGAATACACCCTTAATTGATACGTCAGTGCGTGAGTGACTGTAGCCAACATGTAATCTTCTTTACAAGCCAGTATAATTTCTTTGAAACTGAGTCTGCCATTGCCTTTTCCAGGTCTTTGTTTGAATCACCTGCTTTGATTCTTCAAAATATAAGTCCAGAGAGGAACCAGCCGTCTAACATCTCCTTAGTAAAAACAAATAGAAATATTTTTTTTAACTTAACATATCCATAAATACTACTTTATTCCTAGGGTTCATTCTAGAGTTGCATTGATTATACACATTATCATAAAGTTGACATCACACTTTACAGATGTTTATTCTGTTAGCTTTCATTGCATTTTAAGTCACAAAGTGACACATCATGTCACTTTCATAAAAATAGAAGGCACTTGTAACGTCTTCTCTTTCTTTAACACTCGCCTTCTCCATCTTGTTTCTTGTTGGTGAGTGGGTAGTTTGCAGCAGGGAGCGTGTGTGCGTGTGTGTGTGTGTGTGCGTATGTGTGTGTGTGGGGTGAGGGTTGTGGGCTGAAGCATGTTGATGCTCCTGTATCTGTTGGCATGAGAGAATGAGAGCTTCATAAAAGAACCAGCTCTATTGCTAGTAATGGAAGGTGACTTCTTTTTAACATAATCTGCTCATTTGGACACAATCTTGTGTGATCTTTATTGCAGCTGGTTGCAGTATAAAACACTATTTGTTGGCACTTGGCGATTGTTGACTGTGCGTTCTATAACTTTGTGTTTTCTTTATGTAATGAACTTTGAACTGCCTTGTTGCTGAACTGTGCTATACAAATAAAACTGCTTGTTTGATTGATAGGTTTATTGATTGATAATTAGCTGTGATAAAGCCAAGGTCTGCACAACAAAACTGTACCAATTTTTTAAAAAAATAAAGAAAAATTGGTCTGTAATGGCTTTTCAAAAATGTATTTCATATATTTTACAATATTTGTTTTTTTTGTTTGATCAAAGAGTTCTTCTCACATAAAGGCTTGTTCAATAGGTAAAAAATGAAACCAAGCAGCAAATGTTTAAGCTAATAAGCAACAATTGCAGGTCAGTTTGATTGGCACTGCCTGAATTCAGGAGTATACCATAAGGTTTACACCTTATTTTAATTTTCTTTGTGTTGATAATGTTAGAGTCTTCTGTTCTGAATACTGTTGCTATGAAAATTAACGTCAATAATAAGAGATATCCATGTCTTCTTTTTTCTCTTAGTAGTAGTCAGTTCATTGAACATAATTCTGCCGTTTCAGAATGGCTTTCAACTCATCAGGACTACAGAATATTATATTTCCATTAAGTCTAATTTGTCCAACTTCAAATCAAGGAGCCTATTGCTTTAAAGTTTGATCTGATTTCCATCAACATCTCGCAGAGTGAAGGAAGCATCAGCAGAGGTAAATCATTATTTCCTGATGCCTCTAAAACTGTTCTGTCATGTAAATCTCAAATATGGTGGGAGACAGATAATACTCCTTTGATCTTTGTTTTCTCCACAACAGAAAATAAAAAGGTCTCGCGTTTTTCTGAAATTATAACCTGTACTTTGCAGGGGTGAAAGTAGTTTGAAATTCTTGGGGGTACTATGACAAAACAAACAAACAAAAAAAAAAAAAAAAAAAAAAAAAAATATATTATATATTATATATATTATATTATATATATAGGTTACAAGTTACATTTTTGATTCTGTTAGACGCTATGGCCCATTTCTCAGAAAAACAGAAACTTATCAGGCCACAGAGACATGGTGTGATTTCAGGGAGTGTCTTCAGTCCATATAGTCAAATAACCTCTTCCTTCTCCTCAGACGTTGCACAGACTTTTTTAGAAACTCTTCTCGAATGTAATGGTAAAAACGTCTCCTTTCAGTGCTGAAAGTGAATAAAATAAGTAAAGATTTCCATTCTCAACATATGTAAAAAGAAAACCATATAAACATATTTTATAAAATGCATAAATATATGCAAATATATGTCAGTTATGACATCACTCTCTCTGTGATGTCATATCATTCTCTTTTGTTATGACATCATAAAACTGTCTCTAAGTACTTGAACTTTCCCAAGATCTTTCATTCGAGCACTGAAGACTGGAGGAGACTTTTAAAACTTGTAACATGGAGATTCTAGAGTTCATTAAGGACCTCGAAGAATTTTACATTAGGGTTCAAAGAAGCAGGTCAGAATATTTAAATACAGAAGAGTTACTAGGTGAAATTGCAGGACTGATTAAAAAACTTAAAAGATCTTACAATTTAAATGAGTCAGATGAAGATGAAATAGTGGAAGCTATTCTTCAAAATTTTAATCAAGAAGTGCCGCAGCAGCAGGGTCCAAGCTGGAGTATGTGGAGCTTTTTATCTAATTGTGGAGAGTCGTTTGTGAGCGGGTTGAGTTTTGGCCTGGGTTTTGGAGCAGCTGCAGGCATTGCTCTGATTGTGTGTACAAAACTCAAGTCCTAAACTGTTCTGTCCTCTTCTGAATCTGGATGGTGCTTGAGGGAGGGGTCCCCGTCGACCTGATCTTCAGTTGCAGAACCTGGCTCTCAGGACGTGGAATGTCTCCTCTCTGGGGAGATTGGGAGGGGTTCTGCCACAAGTGGAGGAGTTTAGTATCTGGAGATCTTGTTCATAATGAGGAAAGGGAGCAGGAGATTGACAGGCGGATTGGGGCAGTGCCTGCTGTGAAGCGCCGCTGTACCGGTCTGTGTGGTGAGAGGAGCAGAGTCAACAGAGACAGCTCTCGATTTACCAGTCGATCTATGTTCCACCTCATCTTTGGTCATGAGCTTTGGGTCATGACCAAAGAACAAGTCACGGATACAGCGGCCAAATGGGTTTCTTCTGCGAGGTGTCTGACTCTCCCTTAGAAATAGGGGGAAGCTCCAACATCCGGGAGGAATCAGAGTAGAGCCGCTGCATCTCCAAGTGAGGGACCCAGTTGAGGTGGCTCGGGTGTCTGGTAGGTGCTACTGGGCGCTCACTGGTGAGGTGTTCTGGGCACGTCCCACAGGAGGAGGCCCCAGGAAGACCAGGACTGCTGGGGGTTATGGTCTCAGCTGGTCTGGGAACGCCTTGGGATTCCCCCCGAGGAGCTGGAAGAAGTGGCTGGGGAGAGGGAAGTCTGAACCTCCCTTCTGAAGCTGTTACCCCATGACCCAGAAAGAGTGGAGGAAAATGGACGGATGGACAAAGGTTTTTGTCATCATGCAGTTTCTAAGGGCTCGGCATATAAGAGGATGAGGAGGCTCTACTAACAATTCTGTCATCATTTGTGTTGGTTGAGGTGAGGAGAAACGCTGAGACCCAGGTAAGATGATGAAGTGATGAGTTTAATGGTAGATGTCGAGGTAAAGAACAGGGAGCACAAGCAACACAGAGAAGCAGACTGGTACACACAACGAGGATCCACGAAGAACAGACAACAGGTGAGACTAAATACACATGGGGTAATCAAGGGAACGAGACACACCTGGGAGACAATCAACGGGGAAGACACAGAGACAGGAGTCACAGGGAACGATACAGCTCAAATAAACACGGATTATGACAGTACCCCTCCTCAAGGGCGGCTACAGACGCCAACGAAAGTCCAAAAACAAAAACGACCCAACAGGGTGCGCGGAGGGACGACGGCAGGAGGGCTGGAGTCCAGAAAACAGAACTAAATCCAAACAGGAACTCAACACACAAAAAAAAAACAGTCCAGGGACCGTCCACGGCACAGGAGGTGAAGCTCACGTGGGCGGTACTGTGGATGGTGACGTGGGAGGCGGAGCAGAGGCCGCGGAGGGCGGTGACGCCGGAGGCGGAGCAGAGGCTGCGGAGGGCAGCGGCAGCGGACTCGGGGAGCTGCACACTGGCAGCGGACTCGGGGTCGTCGGCGAACTCGGGGGGGTGGAGCCAGGGGAAACTCGGGGAACCAAGGTCGCTGCTCATCAGCAGCGGGCAAGGGGAACTCTGGGGGCGGAGACAGACGCCGCCTCGGCGCGGGGACCGGAGGCAGCTGCAGGCTTTGCCCAGGGGCCGGGACCTCCGGCGGCTCAGGGCTGCGGCGGCGTCGGTGCCCAGGGGCCGGGATCTCCGGCGGCTCGGGGCGGCGGTGCCTAGGGGCCGTTGTTACCCCGTTGTTACTCCTCTCATGGGGCAACCTGTGGAGGTCAAGTTTTATTCACCAGTTAGTTGTTTTCTCTGTTTAATTCCCTGAAATTGGTTCACTTACCTGGGGATTATATTGTTTCTTCGGTGAAAACTGAAATCCTGGGTACGCCTCGCTGGAGGAGAACGGTTACTAGATGACAAAATGAATACAAACACGATAGAAGAAAATACTAAATAGATTCCTCAAAGTGAGGTCCTTACCTGGGGCTTTGGGACTTTCTGTTTGGAAGCCATGTCGTCTACTGGGTCGTTTGGACCTTCTTTCCTGGCATGAAGAGAAAACGACGTTACTCACCTGGAATGTATTGCTTCTTTTTGTAATGGAAACCAGGTTGTTTACCTGTAATTTTGGGTTTTGTTTGGTTACCTGCAGCATCCCCTGAATTGGGTGGTTCATTTGGAGGTACTGGTTCTAAAAAGTTTTAGATACTTTGATGGTAATGTGGGCTGCACAGTGGCACAGTTGGTAGGTAGAGCTGTTGCCTTGCAGCAAGAAGGTTCTTGGTTCAATTCCTGTTCCCAGTCTTTCTGCATGGAGTTTGCATGTTCTCCCTGTGCATGTGTGGGTTTTCTCCAGGTACTCTGGCTTCCTCCCACAGTCCAAAAACATGACTGTCAGGTTAATTGGTCTCTCTAAATTGTCCCTAGGTTTGTATGTGCATGGTTGTTTGTCCTGTCTGTCTCCTTGTTGCCTTGCGACAGACTGTCGACCTGTCCAGGGTGACCCTGCCTCTCACCCGGAACGTTAGCTGGAGATAAGTACCAGCAGGGGTGAAAGTAGTTTTCAATTCTTGGGGGTACTATGACAAAAAAAGAAAAAGAAAAAAAAAACAGAGCCTCATTTTCAACAGTGGAGCTATAAAGGTTGAAAGAGGTTATTATTCTGGAGAAAGTCTAAATAAATATTTAGCCCACTAAATAAGAGGCAAAAAAAAGTTTGATAAAGAAAAAGTTTCTCAGACTCTGAGCCCGACAGCACCAAACTATTTTTTTATATTAGACAATTAATTTAATTTCATATAATTATCGCGGAAGAAGCCATTTGTTTGTTAAATACTTACTGAAAAATATTTACAGTGTTTGATGTTTGTTGTAAATGATGTAAACTCACAAGGAACGAGGTAATTAGTCCAAGTTTGTCGTTTATTGAATGTTCAGAAACTACAGCGGCTGTGATTCGCCAAGACAAAGGTAAAACCTGAACAGGTGATCGACTCTAAACCACTCGCACCTTTTTACTCTCCGTCTGTCATTTAAGCACAGCCGTTGCCATGGCAACCTCCTGAGCTCCACAAGCCGACCAGAGATTACGTTAAAAATATAACATTCAGTCCGTTAGATATCAAGTTTCCATTAATAAGCCTCCCTGAACACCGCGGTGATTGATTAGTTAATTTTAAACTCCTGCTTTGTTATTTTGGTAATGGAACCGAAACGCACAGAATTGCGCAACACCTTGTTGAAACAATAATCACTGAGATTATTATTGTTGTTGGGTCATTAATTTGAACACGTTTTGTTGATTTTGTTGTTGTTGTTCTTTGACAAAGTTACGAACGTTTTAAGCGAGTCAGAGGAGGACGTGCTGGTCTCAGCATCCTGGCGCGTTCAGTTTGTCACCTAATGCCGAGATCGACTCAAAACCTTCCGCGATCGACGTGTGGCAGCCCTGCTCTGGCAAAGCACTAAGAGTTCAGAAACAATATGAAATGGCGAAAAAGCGATTCATTAGCTGATTAAGTCGTGTTTTAGATTGTTCTTGAAAAACTAATCACTCACGGCTGCACAGTGAACCTATTCATGTTTTACAGCAGACAGCCGCTCCCCTTTCTTACAGGTACTGCGTACCGCCGCTAAATCTTTTTCACCCCTGGTACTTTGTTAAACTGCTGGTATTGTCTGTGGACACTATTCCAAAGGCTAATTAAATATTAAAGCCAAACCTTCATTAAAAAATTTTTCCCAACAAACATATCAACCAGTTCGGTGATGATGCAGAGCGTTATTTGGAAACGGTAACCGATGCCAGTCTGATGCCTGTCTTCTTATCAATGCCTTGAAAAATTATTCACATATATGATGTTTTTTTGTTTGTTTGTTTTGTGGTAACAACAAAGATGTGCATAATTAAGAAGGGGAGGTAATGTCACACATGATGTACCATGTTTGTATTCTGACTCCTTTGGTGAAAACTTTTGTCGTATCATATTTTTTTATAAATACAGCAAGGACTGGACAATACGGCTGAAAAACTTATCACAATATTTGCATTTCATATCAGCCAATGCCAATAATTGTCAATGTCTTTAATTATTAATTAGTTCTTTGTTTTAAATAAATTAAATGCTGCCAAACTAGAGGCATTACGTTTCCCGTTTTATCCACAGTTTTCACTCCATCCAGTTGTTTCTTTTGTAGCAGTTATGAGGCACAGTGGCGAAACCTTAAATATCTTCTGCGCAAGTTACTCAGCAGGTTGTTGCTAGGTAACCAAAGTGTGAGTTAGTTGATGCCACCAACCTTGCTTAGCTCGCTAAAGTGCAATTCCTGTGAACTCTGACCAGCAACTGGGTCCTTGTTGAAAAAGAAAAAGCATATCCACAACATGATGCTGCCACCACCATGTTTCAGGAGGGGCTTTCCACCTCTACTGCATTTTTAGTCCCATGTGACTAAAAACACAAAAACATTTGTTATCACCTCCTTTCAACAAAATCCTACAAATCTTAGCTGAGGCAGTGCCCGTTTGTGGAGTAGGAGACTCACCCAGAGTTTTTCACCTGAGCACAGAACCTCTGAAGCCTTTCCTTCAACTTCACCACTTCATTGCTACGTGTTGCCTTGTGTTACTCTAGATAGAACATCAAACTCCAATAAATTCCCCTGTATGCTGCAAAAACACAAAATCTTACCAAGTATTTCTGGTCTAGTTTGTAGTGCAAATATGTTGGCACACTTGAAATAATAAAAACTAACTTACATGTGACTTTTCAGCAAGATATAGAAGCTTGTTTTAAGTAGATAATTACTTCACTGGCAGATTACTTCACTTATTACAAGACATTTTTTCATGTTATAAGTGAAATAATCTGCCAGGAGAACAAGTACTTTTTCATCAATTTTAAGTAATCATTGACTTAAAACAAGCTTCTATATCTTGCTGGAAAGTTACTTACAACTTATTTTAGTCGTTTTTCAAATGTACTAAGATATTTACACTTGTGACTACCCCAAAAATATTTGGTGACATTTTATATTTTTGCAGTGTAGTTTGCAGTTATAATGTGACAAAATGTGAAAAAAATACAAGGGGTGTGAATACTTTTCTACAAGAAAATATTCTTCTGATTCACTATTTCTCTCTTAGTTTCTAAACTATGGCTAACTGAATATAAAACAGTTGTCATAAATGATTGAAGTGAAAAAGAAATTCTGTTTGATTCTTTTTTCTTTTCTTCTTTTTTAATGGTCACTTTCCTTTCCAACCCAGGCAGAAATTTTACAACAAATCTTGTCGTCAAATCAATCAAGTCAAGTAAAAGCCACTTGACCACCCTGTACTTAAAACCATTCATTCATCTCTTTAAGGTGTGCTGAATCCTCCCTTCTCCTTTCCAAATTAATCATCTCAAAGCGAGTGAATTCGGGGGTTTAGAACATGAGATCGCTTCATTATCTCTGGCCTGCTGTCAAAAAGACACTCTCATTCCCCCTGCCCACATCCAGCCTCTTCCAAACCTCCACAGCTAATTACCACCGCTTTCATTTTATCCTGATGACGAAAGGGAGGGGATAAAATCATTTAAAAGAAAGAAAGAAAAAAAACAAGGAAGAAAAGAAAAGAAGAGAAGACGGTTTGAACCTGGAACAGAAAGTGGCGGGGAGCTAAAAGAGGACGGAAATACAATAACATGTGAAGAGATGGTTCAGTTCAAGCCTGAGAACAAGGGGTGGGCTGAGCCTGAGTCGTGCTGCGACTTAAAACAAAGGATTCAAAAGGAGCCGCATGAGAACGAGCAAGTCATCAGAGACAGTTTGTGAGGCAGCTAACAATCGATGCTGTCATCCCGGTGCTCCCACCGTCTCCTCTGCTCTGGTGTTTTACTGTAGAATTACTGTGGCACTCAGATTCAGATTAAATACACTGACAAGTTATCACACATCAATATCAAATTGTTTCATCGCAGCCCTTCCTGTCTTTTCTCGTCAGCTAAAAGGGCGGAGGAAAATTCCAAGCAGCCACTGCTGCCGAAATTCCACAGTAGCTCCATGAAAGAGGTCAAGCATCGCTAATTGCAGATGCTAACAGGGCAGCGAGCCTGAACGAAGGCGGAAAAATGGATAATAATAATTTAAAAAAAACCTCTCAGACATTATCTGCTCATTCTTTGTGTGGTTAGATTTGAATGAGTTATGTGAAGCAAACAGCAGAGGGCAAACTGTGTCAGTGAAACTATCCAGAGCAACGATTAAAAGCAAGCCAGGGTTAAGAGAAGAAGAAGTTATATTGAAATCCTGTCCTCAGCTTATGGAAATATTGATGCATATACAGCATGATATGAAGTGCACTTTTGCATGCAGAGGGACACTTTCTATAACTGTTTCAGGAGGAGATTTGCATGGCAAGTTTGTATTCTAAATGGAAAACGTGAAGGAGAATTTCTTTCTTTATTTATCCCTTTTCTCTTTTTTGCTTTTATTTTTAATTTCATAGAAAGTCATGCCACAAACACATTTTTACTCGGAAACACACTGAGGCTAAAGGCAGGCAAAAGTTTTAAAGGAAAATTATATTATTCGTTGCTGGAAATGATTTAGACACACTTTATAGACAAATATATTATTTTTTATGTTATTGATTGGAAACTTTCAACTTGGAGATTTCGGGCCTTGGTGCAACACATTTGGACACCACTGCTCTAAATTATCCTGAGTCGTGGACGATGGATGAATATGTTGTATTTTAGTTTAACAACAACTGTAGCCGCTGACATTCTGTTTGACCCACAAATCCTTCTTGGTCGCTGTGTCGACCTCAGCCGCTGTGTTGTCACCCACCTGAGTGAGCAGCTTAACACCGTGATCCAGGAACAACAGAAAGCATGTCACAGTTCCTCACAAATGCTTTTGAGAAGTGTGAAAGCGGGATGAGCGTGACCTGAAGGTTGGCTTGCAGGCGTTTTAAAAGCGTTCTGTGGGTGGACGGGCCTGGCCGGGCCAGGCCGGGTCAGGCCGGACCACGCTGCCTGAGCTGAGCGTCGTCACAGAGTGGTCTTATGGTGTTCAGGGATTTCAGCAGGAGAAATCCTCTTCTGCAAATCTCAGCCTGGAGAGCTTTATCCAGCTCTGAGAGGAAACACATTTTAAATAATGAAGTGCAGCGACTGGGGGTCGGTATTTATCATATTGTTTTATCATTTATCGTGTCAAACTTCTCATCATAATAAGAATATTGATTTATTGTTATTGTGATCATTTCTGATTAAGGATGCTTAAAACTGACCTTGTAGTACTATTTTCTTCCACTTTGTTCAATGAGAGCTTCAATATATTTGAAAATATGATGAAATGCATTTATGTTTGCCGTTTAGTGATAGAAATCACACTTCTTCATGTGATTTAAATAAGCGCATTACAAATGGGAATGTTTTTCTAGAGCAGTGTTTGTGTTTGTGGGTCTGTGATTGCCGTGTCATTCAGTCACAGCCGGAAAGTTATCTAAAAAAAATAAGTAAATAAATCAATAGCTTTTAATCTTTTATCATCGTCACAATATACCAAAAAACACTGCAATACGTCACAATGTGAGGAAATATTTCTTCATTATAGAAGTTTCATTTTAGACATATATCTGCTGAAAGATGAGAAAATAATTTATACACCCATCACTGACATTAATTTTTGGCCTTTTATTTCTGAATTTTAGTTGTTTAAAGTGTGGAATGCTAATATAAAATGCAACTTCTGTGAATTAAATAAGAAAAAAAACTGGTTCAAAATTATAAAAATGCACACGCTCTACTGCAGGGAACGAACACACATTTTTTATTTTTATTTTTTGTTGCCATCAGCAAGCTTCTTCTTTATTCCCTGCCCCGTTTTCTTGGCAGTCATGGTGGAGCTCATTTAAACGGATTGATTTCCTGCCCTGGGCTCCGTCCACTATAAACTGTCACCTCTGATGGAAGAACATCGGTTCAGTTGTTCAAGTAAATTTGCAGCTGCTCACATAGACAAGCCAAATGCCTTCCCAAACTTTGTTTTAAGGTCAGATGAGATGAAGGTGGAGCTATTTTTTGCTACAGCTGAATGTTTGGAGGAATCATGCTGGGGATTTCAAAAAGCTGCCGAAAAAGTATTGAGTGTCAAACATGGTGGTGGCGGCATCATGCTGAGACATTGTTTTGCTTCTGAAACTGGGCAGGTAAGAGAAGAAGAACAATAACCTTCCGGATTTTTCACCTTCAACTAAAATGAACAGCTAGATGGGTAAAGCTTTCAACGGGGCAGTATTATGTATTCTCCAAGCAAATAGTGCCATTTTATAGGACAATCAAAAAACTATTCAGTTGTTATAAAATGCTGTATATATCAACTTAAAAGAAATGTAATTTTGTAATTTAACACCTTGAACTTGGGCCACACCCTCTTTAGAAACACTCCTCTATTAACAACGTTTTTACCAGCGTTGCACTGAGTAGCTCCTATAATGAGCTCAGCTGATGTGCAGTTCTAACAGATGTTTGTTAATTGCTGCTGGCTAGTCTGTGGAGTGGAGCAGTCGCAGGGGAGGGCTGCTCCATGAGGCGGAAGCTCAGAAATTGCAGTTTTTTCCAAAGGAGGAGCTTTGTCTTCGAAGGTGGAGCTAGGTCCACCCAGGTGTTTTGCACAGCTGAATGGTTGCCATGGGAGATTTAAAGAATTTGTCAAACATGCATGCGAGAAACAAGACAACGTTCCAGTTATATTTTTGATCAGAGAATTACATTAAAACCTGATATGAAAGCTCAAAAAAGTTGATTTTACATAACACGGAACCTTTAAAGACATCAATGTCAGTGTATGACAACTTCTGACCAGCACTGCATCGTACTGCATGGGATTTTCAACACATTAATGGCTCAGTACTCAGAATTAAACCTTTGAAACTTTTCCAACAAAGAAATGGATATAAAAAAACATCGTCTGACCTTGAAAGAATCAGAACAATAAGAGAAGCAGCGAAAGGAGGAGATGAAGAAAGATTTCTCCCGTCGGTTTGATGTGAATAACCTGCGTGACTTTGCTTCATAATACGTCTCTCTGCTCTTAAACGTTCAAACACGTAATAAGCAAAACTCACAGCCCATAATCTGGAGAAGGCAGACTGATTTCACCAACGCCTTCGACTCACTGACAGACGTGACCTTTGGTGAGAAAAGTGTTGGGAGTCCTGATTGTTTGTTGTCACTCTGTTAGCTGAAACACTGCAGGCTGCAGGTTACCTTTAAAACTCTGTGACACATTTTGTGTGTTTGAGTAACTACTTTAGCTCCTGTGAAATTAATCCATGTCCAAAAGTCTCAGAGGGATTTTTTTAAAAATAATAATTTGCTGACTCATAAGAAAAGAGAAAGGTCTTAGATCGATCCAGAGGTTCAGTGAAGCGAACAGCAGTTTGGGTCACAGTATGAAGAGAACGAAGCCGTGCCAAAAATGGATGAAAATCCTGCCATGGTGGGCATCTGGCCACAGAACAGATACATTTGTTAAAAGTTTGCAACAGAGCTAAAAATAATGTCTTACCCCATAGTTTCATTCCTTTATTGTTTATATCAAGATCCACTTCTTAACACACAAGATGGCGCAATCAGCGACATCACACACCAATGTAAACAGGAAATGCTGAGCCGACCCCACATACACACCTGCTGTGGTTGTAGCGTCTAAAAGAACCAACAGTGGTGAGAAGAAAAGAAACAAATAAATAATTTACCAGAAATGAACCTCGTAACAACAGAACTAATCTGATCTGGCAGTGTGAGTGTTAGTTAGGGCCCAGTGGTAAATAAACACAAACTAACCACTTTGTCACGGCCATTTTGTTACAAAACTGACCTCATGCTGCCATGATCCACGCTGTTGAATCCTTTTATGTTCTCCTTTAGTTTTACACCGACATCTACACACAGACCTGCACACATACACGATTATATCAATACACATTTTAAATTGTGTACACTCTAAGTAGTAGTAGTTTTCTCCACTGATCTTTTTCCTTATTGCTATACTTTTACTGTGTTATATGTATACACAGTAAAAAAATATATATATTTTAAGATATTTCCTCATTTTTTACGCAATTTGTTGCAACTGTTATTTGAAGAAAACTTTGAATTTCTAGCATCTTTAGTCTCCAATATTGGTTGATGTTGACACACACAAACTGAAAGACATTTGAAGCTGTTACAGTTACTGCTTATTTATACTTTTATTAATGATAATGCAGGTGTTCAGACATATTTTCCAATAACCAGACTGGCTTTTTTTCCCCCCCAGCACAGTGGTGACAACTGATGCTAGTTTTTCCATCTGAAAACAAACAGAAGCAACCGATGCAAATTTATGCAGAATCATGAGTGCAACTTTCCAGAAATGAAAAGCGGTCATTATGATGTCGGCACACTAAAACGACTCTTCCCAGAAACAAATTAGCTTTCACAAGGAGCCAAAATATCCTTATCTGTACAGTCAAAGCGAGTGATAAACTTCACATCACAAAACCCGGGTTTTAAGGCTTTAATAGGTACGAGTGTTGCCATGGTTTTTGCTTCACGGTTGCGCCATAAATGCTTTATTATTTTCTTTTATCCAGCTCCATCTTGTTACTGAGGTGACCTTCATGACGCCTCCCGTGTCATGAAGGGGTAAATAATGTGGCATCCTGCTCATGGTTCGTTTCCGTAAATATAGCTTATTCTGTGAGCCGAGGAGAGCCACAAGTTGAGCTCATTAGTCACCTTGAACTGCAAAAGGAAACAGGGCGAGAATATCTGGCAAATAAGGAAGACAGCATGAATTTTATGTGAGACTCCAACTGGTTAATGCATTTTAATGAACCGTTATCTATCTATCTATCTATCTATCTATCTATCTATCTATCTATATATATATATATATATATATATATATATATATATATATATATATATATATATATATATATATATATATATATATATATAATGTCTACTAATCAGTATTAATAGTCTGAAGAGAGTTCCCATTTAAGCTACTCGGTAAAATAAATGCCAAATGCCTTCAGAGATCATCCCCACCACGTCAATTAAAGACATATGTGTATGTGGCAGAAAACACGTTGCACTGTATGTAGTAATCACCTTAACAACCTTCCATTTTTAGACAAGCACTGTCAATTTAATGACCTGCCTTGTCCACAGCATTCTTCTGCCTCACATGCGGTGCGGCTTTTATTGAAGGGCCTCACTTGCCATCCCTCATTTGAGAGACGAATCATTTGCAAATTGGAGGTCAACTGACTGAGAGCGCGCTTAATAATGGAGATGAACACTTAAAAGAGATGAGGCTAAAAGAGTTTTTGTTATGGATTGCACGCTTTCAAAGCTTGATGTATATGTCTTTTTTCCCCCTCTGTTTCACTTTTCACACCTCACTTTCGTTCTTTACAAAATGTTTTATGGGATGCACTTTGTGTTGTTAGATATGTCAAAAAAAGTACAAGTTTAAAAGAGGGGGTGAATGCATTCTTTGTTAGTTTTACCTGAGGAAAGTAGACCCAAAAAAGAAATAAATACAGTGGCTCGGTGTTGTATGGAGCACAAAGTTGTTTCCTAGGGAACGTGCCAGAATTTAATGGCTTTTCTCCTGGTGTAAAATGGGATGACTGAATGCGTGTCATGCTTGCAGCAACAGTGACTGACTGACTGACTGCTGCTCCTCATGAATGGAAAAAAAAGGACTATTTTCGACTGAATGAATGTCCACTGAAGTTCAATTCCTTGAGGGATAGGCAGAAAATAGAGAAGCGTCTTGTGCTGAGGGCCAGTCAATTCAGGCTTCTGAAGTCAGTTCAAGTGCTGCTTTCCTTAAATCTAATATATGTAGGGTCATTCGGTGTGGTCTGCTGATCCACAGGCTCCGTTCCTCGATTGAGGCCAACTGTTACTGGGTCATTTTATGAAAGTTTATTCAAAGATGAGACTTTTTAAACTGAAAAAGAGCTGGCGGTGGTGGACAAAAAGCAGGTTGTGTTTTTGTGCTTTGTGGATATTGTGCTTTCATTTAACATTTCATGCTTTTCTTTAACTGGCAACCTTGGCAATCTGATTAAGAAGGGAAAGGTCTTTGTATCATAAGAAGTCAACCCCCCCCCAAAAAAAAAACAAAAAACTGAGAACTGAAATCAAACCTTAATGTTTTTATTTAATTGTCACTTTGACATTACTATTATTATTTTTGTCTGATATACATTGTTGATCATGACTGATTCATAACATCATTAAAAAGGTTAAAATAGCCAATGGGATGAATATTTCTTATAGACACTACACTGCACACACTGCATATTGCACTATTTTTCCACAACTTGTCACATTAAAGCCACAAACCTCAACGTATTCTATTGGGCACCAACATAAAGTCGTTTTGATTCATGTTCATGACGTTACTGTATTAGTTCTAACTTAGCTAAATATGTATATAGCTACCTTAGCACATAAAATACACGAAAGCTAATGCTAAAAAGTAAAATATAGCTTGCTAACAGGCTACTGTAGGTGTTTGGGTGAACAGAAATGGGTTAAAACGGCAACATGTTCAGCTGGCAAAGTTCACATTTGTCTTTAATTCGTGTTTATTTTAAAGGGCAAATGTGCATGTAAGATGCTCCAAAATATTGATATATATATATATATATATATATATATATATATATATATATATATATATATATATATATATATATATATGGTTTTCATGTTTATTTTTCAGTTTTACAAAAAAAAGGTGAAAAAGCCTGAAGTCTCTTTTTGTCAACTATCTGTGCAGAATGGTCCAGTATGGACAGAATGACCACACTTGGAAAATTGCGGGTGTTTTTTTTTTCAACATTAGCAAAATATGGACAAAGTTTTGCGCACATTTGTAAAGTAAACACAGCTGTCAGTCACCCACTGACACTCACCGAGTATCCGCAGCCTTGTTGCACCGGAGGGCGGTGAGGGGGGGCACAGAGGGTACGATGGGTTGAGATAGCATATTGATTTCACAGACCTCATCAAGCTGCTCTCGTGTAGTGCTTGTTTTTGCTCTAGTTTGTTTGGAAAGGAGATAGGGTGACTCATCCAGACAGGCGGCCCTGCGGAGCCACCGTCCTCTCAGTAATCCTGCGTCAAACCTTTCCATTAACATTTACCCTTCATCCGATCATTCATGCCTCTGCTGAAATCTGCTGTATATTGTATAACGCTTCTTATAGCGTTATACAAAATGAAAGTGGTGTGTTTCCATAAGAGTTATTAAGGTACAACTTGGTGTAAATCTGCCTTTTCATCTTCAGCGTCATAAGACGTCCTTGATTTCTGAGTTGGATTTCTTTTTTTTTTCTTCTTTTTTTTTTTTATACAAGCGAGGCCATAAATAGGTTTGTGTCCTTTTGTGTCTGAAAATTGTCCCGTCGTGCTACTCTTCGTCTTATCTGCATACGTCTCTAACCTTCGGGGGGAAAGTGCTTTTTCTACCTGCCGATATTAAATCTTCTCAATTATGCGGTTGGCCCGCGAGTCTGGAAGACAGCCGATTGTTTTGATGAAAAATGTAATCAAGATAGCGTCTCTGTCGCTCTCGGTGACTGCCTCCTGGCACATCTCTGTCGGAGAAACCGTGAAGAGAGAGAGGAGGCTGATTAACTGCTTGTCTACCCCCATGGCTCTTGCGACCGAGCGCAAATAAACACTCCTGTAAGTTCTACATTGTATTTGCACTAAGAGGCAGCGCTGCATGCTAAAACGTATACCTTTTACCACTTATCCATCTCTTTATTCCAAGCCGTTTTCACTTGTTTGGACGAGTTTAGGGTGCCAACATCACATCTTCCACGACCAGCTCCTGCTTATCCAAGTTAATCCTCTCTGTGCTAATTGTTTCTTACCCATCTCGGGTACACATTTCAATCTACTCAGCTCCTTTGGAGTGTTTGAGCTTCTGAAACTGCATCACTGGAAGAAGTGAGGCTTTAAAATGAGTTGATTGAACGTGAAGCCTTTTTCTGCTGTGATGGATTATCCCCCTTTCTTGCTGAGGAAGCCGTAGCGACTTTCTCTGCTTAATAATTTTTTAGCTTGTAAGCAGTCTTTCTATGTATTGGACTTTAAAGAAAAAAAAAACATTGATCTGTTGTCCTTACACTCAAAAACATAAACTTTTCATTGCTACATAAGAGACTCTTATTGATTCGCTTTACATTCAGTGAAGGTATAAACGAGTACCATTTTTAAATCCTCACTAGTCGAGGCCCAAATTGTGCTGAAAAAGGTTTCTTCCACATGATTCCACCGCCAGCCTCAGTCTGAAATGAGGATAAAAGGCAGGACGCGTCCACGCTTTCATTTTCTTCAAACCAACGTCTGATAAATGTTGCATCTGAACGCAAGATTTATCAGACAGTCAAGTCAAATCTGTCTTGTTCATAAGGCAGATTCCATATGACAACATGCTAGGAAAAACATAAAAATAGAAACAAGAACAACCAGATATATTAAAAGCAAATACAAAGAAATTTAAAACCAGCACTCAAAAATAAGACACTGCAAAAACTGAAAAGTGAAAGACATAAAAATTGTTCAACAAGAACAAAATTTCTAAAACTCATTACGCAAGACTAACAAAAGCTTAAGAAAATAAGAATGTTTTGAGAAAGCTGATCTGAGGTCTTGTGGGAGTGAATCCCAGAGGAGAGGATCATAATGACCAAAAGAACGGAGAACAATATCATGTTTATTGAATGATCATAAAGCCTGTCAGGGATATTCTATGAGCATCTCAGAAGGAACTAGGTTATTTAAAGCTTTAAAAACAATCAGAAGTAATTTAAAACCTGTTCTCTGTTTAATAGGAAGTCAGTGAACAGATTTTTAGGATGGGAGTGAAGATGCTCAAATGGTTTTGGTTAGAAGTCCAGCAGCAACATCTGGATCAGCTGAAGTTTACTGAAGAACTGATCTGACAGTCCAGCAAAAGTAGAAATGAAGACATAAACCTGTTTTTCTAAGATAGGAATGGATCTGACTTTGGATATTATTCTAAGAAGATAAGATTCAGACCTTGATATATCATAGATTTGTTTCCAAAAATTAAGGTCACAATTGCTAAAGCACCTCTATATTTTTAACACACAAGGTTTAACCAACAAATGATTAAACAGAGAATAAATTATGTTGTTCATCAAATTATCAGGGTCTACTAGACTCAGTTTTGTCCTTATTCAGCTTTAGAAAAATCCTGGATACCAGGAATCAGTGAGGCCTTCAAGTTAATGCTACCAGTAGAATCACATATATACAGCCGTGTGCGCAAAAATGATCAGAAACGTCAAGAATCTTATGTAAACGTTAACAGCAGACCAAGAGTAGATCCTTGTGGAACACAATGAGGAAGATTAACCTTGTTGAATTCAAAGTTATCAATAGAGACAGAAGACATTCTATCAGCACGATATGAAGAAGAGCAACTTATTACACAACCATTTAGACTTTGATGTTCAAAGCTGATCTGATATTGAAGAGAATAACAATAGAAATACTTGGCGATCAAGATTCATTCTCAGTCATTTACCTGTGTAACCAGAGCCGTTTCTGCACTGTGGTTGGTTCGAAACCCACAGCAGCTGTGTTTCCATTGTGCAAACTGAAATTACGAAAATAAATTTGCATAATTGAAATACAAGAATTTTTTTTTAAACTCAGTTTTTGATTATAAAAAGAAATTTTATGTGCTAGGATGAGGTGGTTTTTCAGCTCTATCACGATGGGTATTTCCATTGCAAAACTGCAATGGAAATACTTAATTTCATGTCAGACGAGTCACATGATCAAACAGTCAGATGTTACTACTGATGAAGACAACAAAGAAGACAACAGAAAGTGGTAGGAGGGTGATGGTTTGTTTTTGTCTTGCACCACACCTTTAAAATCATTTATTTACCATATGTCCGCCATTGTGATATTTCACACAGTAAGATAATGAATCACACTGTCTGTGATAAAGAAAATGATCATCGTTTTAACTGAACAGATTGAGCAGTGCATCTGTTCAGTGCTCCCTCTGCTTACCGCTCGTCTTTGTGCTTTGGATATATTTTTGTAATGGGTGCATCCTTCAATATGTGCAGCTGAGATTGATTTTTTTCTTTTCTTCTCACAAAGCCAGGCGGACAGAATAGAGAGGAAATAAGGAGGCTTAAAAAAGAAGTCAGAAGAGCTTTTTGAGTTCATCCCAGACTATCTGAATCCCAGATTTCCTTCCTCACAGAAAGTTTTATAAATGTAAAAAGTAATTGATGCAATAATGAGAAGGGTTAATTATAGCCACAGAGTAAAAACACTTCCGTTTGTTTTGTGTATATTTTTTAGTTTGCTCTTCCTTTTCATATTGAGAATCTTTGGAGCATAAAGCATTACATTTTGAGAGAAGTTCTTGAAAATGAATCTCATAAACTGACATATCTCTTCCAAGTCAACAAAGATTGCTCAGTGTGATCATATGACATATAATTGTTATTTCTGACAATATGACAGAGCTGTCCCACCTGATACTAAACACCTCATTAGCATCAGAGCATGAATCTTCTTGAAGAAATAGATTTTATTAAAAGGTCATTGCTAATGGCCTCATTTTGTAGTCTAAAAGCATGACACTTCCACTGAAAAAAAGAAAAAAATATCCCAAACATCAATGTAGTGTGTATCAGATTTATTATAATATAATGGACAGCTTGGAATAACTAACACGGACGACCTTTTACACATTAATTAAAAGGCAAATCAAGTATTTGCACTTCCTTTTCACATTAAAAGTCTTTTCAGTTGACTAGCCACACTTCGTTAGTGTCATGAATTACTACAAGAACTGTAGACTGGCTCGGTTAAAAATATACCCACAACATTTGGGGACATAATCCCATTCTGACAGCAGTGGAAAAAATTCTCCGAGCTGTTTCCAGCCATCGGGGGTTTATGGAGACTTTGTGGAGAACCAGACTAATCCTGTAACTTCATTTGGAATGCGTCTGTTAAACGCTGAATAGCTGAAACCAGCAATCGATCTGCAATAGCCTTTTCTGTGGATATCAGAGCAGCCCATTAAAGACAGCAAGCAGACATCCGCCCGGCAGCAGACAGCATGTCGATAGCTGTGGCAGAGTTGTGACCAACTGCCACTTTTAAGTCAATAATGCGTTAGATCTGCAGGCACTCGCTGTGATCAACTGTGCCACATTTCTCTCTTAATAAGCCTCTGTGTGTGTGTGTGTGTGTGTGTGTGTGGGGGGGGGGGGCGTGCGTGTGTGTGTGTGGGGGGGGGGGGGTATGTGTGTGTGTGAATGCACATATGCATGCATGTGTGTGTCCGAAGGTGGAAGGGTTGGCTGAGCAGCGTCTGACTATGACTGTGATGTCTGGCTTCATTTGTATGCGTGTGTGTTTGCAGCCTTCTGTTGATCCTGACAGGTCTGCTAATGAATTCCTGTCCCCGTGTTTCTGCTTTTAGACACTTATCAACATTTTCAATAAGACCATGTTCAGATATACTCCTTACCCAACCTAAGGAAATACCAATTTGTAATTAGTATTTAATCAAAAGTTTCCAAATCAAAGTGATTCTGTTTTCAGTTTAGCTCATCACGACACCTATAGGGAATTGATGTTCCTGAATTGGAATATCATCATCTGCAGGGATGCAGGCACTACTGGTTTGATGTGGTGAAGAGGACGATTTACCAGTCAGTCCTTGTTTATACTGTCATCTATAGTCATGACCTTTTGATGGGGAATCAAAGAACGAGGCCGAGGACACGAGTGGCAGAAATGAGTTTCCTCTGCAATGGGTTTCTGGGAGCCTGGATAAGTGGAAGATAATGGATGAATGGAGAGCACGTGTTTGCTGCACATCAATCTGGGAAGGGTTAAAAGGCTATTTCTAAACTATTTGAAGTGCAACATTCAACAGCGATACAGATTATTCAAATGTGCTAATCGATCTTTCCAGGAGTCCACTTCCCAGCACACTCACCATGAGAACAGGCTTCACATAACTGGCTGACTCAACAGCAATGTAACCTCAAGATCAGTCACAACTCTACAGCAGGGTGGCTGAATCAGAAAATAATCAAAGCGCTGCAATGGTCCAGTCAAAGACGCTGAGACCCAGGTTATGATGATGATGATTTATTGATGAAAAGTGGCTCGAACAGTCCAGGACAGGCAGCACGGCAGGAAAACAAGCACACAGCTAAGTGCCGGTAGCAACTGACAAAAGGACATAAGAGCTAACACAAACCAGGACTTGACTGTTCAACTGGAGAGCGTGATGACATGCGTAGACAGACAAACGTAAGACAAGGACCCGACGAGGAACACAGACAACAGGTGGGACTAAATACACACGGGGTAATCAAGGGATCGAGGCACACCTGGGACAATCAACGGGGAAGACGCAGAGACAGGACTCACAGGGAACAGGAACCACACAGAAAAAAACTCAAAAATAAACACACAGAAACACGGATCATGACATCTTTCTCAGAATTTTCTATAACTTTCATGAAAATGGCCACTTGTTAATACTGCCTCTTTAAAACAGAACCCAGAATAAAAAACAGATTAGGAATGTGAATCGAATCTAGTTTATAGTTTGAAAAATCCCTTTCATCGCAGCAGCATGAAAAGCCTGACATGCTTTGCTGCTTAATACAGATTACAGGTTAATCAGATTAATGTGGGTTTGTTCGTTAAGACGAGGCTACCTTGAGAAATCCTACTGGGAAATGTTAGGATGGAAATGTTAATCATCCAAATGAAGCTGCTGTTTAAGAGACCATCGATAGAGAAGCAGTACAAATTGAACTAAATTATAAAAGCTATTATGATTCATGTTTGCTGATATATCTGCACCTTGGATGTGATGTCTGCTGTCAAATACATTATAAGTATCAGTTTTTGAAAGATAAAAAGAGCAACATGGCTCAGTAGGACTTTCTCTGCCTGGTGAGTTAACCCTCCTGTTGTCCTCATTTTCTGTGCATAGGGAAAACACATACAAATCTCGGTCATTTTGACCCGAGGACAAATACAAAGTAAAAAAACAAACACATCTTGTCTCTTATAATAGTTTGGGAAAACATTTTTTCATTTATTATGAGATAAGTTTGTCACATTTTTTTCAGTATTTATAGAGACCAAGGTGTTTGTTCCTGGATAGAACTGTGCTACATTCTGGCTGTCAGGCTTGTGGATTCACAGCCTGCTGTCTCCATTTGGGCAGAAAGCAAACTTCATTTATGAATTTCTTATTTGAATATTAAACTTAGCTGATTACATTCACACAAAGAGAATTTGTCAAAGTTTCTTTATTGATAATGATGAGGCAATAGATTCCGAGTTCATGGTTAACGTTCATCTGTCATGTGCGCCAGTGAAAAACTTACTTTGCTGTCTGCAAGAACGCCACTTAAAAAATAGCTAAAAGTAGAAAATGTAAAATAATGTAACAAGATAATAGTAAATTATCTACAAGTACCAATAATAGGATACATGTAATAAATATTTATATGCATTTTATACAGCAAAATAGTGCAAATAAGAACATAAGCTATGCAAATATAGCATAGAAACAAATTACTGGCAGCAGCTCAAATGAAAACATGTGCCAGTTCACATCATATTAGTTGTGACGGAGTCTGATAGCAGTGGTCCTCCATGTTTTAAATGCTGTCTTGCAGGGACAGTTCATAAATATTCATGACACAGAGCCCAGAGGACCAGAGCTGTCCACCATCATAATGCATTTTGCATATTGTTTCTGTCTTGCCTTTGGGAATGTAGTTATTCCCCAACATCCCTCAGTGGAAAATTACAATTCTTAGCAAGACCCTCCAAGACCCCCCCTGTTAATGACTTGATTTCCTGCAGGGACTTTACAGACTCTTTATTTATTCATCTGCTGAAATTAGCCACATTGACCTGAGGAATAAATACATTTTTTAACAACTCCATGACCTCTCTTACCCTGACCCTTAATTAGGAAGCAGCAAATAAAAACCAGGCATCACAAAGTCACAAATTAAAAATATAAATACAGCAAATTATGTGATGCTGTATGGGGACTGAGGGAAATGAGTTTTTGCAATAATGTGGAAATATCTTGACTTTATTTAATGTTTACAGGCACAGCTGTCGAAATGAAAATATTCCACATGTTCAAAATGTAAATTGTGAGTCACTGAGACTTAAACGGGTTTTAATTGAACGCTTCATTCCATGCTTATGTCGTGAAAAGAGCTAAAATACAGTAACTGTTAGCTGGTCTATAGAAAATGTATTTATTATTTGAAAAATCCAGATAAGCTAAAACTAACAAAATATACAAAATGTTCATTGCCAACCTGCTGATTTAACAGTGAAATACAATCCAGCTATTTAAATCCTGACACTGTTTTCACCCAGCAGGTTATCAGACGTTTCATTTCAAAGACAAAGCTAAAGGGAAACTTGACTATTAACATAAAAACAGTTTTTTTAATAAGTTGTTTATTTCAAAATTGACAATGCACATCATATAATATGCCAGCCAGAGTTAGTGAAAAGGGCCAGTTCTCATCTGCAGTCCCTCTAAGTACAATCAACATCACATTACAGTGCAATACAAGCAAATTAACAAGCTCCTCACAAAAAAGAGGATAATAATAGTGAATAAAACATTGTTTTTAAATCTAAGAACAGCATATCAGGTTACAAATTTAAAAAGAACAAAAGTTCACATTATAAAAATTGCACATATATAAAAAACAGAATAAAAATGTGTGCTTTTAAAATAAGTCATTGTTTGTAGAAGGTAAAAAGGAGGAAATGGGTAAATTAAATAGATTTAGTACTTCATATAATAACAGATAGTAATGATGACATTAATGTTAAATATGAGGGAACTGAGTCCATATCAGAGAACAACTCCCAGGTTTTGGACATGACTGTCTGCTCCTCTCATTATTCCCAAAACCAATTATACAATGTGTAAGTTTAAGACGTTTGTTCACAAAGCTTGTTTTTTAAGTCTATACTTTTATTTTTTAACTTTATACCTTTTAAATCCCGTAATGTGGTTACACAACTTGTGTCTTATTAGGAAAATATAGTAAAAACAATCACTGTCCAGTGATCAGTAGGTTTTGGTTGATGGCACAGACAAAAAAAAAAAAAATTCTCAGTAAGTGAACTTGATGGAACAAGAGGAGGGAAAAATAAAGCAGTGTGTTTAAAGCGAAGCAGACAGCGACGGAGAGACGGAGGAATATCCCTTCAACTTTCCCTGTCAGTGCGTCGTTGCTCTCAGGGAGGTTCGAGTCCTTGGCAGGAACTGCTGCTCCTCGTAGGCAGTGACAGACCGCCATTAACTCCTCATCCACTCAGACGGCGTTTTCTCTTTGCTTTGCTTACAGCGCCGAGGCGCCGGCAGACAGAAGCAAACAGATTCACGTCCCTAGATGGAGGGGAAATCGCTTTTCTGGCTGACTGATGGAGGAAAGGCATTTTCTTTTGCGTCGGCAACAGAGGGGACGTTCCACCCAAATATCAAGCATCCATCACCATCTCCACAATGGGGGAGAAGCGGAATTAATGGTGACCTTATGAAAGAATGAGAACTCTACACACGGTGATGAAGGTGTGTGTGTGTGTGTGTGTGTGTGGGTGTGTGTGTGTGTGTGTGTGTGTGTGTGTGTGTGTGTGTGTGTGTGTGTGTGTGTGTGTGTGTGTGTGCGTGCGTGCGTGTGTGTGTGTGTGTGTGTGTGTGTGTGTGTGTGTGTGTGTGTGTGTGTGTGTGTGTGTGTGTGTGCAGGGGTGCGTGTGTATGTTTAGACTGGAGACACATTGAAGAGTAATGAGCCTCTCTGAATGATCCAGTGGCTCTGAGAGATACAATAACAACCAGTCTTTCAAGCAAGAAATCTTGATGTGACATTTTAGCAGAAAGAAATCTCATTTATCTGTTAAAAATAAAGAGGTTTTTCTTTTCCTACGCTCGGATTCAAGAGCTTCGGCGACAAAAGCTTAAAATCCTCCTAAATGTTGTGGGGATTGCAGAAGCACACGTTTCCGGCTTTGATATCTTGAAAACATTTTCCGTAAGTTTCTATTCAGTGCCACGTTCCACCCACAGATGTGACTACGGAGCCAATAGGATGGGAGACACCTCATCCAAAACCTGATCTAGCTTATTCAGATGTGTTCCTTTGAACACGGCGTCTGAATAGTGTCAGATCTTCCTCAGGTGTGTTTGCCAAACTGCAGCTGAAGTTAGTCTGGCACTGCTGTTAAAATAGGCAGTGCCAGATAAAGGGATTAAAAGATTTTTATTTTTATTTTTTTCTTTGTTGCTTGTTTCTCTTCCATGACATTGAAATTGGTGTAAAGAACCGTGACAGTTTGGGTTTTGAATTTGGATGTAACATTGATGCCGTGGTTTTCAGTTTTCTGGTCTTTAGGGGGGTTTTTTATGTATGGTATAAAACGCTGTAAAGAAGTAATTCACAAGTGTTTTATGGCAGGTACCAGCTCAGTAAATAATAATAATAAAAAAGTTAGCACAACCATACATTTGAAAACAGAAATACAACAGGACTTTGACTTTCTAGTTTGCTGTTTTTACAGATTTACCTATTTGTGGATTGTTTTTCTGTGGAACTTAACTCCAAATTTAAAAACCCAAATGGATTTTTCTGTAGAATGTCTAAATATAATAGTGTTTGCAAAGAATATGTAGTGGGAAGCTGAACTACAGGGATAATGCTACCTGACAGGCCAGTGGCTGGTGTTTGCAGAGCAGCCAACCCTTTTAGTTTCCGTGGCACTACATGACTGCACCCAATAAGGAAATAAGATATTAGCTTATGTGGCAGTGCCAAAACATTTTACAATGTGTATTAAAGCATATTAATACACACTATTACTATGTATATTTGGTGTTTGAACTATTAAAATAAGCAGTTACTACTCAGGTGACAGTGGTCCCTCACCTCCCCAATACCGTACCACTGTATGACTGCAGCATGGTTAAGCTTCAGAAATATATGTATTTTTCATTTATTATTTATACTCATAGAACAGTACACACTCTGCCTTTTAACATGTTTCTTTATTGTTTGAATACATAAAATGCAACAGAACTGTTTTTTTGCGTACTGTTAGCATCAGTCAGCATGACACAGCAACCAACTTATCCCACTGATCTTCCAACTTACAGCTGGACCATGGTTAAGTTGTGTTCAGCATGCAAACATCAGTGGGCCTGATCGGTGTCCGTGGCACTACAATGATGTTTGCTTTTTATTTACCATCTAAATGTTGTGATCTCTAAAACTTAGTTTTGAATTTAGATTTACTTTTTGAATCTTCCGTGTGTTTCTGTGTTATAGATTTTTACATCTCTTTGTTTCCTTACAGTGGTTTCTCTCTCCAGTCATCTCTCCCATTAGATCTGCCGCTGCCTCTTGTTCCCTGAGCCCGTCTGAGCTGTTACACATTCAGTAATTACCCTCACCTGTTCCTTGTCCCACTTTTCACTCCTCCCTGTGTTTGCTGTCAGTCGTTTTAAGATAAACCCATCACTCTCCTCTTGTTTGGCTCCCTGTTATCCCATTATGCCGCCTTTCTTTCACTAAAATAGACACGTTTCTAGAACTCTGCTGGTGTCCTGTCTGCCAACTCTACAAAACATGATGGTAAATTGTTGATACAAAGACTTGTTCTGACTACCCCCAGTAGGCTGCTTAGACCTCAGTTTGACCCAACGCAGTAATGCCAGAATGATTGCGGTGAGAATGGAACAAAGCTGCAGTCTGCATCCATTTCCTGGCAAGAATGTCCAGTAAATAAGTGAAACATCCAAGTCGGCACGAGACTTCCACAGTTTTAAAAGAGAGTAGTAAAAGTAGTTTAAGTTCAACAGACTACTAAAAGATTGAGCTGAAAATCCAGGAACACTCTGGAAGTTCTTTAATTATTTGCCAACAAGACGTCAGAGAAACCACAATGAAGCCTGAAAGAATTAGAAAAAGCCTGACACGACTGATATCCTGTTGGTCATGATAAATAGTCTGACGTAAAACAGCACCAAACAGTGAGACCTTGAGCTGAGAGAGAAGAGATGTATAGAGAGTGACAAACTTGCTGTTTTACAAACATTTGAAAGGAAATCATGGTAGCATGAATTTGTCCAATCAGACCTGTCTCTAGTTTGTGACCGTTACTTCCTTCATTATGTGCTTTACTGAAATGTCACACAGTAAATTTGGAAGTGTTCCATCAACTCCTACAGAGTTAAATTTTACACTTTTAAGGTGTCTATATAGGTCCACACTGGATGGTGTAGAAGTTACACTTTTGAATGTGTTATTTCTGATAGAGTTGATTCAACACTCACAGTAGTTGAAATCAGTGTTAATTTACCCAAAAACTAGTGTATATTGTCAAAAGTTACACTATAAATGTGTTAATCTAACACAGAACAGTGTAAAGAATAGAACAACATAGAAATCTGAGTTTTAAAATTCTACAGGCAGGGTATGCTGTGCAGGGGTTAAGCACTGCCCACCTATGAAGGCTCTAGTTTTCAGTGCAGCTGTCATGGGTTTGCTTCCCGGTCTTCCCCTTACCCACTTTTCAGTTAATTCACTCTGGGAATCAAACCTGCGACCACCAGCATGAGGACTGAGGCCTCAGTACATGGGTTGTGCTTTGCCCCTGCGCCACCACAGCACCCAATCTAGCTAGTTTGATATTTGTTGCCAAGTGACTGATGATGACGTTGGTGACAAGCTTTACCCAGAATGCACCTGGAGAAAATAAGGACGATTAATTTGTAGTTTTGTGTGTCATAAAGTCAAATATAAGAGTGAAAATAAAGCCAGTTGTGTGGCACAACATTTTATTCAATATTTTACTATATAAGCTATCTAAATCAACACCAGACTGAGTGTTGAGTTAGAAGTCAACACTGGACTGGACTAACTCTTTGGAACACTTAGGGAATCTAACACTCATGTTGTTAAATTAACAATGTATTCTTCACCTTCCACACTTGCACTGGAAATCTGACACTTCCAAATTTGCTGTGCAGCTATCAGTCTTTCTTTATTTTGCTGGGTTCTAACCTTGGTAGGAAGACGGCAGCAATATTTAGGAAATTTAATTCAGATTTAAATTTCCTAATTTAAATCTGAATTAAAATTAGGAATCAGATCTGATCTGAAAATCAGATCAGCACTGATCTGACATTTTCTAAGATCCACTGGGAGAATTTTAATTGTGACAATTTTTTTAAAAGGTAGGTTTCTGTCTTAGTATGAGGATGAAATGACTGGGCTATGACAGATCAGTGAAACAACATTCCTCCTCCTTCCTTCTGAAACTTGAAATTAAGTTAGATCTTCTCAGCAGTGCTGTTGATCCATTCCAGAGGTTGACATTTTCCTCCTCTGGGAGTCAGTCACTGTCCAATCAGAACGCAGGTGAGAGCTGTCCTCTGTGACCTTTCTGTTGACAGAAGTGAAAGGAACAAACACAAAGACTTTTAGAGGTCGCTTCCAGTTCAACTCGCTTCCTTCTCTGTTTTGTAACTGATGGAAACTGAGCTACCCAGTTTCACTTTGGGTGCACAAATCACATACTTTTAATGGACGTCAAAACGAGCTCTGCAGGGACACTTTCATGAATGTGTGATTATCAAAATAAAGAAAAAAGACGTGGAGATCTATTACTGCTACCGTCTTTCTGAAAGGTGCATCTGCACTGTAAGGTGGATAACTAACTTGCTTTGTTGTTTCATTTCTTCCTCTATGTTTCGCTCTATGTTGATGATTTTAGTGTTAGGGAATAAAGTTTAAAAAAAAGTTAAAGTTTTGTCCTGAAAGATTCAACATTTACAGTTCGGCCTGTCACAATAACACATTTGACTGGACGATAAATTGTCCCAGAAGTTATTGCGATAAACAGTGACAATGTTGTTGTTTCGAGATCATTTTCAAGTCAAATAGTCATAATGGTATAATAATGTAAGAACACATTTTCAAAGATCAATAAACTTTAAATTCTAATAAACATTTAACACTGGAACTGGGAAGACATTTTAAATATCCAAAATAAATCAACAAAACAGCAGAAACCACAAATAAAATTAATTATGAAGTCTGTCTAAACAAAATTACTTTTCATAAAAAATGATCTAGTTGAGACCAGACTGAAGACTTTTATCATCACGTTTTTGGTCAAAAGTGAGAAATGAGAAAAAAACAACAATAAAATAATTTAGCTTGTTTTAATTTGTCATACAATTAATTAATTAATTGCTTATTGACAATGGTAATTTACAGCAGACCTTGATACATCTGCAGACCTTTGACCCATAGTAAATTACAGTGACCTGTAATGAGAAGCAATCCATCTGTATTCTCTCTTCCTCCCATTCCCAGCCCTGTTGCCTCCACCGGGATAATGATGCATCTTCCAGCTGGTCCCTCTTTCATCCTGAGCTGTGAGTCTCCCACATCCACTTTAGCAAATTCTCTCAACGAGAGAGAGAAAGAGATAGAGAGAAAGAGAGAGAGAGAAAGAGAAAGAGAAAGAGAGAGTCATTACCTGAAGTGAGAATGAATTCTCGTCTTTAATCTACTTCGGTTAAATCACTTTCTACCTTTGTTTATCAGTTGTTTATCACCTGCCCATCTCATTTATTTTACTTGGACAAAAGTTAAAATTCATCCTTTGCAGAAAACATCCTCCACCTGTTGTGCAGTTGGGTTTTCATCTTTACACCTGCAAAGACGTCTCCGGAAATAATTTATCTGGTTTTTACCCATCACACCGTCACCCTTTGGTTCACTCTTTTTCATTGGCTATTAGCATTTATTCCATCAGCAAACACATACCCAGAGTGTTGGTTCATTCATGCATGTTTGAGAAATCCTTGAATTCACCTGAAGGTAACATAGTTACTTGATCATGGTATAAAATGGAACTATGTGCTTGGAAAACACATGATACCCCCTTTAAAAAGATGCAGCACAAAAAATATAGTTTCATTTCCTGATTTTTGAGGCCCCTCCCTCTTATCCACTGGTCAACCCAGGGACCACCAGGTACCTTTCACCCACCTAACTTTCAGAGGCCAGTGCTGTTTCTCTTTCACTGTGAATATTTTTCCAAATGGTAAATATCAGTTAGATTGTTTGGGAAAGACTAAAGTTGCCAGATTGACAAAATGCGGTTATATTTGCAAGCACTCATGAAAGTATGTTTTGATTCTTTAAAATTAGTAGAAAATGTGCTTGCGCAGACACCAGAGCAGGAGCTGAGTTTTTAAAGGCCATTTGATCAGGCACAAAATACACCTTAGGTTTTAAAGGTCACCTTCTCCTTCCTATTTTCTCAGTTAAATGTGAGAAAATTTGTGATTTATGCAGATTGAAGAATTTTATTAGAGTTTCAGCTCCAGGATTTGCATCTCACAGCCCACTCAAGTTTCCAGCAGCTGAATAAAGGACAAGAGAAGAAGAAAAAATATCTTAAAAAAGAGAGGGAGAGAAGTGTCAGGAAATTCCTGCAGCTGTGCCTGTTTGTGGCAATGGATTCTCCAGGGTGGGCAGACAGGTGACCTATGACCTTACTCCCTGTTGGTAAGTAAAATTAGGACTAGTAGGGTAATTCAGAACATAGAAATCCATAACCATTCTTGTTACACAACTTTTATTCGGTTTGAAAAATCAAAGATTCCCTGAACATTGAATTGCTGTTCTTATTAGATCAAGTGAAAGATTGATCCTTTACACTCCAATAAGATGAAGGAGCAAACCCATAATACTGCAACTGTTCATGGTTGTTCATAATGTTACTGCCTGTAGCAACAGATTAACATGGACCAAGCAGCTTTAAAGTTGCAGAATGGGACAAGAACAGACATACTGTATGTATATATATATATATATATATATATATATATATATATATATATATATATATATATATATATATATATATATATATATATATATATATATATATATATATTACATATTTGCTAAAACTGTCACTGTGTCCTGACAGTATGAGACAGAAAATCAGTGAAAAAATCCTGGTTCTCTGCCTTCTTCCAGTGCTAACTAGAAACAACCAATCAGAGCCAGGAGGCAGGGCTTAGTGCTGTCAACTATGTCTGTCTCTCTGCTACATCTAGCAGAGCATATTGAGAATGCTAAGGCTAGTTAGAATAGCCAACGATAACGGCATATAAATGGCTTTCCTGTAACTTTGAGTTGTTTCTCTGCCATTAGCATATGTAGCCGTGAGTACATGAGATTGATTGGCAGCACTAAGACCCTCCTCCTGGCTCTGATTGGCTGTTTTTGCTCGGGAGCCGTGCATTTCTTCAAACGCCAATTGTATCTCAGAGAGGAGCTGGAGGAGGCCAATCTTTTCACTCATTATCTGCCTCATATGCTATCAGTAATTGGTGACACGTTTAGCAAAAGTTACATGCTGTAGCTTTAACTTTGCCTCTGAATGCAAATTGCCTCTGCTGACTTCTGAATTTAGATCAAATAAAAGACACATTGTGGATGCAGAGAGCCATGATGAGGCTTGGTTTTCTTCTTTAATCAGTTTCATTTGGAGGGCTGTCCCCCTGCAGCGGCCGGCGGACAGGATTTTAACACCAGGTGGATCTCAGAGCCAATTAACTACACCAGGCAAGTTATTTTACCTCAATTATGACAAATTTGCCAATTATCACTATGCCCCAGAACTATAGAGGATGATTGTGGCGCTGAGTGTTTTAGTGAGCTGATGATTCAGGGAGATATGGAGGAAGAGAGGGTGATCTGATCAGGCAAGAAGAATGGGACTTCTCAGTAGCAGAAATAGACTCATTGTGTGATTACGCTCCCATCATGTCTCCCAGTGTGTTTACACAACCCCTGCATCTTCCAGGAAATAGGTTTCATCCTCCTGACATGGAGAGAGTGTTTTGGATGTGATGACACATCCTGCTAACAGCCGGCGTCTGGTTGTGATCCAGAAATTATTTATCTTTTTCCACGTTTCATTCGAATGAAGTCAAAACATTATCGACACGCATCACTTCACACTTCCACCCAAAGAGCAGGTGACTGCTGCTGCAGCCATCCACCTTCAGCTACTCCACACATTGCTGTTGTTTCCGTTTCTTTCTGTCCAAGTTTTTCAAAACTAAGGACCTTGTTGTATTTTCTGACGTCATCCTGCCGGACTCAGCTGGACCTGGAGCGCTCAGAAAAAAAAAAAAAAAAAAAAATTATTCTCTGACTTCTTCAAATTAAACTCTGCACCAGTGTCCTTGGCACATCCTTGAGAAAATTGATTCCACACAGAAGAGATGACACACATTTACACACACACACACACTTGCTCCACGCTCCATAAATCCCCTTAACACGCATTTGTGCACAAAAATACAACTTACTGACACACACACACATGCGCGCACCCCCGCACGCACACACACACATTTTTTCTCACTTTGATGTTGGGTAAAATACGTGCTATTGTGCCTGTCTTCTTTACTCAAACCCTGCAGCCCTGATCTCAGGGCAATAATCCTTCCAGTCTGAGTCTGTCTGTTATTTGTGCTTGCAGCAGAGTCTGAGCTCCTCGTTTCCCTCCAGCATTTTCACATTTTGTCACAGTAGAGCTGAACACTTCGCTGTATTTTATCAAGGATTTTATGTTGTAGTTCAACTGAAAAGTATTACCATTCTTTGTAAAATATCATAAGGGGAGTCGGAGTTGATAGTGAGCATCTGCGGTCAGTTTTCAAGTTGCGCCAGTGTTTCTCAGTTGGATTTAAGTCTGGACTTTGACTGGGTCGTTTTACCAGATGTGTGTGTTTTAACCTAAACCAATGCATTGTTGGTATGTTTTAGTGTTGTTGTCCTTCCTCCACCGTTTCAGTTTTTCTGCAGGTTTTACTTTCATCCATTATCTTCCCATCAAATCAGAACCACTCCTTCTGTTTCTGAGCTGAAGCGACACTAACCCACCATGTGATGCTTCCCCTGGCACGGTTAGGTGGATGTCCTGCAGATGTGCCATGCTTTTTATATTTTTGCATGATTGTTTGAACAGTCCCTGTAATGTTACAATCTTATTTTTGAGACCTAACCCTGTATTTAACTCCTCCATAACTTTCCCCCGGATCTTCCTGCTCTGATCCTTTGTCTTGGTAAAGTCATATTCCTGTGAGGCCTTCACTGAATGCTGAAATTAAATGACACACAGTTATTAATGTCTTAAGGTTGCATTTAGTTTAAGTGAATATAGACAAACATAATTATATGAAATGAATATAATTATCTGATATATCCAGAATAAGCAGCCATTGGATTATCAGGAAGAAAACTTACAATGTTGTTGTCTAATTATCTGATTAATAAAGCTGGTATAGATGAAGATTAGTGGCGGAACAAAGCAAAACCTGGGGCAGCAAATGATCTTTGTATGAGCTGTAATAGTTTAAAAGTTATAGTTTGGTGTATTTAAGACTGTAAAGTATATTCAAATCTGTATTCAAATATTTAAAGGGGCAGTATAGTGTTTTCCAGGCACATAGTTTTGCTTTATAACACTATCAAGTAATGATGTTACTTTTAGTTGTTATAAAATGCTGTATATATCACATATGACTTAGAAGAAATTTTCCTTCTTATTTCAATGCCTTGAAATTGGTCCGCCGTCTCTTTAAAAACTCCCGCTCTTTCTGAAACTCCGCCTTCAGGAAGTTATCACAACACGTTTCCTCTATTAACCCTTTAACAAAGTTTTTACCAGCGTTTCACTGAGAAGTATCTCCTATGAGGTCAGCCGATACACAGTTCCACCAGGTGTTTGCTAATTGCCTTTGGCTAGTCTGAAGGAGCTGAGTGAGGGAGTGCAGGCGAGGGCTGCTCTGTGAGGCGGAAACTTGAAAGCTTTAAAACTTCAATTCAGAGGAGGAGCTTTGTCCTCGAAGGTGGTGAAAGGTCCATCCAGGCTTTTTGTACAGCTTAGTGGTTACCATGGAGATTAGAGGATTTCTCAACCATGCATTAAACAATTAAGGAAACAGGGTATGTTTTTGATAAGGGAACAGTATGAATGTAAAGCTTAAAATCAGTTTTAGATGATGCTGTACCTTTAATATTATTTCTACCTATTTTTGTTTTGGCAAGTCATAAAAAAATTATCTTTAATAATAATAAGAAAAAAAAACCTGAAGCATCGTATGATGATTAAAAAAACAGGACAATAAACTAAAATCAGAATAACAATCTTCAACTGGTCAAAAAAAAAAAGACATCGACCATGGGTTTTATTTAGATTTTTCTGCTCCTGGTCTGTAATCTATGTAGTTTTCTCTGCATTACCTGCGTTCTGTGTTGGTATGAGATTCACGTGTGATAATTAGCGACGCCGTGATCTCTGTGACGACTATTCCTGGAGATGAAACACGGTGGGAAGATATCAAAAAAAAAAAGTGCCAGGGAGAGAAATAGACGAGGCCGCTGAAAGGATCCAATCTTCCCACTCTGTTTAAAGTGAAGGGATGGCAACAGATGGTAATGTGCAACAACACGGAACGCCTGCTTAGTAACAGAGTTTAAATCACCAATACAGAGCAGACTGGAGATGACGCCTGTGCTGCCAGCTTTAATAAGGTCCTCATTAGACACACTGTCTGCTGCGTTTGTGTAAAGTGCTTTCACACACACACACACACACACACACACACACACACACACACACACACACACACACACACACACACACACACACACACAAACACACACACACACACACACCTACACACACACACACACACACACACACACACACACAATTGGACAGAAAAAATACTGCTTAGTTTATTCCCCATCCACCCTCTGTTAATAATTATGCTTTTCTTCCCACATTTTTAGGATTGTTTTTGTGCTGCTTCTGTTTGTCTTTGTTCACACCTAATGAAAAATAAACCACATAAACTTACATTGAACTTCTGTAGGATGCCTCTGTTTCAGCAACAGGCACTTCATCAAAACGTTCTTCTGCGCTTTGATAATTAACCGTGAATATCAACCACACCTCTGAAACCTTTGATGAACACACGTGAGGGATTAAAGATTAAAGGAGCTTAACTGATGTTGCTCTCTCTTTTCTTTCCATGCGTGATGAACTTTAATTTAAGGCTGGATGATTGTGATCGTACCAGGGGAAGATGAATATTTTGCCCGTTGTGTCGCGGCTTTAGCTGGAGTCTGTGGTGAAGACCTGCCTTTTCACCCCAACTTCAAACACCTGAGTGATTTTTAACACTAAAAGTAACCACATTGCCTTTAGTCTCTGTAAAAGTGTGCTTCATCACACCTCCACGTTTTACAAATAAGATGATAAAATACATTTTCATTGTGCATGTGCTGGCAATTGGACATTTAAATCATGCGATTGTTTGAAAAAGCAGAAAGAGGAGCAGGAGGGGTGGAGGGGTGGTGGGGTGGGGGGGGGGTGTTGAAGGTTGTTCACCCAGGCCACCGACAGCCTAGGACCGCCCCTGCACAGACACACTTAGAAATTGTAAGAATATTTGGATCTAAGTGACAACGAACAAAAATCTGTCATTTCTACCGCATTTTTCTTCTACGTGAGACTGAAAATGGACACACGTTTCTGCTCTGATTTGGTGAAATATCGCCGATTGTCACTGTGAACTCTTTTACAATCAATAACTGAGTTACCGTAGCGGTCCGACTTTGCAGCAGTGCGGTGGATTTTCTCCCAGGAGGGAAATCTTTAAAGGTTTAGAAGTAAACAAACGGAGGCAGATTTAATTGGACTCTAAGGGAAAATCCCAATTGAGGCGAGCTCACCGGAAACGTGTGGAAAACATTCTTGGAACGTCGTCGTTTTCTCATTAGGACTGAAGAAGAGCTCAGGATGACCTTCGAAGTAAAATGAAAGACAGATAATTGCTGTTGTGCTTTGTTTTTCTGTGATTATTTAAACCTAACTGTAATATTATGCCGTGTTCTTTTTCCTTTTATGAAGATTTGTGTTTACAAATTGAGACCACAAGAAACTGTTTTACATGAGAAAAAAAATGTAACAGGTTTCAATGAACTTATTAAAGATGAGAGAAAAGCCGATGAATACGTATGTTTGTTCCAGAATCTGCAGCATTAATCAGAAGATTTTGCTTGTAGCGTCAGATTACATTTTAAATTCACATGCTCTGCAAAGTAGAAGTCTCAATGGGAAGTTAGTGAAGCTAACCCAGGTTAAATTATGAAATGCCAAAAGAATAAAAAATATTGACTCTTTTTAGTGCTGCAAGCTACTTGTAGAAATTGCCTCCTTATCCTTTAAACTGAAATCAATGCCAGTTATTCAGCGCTTTGTTGAATATTGCGAGCAGCTGCTGTAGGAACTCCTGGTAGGGCTGCAATGAACCAGAACGAACCAGAATAAGCAAATATTTCCCATCCAGCTGAAAACTGGAAATATTTTTTTTTTGTCTCCATCTCTGATATTTAGATCTAAACATTACAATCTTTAGACAAAAGAGTTACTTAAACTATTCAACTATTCAGTCATGTGTTCTTCTTGTAGCTGCTATTCAGAGCTGACTATACAAACAGACAAAATCATAACTTATACATACATATAATCAAGGTAGAAATTAAATGTCCCTATGTTTGTTGTTAGTTAGACTCCTATTTTAAGGTTTGTGTCATACATACAGAGGACTGCATGCATTTCTTGACAATTTTGCAATAGTAAAGTTTGTGAAGAAGACTGGAAAATACCAGAGTGCTCACAATTCAGTATTGGGGATTATCGATTATTTTGAATTTTGTGAAAAAGTTGCCCCAGATATTCTGCTTTCTGGGTTTTATTAAAATGATTTGTGAGTTTCAACAAAGTTTTCTGTCAAAAATTCAACACAAACAGACCTGTAATGATTCTGAGTCAAACTCTGGTCAATACCTGCAGCGTTCCAATCCAGCTCCAGATCTGTCCCAGTCTGAACGTCAGATGATCAAATTGATTTACGTTACTTTTGTGATTAAATCAAACCAAAGAAACAGAAGCAGAGTTTACTTTTCTTTTTCCTTTTTTTGTGAAACCCTGCAATCCTAATGTTTCCTACCCATATTGTCTTTTTTTTACAGCTAAAAAAATAACAGTTCTCTATCACATCTTTAATTCTGACATAAGGTGGAATAACTTCAACAGTGGTAGCAGATTAATAGTTTTGCTGACGCAAAGTAAAAAGATAAAACTCCAAAATAGCTTTTACGGACTCTAATGTTATGATGCAGCAAAAAATAAATAAAAATAAATAAATCTTGGCAAATTCCCGCAAGAGGAATTTAATCAACATGTCACTTCTGAGCGGTTGCTGGTGTGGCTGTCAGTGTGTTGAAGACGCTGTCAGTCAGTCATCGCTAAACACTTTTACATGTGTGACTGTAAAGGAAGGGAGCTGCTTTCTGCTCTGGACATGAAACGGGGAAATATAACAGGATTTTTCTTTTAATTTATTTCGTTTCGACCAAACATGTGAAGTACTGTTGCAACACCACATTTACACATCAAGTTACCTTCAACTGGAGAAACACCAGGGGGTTCATGTGGACATTTTCTTTTTCGTTTTTTTTAATCATCAGAACAAGTGCAGCTGAATGGTGGATAACAGTGTGACGCTGTGACACTGACGCCCACACAACCACTAAGACTGTAGACAACACAAACAGGAGTATCAGCTTTGGTGTGATCTGATTGGTCTACTTTGATGAAGAGGACTTCAGGGGAAACTTTGGATCACTTCAGCTGAGGTCCGGTGAAGATATGATCACTTGCAGGTTTTTTTGTTTGTTTATTTTTTACCAGTAGAACGATAGCAAACCACAGTGAGGTTTTAGGAAAGAAAAGTTCTCAGAGTAGTGAAAGGTTAACAGCAGATCAGGCAGGAAGTCCTATTTTAAATTGTTTATCAATTTAAAACATCTTCAACTGAAAATTTCTATATCAACGGGATGCAGATGTGTATTTGCCTGCCCCTCCTTATACATACTTTGAATTTCTTGATCTTGTTTTATTTCCAGCTGGGAACTCTGGAAAGAGAACAAACCTAAAACATCACCAGCTGAGCTTCCTTTACAAATGTGCTCTAAACTTTGTCTATGTTCTGCTAATACAGAACCAGACAAATTTCACAATTGCGGTGTTTCAATTAAACTAGAAGCGCTATTAAAATCACGCGTGAATAACTTTGCTCACATCCTTGTATTAGGTCACCTCAGGTGCATTAGGTAGGAAGTGAAGCAGGTCTGTGTCGTTTCTAGACCTGGCGAAGACATTGTTGCTTCAGAAAGGGCACAGAATAAAAGAATAAACCAAATAAAACAAAAATGGGGCCATATTATAGGCCTAATATATCAAGTGAGAGTCAGAGAGCTACTTGCAGCTGAAAACTGCAACCCTATTCTAATACAGCTGAAGCTGAAGCTGCAACACCCTCATTTTTAATTCACTGTTAAAGTAAAACTGTGACAGTAGAAAATGAAATTCATTCAAGGAACCAATTAGTCACCATTTCCCTGTCAGTGCATGTTGTCATAAGAAATTGATTTACTGTCTTCTGTTCAACAGAACACAGGTGCCTCATTTGGCCCCTGTCTGGGGGCCAAATGTCACCCATATTTTGCTATGGCTCAATACAGGTGACAAGCCAATGTCTGAGGAAGACCTGGTTCCTCAGATAACAGACTGATCTTGAGAATGCGTCAGTGTTGTCAGGATCGGAGTTACAGATAAGGGGGCCAGTTATGGGAGGCTGGTTGAAGTGTGTGCTGCTGTGTTTGCTGCTTTCACACACATAAACAAACTAAATCACTGCTGTTTGTTTTCTTTGGAACAATTTTGCACAGGTCGAGTGCACTGGTTTGTAGAAATTTGCTTTTTTTGTCATATAATCATATAATTTTTAAGCCTGTGTTTAAGAGTCTTCACCACCACATCCCTCTTTTACGCATTTCACATCTGTGCTGCAAAACGCCTAGTTGTGATCATGCTGTGTTTGAATATTTAACATGGAGAAAATATTACAGCTTCCATGTCTTCTCTAAGTACCAAAGCGAAAACCATAACATTCATTCTCAGCTCTGCTTTCGGAGACAGACTGAATACAGAAAAACAAAAAGCGACGACACAGTGTTGATTTTCAAACACATGAACATTTTGAGGGTCGAGTTATTTTTGAAATAGTAAAACGTGACTTCCTGTCAGCCTTCAGTGGCTCTGAGGATTTCCTTTTATCCACAGACTCACTGTGACGTGATATCTTTCCACGACAATAGTTACTGTTCACTTCTTCACAGAACCCCACTTAAAACAAAACCGAGTTGCTCCTTTAGAAAGTGCACGTGATCTTTATATTGTCTCACCGGAACTGACACACACACGCACGCACCCTCCCGCCCCCCCCCACACACACACATTGACACGTTATTGCACTGAGCTACAGAGAGGCAACTCCTCCTCCAGCGGGTGTCAGCACCCCGGACAGCTCCGAGCCGAGCTTCACTGTAACGACTCATTCAGACTCTGTTCACTCGGAGAACTCCGGCTCATGTTCGACAAGCTGGCCATGAGAGACTTCACCTTGTGCGCGTAGTAGTTCCTCAGGTTGACGGAGGGGACCTCCTTGATGCCCTCGTCGAAGTCGCAGCTTCTCATTGCGATCTCCAGCTGCTTCTGTCTCTTGTAGAAAAGGGAGAACTTGTTGAAGATGAGCGTGATCGGAAGCACAACGACCAGGATGCCGGCCAGGATGCAGGCCGAGGCGGTCAGTTTGCCCGGTATGGAGACGGGCACCACGTCTCCGTAGCCCACGGTGGTCATGCTGACGGTGGCCCACCACCAGCAGGCGGGGATGGTGGACAGGTCCTCGCTGTCCTCTTTCTCCACCGTGTAGGCCATGACGGAGAAGAACGACACGCCGACGGCCAGGTAGAGGAGCAGCAGGCCGACCTCCTTGTAGCTGTTCCTCAGGGTGGCCCCCAGGGACCGCAGGCCGGTGGAGTGGCGGGCCAGCTTCAGGATGCGGAAAATTCGCATGAGCCGCAGGACCTGCGCCACCCGGCCCAGGTTGGCGAGCGCCGGGCTGCTCTCCACCACCAGGTTGATGAGGAGCGTCAGGTAAAACGGCAGTATGGACACCAGGTCTATGACGTTCAGCGGGTGGTCGAAGAAGTGCAGCAGGTCGGGGGCCACCGCGAACCGGGCCACCAGCTCCAGGGTGAACCATCCGATGCCGAAGTGCTCCACCGTCTCAAAGCGCGGGTCCTCCGTGGGCTCCCCCCGGCTGTCCAGCACGCTGAACTCGCTCATGCTGTTCATGCACATCGTGGCAATCGAGCCCAGCACCACCAGGATGGACAGGATGCTGATGATGCGGCTGGCCACGGAGTACCCCGGGTTGTCCAGCATCAACCAGACGCGCCTGCGCGCGCTCCCGAGCATCTGCTTGTCGAACTTGGTGGCGTCGTTGTAGAACTCCAGCAGCTCGTCGAACGACGACGTGGTGCTTCCCTCGTCGCTCCTGTCGTCCCAGTCGTCCCTGTCCTGGTCCATCTTCCTGCAGTGGTAGGCGCTGCTGCAGCAGGAGTCAATGAAGAACTCGTTGATGCCCCAGTACTCGATCTCCTGGCTGAAGGAGAAGATGCACAGCTCGGCCATGACGTGCAGCCGCCCCGTGTTGTAGAAGTTGAGCACGTAGGGGAAGAGAGCGGGGTTCCTGTCGAAGTAAAACTCTTTCTCCGCGTCGTCGTAGTCGTCGCACAGCTCCAGGATGGACTCCTTGGACTGGCACTGGAGGAGGCGCGCCAGCCTGGTCTCGGGGAAGCGGGAGAGCGTGTCCGACTGGAGACGCTTCTTGAAGCCGCCCACGTTGATGCGGATGCCCGCGTTGTCGTCCATGGGAGCCCCGGCAGTCGTGTCCCTAAGGACCTGACCTGTCATGCCTAAAAAGAGGGAAAGACACACACACACTCGCGCGCGCGCAGACATACACACACACAGACAGATGCGGGGCGCACAAAATGAAAGGATGAAAGGAAGAGACAAAGAGAGATAGAGTGACAGACCAAACACGTTGACGAAGAAGACACATTCACAGACAAGGAGAAAGCATAAGTTAGTTCAACTGCCCGCAATGACAAGGCTTTGATGCTTTAATTAACTGTTTCCATACTTAGATACCTAAACTAACGCATTGCTTTCCAAGCCTCTACTCCAAAAGACAAAGAACAGCTGCTTGTTTCTGTAGCTTGTTGAAACAAAGAGAACTTACTTCAAACGGTCGATCAGTTCACTGATTTCTCTGAAACACTCTTCATTTTTAGCGGCGGCTCATCGCAGTCAGAGGGCAACCTCTGGACCTTTGTCCTCCGAGCTCCAAACTGGTTCCAGTTTCTACCGAACAGAAATAGGGCGACACCGTTCCAGAGGATCCGCTGTTAAAGAGAGTGTTGCCTCCAGACAGAGAACACTATCTACACTAAGTGTCTGAATGCACCCGGAGGCTTGCTGCTGCTGCTGCTGCTGCTGCTGCTGCTGCTGCTGCTGCTGCTGCAGCCGTCGGTTCTCACATCCTTCATTCATAGGATGGGGGGGCTTGCAGCGCCTCCAGCTACAGGTTGGCTGTTGATTTATTTCTGTGAATTCTGGGAGCCAAAAAAGAAAAACAGGATTGATACGCCCTGACAGCCGCTTCTGTTTGAGCAGTGGGGAATTCCTCTCCGTGTTCCTCTCTGGGTCTTCTTTCTATCTGTTGCTGCGCAGCAACACGTAGCCTCCTCTTTCTCTCTCTCTCTTGTTTTTTTCTTTCTCTCTCTGTCTCTTCCTCTCCTCTGCACCGCCCTCCCGATGTGATCTCAGCGTCATGGTGCTGAAGGGGCGAGGCGCGCAGCTCAGCCACGGTGCGCAGGGAATCACCAACTAACCCGCCGCGCGAAGCAGACAGAGCGCAGACAGAGCGCCTGCTGCGCCTGCTGCGCCTGCTGCGCCTGCTCTATCTGCTCTGTCTGCTCGGTGGTCATCAACCGACAACAAAAGAGGTGGTTTTTAAAGTGTCCCCTCAAATGTTTTTTTTACTTTAATGCATAATTAATAAAATATTTACATTGGGTGAACATAGATAACTAAAACCAACGAAATAACTGAACTTGAGAAAGCATTTTTGGTTAAATGGAATAAACAAATAAATAAATAATTAAATAAATAAAAGCAGTAATTAATGGGGGGAATTGCTAGAGCTATATTGTGAGTTTATAAATCTAGCCAGGGCCGGTCCAAGCCTTTTTGGGGCCCTAACCATCTTTTTTTTCTTTTACCAACATGTCAACACCAGATGATTTAGAATTTCTAAGCTACTCTATCTCATTATCATCATTTGTAATTAGCATACATTATACCAGTGCTATTATGACTATTTATTTTAAGTTTACACATGTAATGAAGTAAAAAAAAAACATAATTTGAATTTTGAAATGCACAGTAGTAAGTGTACCATTTTTAAAAAACTAAGAGTAATTTCAACTGATAAACACTAAATTTAATAACTTATTTTTTCCCTACAGTGGCAGCAGCCAAAACAGGAATAGATTCATTATTATTTATTAAAAAAATTAAAATAAAAAATACATAAATTGTTTTTCCATGTGCAAATAGCATTTAGTTTGCAATGTTCAATGTTGTTTAAAATATACTGCTCAAAAAAATAAAGGGAACACGTCAGTATTCACTTAAATGTTAAAGTGTTCCCTTTATTTTTTTGAGCAGTGTATATGTGTATTTGTCTATTATGCTAGTTTGGTGCTCTTGGGGGCCCCTGGTGACGTGGGGGCCCTTAGCAGCCACCTAGCTCACATTGCCTTGTGCTGACCCTGAATCTAGCTAAAACAAATTGAAATTAATTGATATAATATCCTTCGTTTTTGTGATTATGAATCTATTCATTAGCCTTTCGAACTGATGTGAAATCAATTCCCCCCAACACATGTGTTGGGGGGAATTGATTTCACACACACAATCACGCACACACACAATTTACGTCAGCTCTTGGCAAATCACGGAACCTCATGCTTCTGTTTCATACACAGTGTGACACAGTGACAGTACAGCTGCAGCTTGTTGGTTACTTGGCAAATGATTAACACAGAATCATCTACATAGATTGTAGTTTGTAGTTGCAACTTACAAAAATGTGGAAAAGTTTAAAGAGAATTAATATTTCCCAAGGTACATTTCTGCTGCTAGTTGATTATCTCCCCCCCTCCACAAACTCCATTTCCCAGCATGCATTAACCCATCACATTTACATCCAGGGTGTTTCAAGAACTGACCACACCAAATGGTGCAGATTCTGCTTCGCAGTTCTTCCTTTAAAAACGTGGAAATTGATGTGTTGAAAAGAGAAGAAAGGAACGTGTTCTCACCGCCACCTGATGCAGCAGCAGCAGCATCATTAACAGCCTCTGTATGCTGAACACAAAGTCAGGGCTAAAGAGGTGGCCTTGCAGAGCGGCCTGGCTTTCATGGATCAAGGACTGAAGGTTTTCTCTCACACAGCTCGATGCGGCTCACACTGCAGACTGCTGCTGCTGATAAAAACGCCCCAACACAAATGGACACATGCCGAAGCTAGCATCAGGGAAAAACAATGAAGCCAAGAAAACTTTTCCTAGATTTATTCACCTAGAAAGGGTCTTTGAAAAATAAGTGTTGGAAGAATTGAATTTCCACAAAAGAAATGTATTCTACATATTCTACATAAATGCAGTTTCCTACAACCAAAGTATGAGAGATGTTTGACCAGTCAGTCAAACAGGACAGAATGTGAGTTTCTAAAATTGTTCATCGCTTTATTTTGTTGTTTTCCCCCCCATTTTTATCAAGAAGAAGAAGAATTCCTAATTCAGATGCTGTAAAACTACCCAGAGATCACAGCTTTAGAGGTTCAGCTGTAGTTGCACCAAGCAGAGAAATTAATTTAGGCAACTTTCTAAATGCCTGTTACGACCCGGCTCGGCCAGGGGAAAGGGAAGTAACATTAAAGAAACTTAGGTGGTAAGGTTTAACAATTTAGAAGTTTATTGTTTGGGTTTTGACAAAAAATAAAAAGGTAAAAATTAACAATAATCAAAAGGCAGGGACTTACAACAAAAATGTACTAAATAAAACAAAATCCACAAAACAATCAGGGTTGTTTGAACAAAGGATCAGCCGCACCTTCTCCCAGGAAGTCCTTGGTTTTTAAAGGGGAGGCCTCTTCAGGGATTGGTGGAGCTGGCAATTGGTGAGCCAATCGCTGTAGGCCTCAGTTAGTGGCACAGGAAGGCAGGGCTGCATCCACTTCCAAGTGGAGTCAACTTGATTAGAAGCTGCAGATGTACAAAAAAGGAAAAGAAAACATACACAAGGCCACTGGCCATAACAATGCACCATCTTTAACCAAATTGCACTCCCAGTGTGAACAGAATTTAATTATTGAACATGAATAATTACTTCTTTTACCTCATCAATAGCCTTTGTTTCATGATCAAGTGTATGTGTAGAACACTACAAAACTGATCAAAGTCCAACCCCAATTTTAACTCGCTCCCTGGATTAAGACGGCAGTTCAGAATTTCATGTTCACATGTTTATTCTGGACACGGAAGTCCAGAATAAACACGAGCTCCATTTATGGGCTGGACTGAAATGTCACGTGGTTTTAGTTTGGTGATGGCTTTAAGAGGTTTGCTCGAGCTACAGTTCAGATTGTAGAATTATAGCTTGAGCAAAACTAATAAAATTACCTGTAACAAATACAATTTTTTCTAGGTTAGTTCAAAGAATTTTATTTTTTTCTCTCAGTGCATATTCCAGCTTCTAGTTTGTGGAAGACGAGGCTCTTGGGCAGTCCTCAAACATCCTGACCAGTTTTTCTTTGACCCACTTTCATTCACACATATTCACAAACACTCGGTCTAAACTCTCAGGCGACTCTCGTGTGAGAAGTTTGAGCGTCTAAAGGAAACAAACATTTTCAAACCATTACCAGGACAAACTTCTGAGGATATGAAATAAAAGCCCACAGCAGTCCTCCTGCCCCTTCCACTCTTATCCGGATAGCGTCGTTTACTGGCCATTTTCTTTAAGTCTTCAGGCCTTAGTTTCATTTGAGAATACATTAAGGATCATTGGAAGCAATTTTCTCCTGGCTGTATTTCGTTACAACGCTTGTTTGGAAACATAAACGCGAGTTAGAGGCTGTGCTGGAAGAGTTTAAGATCTTCCTTTTTTGGATTTTTTTACTGCCAGGCAGCCAGCTCATTAATAATTCATAACGTTTCTTTTTCTCTCTCTCTGAACAATTGTAAGTTAACAAGAGCTTGTAAATGGCCCTAACAGATCGGAGCTCTGCAGCTGTAATCATTCTTCATCCTGGAAGCTGGGATGTGATCAGCTGCTTTGAGCATTCTTATCATGAAAGGCTGTGACAGAACTTCAACACACACACACACACACCCACGCACAGGCGCGCACACACGCACGCACACGCAAACACACAACATACTCTTTCCTGATTAGTTGTAGAAAATAAAAGCTTTTGTCTTTGAATGATTCTTATTTGTGTGACTTATTAGTTTGTAATGTTATATAAATGTCTTTTTTTGTCATTTGATATATTTTCCAGGATTTTCACTCTCTTCAATGGCCTTCAGTTGTCAACATAAAGAGCGAGTGGAAATTATTGTCTGCGTCTCTTCATGTAATTCAGGTGAACATAAATGGAGGCTGATGGCACACTAACACACCTCCTCAGATGTCATTAGTGTGGGTGAAAAAGTTAACACACGCTTTCAGGTCTTTGTCCCGGACTTATGTGTGTGTTTGTGACTGTTTGAGCCGACAGGCTGTGGCCTTCACTTTCTGCGCTCCGTGGAAACACGCTGCGTTTGATTCATTCCTCTCCCACATGGTTGAGATTAATGCGCCTCTTTGTGGAGGAGGAACTATTCCTCAAAGCTCATTGCCAAAGTCACTGTAGATCTGTTGCAAGCAAGGCTTTCTCCAAGGAAAATTATCCAGTGATATGTTTCTGCTTTGCCTTGTCACGGCATGCTAGCTTTGAGGAATCTAATCTCATCCAGGAGATTATCAATGAAAGCAAATTAACAAGAAAATGTGTTACAGTGAACCTTTGCTTTTGCTTTTTTTGCCCAATGGGTCAAACTTTGATTGACAATGATTAAAGATTATTAAGCTATTTACTACAGCTGTCAGTAAAAAGAAATGAAAGTTAAAATAATCTGATTTTTGGGATCCTTTTGTGCATCCTGTTACATCTGATGAACAACATTTCAGTAAAAACGGCACACATGGTGGTTTGTTGACGTTAGCACTTTAGATGTTAGCATAGCATTTCATGCAGCTATTTTACTCTTTCATGTGACATGGCATTTGTCTAAATTTGGAAGCATTGACATCGAGGTTTCACTATAGAGTAGATTTGAATGAAAAAGTGTTGAATTTTTATCAATACGTTTACTTTTAATCAGTAGTAATTAAACTACTAGTCTCTTAAAATTAAACAAAAATAACTTTTGTGTATGTAAATCTCTGACGTTAAAAATACTAATACAAAATTCTGTAAAATTCTCTTTTCTGTTTTAAGATTTAAAACAATTTAATTGTTTTGGTCATTTTAACTGATTTAAAACAGAAGAAGATTAATTTGATCTTAAGTAGTTGTCAGATGGGGAGAAACAAAAGGTTATGTGTTTGTTTCTACTCAACGTGAACATATAGTTTCACCTGTAGGTGTGCTGATGTAATGTCATATGTAGGCTTTTTTTTTTTCAAAGTCAGAATAGATGGTTTAAAACGCTAGAGCACATCAGACAGTGTGAAACGTGGCATTTTTCATGAATGGAAGGGAGGAGGTCTCTGGTGAGAAAAATGAGCAATCAGAGCCTTTTTTCCCTCTCAGTGCAGTGGCTTCTACGTTTTAAATCAAAGCCATTAATATGCTGCACATGCTTGGCAAGCTTCCATTCACATCTTTTATCTCTTGATGGAGACTTGCAGGAAGCCCCGTGTGAATGGATGCAGAACATGACTGTCAGCGTTTCATTTCTGTGGTTCGTCTTTGCCAACACCAACAGCAGAAAAGCAGAAACAAACATTTTGTCCACCAAACATGAGCCGCAGACAGAATCCTCAGCTTCGGCTCAACTCAAAATGAAAATCTATGGAGGTTTGTGACAGAACTAGAAATATAAACGTTGGTTTGAGATTTGTAGAAACTGAGAGTAACATTTTAAAGCTATAATTTTTGCTTGTGTAATTTAAATATTTCAGCCCAGCTGATTCATTTTCTTTTTGGCTCCGTCTCTTCCAGCGTGATGGTGATGAGGCAAACATAAATCACAGCCATTGAAATTGTCAGTGGATTTAATTTAAAGTTATTAAACAAAAAGGAACTTGGTTACCTGTTTCTAGGCAACACAATTTAGATTTATCTGAAGTTACTTCATAAATCCTCTTGGGGACGTAAATGGTTAGAGTTCAAATGGAAAACTACTAAATAAAAGTACTAGTTAGAGCTGGATTTTATATTTTCTCCACTAGGACATTTTCTCCTTGGACAGAAAGTATCTGTAAAGCTTTTGTTGTCAGTGGTGCGCTGGAGTATAGGAGTCTCAGCATTCTCATCTTGCATCCTGGCTTCTCCAAAGATGCTCTGGTTTCTAAGTTGACCTCAGGTCCCAGCCTATGAGTGCATGTTGTTGTTGTCCAGTTTGTCTCAGTGTTGCCTTTGATGGACAGGTGATATTTGCAGGGCTGCACTCCACCAAGCTCTGTCAGCCTGGATAGAGAACATCTGTGAACAGCTGTGATTTAGATCTTACATTATCAATTGGATTTTGGGGGAAAAAAAAACTTTGACTGGGCCAGCACATGATTACTGGATCCATGTTTAGCGTTGTTCTCTTGCCTGAAAGTGAACTTCAACACAAGTTACAAGTCTTTGACAGTCACAGTTTTCTTGAATTTATTTCACATTTATTTGAACAGGGACAATATAAACAACAATGTTGGATTCAAAGTCAAGTTTATTTGGAGTGCACACATCAGCAACAAGGCAGTTCAAAGTGCTTTACAGCATAAAAACATCAGTTGTGAATTATGACATAAGCAATACACATTATATTTTATCAAAGAAAATATACATCAAATATTTTGATCAATATTATAGTTCTTATGCACCAAATGCAACTCTAAACAGGTGGGGGTCTAGCCCGGATTAAAAGGAACTCAGTGTTTCGGCTGTTTTTCAGTTTTCTGGACGTTTGTTCCAGATTTGTGGTGCATCAAACCTGAATGCTGCTTTTAAAAGGAAACCATTGACTTCTAACTAAAGGCTTATTTACCAACCCAGTCCCTGCTTAGACTTTTAAAAGTCAACCTTTAAAGATAATAATACTAATAATTTCTTCTGGGATTAGCTGGATTTAGTTCCATCTGTCTGTTTCTCACCTCTGACCAGCTTCCTTCTCCCCTGCTGATGCTGTCATGGGTGACCCTGAGAATGCTATTTTCCTAGGGAAAAAAAGAAAGGTTCAGTTTTGGCCCAGAGAAGTTTTGTTCAAATTGGCTTTAAAGAAAGGACTTCATGTGGATTTCATGCAACTATGACCTTCTTCCTGCTTTTCATAACATAGAAATGCGCTTCCCAAAGTTTACTAATGTATTTATCAAACCATACAAAGATTTATATTTTTAAAAAAGCATAATTTTCCTTCCATTTCACAATCAAGCTCTGCTTTCTTCTTAATCTGTCACATTAAATTCCAATAAAATACACATAATATGACAAAATGCTCTCAATAACAAACTGAGATTTCAAAGTTAGAAGACTTGATGTTTGCATGTCATATTCAATAATCATACCAGCATATGACGTGCCATTTATTCCTCCAGAGGTCCATATTCTTTAAACTTTTAGTGGGATTATTTTAGGCACTGAGCAGAGAGAATACATAAATAGGTGATGGCGCAAGCAAAGTGGCAGAGACCAGAAAATGGAGAAAGTTACACTGAGACAAAAATATAAGACTGCAGCTTGGTTCTCTTTCTCTTAAATCCTCGAGTGCAGGCTCAGGCGAAAGTGTGTAGGAGTTATTTTTGCCGAGTAAATCTTTCAGTGTGTGTTTTAACTGTATCACACCAAACTTTGTCTCTCACTTTCTTTCTTTGCTGTGTTTAACCATCTTTAGAAAATTGCAATTTGTACATTTTACATTGTACATTCATTTTATAGACTATTTTCATGTTCGTTTTAGGAAAATAAAAATTTCCCCCCATAAGTTAAGGCAGTATTATGTAAAATCGACTTTTTTGAGCTTCACATTATGTTATAATGTTAACACTTCATACCTTCATGCACTTCATGCCTTGATTCTTACATGCATATTTGAGAAACCCTTTGATCTCCATGGCAACCATTCAGCTGTGCAAAACTGGGTGGACCTAGCTCCGCCTTCGAGGTGCAGCTCCTCCTTTGAGCTGCATTTTCCAAACTTCTGAGCTTCTGCAACACAGAGCAGCTCTCCCCAACTCAGCTCCTTCAGACTAGCTAGAAGCAGTTAGCAAATCCCTCGTGTAACTACAGATCTATTGACCTCATTATATGAGCTACTTCTAAATAGTAATCTGGCAAAAATGTTGTTAAATGGTTAATAGAGGAGCCATGTTGTGATGACTTCCTAAAGGCAGAATTTTAGACACAGAAGGAGTTTTTTAAAAAGACAGAGAACCAATTTCTCTGTCTTCAGTCATATTTAATATATATATATATATATATATATATATATATATATATATATATATATATATATATATATATATATATATATATAGCATGTTTTTAACAACTGAAATGAACATAGTTACTTGACTGTGCCATGTAATGAAAGACATATCATACTGCCCCTTTAAAACATTTTTCTTTCACAGTAGAACATTAACTTCTGCACCATTTTTAACTGTAAAATCAACACTGACAGTGCCATATAACTGAGAAAAAAAAATGTTTTGCCCAGTGTATCTCGTCTCTTCAGGGCTTTCTCCATTAGAGGTGAAGGTTCAACAACGTGTTGACCTCATTCGTGGCTGAAAACATCAGCGTCGTCTGAAGTCTCACTGAAGCCTTCAGCTGTCACCCAGAGTGCATCTCTGACAGACAAACCAGCAGGCTACTGGGAGATTTGTAGAAATAATAAAAAGGTGGAATCTATTTACTCCTGTTATTCTGACATATGGAATAAAATGTGCTTTCAGCCGTCTTGGCTCTTCCGCTTCACGCCACAGTAATCACATCAAATGGGTCTTGATTATTATGGCGGAGAAAGCTGGCTGACTCAGTCAGGACCGAGTGCAGAATGAATACAGATGGGAGGTGGAGGAGCCGCTTCACTCCCAGTGTTACTTTCATCGACAGCAATTATACACCGAACATATTGAAATAATAAATCCGCCTTTTAACTAAGGTTTACATGCTTGACATGAATCAAATGTGCTTTGACATCGAAATTTAAAGCGGCAACAACTCGACTTACAGCTGGATGAGGAATTGAAAGAGGGGAGAAAAAAAGCTGAATTAATGAGTGGAGGAAAGCAAATGCTTTTTAGACAGGTGCAGCACTTGCAACAATTAAAAAAAAAAGATAATACCCAATTATTGCTCTGTTTCGTCTAAAGGAGCAGTAAAAGCTGAGTTAATTACTTTAACTGGAGGCTCAGTGTGGTGTTGTTTGGGTGGGGGAGGACTTCAGTCACAGATCCTGCTCAACAGGCCGGCGTTTCAGAGCTATGAAAGCCACATCTGCTGCGTGAAAAAACATAAGTACTACAGATTCTGTGGCTGGCAACTCGAGTTTCATGCGTGCTAAGCTTAAGTACAGGTGTTATAGAAAGGAAGAAAAAAAAAGCTATTTAAAACTGAAGAGATGCAGTATTTTAGCCTTAAGCTGGTTAAATATATCTGTAGTGCAAACTTTTCCAAGATGTTGAATAAAGACGTGGCATATACTCTTCAAAATGAAACAATATTACAATCCTTAAAGCATGGTGATCCCCTAAAGTGGCTCAGCCAAGTATTTTGAGATATTTTTCCCATTCAGTTCACCACTCTACTAATCAATCAAACAATCCTATTTATTCAGCCACAAATATGGTCCATAAAAAAAACAAAAAACAGAACAACAAAAACAATAAAAATAAAATAATCATCAACTGCCCTGCATATACAAAGAGCTCCAACTTAGATTATTTTACTGATTGATTAATCTATCTGTTATTCTGATGATTAATCAATTAATCAGATTTTTAAAATGGCGCATTATAAAGATTTCTCATTTGACCACATAAGCCACATAAACAATAAATCCATTAAAAGATGCAAATAAATAGAAATGATTCCGTTGTTTTTTTAAAATAAGGCTTTCTGATTAATGTTATCATTGTCTGGTATAAGTGAACATTTCTTTGACACTTCTTAGTAGTTTTCTTTTTCAATCCTGTTTAAAGTTGAAAGTTTTGTATTTTAACCTAACTTTGCTTTAAACATTTTCCAAACTTTCTCCCTGACCAGACAACAGTGTTAAAAAAAAATTTTTATCCCCAGGTTATCAGGTTTTTAAACTCAATATGAGTTTTTGTGTAATTTTTAATGCATATGATGAAAGTGGGGAGTTTTTGTTTTTTGTTTTTTATTTATGATTCTTAATTTATGTGATTTTTTTAATGGTGTTGAAGGAGCTCATGGAGTACAAATTTGGTTGCCCAGTCTTCTTTTCTGAACAGATGATAGTGAAGTTATTTCTATATCTAGCAAACTGTTTGTCACAGAACAGCTGGATTCATCGTCCTGATGGGACTAGAGTCTTCCTCACTTGATGGCCTCATGTAATAGTCAGAAGCGATTCACAGATTCAGTTTGACAAATATAAAACTGTTGTGTCCTCCCTAATCTAACACTTTCACCAGAAATAATCATAGCTTAACGTTTCTGAAACATTCTTTGTCATTATGAGAATTTGATGGGAAGTGAGACTTTATGCTGGTTTCTGTTTGAATGTGTAGTCTACTTACAAATATTGAGGCGTCATCATGAAAAAATTGGAAACACGGCAACTTATGCAACAGGCAGAAATCTTTAAAAAGAAAAAGAAGAAAGAAAAAACACTTGCAATGCAGAGGGTTTTTTTTTCAATCAATTTCTGTATTTGTGTCGGCTTGATGCATGTTTGGCTGTCAGATCAGAGTTGATCTGCTGTGTTTCTACAAGCCAGACGTTCCTCCGGAAAGCTCCGCTTGTTCTGACAGTTTCTCTCCTTCAGGTGAAATATTGAATTGTGGGAAACATCAAAATTCCTCCTTTTTTTTTTTTTTTTACTAAAAAAATCCAAACTAAATTATTTGCATTGCTCTGGGTTATTTGTAGAGTCTGGAAGACCCTGCCAAGGTCCTGTTGGCCACTTGTCAATTTTGCATCTGAATAATTCAAACAGCTACAACATCGTTTAAAATAGCTGAAAAAGTCAAATAAAAAAATATGTTTATAGAAACTATTTTACACAGGCAAAAGTAACCAGTGATTGATCCTGACTAAGTATTTTAAAATGACAGATATTGTCTGTTTCAATATTATTCACATGAGGCTTTGTGTCATGGCTGCACACCAACCAGGGGAACAGCACTGACTGAAACACAAACTCAAAATGATTGAGAATTTCTGGATTAATGCAGCTTTTAATCAGCTTTTACTAAACAAAAAATACTTATTCACATTGACGCTCACAGCAAAAGAAGTTGTAGTTTGTAATCAAACAACAATTTAGTGAAAATCAGTGTAGCAGATTGCAACAGACCAGATCTGAATTTTATATTAAAAACACAGTCACATAGAAGATGAATTGCATTCATCATTCCTTTATTCAAAGCAGGGATCAATGAAAACCCATGAAAGACAAACAGCAGCGTTTCCCTGGGCGTCCCTTTGACCAGCAGCCGCAGCTGGACCCATTCTGAACGCAGAACAGATATTATCACCTGAATCGACGTGTGCAGCCTCATTTGTTATAATCGCCTCTTCTTGTTTTGTCATCCATGTAGCTGCTGATGAGCTTCCTAAAAGGAAAGAGGAACATGAATATGTATACTCATCCACAATGACACACTTGCTTGGTGTGTCATTGAGATCATTACCAGTTTAACAACAAGTGGGAAACACTGTAGCTCCTTTGAATCATTTTCTGCTTCCTGGACTGCGCAGGCAACTGACTGACGTGTGTCTCTTTGATTTCCCTGCTGTCCTCCTGAGTGTGCCCAGCAGATGGAACAGGTTTAGCTAGGACTTCCCGAGCTTTAAATGTATTATGTGTTTTCCAGGCGGGCTGCTCTACCAACTGCACAGTGGCGCAGTTGGTAGAGTTGTTGCCTTGCAGCAAGAAGGTTCTGGGTTCGTGCTTCCTGCATGGAGTTTGCATGTTCTCCCTGTGCATGCGTGGCTTTTCTTCGGGTACTCCGTCTTCCTCCCACAGTCCAAAAACATGACTGTCAGGTTAATTGGCCTCTCCAAATTGTCCCTAGGTGTGTGTGCATGATTGTGTGTCCTGTCTGTCTCTGTGTTGCCCTGCGACAAACTGGCGACCTGTCCAGGGTGTCCCCCGCCTCTCGCCCGGAATGTTAGCTGGAGGCACCAGCACCCCTCCCGACCCCACTAGGGGACAAGGGTGTAAAGAAAATGGATGGATGGATGGATGGATGGATGGATGGATGGATGGATGGATGGATGGATGGATGGATGGGTGTTTTCCAGGCATGTAGTGCCATTTTACATGATAATCAAGTAACTGCTCTTTCTGAAACTCCATCTTCATGAAGTTATCACAATATGGCTCCTCTGTTAACCCTTTACCAACATTTCTACCAGTGTTGCACTGAGAAGCGGCTCCTATAAGTTCCAGTTCCACCAGGTGTTTGCTAATTGTTGGTGGCTAGTCTGAAGGATCTGGGTAGGAGTCATGGAAAACGGCTGCTCTGTGAGGCGGAAGCTCGGAAACCGTAGCTCCGAGGGGGAGTTTTGTCCTCAAAGGCGGGGCTAGGTCCACCCAGGCGTTTTGCACAGCTGATCTGTTGCCATGGAGATTAAAGGGTTTCTCAATCATGTATGAGATCAATAACCTATGCACAGTATCCTGTTATTTTTGCACATTGCTCAGCCACAAATCAAGGCAACACTCCATCTATGTGTTTCAATGAAGAAATAATATTATAACACAATGTAAAGCTTAAAAGAGTTGATTTTACATGACACTGCCCCTTTAAAAGACAGGAGTCACTTTATTCAAATTGATGTTGAAAGCTACATATGTGGGCAGTGCGGGCCAAAAAGTGTTTATCATACCTCAAGCAGCTTGAATTTGTTGGAAGTAGAGTATGTGAATGTTACGGCTACAAAAAATAACTACTGAGGGTTATTGTTGCTAATGGTGGTTTTACAAGCTATTGGACAGGGAAGCAAATGATGTCCATAGTTCCACTGTAACTGTTCCATAAAAAATTTTGTTCTGTCTGTTTGTTGGAAAACTGAATGCCCATTTAGGAGGTTTTATAGAACCGAATGGAAACAATATCTAAATTTTACTAGAGCCACACATCAAAGTGGTGCTATGAAGGCCTTGATGTTTGTTTCCTTAGATTATCAATGCTTCTTTACGGCTTCCACAACTCACTGTTCCAACAACCTGGGAGGCTCGACTGATGTGCCAAACAGAAAATGAAATTCACTTTCCTTTTCAACCCCAGTGTTATAAACTTCTGCCAATAAAACTGCTTCATCCGACCTTAAAAGGGAATTTAAAAGCACTGATCACAACATAAAAGAATCTGGGTGAATCCGGGTTTTTAAATAACTCCTTAACATTCTGGTCATCTCCGTCCAACATGGTCTGATCAGTAACCTTACATCCAGGCAAGCACTGTGCAAAACAACAACTTGCACAGTATGCTGTTATTTTTGCACATTGCTCGTACTTGGAGGTGATATGCGCCCACCCCTCCACCTGTCGTAATTTTCTACACTAGAAATGCCTATGTCAAATTTTTTGCTACCGAAACATTTAGAGACAATAATTGTGCTGCTATGGTTGAAAAATATTTTATTATGCACACAAAATTCTTCTGCATTCTCCGTAAGAATGAAGACGTGATAATTTGATCCAGAAATTGCAACCATCGCGTATTGTTTGTGGTTTTGAGTATGAGAGTTCAATTTTCCCAGCCGCACTTGAATCCATCACAAACTCCTGATCCGGGTTGACATCAGAGGTGAACTTTTCCTCTCGAGTTTCGACTGGAGCGACTCCGGACGTGGGATGCTTTGGGGGTCGTTTAGCGAGATAAATATGGGACGGGAGCGGCAGTTCTAACGGAGGAACATTTCCTTGTTACGTGATAAGGGAGAAAAATGGAGAATTCAAGTGATTTTAACGCTACTGTTCCTTTAATTTCCGCCGAAGCTCTGCGAGCGCAGATTGTTCAAAATCCGCTCCAGGTGAGTTGGTTTAACTTTTCACTCGGGAAAAATGAAAAGACTGAGCTGTGTCGAGAATTAATGGCGCATGGTGATGCAGTCATCTTATTATTGCGTGTTCGTGCGCTTTAAGTTTAAACTTAACTTTGTTGACTTAATGTGTTGGGACCTCTTTGAATGAAAGTCGTTATACTATTAAAAGAAGACTTTGTCTCACAGACACAGGTTCTTACCAATTAAATTTACAACTTTAAAGCTTTAAGATATCAGCCGTCCACCTCAACACATTCAACCCATCCATCTTGTTGGACAACACGGCATCTTTCCCGGTTCAGAATTTTTTAGAGCGTATTAGTCATTAAAATTTCCTAAATCGGGCGGAGAATTTCTCAGTTGGTGGCGCGCGCGCACACCATAATGTGTGATTGTGAGGCTGTTGTCCTCGACGCGGTTGTCCCGGGTTCAATTCCCGGTCTCGGGCCATTTGCTGCAAGTCTTTCGCTTCTCTTTCCTGTCCATTTAACAAAAGTTATAAAAACAGTCTCTAAGTCTAAACAAGCATGTTAGTTTTTAAATGTCAGTTACCATTAATTCAGTAAATCTAATTCTGCTATCCCTGGTTATTATATTTGATGAAGAATCTTGACTAAATATTAGGATTAGACTACAGCTAAAATTTAGAAGTGTTCTCAATTTCTCGTGCATCATGATCAGCAGAGGCTGATATCAGGTGTTTAACCAAAATGTTGGATACAACAGTTCCTTCTGGTACAGCATTAAAAGAAGTTTAAGTTGATTCCAGTATGTGTGTAGGTTAAGTATCAAATATTAGGACTGCTAGTGTGGAAATATCATCACTGAGTTTACATTGAAACCTGTGAAAATTTGTGACACTCAAATTCCCCCTAAAAATGTTTCCTTGCTTTTTGCCACCATGCAATCTTTGAATAATACTCTTGACTTTTTAATGGTTTCAAATAATGTTAGTTACTTGATTTTTAGTAGTCCGACTTCAGCACTAATGCTAAATGCTTCTTGTAAGCTGTGCTCTTTATAATGCTTAATCAGCTGTTGCTAATGGACACCCTAGCTGTCTAAAACTGTGTTTTGTTGGCGTATGCTTTTGTAAAGAAATTTCAATAATTCAACAACTTTTTTTTATTATCTAAAACACAACCTTTGCTTCTGAAGCTTTTGGTGTAATGAAGAGTGGTGTGAACCAGGAAGCTGACATGGCAGAGATCTGCTGTTGGCAAACTTTTCAACTACCTTTTAAAGTGATCGTGACTAAACATTGTGTCGAAAGCCTTTTTTAGTCTCCCGAAATGTGACTAGCAGACTCTCTCGATCTGTCTTTTCAATCAGATCTGATTTTCAGATATTTAGCCTTTTCTGTCCGTCTGTTGTAGATAATGTGTGTTTACTAATGTCCCACTGTGTGTATTTTTGCCTGCCTAAATGTCCTCTTGCCCTTTTCGCGAGGCACATTCTCCTGATGCTCATTTTCCTCTGCAAAGTGTTTCTTTCCTTTATTGGCATGTTTCCTCTGGGTGACATTACCAGCGGGGGCCAGGGAGAGAAAGAGAGAGTGGCAGAGGAGGAAAGAAAGAGGCGTGAGTAATGAGTAATGGCTCTTGGGTGGGATGTTAGAGAATAGATCTACTGTACGAAGTCCTGAGCAGCTGCCTAATGGTCCCAGCTACCCACCATCCCATGGAACATCCCTAACTACCAGGGGACAATATCTGTCTGTCTCACTCCGTTTCATAACTCATCATGTTTTTCTTCAATGCTACAAGCAACGTAAAGAGTTCACTTTTACATACCATACCACGATTCTCAGCCAGTCAATAAGCGAAAGTTTCCATCTTGCTAAATATATTCAGATTTAACAGCCACTTGGTGCACCATTTGCACATTTTTTTGCCCCCAAAGCACAGAATACATTTTGATTATCTAATTGCCCTACATATTTGGAGCTGTAATTCATTTAAGTTTCTAAGAATAGCCATTGTTTATGCTTCTGGCTGACGTCTCTACTGGTTATTAGTTCAGTGTCTTGATTTTGATCAAAAGCCCTGCTTAGTAAACATGTAGTTGGGAGTTAAATGTTTTCAGAGTTTGAGGAAAAAATGTATTTTCCGAGTCCACCAGGAATGTTGGTGCATAATTTCTTACAATTATCAAAACCAGCGATGACTATCAAGAGCTTGCACGTCATTACTTCCCCTTTGCTCTTTGATTTGACTCTTTCATCCTACGTGCTCCTTCGTGTCCACCGCAGCAATGAAAAAGATCAGCCCATCCCATAGAGGGACAGTTGCCTATTGTCTTTGGACACAAAAGGCCATGCTGTCTCCAAGTCTGTCTGTTGGTCTGTCCATCTCACTGTTGGTCAGTGTCATAGCATGGAGTGGAATCAGTTCCTCTCATCTGTCTCGAACCAGTACAGTTTTACATTCAACCGCCCACTTAGTAGTAAAGGTGGATATCTATCGTATCATTTATCATTTATTGTGTAACATTTATCATCATGAGAATTTAGATTTATCATTGTCATGATAAATTTCACTTACGAATGCTCTTTTTGCTCTTTTTTCCCCACTAAAGCGTCAATAAATATCAGCAAATTTGAAAATATGATTAAATTAAGTCACTGTGTACAATTTGGCGACATAAAGCAAACTTCTTTAAGTAAGTCATGGGAATGTTTTTCAAGAACAATATTAAAGTTTGTGTTACTATGAAAGCGTTTCCATGGAGAGCCAAAGATTCCCAAAAAATCCATCCATCCATCCATCCATCCATCCATCCATCCATCCATCCATCCATCCATCCATCCATCCATCCATACATACATATTTTTTTTATCATAATATTTATCACAATACCACAAAATATTGCATACTGCTAATATCACTGTGCTTGACAATTTAACTTTTTAGACTCTTTGGTTTGAAAGTTCCACTTTGACTTTTCATTTGAAGTTTTTAGTCTTTTTCACACCATAGTTTTAGCCAAGAATCCCAATTTTTGGATCATTTTTATTATTCCTCATACAAGTTGATACATCAAGATAGGTAGGCTCAGATTGGAGACTCGAGGGGCCTTTAACTAGGCAGCTTCAACATGAGGACAGGATGTAAATGTGTGTCGGGCAACTCTCCTTATCCTGTAACACGGTAGCTGTCCAAATGCATTTAGCACTTAGATCAAAGCGAAAGTGTTGTTACCACGGTAACATATTTCTTTCATTAGATGGATGCTAGAGGATTATAACGTTGAACTGGCTCTGCTTTGTATCTTATAAGATTTTTTTTCCACAGTCCCGTCTTATCCTTACATCTGACAACTGGGAGAGCGTAACACGATCAGTCAGCATTAACTCCCATTTTCAGTTGAAGGTCCATTATCATTTCACCCAGAAGGCATTTGACTTCTCCATGTAGTCATCTGCCACCATGTCAGTCTATGATGATGTAAAAACATTTTCATTGTGAACAATTTCAGCAGTTTTCAGTTCATGGCAAACTTCAGTCTTGTTGAACATCCTAAACAATTTCCATGTATCTCAGCAGGGAAGGTTTGGGTGTTCTTCCAGACCTTGGCAACAATCCATGCAACTAATTTGTGCTTATATGTATTAATATTTGAAAAGGTGAGTTTTAATGGTTCATGGACATGGCTAAATGTCAAGAATTTATAAAATATCCAAGCCCAGGATGACTGAATGGCAGTTTATCATCATAAATGTTGTTCTTGTTTAATCCATAGATTTTTATGAACATGGTTCAGGTTAAGTAGATGGCAAAAGAATCCAACTTTAAGTGTGTGATCTAATTTACATGACACAGGCTGCAGTTAAGTTTGGAAATCACATAACTAATTTCTCCTCTGGGACAGTAAATAAAACCAGCATAAGTGAACAAATTTTCAGTTTCTTTTTCTTTAATCCTGATTTTCAGGCCTGTTGGAGTTGGAGCACAGCTAACGTTTGTGTAAGTATGACTTCAAAGTGCCAGGTAAAAAGACCACCGGGATATTTATGTGATGCCATTTTAACTTTTAACTAAGCACGTGTTACAATGTCCTACTTTGAATAGTTTACTCTGGTATTTTATGAACCGTATTTGTAGCATAGTGAGTGGTTTACAGTGCAAAAACCACCATCACTGCCACATTCATTTAGGGCTATTAGAAATTAGGAGTGATGAATTTACCCCAATTTCTTTTTATTTTGGGTGATCAGTGAGATTGTCCGATGCTTGCATGTGAAACCAATCTTATCCACCTCCTAAGGTTAAAGGTCTAAATCAGCTGCTGTTCCCTTTTGCTCTGCCGTGAGAGAGGACTGACTGATTGCACCAGATCATGTCTGCACATGCATGGTTAACAATGGTCACTCCACTGTTACCAACTTGGTGAACTTTTTAGCATATTTGGTGACTTTTAGACTAAAATATTATCAGCCAAAATTAGAATTGATAGATTAAGCTTTTTAAACTTTGGTGATCGGCCAGAAAACTACAATCAATGCACCCTATTAGCAATGCAATAAAAACAAGAAGTAGATACACAAGTTTAAATTTATTGTGGATCTAATCTAAACGGGGTCAAAATTATGCATTCAGTCAAACCCAGCTTTTAAGTACAGTTGAAAGATTGTCCAGCATATTTGAGAAGACGACTTAGCCTTTTATTTATGTATTCAAAAACGGTTTGGGATGATTATCCTGTAGGAATACCCAATTATGGCCAAGTCTAAGAACAACAACATAATCCTCTGTCATTGTTTTCAGTCCATTAGTGGGGGTGTATGTGTATATTTGAGCCTCCATGGTGGAGGAAGCTCAAATATAATGGAAACCAAAACCAAAATATTTCAAGTACTAAGTGTTTTTAACAGATTAGCTAATCCAGTATTATTTCATCTGTCCTGTTCTGTAGGTGTTTAATCTACTCCCTTTCCACAATTCTGAGCATAAAAACATTGAACATCCACTTGCTCCTGCTTGGAAGCAAACACCCCTCCAACATAAGCAGCTTTGCAGCGTCCAGTCTCCTGCTCTCTGTGTGCAAAGTTTGTAATGTTTGCTAAGTAATAGACCCTCCCAGCGAACCGGCCTCGGCTGCTTTGTTTGCTCTTCCTGTGACGGAAAAAGCTCTCTCTCTTTCTCTCTCTCCCTTGGTCTTCCTCCACCGCTTGCTTTCTCTTTCCCATTTTCTCATGCGAATTTGTCTCCCTCAGTGAGTAGAGCATTAATCTTCCGCTGTTTGAGTGAGGTGCTTGATTCCTGCTGAGACCCCCCTCTCTCTTTTCCCGACTACTCCAAAAGCACACCTCCTGTCTTCGACAGGCAACAAATAAACAAAGGAGAGCCTAATTCGCTGTAATTAGTTGAATTCCGCTCGCTGGCACGCTTGGTATGATGGGAATGAATCCAGTAGAAGGTGAGATGAATCCCTGCTCACACTTTAAATTGCTTTCTCCAGTGTGAGGTGTGTGAAATGAACTATCCTCAGGCATTTCATCCACTACCCTAACACCTTCTCACATGAGACCTGCCCAGGGGGAGGGCAGGTCTCGTTCTGCCCTCCGGTTCCTCTTGGCATTAACCGGCAGCCTCTTCAGACCCCTCATGCAGTCTCTTGGAAAGCCTGACAAGGTTATTGATGTTTGTAGTGAACAGTGCATTTGATGGAGGATGCCATACACCTCCCTGTAAATCAGCAGCAGAGACACTGAAATCCTACCCTGATCTAGGGCTGCAGCTAATTTTAGTAATCATTTATACTATCAATTACTCGATTATTTTATCGATTACTCTGGTGATTAATTGGTGATTGATCTTATAAAGATTGACACATTCTGCATATTTTTCATTTAAAACCACTTAAGCCTTTTTGTACAATATTAGAAATACATTAAAAGATACAAATGAAGAAATCAGTTTTTTAATTGGGAAACAACATTTTCTTGCCTAAAATCCAATAACAGCCTTCGTTTAGTGAATACTTGATCACTAAGAATGCATCTCCTTGATTTAACATCAACACACCGTAGGGCCAATCTCTTAATTATATTTTTTTGGACGAACTGATTAATAATTGGATATCCAAAGCTTCTTAAAAGGAGATTTTGTTAAAAGATGTTTTAGTGTCATAGTCCAATTGACAATTAATCAATGACGAGATTAGTTGATGATTATTGAAATAATCAATTATAATCACAACAAACAGGTTGTATTTATAATTATTAATCATCATTATTATGTTTAATAATGACTAAATCACAATCAATCATGTCGATATTTGATTAATCACGATTAATCATTTGAGCCGTACCCTGGTCTATCAGTCTTTCTGGCTTAACGTGGGAATGAACTGCTGCATCCTTCCTCCCCTCCTCCCCACCCCCTCCACACTCGGACACTATTTACCTTGACTTGGTGTTGGTCCCTCAGGAATCTTATCAGCGCTCTGCCCATCTGCTCCCTACCTCCTCCTCCAAGAAATCCTGTTTTCCTCTCACACACTGCAATCATTGGAGCTGATATAGAAAAACAAACAGACTGATGTCTAAATCCTGCTGTGCTCTGGTGATGTATCATCCCAGCTCAGGTATGTTCCAGGTCAGTGGGCTCATCATCAGACATGGTGCCAAAGTGAAAGCAGTGAGCAGGGGGTTGAAATCATGGAAGCAGAGAAAGATAAGACTGAATGTGAATTTCAGATCACCCATAAATCCATAGGGCTTAAATCATTTTTCAGGCTACCAAAGAAGATAAAAAGCACTTTCATGCAACATAGAGCAGTGGTTTTACCTCACAACGTTGTATGTTGAATGGACTTACGGAATTATGTTGTGTAATGAGGAGGTAAATCAGAAACAAATAGAAATGGGCTTTGGAGTTTTAGGGAAAGCAACGGCTAAGTCTCTCCTTGTTTCATTCCTGCTGCTGGATCCTCTGGAGTGACTTATTCTTTTAACTTATGTACACAGCCTACACAAAACGGATGGAAGTACCTTACGAATGTCATTGTAATATTTTTGTTGGACTGGAATATTAAATGGTTTACAGTTAACTTAATACAATATTGAAACTGTGTAAAAACAGCAAATAATTCTATTTCTTTTCTGTATATTTTGTATAGTTTTGGTTTAATTACAGCTCTGACTGTGGCACTCTTTCAACAAGTGATCGTTTTTTGGGAGGGTCTGTAAACGCCAGCTAACAATTAACCAGTTACTAAATTCACTGAAGATCATTTCAGTCACTGATTATTTGCGATTAATCAACCCTATTTCAAAGTGAAATTCAGGTTTTTAAATGTTGAATGGCAGTAAGTTAGTGTTGACACAAATGAAGTGCTTCTACCCAGTCAGTAACAAATGTGAAATGACAAAAAACTCAAAACAATGTGTAGTAGCAACTTTGACCAAGCAGCAGTGATTAGTTTGTGGTGTTCTCAGAAGGTAGTTCAGGTTTTGTGTCTTCTGGAAGAAAATGTTGCCTTTAGCAGAGTCACATTGACAACATTGCGGTTGTCTCATCAGCCCAGTGGACCACTGAACCTGAACATTGACATTCTCCTCTCCTTCATTTTTAATCTTCTTGATCTGTTTTCTTCTCTGCATCTCCTCCCCTGCTCCGCTTCATATCCTTTTGTTTTATTCCTCATATTTGCTCTGATTGGGTTCCCATTTCTAGTTTCCATCATTCAGGTTCCACCCCCAAGCTGTTTGGATTCCTATGATTCCTTTATAAAGTTTGTTCTCCCTCACCCAGCGGTACATTTATGACCTGAAACTGTTTTTCCACCTGGCAGCTCTTTTTCCAGGGATGTGAGAAATGTAGCACAACATGTTCTTTTTCGTTTATGAATGAATGCTGGACTGGCTCATTAAGCCACAGATAGATTGAGGTTTTCAGAAAAGTCATTTTTACTGCTTCTCTTAAATGTTGCTATGTTCATCAAATAGTCGTCATTTCCTAAGCTTTTTCCCATTAATACGTTTTAAGGAAACAGCCTTAAGGAATTATGTTTAATTCGGCCTGTTGAATAGAAAACAGATTATCCTGCATGAATAATATACAAGTAGAAGTGTTAAAATGTAACTGCAAAAGCAAATTGCTTTTGTAGTAAAATTGATCCATAGGGACAAATGTTAAAGAGCACTATAACATAAAAATCACTATATATTTCTGATTTCTTAAGCCTGTTATTTATATTCCACAACAAATTATTGTAATTTTATTTGTGCTTGTTGAACAGCAAAGTAAAGTAGGTGCAAAAAATGCAGACACAGATCAGGACTTAAAACAAACCCATAGCTTTCAGGTCATATTTCTACAATGAACATTAGGGGCACTGTAGCTAGAAAAAAAGAGAGTAACTTTCTCAAAAAAGCAAGGACATTTCTGAGTTTGAAAAGTTAAACATTTGCGTGGAAAATCTTAGAATTTTAATTTCAGAAAATTTCTAGAAAAACATGGAAATATCTGAGTTTCAAAAGTCAGAACAATTCCCACATTTTTTTAGATTTCTGAGATTGAGCTCAAAATGCCTGAGTTTTTTTAAACTCTTTTTTCTCTCTCTTTCTCTGTCTACAATGGCTCTAATATGCTGTTATACATTTCTGATAATTTTTAAACCTTTTGCCATTTTGTTAAGTTCAGTTAAATATGTTTTGGTTCTACAATACTTTTTACTTCTTTCAGGCTTTTAAAAAGTCCTGAATCAGTGTTTTGACCACAAGTGTTAAAGTACTAAAGAGTTCACTGACCTCCATCTAAGGTGTCTGGTATCATGGGAAACCTACGAAGGTGATGTGTGTTTGTGTTTTTGTGCATGTTTGGTGCTTCTTTGTGAATGCTGACTTGTGTGTGTTTGTGTGTGTACAGTCTGAGAATAAAGATTTTAATGTTATTAAACGTCAGCGGCCTGAGCTCCACAGGAGGTTTGCACATTAATGCCTCTGAACAGAATACCAATGGAAAGACGCTCTCTGTGGTTGTCATGGAAACGACATATGTGACAGCTGGAGATGAGACTTGCAGGGAGTATTATGGGCTGTTTGGCGTTGTTGTTTGGCAAGTGGAGCGTTGCCTAATCTGCCTGTTCGCTCTTTGTTTGCACAGAACTATCTCCTGGGAATCATCATCTCCATATGTGGGAATGTCCTCATCAGTGTTTCACTCAACATACAGGTACGGAGCGCCAGCCGACAGCAGTAACACAGCGCCTCTGAAGGTTTATTTCGCCCGACCGGGTTTTCTTTGATAGTTTACTGTTTTCGTAAGGATTTTTGTAAACCTTCCGTGAGGCACTGACTGTGTATCTCCTCTTAGGGTCTGAGCAGCAGAAAAGCTGCAGGCCTGTTTTTATTTTAAATCAACATACCTGCCAATTTATCTGTGGAACTAACAGATTTTTACCAGTTAAGAAGTGATGCACAGTTGGAACGTGTTTATGATGTTACTATAGTAGGGCTGCACCTAATGATTATTTTAGTAATCGGTTAGTATATCGATTATTCTGATAATTCATCGGATAAAAACAAATGGCACATTCTGAGATTTTTCTTCACCACTTAAGCTTTTTTTAAACAATATTAGAAACACATAAAAAGATGTAATCATGCAAAAATATAAATAAATAAGAAAATAAAAATTTTATTGCCTATAGTACAACAACATAGCATTTCCTTAGTGAACGCTTGACGTTTGTGGCAAAGGTTGGAAAAACTATTTGTAAAATCAGTATGTAAAAACTCAGGGCTTTCTGCTTTACTTAACATCAAATACATCTCTCGACTGATGTGTCAGTTTATTTTTGGAATAACCGATTAATAATTAGATGGCAAAAAGTGCTGAGTAGGAGTTTAAAAAAAATACAAAATAGAATTTGAACCAGATGGAGCTAAAATTGCCAAGTGAGGAGATCTGGGTAGAACGTACTTAGATTTTTTTATATTTATCTTAAATTTAAATCTTTGTGTGTGTGTGTGTGTGTGTGTATATATATACTTACAGTATTGACTTAAGTGCTTTAAAGACGTTGTTCTTTCAACCCTTTTTGAGTCTATGTACTCTAGTTAATGACTAATTGATTACTAAATTAGCTGTAAATGGTGTTCATCAAGCACACACACGCACACACACACACACACACCCTTAACCTGTCGTCCTGACTGGAGTCCAGAAACATTACTCATTCCATACCCTGGTGTTTTTCTCTTGCTATGTAACTTTGATCGAACCTGCATGGCGCCTCTCATGCTGAGCTGCTCTCTGATTAGCAATGATAGCAGGCTGATGTGCAGAAGTTTGTGTGGTTTTTAGGAACAGGACGGAGGTGTTAAGATTACAAATGTTTTTGAAGAGGTTGCTCGTTTGTCATCATTAGGCAGCGGAAACTTCCAAAACCAGATTTATTAATGATTGTTCAGCGTAGCGTGCGTTCGTGTCATTAGAACTGTTAAGTCCCACTTCACTGACTTACCTAATTGGTGTCATGCTTCTGCCTGGATACAATTCTAATCAGCAGAGGGTGTTATGGTGTGTTAACAGTCACATTACATCAGATCTGATCCTGTATTGTTTATTTAATTGCATTTCCTTTTTCTTAAGCCTGAGTGAGACTGAGAAACTGTTGTGTGTAGTTTTGCATGCTATGTAGCTCTCTGGTTTAAATCACTTTAAATGATGGTTCCCCTCCTCCCCCCACCCCCTTTATATTGTGGCAGAAATACGCCCATGTCCGTCAGGCTCAGCGTGGCTCCAAGCCGTATTACACGTCTGGGATGTGGTGGTCTGGTGTCGTCCTGATGGGCGTCGGGGAACTGGGGAACTTTGCAGCCTATGGTTTTGCCCCAGCATCACTTATTGCCCCACTGGGCTGTGTGTCTGTGATAGGTGAGTCTGCTTTTAACTTCTTTTTACTTGTCTGTAGGGGTGAAAGTAAGGGGGTACGGCAGGGAACTGCGTACCCCTAAAAGATTTAGCGGGCATACGCAGTACCTGCAAGAGAGGGGAGCGGCTGTCTGCTGTAAAACATGAATAGGTTCACTGTGCAGCCATGAGTGATTAGTTTTTCAAGAACAATCTAAAACACGACTTAATCAGTTGATGAATAACTTTTTCATATTGTTTCTGAACTTTTCGTGCTTTGCTAGAGCAGCGGAGCAATATGTTGATCACGGAAGGTTTTGAGTAGATCTCGGCGGTAGGTGACAAACTGAACGCCGCCAGGAGGCTGAGACCAGCACGTCCTCCTCTGACTGGGTTAAAACGTTTGTAACTTTATTAAAGAACAACAACAAAAAAATCTACAAAACGTGTTCAAATTAATGACCCAACAACAATAATAATCTCAGTAATTATTGTTTCAACAAGGTGTTGCGCAATTCTGTGCGTTTTGGTTCCATTACTAAAATAACGAGCAGAGCAGGAGTTTAAAAGTAAATAATCAACCACCGCTGTGTTCATGAGAGGTTTATTAATGATTGCAAAATAAATATCAACCCTGCAAACCTGATATCGTAACAGACTGAATGTTATATTTTTAACATAATCTCTGGTCGGCTTGTGGAGCGCAGGAGGTTGCCATGGCAACGGGTGTGCTTAAATCACAGAAAGACGGAGAATAAAAAGGTGCAAGTGGTTTAGAGTTAATCACCTGTTCGGGTTGTTTTACCTTTGCTATGACTCATCACAGCCACTGTAGTTTCGGAACGTTCAAAAAACGACAAACTTGGACTAATTACCTCGTTCTTTGTGAGTATACATCATTTACAACAAACATCAAACATGGTAAATATGTTTCATTAAGTCTTTAACAAACAAATGGCTTCCACTGCGATTATGTGAAATTAAATTAATTGTCTAATATAAAAAATATAGTTTGGTGCGGTCGGGCTCAGTGTCTGAGATGCTTTTCCTCTATCAATTTTTTTTGCCTCTTATTTAGTGGAAATATTGATGTTGATGAGACTTAATGATAACCTTTTTCAACCTTTATAGCTCCACTGTTGAAAATGATTAGCTAACATTCACAAATGATAGTGAAATAAAATCCAGTCCAACATCTGGTTTGAGGTGATTCCTCCGGAACCTGTTGGAGGAAAAATATCCCAACTTCTGAAGATGAGCTTTAACCTAACAGAGCTCTGTGCTTCTTCCTATCCGTATGAGAGTCAGGGTGAGGAGGCGCCATGTTAGGAAGACGAAGTGGAAGCTGCAGGATCTTCAGAACAAACAGGTCATGGTGCTAGACACAGGATCAATATAACCCGTTTAAAAGCTAAATGAATGGTTATATGTCAGACATGGGAAACTGGGATGCACTCCATACCATGATGTTCAGAATTTAGGTCTCATGGCATCTCAAGGTGTCAATATTGCAGACAGTGGGCTGAGGGAAACATGGCTTTATTTTGTAGCAATTCAAGAGCTACCAGCTTTTATCGTTTCGCAAAAACATTCATCAGCACAGAAACTCCAAAGTACACAAAGAAGCAATATATATATATATATATATATATATATATATATATATATATATAATATAACTTTTTTTTTTTTCGCCATAGTTTCGTCATTAGATTAATGCAAACTTTAAATCCATAAGTTCCATGTTATGCCCAACACAGCTGTCTGGAAAACTCATTTCAAAAACTGAATATGTGGAAAATTTTCAATGGGTATGAATCATTTTGCAGAATACTGTAAAAATGTTCCCAGTTTCTGGATGTTGAAATTTCACCTGGGCTTTATTGTCTGATTTGTTCTAAAGCCTTAACCACATTAAACGCTCACTGCTGCTTTAATATTTCATACAATTAGTCGGAGCAATGCAGCAAAAACTTTAAATCACAGCAGGTTGCTCTGTAGCTGGATTGTAAGTGGTTCACCAACCTCTCGTCGCTTTTAAGATTAATTTGGACATTTACATTTTATCAGTGACCCAGGAAGCCCAATTACCACCAACTGTATAAATCCTAACATTCAGCCCCAAAATGATCTCTATTCTTCTATATATATACATATATATATATTTTTTTCAGTTTGAATGAAACATGTCATGAACTGGGCCCAGATTCATTAGCCTGTCAAAACAGAAGCGGCCGGTCTTGCTGGCAGCTGCTTTAAAAGAGGGTTAAATATTGAACAGGTTCACTTCTCACCTGCTGCCACCCATCACTCACTGACCTGGAGGTGGCGGAGAGTCAATGATATTAACGACAGCTATTAACCCGGTGCCTTGAACGATTTTCCTCGTCTGGCGAGCGGATGAATGGTTTTTTTATAACGCGCTAAACAAAACCACAAATCTTGTTAAGAAGGCTGGAGCTCTTGTTCATTGTATTTTTGGTGTTCGATTTGCTCCGGCGAGCGGCCGCTTGAAAAATGTCGGCGTCACAATAAGTGGACTTAATCGCTGTGAACCACCGAGAGCAGCGAGCTGCTAATACAGAGTTTGTCAGTACGAAGCTGACCTTACTACAGCTTCTTTTCAATCTGTGTAAAAAACACAGGTTTTTAAATATTAGCAGAACATTCCACAGTTTGACACAGCTGTGTGTTTAAAGGGAGATGTCAAGCTAATTAATTTACCAGAGATAAAGAGGTGCAAGGAGAGGAAGCTGTCTGCAGCTGTGGCACGCTCTGATCTAATCGTAACTTCCACCTCACACATTTGAAAATGAACAAGAGCAGATGCACGCACACACACACACACACACACACACGCCTCCACAACTTGTGCATACTTAAGGTGATGTGTACACTGTATTTCTAAGTTAAAACCAAAAATGATTTTGATTTTAACTCAGAAATTATAGTTCATCAAGTAGATTTAACAGCAAGCGACAAGTTGTCTAAACAGTTTTTTAGGTTCTGATAACTCCTTAGGCATGAATTGTGAGTAGTTATAACTTATTTCAGTCATTTAAACAAAATAAGTTCTCAATACAGAAGAAAACTGTCTTCATCTATTTGAATTTTATTCATTAATTGGAGAATTGTTTATTGAATTTTTCACTCACATTTTCAAGCTAAAATACCTCATTTTAAGTTGGAGGAACTTAAATTCTTGATTTACCTTGCATAAACAAAATATCTGAACTCATCACAATGAATTCTGCTCAGAAACATTTAGTTTGAACAGAGCTTAAAAAGGAGAAAAAGATTTCCCTCAACCATTTAAATCACCCAGCTGAAACAGAAATACATGTTTGGGGTGGTAATTCCACTTTTTTTCCATTTCAGTTTTGTTTTAGTTCGACTTAAAAACCTCCATTTACTCAACTCTTAGAAATACAATAAAATTTATTTTAAGAAAAGGTAACATAACTACTGTACGTCCAGCTTTCACAAACGCACATTTAAGTTCAAAATGTAAAACTTGCTAGATTTATTTTACTCGAATGGTAGTAGATGCTATTCATGACTAAATATGGCTCAAATGTTTTCCGGTGTAAAAACTCTCAGGTCTGACAGATTCTGCCGATCAGAGATGCTCCCTCTACTAACACATGCGTTCTCCCTCCCGTTGTGCTGTTGTGCCTGTTTTCCTAGAGCTGCGTGGCGGCTCAGTGGGGGCTGGTGGGGGCGATACAGGCAGTGGGGGGCCTTTTGGTGAGTAAACAAGAGAAAACCGAGTAGCAGGTCCCGTTGGAGACAAAAAAGAAGCCGGATGAGTGGAAAAGCAGAAGAAGGTGATGGAAGAGGAAGAAGAATTAATGGAGTGGGACAGCAGGCGGAGGTTGGGTGTGTGCTGGGGTGGCTGACAAGCAGAAGTTGGGAAGGATTAGGGGAGCTGATGATGTCATCCTGCTGCCCATGCATGTCATGCCAGCACTGCGACGCTCCATGGAGAGCAATTACTGCTGTCCTGTCTGTGGAGCTCACTCTATTAGGAATGACAGCATCATCCAAAATTCAGCTGTCCGCCTCAGATACAAAGTCACTACATGTTAAAGAATGGGAAGACATGGTGGAAATGGCTGCAGAGCTGTACCACTGCTTAAAGTGGGATGTTGGCACTGTCTTATAACTGTAATAAGTAACTTTTATAAAACATATAATTTTTACATGAGACAGATAATCTGTGAAAAAAAAATCAGTCTCCCTCACCACCTCCATGAGCTGTTATTGCTGTTTGAAGAAATGCATTGCTCCTGGTCAAAAACAACCAGTCAGAGCCAGGAGGTCAATGGCTGTCAATCAAACTTTATTCATTTTAAAATCACAAATTTAAATGGATTTTGTTTGAATTTTGTTATAAAGACCAGCACAAAGTGACATAAATTAAAAAAAACAAGGCTTTTTCTTTTCTTTTTCTTTTTTTTACAAATCCAAATCTAAAAAGTGAGGCTTTCATAAGTTTTTGGACCTCCTTACTCTGATGCTCATAAAAAACATCCAGTCCAACTTGAGAAGTCGTACATTGAAATCAGCCTAAATCTACCTAAAAAAAAAAATCAATCAGCTGATCTAAAATGCTGCTGCTTGCCATTGCACTAAAACCAGGGAGATGGAGCTTAGAGAATAATCTTTACTTATGTTAGTTTATAAATCACTTAATATATTTTTGCTCAACATCAAAAAAACATTGTATCAACCTTCCAGACCCCTCAGGTCTTCTGGTTCTAGTTACTCTGGTTCAGATTCTGGGGATGCAAACATGGAGAAGCATCTCAGCATCCCGGTTGTTTCTCTTTTTTTCTACTATATATTTTATATTTATTTACATTTATTCATTTATTTAAATGCACTACTTTTGAGAGTTTTTTACATCATGCTTTGTTTTTTATTCATCATATAAAGCACTTTGGACTGCCTTGTTCCTGAAGTATGTTATACAAATAAACTTGAATCCAATAAAGAAAAGCATGCACTAAGTTGCTTCTCTCCCCAGGATAAGAAAGTACACACATAATAAAGGTCAACAATTTTTCACATTTAGGCTTCTCTTGCAAATGACAGCCAGGCTTCAGTGACTCACCTCTTCATGTGTGATTCCTGGAGTGTAAAGATGTCAGACACTGTTTTCCCACTGGGAGCTTCCCCATTACGACACATCTGAGAGACCGTGTACTGATCTGACACACACACGCGTTCAGCATCGCTGTCACAACTGCATCCCCCAGAGGTTCCTGTGTTGCCATATTTCTCATGTTATCAAGCTGTGCAAATCTCACTTTTTCCATGAGTTGCCATGGTAACTTGGTAGATCCAGCTGGTCCCAGAGGCAAAAGGGACAGTCCTAAATGTGCATGTAAACACTTTCGGAGTGTGAAATATCGAACACCTCCCTGTTTCATCTGCATTTTAAGAAGAGTTGCTGTAAACTTAGTCTGAGTCAAAAGTCCTCGCATCTTTATGTGCATTTATTTCAATTGTGTCACAAGAAGATCTTAAGAAATTTATTGAGAAATTATCATGTATAATTAAGCTCATCTTATTTAAATTAACTGCTCTGTCTTGGACTTATGATTTCCTTAAATTTACTTTTATGATGGTATTCACAGATAAAACTCTTCATTAGTGTCATAAGTGGGGTTGTGTCTGTGTTTGCTGGCACACCATTTTCTGTGAGCCACACTGTGTGTCTGACATTGAGCTGTTTGTGTTATCTAGCAAATCTCCTTCTGGTGCTTGTTGAGCTCGTGTTCAAATGGCCCGTCTGTCTGGTTTTTGCTATTTTCAAGCAATTTTTCTGGGCTCTTCTGTCCGTGTGCCACCACCTGCTCTCCCTGGCATTATTGTGACATCTCCTGACACACAGAGCTGCTGTCGCTGACTCTGCTCCCAAACTCTAACCAAACCCAAACAAAATGTTACAGGGGCAGTGTTGTGTATTCTCCAGGAACATAGTGCCATTTTATAGCACAGTCAGAGTAACCATGTCACCTTCAGAAATGCAGTAGATATCAAATATGACTTGACAGAAATTTGACTTTGATATTTTACGGTTTGAAATTGGGCCTCTGTCTCTTTAAAAACTCCTGCATTTTCTGAAACCCTTCAAAAAACCATCACAACATATTTCCTCTGTTAACCCTTAAACAACGTTTTTATTCGCAATGCACTGAGAAGTAGCTTGTGTAATGAGCTCAGATGATGCGCAGTTCCAACAGGTGTTTGCTAATTGCTCCTGGCTAGTTGGAGGAGCTGAATGGGAGAATTATAAGGGAGGGCTGCTCTGTGAGATGGAACCTTGGAAGCTACAGCTCTGAGGAGGAGCTTCATCCTCAAAGGTGGCGTTGGGTCCAGCCAGGCGTTTTGCACAGCTGAACGGTTTCCACAGGAGATCAAAGAGTTTCTCAAACATGCATGAAAGACTCAAATCAACACTCCAGTTATGTTTTTGATGAGGTAATAACATTATAAAATGATGTAAAGCTCAAAAAAGTTGATTTTTACATCATACTGCCCCATATAGCTTCTTATGATTGTCATCGGATAAAGTAAGTGATGATACTCCAGTGATCAGTCTTATACTTTATCATCTCAGGAGGCTTTATTCAACATTATACAATTAACCTTTTTTTTTCAGGTTTAATAGTGATTGCTTACAAACGGCGTTAGGTTTATACAGTGCTTACTGCCAACAATAAGTACCTTTTTACCCCATTTTCAGCTGCCTTAATTCGTCATACCATAAGGTGATGTGGATTTTGGCTCATATTGTTATGATGGCCTCACACATTGATGCAGATTTATTGGCTGTACATCCATGATGCAACTGCAGTGGACCGATTGTCATGCTGGAATAATCCGCTTGACATGACTCGAGCCAGCTTTGTGACAGGGTCCCTTGTGCTGCTGAAAATAGCCATAGGAAGATGCAGTGTGCTCATATATGGGTGACCAGTCAGAAGCAATGCTTAATTAGGCTGTGGTGTTGAGCAACAAGGCAGGATCTCAAAGTGGGCCAAGAAAATACCACCGCTACAAGGCGAGCTGGATCCATGTTTTGCTTTTTGTGTAAGTAATTCAACAGACAGACCTAATCCAGTGACCACTGAGTTTGAACACTGTATGAAATATACTGTGATGTAAATGGGTTTAACAAATAATGTCTGTCAGGTGTTCAGAAAGGGCAAGCTCTTAGATCAGCTTATCATTTTGTAAAGAGCCCATGTTTTTTGTAACGCTGGGAGATGTAATGTATCCAGATTGCAGTTGAATGCAACATATTTTATTACACCATTAGTCTGTCATTTATTGATAAATGTATCGTAGTTAAGTTGATGCACAACACATCGTGCACTAACAGAAGCTTTTGCTTTGTGTGTCCATTTTGTCAGCGGTGTATGACTGTGTGTTCAGTTTGTCTCTTCTGGTAGCAAGTTGGGGAACCAGTGGGATTTACTCATTGTTTCAGCGTCAGCTGGTGCTAGCAACACAAGCATCTAATAATGTTTTTCTCTCTTAATTATGTGTTCCAACACTTTTTTGAAAATGGATGCTCTCTGTGTGCTTATGGCTCAAAAATGTTTTCACAACATTTTTAAAAGAATGACAGCAACATTGGATACAGGATTCAGGGCTGCTTGTTGACCTCCCACCTTTCTTGTCATAATTGCGTCTTCGGGGGGGCAATATTGTTGTATTTCCAGCTGGTAACAGAAAATCTTTAAAAAATGTTACATTTTCTGAGTTCCCAGCTAGATTTTCATCTCACTGTGTGACTGACACTTTAATGATTTCATTCAGGTTTCTGTAGTGTGTGTCCACATATGCAGCACACACACTCCAATTCTGCAAGTACAGCGATTCCCCCCCTGCCCTATACACTCCCCTGTATAAGAAATGTGTTCTGGTCATTAAGCATTAATGAATTTTGACCATGAGTGCGATGTAAACTGACCTCCCGCCTTGCTGCTGTCAGACATCTTTATGTCTTCTTGCTTGTTTTTGTGTCTCGGTCAGTTTGTCTGTCCATCTGTGTTTCTGCCTCTTTACTCAGCACTTCTACGTGTCTGCACGCACATCTGTCTGTATCGCTATTCGTCTCCGTGACAGCCAAACACTGCGAGCGCCGTTCGTCTCCCTCGGTTTGGTGCGTGTCCCGGGGAAACGGTAGCAAGACTAATCTGAGGCTTGGCTCATGTGAAGCTGATTGCTTTTCGCCGTCTCGCGTTTTGACAGTGATATTGATGAGTGGTTATAGAAAAAAATGCTGCATGAGATGTGACGGCGTATTTTGATGCTGGTGTTACGGTGTCCTAATGAGCTCCATTTGTCAGAGCAGACTGACACAGTTAGTCACTCTGGATCCATACAAGCATGTCAAGCACTGAAAGAAAAAGTGGCAGAAATGCCAGCATGCTATTCATTATGTACACGTGAAGTCAAGTAGTTTGTAGTGTGCGTGGTATATTGATGAAATGTACCCAAGTGACTAGCAAAGTTCTTAATGGTGACATTAACATACTTTTTAAATTGTATACAATGCAAGGAAAGTACATTTGACTGACTAAATGTTTTATTTTTTTTTTCAGCCAGTGCTGTTATATCTGTGGTTTTCCTCAAGGAGACAGTTCGAACGTCTGATGTAGTTGGTAAGCAAACACTGGAACTCCATACCAGGGTTATGATAGTTTTGGGTTTTTCATCACAGTAATTTTGTTGTGACTATTTGCCTAATTCGGTTAGTTTTAATTAGTCTTTAGAGTGTGCTTGCCAGTTTTTATTAGTTATTATTTGTCAAATATTTACCTTATTTTTTATTAGTTATAGTAGTATTTAGATTTTTCATACTCTGGTTATTTCAAAAAGGTTGCAGTACTGTGATTATGTAAACACCATTTGGGTAATGATTACTCAGCATATTTTCTAACTACCAGGAGGAGGATGGAGTGCCGTAATCTCCCGACGTAAACTGTTTGTGTGGGGGGAGAAAATTCTGGTTCATATCTGTTCAAAAGGCTAATGCAGATTTATAAACACAAAAATGATGGGTATTATATTTCATTATGTTCTCTTTAGTTTTATAAATTATAATATAGTTCCAGTTATACGTTTTTCCCCATTAATTATTGTTTTCTTGTCATATATCAAAAGTGTTTTCTCAATTTCAGTTTGTGTAATTTTGTTAGTTTAATTTAACCTTGGCCCATATGTTTGAGGCCATGAATTCAATTTTTTAAATATTTGTGATGCTTTTGGAAGAAAATATTACAAAAATCTATTCTGGTACGTTTCCCATGCATATAGTTTTGCTTTAATATAAGCAAATGCATAAACTGACCTGAATATGCAGACTAATTTTCTAGCACTCATGGTCTATGAAAATTATGTAAGCCTTTAAGAAATGTAACTTAGTGTGCAGTAGCCAATTTAAGATGAAGAACTCCATCTTAAAAATTAGATGGTGAAAACATCCGAGATGTAAAATCAAATACTTGTTTTTAGCAAAGTTGCCCGTGGCTCGTTGATTGTAATATTCTTACCATTTTTAACAATCCCTTCAAAAGAATAGAAGCTTTTTAAATTTTCACTACTTCACATTTATTCTAGGGAAGCTCTAATTACTCTTTCCCTGAGGATTAAGTATGATGTTCCACACAAGTGCATTTGTTTTGGCCCTCGGCAAACAGGCTTGACAAATTTCTTTATTTATCTTCCTACTTTGCAGAATTTTGAAGGGAAATAACAAATAGTCTCCATTACAATCAGCATTATTGACACTCTAAAGTGTTTGCTTGGGAAATAACTTTTACTATCCAACCACTAAAAACATCAGCGTGTAAAGTTTACTAAACATTACTGGGACTTTAATCAGAGCTGTGCTTTGACTGGGACACGTGCAACATTGAGCTTTTCTGCAACAAAAACTCTGAGCTGGTTTGACCTCAAAAGGATGAATGTGTGAAAAAGCAACCATGCACACTGTGAAGTGTGGTGGAGGATCTGTGATGCTGTGGGCTTGTTTTTCATCAAAATGCCCTAGAAACCTTTTTGTGAACTTTTTTTAAAGGAATTTTTAAAATAAAAATCAGGTGAACTCGGCCGTAAAACTGAAACTGGGCCACCGGCAGGTCTTTCAGCAGGATAATGACCAAAACATAAAGCCAAATGAACACAGAATTAGTTCATTTTATCTAAGAATTAGTTCATTTTATCCAAGTGATTTTTCGTTCCAATACCTAAAGCCTGTAGAAAACCTTTGGATTGAGCTGAAGAGAGGACTAGGGGGAAATGTTCAAAGAGGAATGTTCAAAGATCTCTCTTTCCTCTCTCTGTGTATGTCTCTGTATGCTCTAACATTTTGACATGTTTTAAGAGAAAAGAAGTGCAGTCCCACTGGTAAAATGGGTAAAATGGGATTATACAAGTACTATAAGTATTAATACCAGGCATACCAATAACAGAGTGTTTTTGTTATATAAAAAAACCTCAGAAAATGAATTTACTCAAAGTAAAAGTAGATTTTTTTTTTTTTATTACTTGATATTTTTAGGCTTTTGACACATCTTTTTTACAGATGAAAAATTTACATACTTTTAGAATATTTGCAAGATGTCTAATTATTTTTTCTTTCAATTGTTGACTAGATGTGCTTTGCTCAGATCAAATCACAACGTTTAGTATTCTACAACACTATTTTGAGCATGCTGATAAATGGCATGATTGTCATGGCTGTCACAATGACGGGCGTCACAGCTGCTGAACTGGAAATCCATATCAGCACCACACAGCTCTGTGTGTTGTTGCTTTCCCAAATGAAGCAGCATCAGTTTTTGTTTTTTGGGGGGTTTTTAGTCCTGTAATTGCTGCGTAGCATTCAACAATAATTTGGAGACATTTTCATAGTAAAAAACAAACAAACAAAACATTATTTATAATGAGAGGTATTAACGGAGGCCGGCTTTGTTTTCAGTAATATGCTGTGTGCAAAGAGGTAAGCAAGCCAGAACAAATTCATTCAAAACACACAAACCAGGAATGTGCTTAGTGAGATTAGCTATATTGTTTCGTCCATAACTTTAACAAAAGAAGAATATGAATGCTATAAAAGATGCTGTGTCTAATTTGATTCTGCAGTTGATGCACCAATCGGCCTTCTCAGGACGAAGACTGATTTTTGCTAATTTTATGGAAACAGTTCCCTCTCTGTTCCCACACAAAGAACTTGACTGGTCTTTCCTGTCTCTTTCTCCCACAGGTGGCAGCCTGGCCATAACTGGAACGTACCTTCTGGTGACCTTTGCCCCCCACGCATCCACACACATCACAGCTCATCTGGTCCAGTACTACGCCATCAGCTGGCACTTCCTGCTTTACCTCGTATGTTACTGCAGCTACGTTTTCATTATAAATGCATGTAAAAATTTGTTGATATTCCACCAGTGTTGCAAAAACACAATTTTGTGTTTCCATTGAATAAGAAACACAATTACAGTCAGTTGTGTATAAGTTTGTCCGCAGGACATGCTCTTAAAACACATGCCGCGCCATCAGCCTACAACTACTTCCATCTTCTTCTTTGTGGTTTGTGCCAGTGGCAACAGCTTGTTGCTGATTATGACTTGTATGATGTAAAAAGGTGTTTCCATTGCAGTTTTGCAAAATATGCCAAGTCCGGTACAGCCAGAACCGGACTTGGCATAGCCAGGGTCAAGCCAGGGTTGGCGCTAGGATCAACGTTGCGCAAAAACGTTTTTTTTTTTTTGTTTTGTTTTGTTTTGTTTTTTTTTAAATATGGGGTTTTTTGTTCGGGGATTTTTTATTGCCGTGTTTCTTTTAAGCAAATTTATTTTTGTAATTCCAATTTGCACAATGAAAGTGAAGGTCTTAGTTTTCTAGATGACACATTGACAAAGTTCTACTAATGGCTGAAAACAATTGGACAGCCTTCATTTGCGCTGTCAAACTGCAGGGCTTGTAACTTTCTGCATCCAGTTTTGAACTGTAAGCCATGCTGCACCATCAGGCGTAAGAAACTTTACTGCACCTGGAGAATAACCAACTTCAAAGATGAGCCTGACTCAACCCTCATTTCTGTTCAGCACCTGCTGTTTTTCTCACTGTTCCTGGATGTGTGACATTTGAAGAATTCATTCTTTAGTCTTACTCTTAGGCCTGTCACAATAACAAATTTTGCTGAGCGATTAATTGTCTCAAAATTATTGCGATAAACGATAATATTGTTTGAAGACCATTTTATGTCATTACCATTACCTAATGTAATGGTAATGACATAATAATGCAAGCACATCCCGACAGAAATAAATACACTTCATTTTTAAAAGAACACTTAACACTGGAACTGGTAAACAAAATAAACAACCAAAAAACAAAAATAAAATGGACTCTCAGTCTCCGATAACAAAAAAGATGCACTTGAATTAAAACTAAACAACATAAAACCAAAGTGGAAATAAAAACTACATCCAACCGAAAGAGTACAGGTTCTAAAGTCTGTATGCTATATTGCCCTTCAATAATCATTAGATTTAAATAGAGAAGATGGGCAAATCTGACTACCTAATGCAATAGTTCACTCCTCCTGATGCTAAGGAAATGAGGGGAGGTGGTCAGTGGAGAGCAGCGGAGTTGAGCCTTTTCATCCAGTGCAGTGGTTCTTAACCTTTTTTGAGGTACCGAACCCCCCAGTTTCATATGCGCATTCACCATCCCTAGAGGCAGTAGCAACCCCGAAAAGATGCGACTAAGGAGCAGATTTAGACTAAAGAATTTGGTAAAAACGGTGAGTTTTGCTGAAGTAATTAAAGACACAAGTTCAAATCCATGCTGAGAGTGGAGCTCCTTCAATCAGGGCTCCTCCGCAGCTCTGATTGGCTAAGCAATGTAACGTGATCCTCTGGAGCAAGTGATGGCAAAGCGGGGCGTCATCACGACTTTACACAAGTGTGTCTTTATCTCCACGGCAGAGGCTCCGCCGAACCCCTGGGGTTCGATCAAACCCAGGTTAAGAACCACTGATCCAGTGTCATCAATAGAAAGGGAAAAAGGCAGGAAGAAACGATAAAGCCAATAAATTAAAATGAGGTTGATAATTTTCATTCATTATGCGATTAGTTGATTAATTAATTTATTGTTTATCGCGACGGGCCTACTTATCCTCTGAGAGTATTGCTATTCCTCCATGTTCTAGCCTCGTCCCGTTTCACCTCAAGCAGCGAGGGCACAAACATAGCTGTTGCCATAGTGACATATCTGGAGGACACAGCTGAGTTGGAAAAACAAAAACTACTCGACTCTGAAAATGATAATGCTGGCTTGGGATGTGAACGCTTGACTTTGTCTAAAAACACTCCAGAGATGCTGTTCAAGGTGAGAGTTCACATCCTGCTGCTGTCCAACTGCGGCTGGCCTCCGGTGCTCTGCTGTCCGTTCTTAAAGTGGAACCACTATTTGGACAGTTTTCTTTTAGCTGTTGCAGAACCTGGAGACTTGCAGAATACAAATACTAGTTTTAATGTTTATTTTTATGTGGTAGACAAACCAAACTGAAGGCACCTGGTTTGTACTTAACATTTTCAGGTTAAGAAGATATAAACTTGCCATGGAAAATCTCATCCATCCATCCACTATCTAACACCCTTATCCCACGTGGATTCATAAGAGATGCTGTTTCTAGCGGTTGGAAAATCTCATCCTACAAAAAAAAAAAAATTACAAAACGTCTCAGATGTACACATTTGTGCCATTCTGGATTTGTGGTCAAAGGGCCACAATAGGCATCTGGGCCTCAATTTGGACACCCCTGCTTTACAGCTAGAACAATTTTAAACCTTTATGATGACTTTATGATTGATTGCATTGAAGCTTCTGGATTTTAAAGTGGAGAAAACTGTAAGTACATTGAAGGCATATGGATATTTTTGCAGCTCACTGTGTGTGTGATTTGACAGATTGCTCCTGTCATCACTGGTGTGCAAAACGGAACGCTCTTCCTCATTACAGGCAGTGAATTAGTTGTTTCTCATCAGCTGGCAGAGTGGGCGCCTCCAACCAGTGTGGGATTAATTGTAGCTGGTGATTAATCAGAGGAAATGAAATATCATTGCTGACTTTTGATCATTAGCAGAGGTTATCCCGTCTTCTGGTGTAGAAACACTGTTTGGTTGGTGTCCCCTGTGTGTGTGTTTGTGTGTGTGTGCCATCGGTAATGACCCGGGTCTTTGGTAATTCATTTCCACATAGAATAATTAAATTCTGGAATGAGCTCTTTATTTAACGTACATACTATGGTACCAGGATGACATTGAGAGACATTTTAAAGGTCAGCCTGGCCTTTGTTCCCCTCCATGCAGCTGCTGTGCTCCTTCCTTACTGCACCTATTAAATCTGTGTTTAGTCGGGAGCGACTGAATGCCGCCGGACTCACAAGGACAGCTCCAAGCCCTTCTCATTAAACACAAGAAATTCATCTTTTTCTTCTTCTTTTTTTTGCCACACTCACTTATTTCAATTAAACTGTCGTTCTCTGACTGTGTGCCGCATTTCCTCCCAATGATAAGACGTCAAAGGAAAGTTTAATTTCAACTTTCTGTTTCTGAGCAAATCGGATGAGCATTATTAACTTGTGCGACCCTTCTTTCTCTCTCCACAGTTCATCGAGGTTGTCCTGTTCTGCATTCTGCTCTATCTGTACAAGAGGAGGGGTGTGAAGCACATTGTCATTGTGATGCTGCTGGTGGCCCTGCTCGGTACGAACACGTAGAAAGCGTCCAAACGAGGGCAGAGGTTATGGATTGAGCTATTTTAAGTAAGCAGAGAGGTTGCCTTGTTGCCAGGCTACCAAAAGCAGACCTCTGCTATCATTTCTAGTTAGAGATTAGTGGAAAACTATGTGGAAAAATATTAATTCACATTGGCAGAGATAATCGCCTCCGCAAGTCTTCTAACAAGAACCGGAAAATTTCTTGAACACAAGTCCAAGAAACTCTGCTTTTGACTTTGTGCCGTTGCAGCCTCCCTTACGGTCATCTCGGTCAAAGCCGTGTCAGGGATGATCACAGAGTCGATAACAAGCCAGCTGCAGCTCATCTACCCCATCTTCTACGTCATGCTCGTCGTCATGGTGGCCTCCTGCGCTTTCCAGATCAAGTTAGTCAAGGCTTACTTTCGCCAGGATCGGTGTAAATGCTTGTGTCCTTGCTTAAATCAGCCGTGTTCACAACAGGCTAAAACGCTTTTGTGGATTTCCAGCTGCAAAATGGACAAAATTATATCATTAGTTTATTACTACTTACAATGTTTGGTTTCTTCTCCTCAGATTTCTCAATCAGGCAATGAAAATGTTTGACGCCACAGAGGTGGTTCCCATCAACTTTGTGTTTTTCACTGCGAGCGCCATTGTTGCAGGTAGGCAAAAACACTCTTGATCTTTTATTGAAGGAAAAAAGTAAGGTGATCAAAGAGAATGTTGGAAAGGTGTGAAACCTCCCTGTTCACTGCATCGGTCGGCTTGTATTTGGTGGCATGGCCTCCTTGTTTTCAGGCTGCATGAAGCCACTTTGATCCATCTGCAACAAGAAAACTTCAATTCAGCTCAGCTCAAAAGTACTTCATTAATGCCGAAGGAAAAAAATAAACACATGGACAAAATTGTTGACAAAATCAAAAATGGTCACTGAAATAGCTTAAAGCTGACAAAAGCTCTGCTGCTGAAATCACCACCAGCAACTTGCATTTTCACAATAATTCAACCTGCTGATATGTGGCATGTAGATACAGGTATAACCAGAATAGGACATTAAAAATATTAGTCTAGATAATACTGGCTTTAATCTTATTTCTCTTCTGCTCTGACATTTCCGCTTATGTCCCGAGACATTTGAGGGTCTAAAACACGTATCAAACTCGAGGTCCGGGCCCCAAATCTGGCCCGCCCTTGCTTTTTGTGTGGCCCTCAGGACTCCTCCAGACACCAAATTACATCAAAAAATCCTTAGTTTTTTTTACAATTCAGCGATTGTATTAATTTTTAAAAAATCTACAGATGCCCACAATTTTTTGTGCTAATGCAAAACTTTGACTTTATTGCAAATTTTCAGCAAAAATTATCAAAAATATTGGGTTTAAGTGACTAATTCCCACCCATATGTGTATTTCAGATATTGCAAAATAGTATAAATATTGCAAAATCTTTTGCAAATATTTCTAAATTAGCACCACAAAATCTATGATCCATGAAATAAAATCACAAAAACAATTGTGAAATTCTTTAGAGACTGATCAATGTGAAAAGTCGTTCAGTATGATTTCATTTCAAGAAATACTTATCAAATGCAGAGATGGCTATTTATGAATATTTCTAGAAGTTTGTCAATTGTTTTTATCAATACATTCTGCCTCAGCCGGCCCCTCGAGAACATTCATGATCCTGGTGTGACCCAAAATGACTTTAATGCCCCTGGTCTAAAGTGTTCCAACGATCCAAATGTAATCAGTAAGAAACACCAGCCTGACATTGTTTTCCAGCGTTTTCCTCCATCTTCACTCTGGGACAGGTCTGTCACAAGTTGGACCTGGAAGAGCCTCAGGATGTGCAGTTTGGAGTTACCCTCACCTTCTACAGCTTTTTGTCTAACCATCTCTGTGTCTGCCCACACACACACACACACACACACGATTGACTCCACGGAACAACAAATTGCTTCTTTATTTTCTTTCAGCAGAGGAAGAACATCCGTGGGCGGATTTTGCTTTTCAGATTAGTTTAGTTGCACAAGGAAGAAAATGAATGTTTAGCGTTTATTTTTTTTAACCTAATTGCGGCAGCAGTTAATTTGAACTGAAGAAATGTTTCTGCCTGCCTTTTGGCAACTTAAGCAGATTCAGGATAAAATTTTCGCTTTTTTTCTGGGTGATCAGCATAGTAATTATGAGTTATGACTGCTACCAATCTGTAGAAGCACATTGGTTAATAATAGTTATCTTCCCATCATATGCTCATATTTGTTGTAGCTTTATGTCTGAGCACTTGAGATAACTTTAATTTTTTTTATGTTGCAGGGATAATATTTTACCAGGAATTTGAAGACTTGGCTTTGTTGAATATTTTTATGTTCTTATTTGGGTAAGTGTTTTGCAAACCCCTCATTGTGTTTTCTTGTGCTACGATAGCAGCAGGTGTTGGCGTTAATCCTCCCTGAATCTGTCTTCTAGCTGTCTTCTGTCCTTCATCGGAGTTTTCCTGATAGCCAGAAACAGACCAAAGATAAAGCAACAAGATCGCACTTTTATTCCAATGGATAAGATTCCTGGTAAGTTTTGCTCTCAGATCAGTTTAAAAAGACAATGTGATATCCAACAGGCCAGTGATACAGAATGAGTTTAGCAGCAGCGTCTCACCTAATGAGCCGTGTCGTCCATGTTCACAGGGAGAAGGAACACAGACAAAGTGCAGCCCGAGGCAAAGACCCAAACATACGGATCACTGGCAGCCAAACTCATGTGCAACAGAGGCGGCCAAACAGACGACTGATAGGAAGCCTCTCCGTCTGTCAGGACTGCTGCTTTACTCAGTTTGGGAGTGAGCTCAGATTTTACAGGGTTCAACAAAAACAGCACAAATCTAGAAAAGAAATGTTGCTCTGTATAATTGTCACCACTGTCTGGAATATCCTGATGAGGAAAGATGATTCGGAAATTAAACTCTTCATGATGACTAAAACATCAGACTATCTTATTGGCTGCAATAAGATCAAAGAATATAGACAGATTTTTGCAGACCTTATGTCTCAATAGTCTATGAATCAAAATAAGTGCACTACTGCCCTCTAATGGTAGGAAGAAAACACCTGATTGCACTTGTTATTCTTTAATGATCAAATGTAAATTCACCTAATTTAAAAATAGAAAGTAAATTCTAGAGTAGTGTCTTCTTTTTCTTGTGTAATGTAAAGACTTTGTTTAAAAGCACCAACCTCTTTTCTAACTTACCTTAGAAGCACCAGCCTGAAGCTTCACCGCCCATCTTCACCTCGGGTAAACCTCAGACTGCACGCCTGGCTGAGCCGCTGCCAAACTGTAGCGTTGCCAAGCAACAAAACTCTTATCTGCCACCTACACATTATGGGATATGTGGGAAACCACAGTTCATGGCAGGGTTGCTATAATAAGGCGCAAAGTTTAAGTATCTGTAGTTTAATGCAGTTGCAGAGCCTTACAGGAGTTCTGTCAGGTTACAGCCACACACTTTGTTTTATTGATGTTTTCTGTTTGATCGACACTTTTTTTTTCCGCTTTAGAGAGTAATTGCTCTACTGAGCCACTTTTGAGCACAATCAGTCTTTTTGGGGCAGATCTCAACCATGTTTGCACATCTGCAGACCAGACATTTCGCACAGTATTCTTTAGGCATCGGCTCAAACTTTAATAGGATAGATTCTGCAAGCATCAAGTCTTTGATATTTTTAATATCGTGCTGGACTTTAATTAGGCTATTCTCCACAATGAGAATGTTTGGGGTTCTTCTCCTCAAAGGTGAACCTCCTACACAGTATGGATAGTATGTTAAAAGTAGTTTGCAGCGGTTGTCATTCTTGGAGTGCAATTTAAAAAAATTTAAAAAATAAAAAAAAAACTTCAGTTTTAAGTTTCTTCTGACCAGATCACCTTCTGCTACACGTCTCATTACAAGACCTTCAATGGCTTCCTTCTTGGATTTTGGGATGTAATGTTGAAACATTGTCATCAAATTTATTCAGGGTTTCTGCAGATTGGACAAACTCAAATTTAAGTCTTGTGTCACAACGAAAATATACACAACAAAATTACATATTTTGCCTATTCTCTCTACAACTGTATCCCCGTAGTGCCAAGCATATTTTTTTTCTCCTCAGAATACACGTAGCATCGAACGGGTTGTCAAGTGAGCCAAAGGCGAAGATGAACGTCTTCGAACCAAACAGCAATAATTATAACTTAACCATAATAAATACAGAATAGCTAGCTAAATGCTAGCTGGGGTCTATTGGCTAGTTAGCAGTAGCATGAAATGCCTCGAGTCACAGAACATGCATGACTCAAACTTTTGCCTGAAAGAAAAGACCTGTGAGGAAAATAAAATAAAAAACTATATGAGATTAAAATAGTCCTGCCACGACAACATTTAAGACTTGAGTAACGTACGTAAGGCCAACTTAAGTTGTTTTTTTTTTTAAACAACTCTTTAAAACTTTAAGATGTACAAATACCTCATTTGATTTTTTTTTTATTTGCATTTATTCTGACCAAAAGCTCTTAGCTGCAGTTGTATTTTCTTCAACATAAAACACTTTAATCAACAAAGGATGCAGAAGGGATCAGATTTCTTTCTAAGAACACAGAAATTAGACCTGAGTAACTAAAACATGTTTCTTCCATTTTCAATTTTCATCTCATGATCTGCATAGTCAAGCATTTCTGATAATGATACTGTTGGTGTGTAATACACACAGCTTCGATTGGATGCCTCAGCCATGCTCTCTGTAAAGGCACGTGACTTTCACCAGCCATTCAGTCACCTGCTGCACTACGCAAGTCTTTTTTTAACGAAGGTGCAGGGGTTCGGTTCGGTTCTGTTCGGGTCCGGCCGTTGGAAGTCACACGTCGATGTTGAGCCTGACGAAGCGGTAGTGCAGGGAGGCGGGGTTGCGCAGCAGCAGCGTTCCTCTGAGCTCCGGCGGCTGCCTGAGGAGCGTGTGGAGCAGACCGGAGATGCTGACAAAGCCCAGAGCCTCCCCACGCCCCACAGACAGGGAGAAGTCCCCCTGGGTGACCCAGCCCAGCGTCACCCGGGAGCAGTGAGATGTCACGCTCGGCAGAGGGTCCGGCCAGAGCCCCAGGATGAGGTCAGAGGGCAAATGGGGGTCTGTGGATGCAGTTAGGTCATCTGATACTTGTGACGGAGTTGCTGTCTTGGAGCTCTTCTTCTTGCGGTTAATTCTGCTTTTATAGTGGTCTTTGTGGGGGGGCTCCTGAGGGCCACAGCTTTCTGGGCTCTTCCCAAACAGCTTCAGGTCCTCTGCAGTCGGTGCGCACACCATGGCATGGGCTTCTGGTTTCCCTTTGGACAGCAGCGTCAGGCGCACCCACACTACACTCATCTTGTGAGCGGCATGGAAAGACGTCACCGCTGAGTCGCTGAGAGGGAGCGCCACTGCTGCCCCGTGACCCCGCCTCTGTCCTCTGCATGTCGGGGGTCTGCACCAGCTGGAGAGAAGCCTCAGAGACTTTCTGTTCCTGGAAAACCCAAAATAACCGGCATCCATTTAGAGCAGGTGTACAATTCACTGGTGAGCTGAGAGAGAGATGCAATTTAATTTGTTAAATTTATGACCCAGAAAACAAAAATGAAGCCGATGGGACTGAAAATCTGCTTGATTTATCCTCAGGAATTCACTGACTTTACTCACAGCTTATGAGCTGCTTTCAGGGGGGGAAAATGCAACTTTTCCATCTGCTAATCTGTGATCTACAGCAGCAATAAGGCTGGGTGTACTTTGAGGATTCTAAGACATTCTGATGGAAAAAAGGCAGACTGGAGGAACAGCATGCATCAAGCCTGTCGAAAGCTTTAACATCTTATGAGATCACTTCAAATGAAAAGACTTTTTGGGCTCATCTATATTTATGCATTTAGTCCCTCCAGGATGTTGCGACGTTTATGTGAATGTTGTGGCCTAAACTTACTGATTTTATGGCACCATTTTCAAAATGTTGCCGATATTTTAAGCTTAATTTCTGTCATAAGATGGTTACAGAAAAGTTGGAGTTGCTAGAACTGAGGACCAGGTGGATAGGTCGAACTTCAGCCAGCTGCAGGAATTGGTCAGAAAAGAAGGAAAACATTAATGATTGCACGTTTACACATTTACAAAAGAGCAGTGAGTTTGCATTGATGGTTTTGATTGCAACTTCCTGGAAGGACTGATGTACTCACATCGCTTTAATTTTTCCACATTTTGTCATGTTAACAAAACTTAGAATTCTATTGATTTTCAGTCATAATGTTGCTGTGCATTTGTATTCAGCCTCCTTGAGTCAATACTTGTCAATAAGAATCACTGAGTTTTTAAATGTTGAAAAGTTCAAAGGCTATGATTACTTTTTCATGGCGCCGTTAAGTCAACCACTTTAACGCATTTAAATAAGAAGCACAATCTAAACTAACTTTACCTCAGAACAGTGAAGCAGCTCGGAGGACTAGCTGCAGCTACAGTCTGTTGTGATGTCACTTCCTCCATCACTTCGTGGCTCTTCCTGGTCATCTGGGTCTGCCCATCTCCTTTCCTCTCCGCTCCTCCGTCTGTCGCCAGGAGCTCCCACTCCTCTGCCAGCTGTTGCCAGGGGCAACGAAAAGGAGCCAGACAGCCATGTTTTATGTAATTGGTCCTCTTGGCTGGAGGACGCCTGAGGGAGAGGGTGAAAGGTCATGCCCTCGTCAAATAGTAAGGAAACTCCGGCAGGTTCCAAGTACACCTCGCTGCAGCAAACAGAAAGGGGCGGGACGGACCACTGTCAGTCTCTTACCTTATTTGGAAATGAGACCATTGCACTCCGAAAGTAAAGGGGGCGCTATTTCCTATATTATCCACGTTCTCCCGTTTTAATTTTCTTTTGAAATCTGTGATATAGCTTCATCTTTAGGAAGGAGTTTCACTCTCAGCATGTATTTAAACTTCTCTTTTTTATTTACTTCAGCGCAGCTCACAGCTTTTAACAAATTCCGTAGCTTTCTGTGTACTTCTAAATCTGCTTCTTAGTCGCATCTTTTCGGGCTTGCTACTGCCTCCAGTGGCGTGGGGGTGGTAGCACAACTAATATAATGACGTCCCTAAGCGAGAATACCACAAAATCTTTATTATTTACTATTAATTTCGCCATTACTGGCAACGTGAAAGATAAATTATCTTCTAAAATACTATTTTTCTTCAGGATGTAGAGCTAATTAGGTGACAGTACCTTTATACATTATAAATCTATATAATTATAGGAGGAACAAAAGAAATGAGACATGAAAAACAACGTTAATAAAAATACCATATACTATGTATACATAAGAAATTTAACTGAGCTAAAGTCAACAACAAACAAATAGGTTCACAGACGAATAACCAGGGTTGTTAAACAAGCATAATCCACATTTTTGTTTTGTTGGTAGAGTCCTATATATAGGATATTTTGCTTTCCTCTGGGACTCGACCTTCAGCTGACCTTCTAAATGTGTCCAGGAACTCGGCCTCCTGCTCTTCCTGAAAGCGGGATCCTGCGGGGCAGTCCGGATAATCGTGGGGAAAGTGGGGAGCCGCTTTGTTCTGAGAGTGTTTCAGACTCATGTGCAGACCGGCGACTCGAACCCCTCTGTACACCTGGAGGGACAGAAAAGAAAACACAGGAACTTTTCATACTTGAGACGATGTCTGGCAGAGTCCAAATGTTTCTGGGAAATCATGGAGATTAACTATCGTCTGATTATCAGTATTTCTGTCTGATTTTTCTCATCCTGCTCTTCCTCTTTTCAGAGCCCAACTCTAAAAATCAGAGTATTACCACCCTGATCATGGCGTCCCTTTACGGTTGGACTAACATCCATCGGATCAGTCTGACACATTTAAAATTCACCCACTCAGAAGCTCTTCCATCATACAGTGCGAGTAACAATATTTTACAGCAGCCTGTTCATCATGACATGTTTAAATCCTGAGAAAGTTTTTGAACAAGTTTTCAGGTTTTATTCTTTCAGAATCTACATAATTAATACACAAAGTTCTGCTGGCAATTTCTTCTTGTTAAAGGGGAGTTTTTCCTCTCCACTGTCACTACATGTACCAGGGATTGCTTCACAGTGACTCCATACACTGCTTGATTTGCTTCAATAGAAGATGTTTTAACCAAACCAGAGCTGTTGTAAAAACCTCCAGCAGCTTATGAAGCATTATGGTCTGTCAGAAGACACTTTAGAAGAATTACGACTGTAAATATTAGCCGTGTTTATAGATTTCCAACAAAGCTGATATAAAGATAAACAGTCTAAAAGGTAACAGTTAAAATGTTGCTGATATATTGCCGTATTCTGCTCTGCTTGGCAGATCTGATGTTCTGCCAAAGAACACAAATGAAAGAAAACAAGCTGCAGCTGTTGCTGCTCTGCTATTGTCCCTGCGATGAGATTATCACATAAAACCCTGCTCATAAAAAATAAAAAAATCCAATATGACAGATTGTTTCCCCCAACAAAATCCAATAAAAATGTTGGGCCGTTTTATTTGCATTGGAAGAACGATCGGGTGTTCAAAAAGAATGTTGGCGCAGAGCTACCTACCAGCGGGACCCAGAAGGCCATCCCCCAGCCTTTAGGAAGCAGTAGGTCCCAGCCGGACCCCCAGGAGCCCAGCTCGTCGCCCACCTGCTTACCAGGCTGGTGAACCAAGAGGACGGGGACCCGGCCCTGTTGGGGGCCGGGGCCCAGCCTGGAGCCCGGAACCAGCAGTTCACTCCTCATCCTGTTCAGCTCCTTTAACCAGAACACAGAAAACTCTTCAAGGGAGAGAGAAGCAGCTGGCCAACAGAAATGACTCTAAAAGAGGCTGTTAGGTTTATTCCAGGCACAGAGTCATGTTATAGCACAATTAAGTTACTACTTTACCTTTGTTATAAAAATGCTGAATACATCAAATATGATTTAAAATTAATTTGACGTGATTTAACGCCTTGAAATTGGTCCTCCGTTTCTTTAAAAACTCCTGCTCTTTTAGAAACTCCATCTTCGGGAATTCATCAGAACATTTAACGTTTTTACCAGCGTTTCACTGACAAGTAGCTCCTATGATTTTGTATTTAATTTCTCTTTGGGATTGATAAAGTATTTTTTAATTAATGAGCTCAGCTGATTTGCAATTCCACCAGGTGTTTACTAATTGCTAATGGCTAGTCTGAAGGAGCGCAAGGGCCACGCAGCTCAATGGTTGCCAAGGGAGATTTAAAGATTTCTCAAATATGCTTGAAAGAATCAAGGCAACACTTCAGGTATGTTTTTGATGAAAAAATAACATGATGCAAAGCTTTAAAAAAATACATTTTACATGACACTGTTCCTTTAAGGCAAGACTGTGGTGATGTTTCTGAGGGTACCTGCTCAGATATCTTGTTGTCAGTGACGTTTTCCCGGACAGACCGCTCCCACAGGAAGCTCTGGCAGCACTGCAGTGGGACTCCTTTCAACATCAACTGCTTCCTCTTCTCGTCACCTACCAAAGAAAAAAACACACACACACACACACACACAGTATGGTCCTGTGAAGGCAGCACCACCAGGATCCTGGATGCAGTGCAACAGAACCCACAGAGTCGATCACAGTAAATAGAATCAGTCACATGTTCATGGCTGCACCAATAAATCTGCCTGATTTTCAAAATTTTGGGCAATCAGCCAATACTATATACCGCCGTAAAGGTCTTACTGAAAAGTTACTTCTAAGTTAGTTTTGCCTTATTTCAAGTGTACTAAGATATTTGCACTAGAAACAAAAAAATTACTTGATAAGATTGTGTTTTTACAGTTCCCACACATCCCTGTAGTCGGTACATTTTGTATGTGGAAATGTTCTTATTTTTAACTTATGCTAATGATTATTTCATAATTTCAAAAGTTGATGTAATCATGTAAAATTTTTTTTTTCAAACGCCTTTCCATTTTGCCGTCTTTCTGTAGGAAGTCAGTAAAATGGGAGGAAAGAGAAAGCTTCCCCTTCTCAGGAAACAGAAGCTGCTCATTAAAACCCAGAATGAAATCAATTTACAACAGCTGCAATTTTTCAACACGAGGTTTTCAAGTGCCAAAGAAAATTTGGGTTTCAGCATTTTTTCACCATCAGGCCTTAACAGGTTAACAGATGAACATTTTTTGAGAACTGGCTTTATAAATATAAAGCCAGTTCTCAAAGACAAAGATTTCAAAGATTTTGAAATCTTTGTCTTCAAAATAAGACAAAGATTTGTCTTATTTTGAAACTGTTACATGTTTCTTGCTGTTTGTGTGAATTACGATGATGGGTTTAAAAGCCCACTTTATCTAGTCGAGGCCACTGAGTCGCCATCAATCCCAGAGGTTCTGTTTGGAGTACAGGGTTCTGCCAGGATTCGAACCTGGAACATCTGCATGGCCAGGCAGAGGCTTCCCAGAGCACAGAACCATATGTGTACTCACTGCAGCAACCTCCAGGTCAGAACTCACACTCGGTGGGTAATTAGAACCGGTTTGTATCCTTTCTTTTGGTTGGTTTTGTTTCAGACAATAAACCCCAGCTCAAAGCAAGCGGCGATTTCAGAGCAAAAAGCTCGTCGTCTTTCCAACAGGACAGTTTTTACCTTGGTCCTGGTTCACACAGGGCACGGCTTTAACCTTCTGTCTGGGCAGAGTCAGTCGGGGGTCGTCCACGGTCAACCCCAGCACTGTTCCCGGGGGGAGCTCTCCAGATGAATAGATGCCTGGATGAGTTCATCGCACACACACACACACACACACTGAGCAAACTGGTAAAAATCAGTCCCTCCAGGATGTTGCCGTGCTTTTTTGTGATGGTTGCGGCCTAAAATTACTTATTTTGTGGCACCTTTTTCAAAAAGTTGCACATTAAATAAGCTTTACAAAAAAGTTGGAATTGCTACAATTCTTCCCTTTCCTTCTCTTTTCCTAATCAAGTTATAATTCCCACCTTACCTGAGAAAACCGTGCATCACTAAGATTTTAAATATGTGGAAGGAAACAGTGAGCACAACTTCTAAACAGAAATGAAATGGATTTATTCATGGTATTAATTAACTAGCAAGGGATGTAAAATAAGAACATTAGCATTCGTATTCACAACCTAACCGTAATATACTGGCATGGATCAAGTAGCCATCATTTAGCTAACATTATCTGCGTGCAGCATTACTCAACTTACTTGGTTTGTCTGTAAGAAAATTGTAAGGTCTTTTGGCTCTGGCTAGTTGCTGAACCTTGACACAGCCTGTGTACACTCATGGTGCGTTTAAAGGTGGTTCGGAAAATTACATTACCACACCTTACAGTTGCAATGGCTGAAAAAGATGTGAGGGACGTATCCTGCATCAGTTCCACCCATCACAGTACAGATAGTATCAGGAAATCGTATAGCACAGTTGGTTTTTGCAAAAAAAAAAAAAAAAAAGGATGTCTAATGTTCAAGAGACCCTGAGAAACGAGGAATTAAATTAAAAGAAGGCTAAGGGAATAATTGGTCAGAAAATAATAAAATACAGAAAACGTTAAGGTCAGACTTTTGGAAAAGTTGCAATGACTGGTGAAAATTGGAAGTCTGCGCAAAATGTTTTAATGACCAATGAATTTGCGTCAAAAGTTGCCATTGCAACTTCCTGAAGGGACTGTAAACAAGCAAAACAAAGAAAGAAAAAAGAAAAAAACCCAAAAAAGACAAACCTTTCAGTACATTAAAGACATCCGTTTGTTGCTGATGGAGCTTCATGTTGCTCCGGTCTTTGCAGTGCTCAGGCCACCAGAAGGGAGAAGACTTCAGTTCCTTAAACAAAAAGATACAAACTGAGTTTTTCAGTGTGAAAACAGAAACTCCACTTCAGATGCTGCTTACATCACAGACTGTAGCTGCCTCCAAAGTCTCTGCCAGCACAGAATGAGACTGTGGTCCAATCAGACGATAGCGTACCATCTCCATCGTGAGATCGCTGAAACACATTTAGAGAAAAAAAGAAAAACGGAACAAAACAATCATCGACAGACTTAATAATCCTGACTTTGGTTTTGCTCAGAGTCTTGGAGCTGGACTGACTTTATAACTATTCCAGTTGAGCTGGACCTCCAGGTAACCGGGGAGGTGGGCAATCTGGTTCCATCTCCCAGAATCCTCTTTGCAGGAGGTTCACCGGCATCCTTACAGCACCGCTTTCTCTTGGCTCCAGCTTTCAGCTCATTGTCAGGGTTTGGTTCTGCCTGAGGGGCGGGATCAGCCTCTGCATGTGAGACCTCCGGTTCAACAGAGGGCGCCACGGCCTCGGAACATTGGCACACGCTTTGTAATTCTGGGAGCAGATCCTGGATACGAGACACATGAACCCAACTCGCCTCTATACAGACTCATTCCTGGATACACGACAATCACACCTTGGAAATCAGACCTGTTTCAGAGCAGGATGAGCCCAGATCCACAGCTGTCGGGGGGTTAGTCCTGGTGTTTGGGGTCTCCAGAGAAAGGCAACAGGTCCCAGGGGGTCAGAAGGGTACCGGCCCGCCCGGTACACTGTGACGCTGCCCTGTCTGGCCCCCGACAGGAACATGGCTGCAGCAAACGTCGGACCTAGAAAGGAAAACACCAGAACATGATTTCAAACACAGAAATTTAGACTAAGGGTGTTTTCCAGTAGACTCTGTTTGACTGGAGATCAAAGTTACAACATTTGTTACACTTGGAGCAGGTGTGGTTAAGAAGTCAGACCACAACTTCCTTCTTAAAGAGATGTAAACAAAAAAGGAGTGGTGTCAAATTTCAGCAGTTGTAGGATTTCTCTTTTGTTGTTGATAAAGGACCATTTACCCAGAATGCCCTCTGTTGTAGTCCACTAAATGCTTTTGAAGTGGTCTCCGGTCCGGTTGGCATTCACATTACATTCAAACAACACCACAGTCCACTTCAGCCAAACAGAGGCTCAACTGTTCAACACAGTTGAGTATTTGATCCTCATAGCAATTTGGTTATGCATCCACAGCTCCACAAAACAAACAATCTTCCTAGACAAATTAATGGTCTCTGAACTAAACAGAGCCGGTGTGAATGCACCCCAAATAAGAACAGATCACTAGAAATCGCCAAGCTAAAAATTGAGATTTGATCTTACCAGCCTCCTTGCATGTCAGCTGAGTCAGAGCAGCCAGCAGCTTGTCTTCCTCCCCCTTTAACTCAATGCAGCAGTAATAAGAAAGATCCTGAGGCGGCAAAACATGATAGGTTACAAACTGAACCCACTCCAGAAACCGAAAACCATGTTGTTCTTCATGGCTACCTGTAGGAGGCAGTGGCTGCTCATCGCTCTGTAGCATGGCCGGTAGCATTTGTATGTGGGTCTGACCCCCAGACAGTATCCCCACTTTTTCACCATGTGGAAACGCTTGGCGTGCCAGATATGCGTCTCCAGCCAAATGTTCTTCCTCTGGCGCCGGTTGAACTCCAGCAGCAAGTTCCCATGGCGACGGCGAGCTTTGCGGCTCTTGCTCTTCACCAGTACTTTTTTCTTCTTCGAGCCAGCCTGGAGGCTCTTCTCCCTCTGAAGGAGAACATCAAATAGAAAGTCAGAGATGGGTGTCCGGACGCTCTTCACCTCCCAAAAGTACTACGGGTCTCTAAGGTTACCATCCTGTTAGCCACATCTCTCAGCCTGCGAGGGAGCCGCTTGGTGTTGTGGCTCATGGCCCGCCGCCTCATGTGCTTGGGCAGAGCCCGAAACACGTGGCTGCTGCCCGTCGTCTCGGTAGCCGCTTTCAGCATGGCTCTCACCTCTGCTGCTCTGGCCCTAGCAAAAGCTCCAGCTAGGCAAGGAGAAAGTGGAGAAAACTGACTTCTCTACTCTCCAAGTTAAAGTACTTCTGCAAGCATCAGTGGGATTCTTTTCTGTTGCCTGAAGCATTTAAACCCGTTGAATCAGCTCAGTAAAACAAAAAAGGGCAAGAAAGAGTTTTCATTGATTTGTAGTAAACATGTTTACCAGTGATGTGGTTGGGCATCTCTGTGTCGTAACCACCGCCACCTTTGTGATGTCCACGAACCCATCCGTGCCTGACGGGTGGGGTCCGCTGCCTCTTCCAAGAAGGATGTGCATCTGATTGACCACCTAATCGGGAAAAGAAATATAACTAGTGACTTCTTCATCAGGCCCAAGAACCTAATAAAGAAGGTTGATTCTGTTGTGGGGAACCAAATCTGGCTTCAGCCCAGGGCCTCATTTCCTCGTTAGTTCGGCCCTGGTAAACACTAGTACCACTGGAAATTGATAATGTCGTCCGACTCCTGGCATACACAAATCGATAACTCGGACATAAATTGACTCTCAAAGCTTTAACTGGACTCTGAGAAATGAACAAGTGTATAAAGTCATGAAAATGAGCAGTGAGTACCGGTGACACGAAGGTCATCTCCTCTTTCACCGTTTTCTGTCTCTGCTCTACTCTCCACATGAGAAGAAGATGGATACTGCACACTGGCAGGCTGGTTCCTCATCTTCTTCTCACGCATTTTTGCTTTCGCTGCGGACATTTTCTGTGGGAAACCAAAAGGCACAGCTCAACACCTTAACATGAAAGCATTAGCTGACTAGCTTCATTACTTAAGACAAAGTTAGCATTTCTGTTCAAACTGGATTTTTTTCCCCTCCTCAATAAATTCACAAGTTATCTATAATTATAATACCGTCACTTTAGTGCTTGTAAATGTCACACAATTCTCGTGAGAACTCTCCTCCTGCTGTTAGCTACCATGTGAGTTTCCCTCATGCTAGTTTGCTTCTTGTTTGCTTCCGCGTGTTTAGGGGAGGAGTCCTGGGATATGTAGTGAATTAGCGCAACAAAATAATACAGTCACACTTTTTGTACATTCAGTATATAATAGCAGAAAAGTTCTGCTTAAATTGAATAATTTAAATCAAATTGAAATTATCAATGCATGTAAACGCATTTGTGTGGGCAACCACCAAACTTTATACGTTGTCATTTTATAATGCGCAGATACTGTGTTTTTTACGGTAAAAAAAAAAAAAGTGTGACGCTCTCTGTCAGTTGCTCGCCTCTTTTAAGCTGCACGTTTCACTCTTCGGTCTTTGACAACTTTGGTAAAATGGCTGCACTGATCAGGAGGATCATCACTACAGCTAAAGCCCCGGCTGCGATCGGCCCATACAGGTGAGAGGAGCCTGTAAATTTAACAGCTTCTACACTGAGCAATATGAGCAATACAGTAAACTGACTATTGCACTGTAATAGTATAGTGGGTTGCAGTATGAGTGTAAATAGAAATGTTATTTCCCCAGTTCTTTTAAGGGGGCAGAAATCCCAAAGCAGCTTTTTAGAGCAAAGTGCACATTTTTAGACTTTGCACTTATTACCTAAAGAGCTGTTCAAAAGTTGAACTATTAACAAGTTCTGCTACCAGGTTTGTGCTTAAAATGTTTCCACTATGTAATTCTGCCTGATGAAGCTTAAAATGAATTATCTGAGACCGTGTTGCATGTTTTTTAAAAAGTTAGCTTTTTTTTTTTTTCAAAAGCTGCAGGTTAGCTATAACATCTATGATCATGTCCAGTGCTTTGCAGAAGCATCAATACACCTTTAGAAAGAAATGGGCTTCACCAGCTTGTATCTGAATACAAATACACACCTCAGATTTTAACATTACAATTGTTTTGATTTCACAGCTGCATTCTGAAAAAGAATGCAGCTGTGAACTTGAACTTGAACAACATAAAAAATTATTGTTAAAGCTAAATTGTTGCTCATGTAGTTTTTTTTTTGGGGGGGGGGGGGGGGGGGGGGGGCTTACCCCAAGAAACTGATTCGAGAGAAAGCTTACAGCAGGACAGACTTACCCACATCCTTTAAAGCATTTCAGGTGACTCTTATTTGCCATCTGTGTATGTTCCAGCCAAGCAGTGCTGGTTGATCGGACCATGTTCGTATCGGGGCAGCTGGGGATGGATCCTGCCAGTGGACAGCTGGTGGCAGGTGGAGTTCAGGCCCAGACCAGACAGGTGCCTGCCACTTCTCATTCATCCATTCAGTACACTGAATCGCCCATAAAACTGTTAAGAGTTGAATCAATATGTGAAGTGCTGGGTGCTCTGTGCTGGACTTTGTGCTGTGAACTTTGTTTCAGGCTCTTGTGAACATGGGTGAAATTCTTAAAGCTGCTGGTTGCGGCTATGAGAACGGTGAGAGAAACTTTATTAGAGTAGTTACATTTGTTTTTACCTTCGTTTGAGACCAGATTATAAATTTCACTTCTATTTCTTTTTTTTTTCTTTTTTTTTTTTTTTTTGCAGTTGTCAAAACCACCGTACTGTTAGCCGACATGAACGACTTTGTAAATGTTAATGATGTTTACAAGCAGTGTAAGTATATTATCTTTAACAAACAGTAGAGTCTAGGCTTGCTAAAGATTAGACATGTAAAATGAAGCATAGCATCTCAGCATAGCAGATGCGCATAGCCCTCGTTTCCATATAAAAAATGACCGCTAGGTGTCAGTATAACCCAGAAAATGCATCGCTCAGGCGGATTTATTGTTTTCTAGAGTAGTTTTTATCCCTTTGGTTTGATCAAATCCTTGAAAACAAAAGAATAAATTTGCCAAAAAGTACTTTAAATGAGCAAAGTATGTTCCTAAGCAGGTAATATGTGTGAGAGCACTACTGTAAAACAGTGTAGCCTTAAGAGAAGACGAGCACCGAGCCACTTAGCTGAGTGAAATCTGAGCTGCTTCTGTAGGTGGATTAAACTTCATCTAAATACCGGCCAACGTATTACCTGGCTCTGCCAGTAAAGTCTCCCCTTTAGATCTCATTGTCATGTAAAGAGGAAAATCAGACGTCGCAAACCCTAACCCTAACCCTCTACGATGGAAAATTAGTCATATTTTTATGAAAACCAGATAGAAATCACAGTTGCTAGGGTTTTACTGTGTTTTTTGTCCCTTTTTCTTTGGTGACACAAGTATAAAACTTTCATCAAAATAAACAATCAAACCTATTATGACTACGTCTATGAGCCCTAACTGAGTTTCCCTCTGTAGTTTTCAGTACCAACTTCCCAGCCCGAGCCGCCTATCAGGTAGCGGCACTTCCCAGAGTGAGTACTCACCACAGACCATCGCTGATTTGTGCTAATTCCAAACTGAGATCTGTCTGAAAGCCAATTGCTCTGCGTGTCTGCAGGGTGGACTGGTGGAGATTGAAGCAGTCGCTGTTTTGGGCCCTCTGAACGATACTTCTTAAAAAACACATCGATGAAACAATAAAAACAACACAGTAGCAGTTTGTGATGTTTTGGGACCAAGGAAAGAGCTGATCAAATAAACCCTATGTTCAGAACCGTCAACATTTATTGGTTCCTCCTGGTAATGATGTATAAAAGGCCTTGAAATGAATGAATCTTTTATTTCAGTAACGTCAGTAGAAACTTGCCACTAATGACATCTGGAGACATCACATTGTCTCCAGACACTGTGACTTAACATCCTCCTCAATGGCAACATAAACTGAGGTCCTTTCATGGTCTTGTTTGTTTGTCCCAGTGTTAAGCTATTGTATGTTTGTAGGTATGGAGGCAGGTAGCTAGCTGGGTATCTTGCTATCTGGCTATCGAGCTGGGTATCTTGCTACCTGGCTATCTAGCTATCTTCTGTTATCTTCCCTGTTTTGAAGAGAGGCAAAGAGAATTAGGTCTCTGAGTCACTTAATACCATGTTCAACTTAAAACAGTTAGGTGGGCCTTAAAAAAATGCACTTACATTTATTCCTAAGGATTTATTTATTTATTTTTGGTAGGAATAAGGGATAATTTTTGTGTTAATCCGATTAAAACAATGGACTTCCATACAAAAAGTTAGGTTATCCTATAGTGACTAATATTTCAGGCGTTTTACACCAGAGGTTCCAGTGGATGTGCAGGGTGTGGTGTATTAGTCTAGTAAAAGGCCAGTAAGTGATTTGTTTCTGTTTTCATGATGTCGTTGCCTGACAGTCTAGCATCACCCAAGCTTGAAGCACTTTCACCTCATTAACATTGATGAGACGTCGTGTTTAGAGACAACACTGGATCTTCAGTTCCTACGGATCAACTTTCACTTACAATAGTTGTTAAGCATCTAACCTTGTCTGTGTGGCTTGAATTTCACCACCGCCCTTCGTTGTCACCAGTTTTACCCATGACATAATGTATATCTTCATTCATTATTGATGTTCACATATAAGTCAGAAATAAACCCTCCTTGACCGTCCAATGTCAGGAACTTCTTTTATATATATATTTACAATTACATGTGTCTGTGATTGTGTTTGTGTACGTTGTGTTCTTATTCTCCACCAGCGGATGTGTGTCGATGGCCTCAGCTGACTACCCAGGTGTGTGGGTCATAATGAATAAGACAGCAGGACCACAAAAAGTTTATTTTTTTTATTATTATTAGATTTAAAGTTATCCTGTGCAGCAGTGTGGCATTCAGAGTTGTTGTCTGAGTGCCAAGGAGAAGTCCAGCAACTTTAATTTCACAAGCAGAACATTATGTCTTTCGCTAAATGTAATGGATACAGAGATGGAAGAGAAAAGGGGAAAAGAAAGGAGAAAAATGTTTAAAAGAAAAATAGAAAGGAATGGAGTGCATACAACACCCTAGAAATCTGCTTCTACTCCTGCAGAAAGAGAGGAAAAAAGAGAACCAAGAAACCATAGAAACAAACAATATATGAATATATAAAAACAGCGTCACCGAAAAAAAAAAAAGTTTATTTTCCTGTGTTTACACTAGTACATACTACCTTTGTCTGTTTATCTTGGACATCTTCATAATTGGTTAATCAAAATCTGAGTCAAATATATGAGTGATAAGGCACCAAGTATGATTCCATTACTTTATCAAATTTTAAAAGTTTTTGTCTTTCTGTCTGGTTGTTTAGTCTACACGGAGTAATAGCTGTCTATAAATTTTAAAGCAACAGAACAAGAACTCTTTTACTCAAGGTTTTAAGAACAAAGTTCTAGCTATCAAGGACATGTTAAACTTCCCAAGAACAAAAATCACAGGAAGTCTGTCCCACACCAGCACAGCCACCTCATATTTCACCAAAGAAGATCTGGCCAGAGAACGCGTCAGGAACAAGCTGCAAACCGAGGCTGTAAGAACAGATAGACGTCATCTTGTTCTTACAGCAGTGGGAGAAAGAACAGATTTCTTTGTTCTTGCAGAGTATGTATTGGATGTAGGTCAGAACTTCCATTTTGGTTGGATTTAAACCTGGACAACTTCTTCCTTCTTCAGAGTTACCTGAGGCTTCCCACTGTCTCTCTGATTGATGCTCTCCATGCTTGCTGTGTCAGTTCAGGTAGATGGACACGACTTGGTAGGTTTGCAGCTGTGCAATGTTCTTTCTGTTTTTGAATGTTGGGTAAATGGCACGCTACAAGAAAGCTTCAGATATTGTTTTATAACCTGTCTGGTTTGACCTACATGATGCTGTTTGTTTACCCATGTTCTCTAACAAACCCCCCAGGCCTTCACAAAGAGCTGCATTCATAATGAGACTGAACTACTTTTTCCTAACTACAACTGTTAGAGATTTTTTGATATTATCATTTTGTTATTACTTTAGTTCATATTCAGTCTAATGTTCAATTTAAAGTGTTCTCTTTCTTCTGTGTGTATAAACTGACCTGGAGGCCCCATCTGCCTGTTTGTCTTCATGTGAAACAGTTAACTGTGTGTTTCCCAGACCTTAAATTATGTTTCCACAGGTGCCTTCTTATCAACCGGAATACTCCCTATCTTAGAAACTACCTGTGCAGTAATAATTTGTCTCTGCTGTCTTCTTTAGCTATCCTCCCTGTTTCTGCTTGATAATAAAAGACAAGCTGTAACCAAAGGTCTTCAGAACGCTCAGTGAACAACTTGGAGGAGCAGTTTGCTGAGTCTTCTCCTTTTGCAAAAGCTTAGTCATAAAATTCATATACGTTGTCTGTGGTTCTTTTAATGAAGGTTTGAGAAAAACACCTATCAACAACTACTTTTACTTTTTTTTTTTTTTTTTACCATTTATAACGATGGAGTATTAAAGCCATACTAACATTTTAAAAAATTACAAGAATAAAGTCAAAATAAGTCATAATATTATAAGAAGAAAGTTGCATTATTGTGAGGATAGTCATAATATTTTAACTTCTATTCTGGTAATAATCTGACTGTATTTTCATAATCATCTGACTTTATTCTCGTAGTATTTCAGCTTTAATCTGAAATAATCATATTATTTCCACTTTATTTTGGGAATACAACTGTTTTCTTGCAATACTGTAACTTTATTACATTATTTCATCTTTATTCTCATGCGTTTTTCTTTTAATATTGTGACTTTATTCTGCTAATATAACTTTATTTTCGCAATTTTTTTTGTTTCATTGTTTCTTAGTAAGGCCTTAATACTCTGTTGTGTTTTACTTTTACTTTTCCTTTACTATTTCTTATGCAAAATTTTACTACTTTGCCACTACCTTTTACTAAAATAAATTTTTATACACTGTAAAACAAGTCTCTAATTTACTGTAAAATACCACAGTTGCCAGTATTTTACTGTAAATAAGAGACGTTTTTACAGTGTAGTATTCTGTGACTTCTGAAGGTTGCAACTGATTATGCCACACAATTTCTTTTGCTATGTTTCGTTTTTACAAGTCTTGAAAACCATGTAGCGTTTTCCTTCTGCTTCACTATCCTGCCCTTTCTAGGTATTTATCTGCTACACAGAATCACCATAAATATACATTGTAATATTACAAAGTTTTAAAAAGTTCTGCAACGCACTGTGACATTGCATCTGCTTCTCATGGTAGTGCATACTTGCAGCTGTGGTATCTGCTGTTGAAAATATAGATTCAACTCCAGCAATAAAAAGCACGCTCTTTAGTAAGGGAAACTTTATTCTGTACACTAACCAGTTAGCAGAATCCTAGACAAAGAAACAGTAAGCGGCTGATTCCAGGGAAAGAAATTAAACAACAACCAAACAAAAATGTATTTCCATTATTTGCAATAAAGTCATTTTCCATGTCAGACATTTTTAAACATAAAAAAGTAGAAAGCTCAGTAGAACGCTGTGGTGTCTGACTGCACTACAGAAGCAGGTGAGTCACTCTTCCTGAAAAATACAAGCATATGACATCAGCGTCCCACAGCAGTACCTTTAATCGTCTGCTGAAAAAACATTTACTGCCAAGCAGGAGCTAACAGCCACACTGGAGCTGAACAAGGCGGCTTGAGAATAACAACATGTCAGCAGTCGGCCATCTTCATCCTCAACCTGCAGATGAAGAAAGTTCTCTGCTACAGTGTTTCCATCTGAGCTGTGCACAGTGTTATTTAAAACATGCCGTTACTATTAATACAACTTGCTACGTGTAAACATGCTTCGTGATTTATTTCCGCCAAAATCTCAAAGTTTGGTGTGCAAAAACAGAATCTCTAAGGATTTGTTTTGTTAGTGTTGAGGCGAGGCATGGACCGGTTAGTGGAACCAACATTATACCGACTGAGTTTTTCTCTGTTGAAGAGAAACATAGCGTGTATCTCGTGTATTTTTCCTGCTCACTGCAGGTCAGCTGGCTCCAAGAATTCCCAGACACTCTTGCCTTTTCTTGTAAGAGACGCAAATTTGAATGCTTAGAAGTTCTGATCCTAAAAATCCTAAAGAAACTCCATCCATCAATCCTATCAAGACGTTTTGATAGCCAGGAGCGGTAGGTGTGTTAATCAGCCAAACCAGAATAATAACATCAGATTGTGTTAATCTACAAAGAGCAAAAGATAGAGCATAATGTGAAAATTGTTAATGTAGCCACAGGAATAACCTTTTAACATTTCTGTTAAAAATCCAAGCAATTTGATCACATACATTTTTACTTAGCATCTTGTGCAAGTAGCATGATACCAGCTGCATTTCCATTAACCTTAAAATTGTGCAATAAATACATTTGCTTAATGGGAAAGCCGATTTTGAAAAAAAATCAATAGAAAGTTTTCCTCTAGAATGAGGCACTTTGTCTGCCGTATCGAAAGTAGTGTATTTTGCAAAACTGCAAAGGAAGCACTTTTTTGTTACATCACATGAATGAGCAACAACCAGATGTTGCTACTGGCAGAAAAGACAAAGAAGACGACAGGAAGTGGTCAGATGATGGTGGTGCTCCATGTTTTTTATTAACATTATTGCGTGAACAACCTTATTCACATTTGCAAAATAGTGTTGTTGATTTTTTTCAACAAACATTTTGTGCACATTTCTAATGGAAATGCAGCTGCTGTCAAAGCACCGACCCATACCTAGTTGCAGACCCTGCTTGGTGAGACAATTCTCTTCCTCCATCTATTTGAGCTTTGTGCATTTGTTTTTTATTCACAGTGAAATTTGGCTTATTTCCCTCAGAAAGCTGTAACAAAGGATGTGCTGCCAGCATCCTTCATGCTTTTTAAATACTTCCAGCCCACAGTTGCCTACCTCATTACCTAGAGATCCCGTGTATTGCACCCTCACACACCTCGCCACCTAAATGTTTTTGTTGCATATTTTAGTGTTTGAGAAAATGTGTGGCTCCAGGCACTTTGTGGTCCGAGTAGAAAAACTCATCATTTTCCCTGCGGTAAATGCTTAAATACAAACACGAAGGAAATCCTCTTTTATCCTGAATGAAAACTTATTAAGGCAGATTCAATAATCATAAATGTTTTGTGCAGTTTGGTGTTGATCAGACAAAAATAGAAGTTAGACTTTTTTGTGGTTTTTCTTCACAGTTTTGTCCTCCTCTGGTCTTCATGTGTCTCTTTGTGGCTTCGTTACTCGGTGAATCTCTATCTGTGGAAGAAACAGAACCGAAGTAAAATAGTACAACATTTAGAGTTAATTTACACCATTATACATCATATTTACTCTCAATTCAAGCAATAAGTTTACATGCAACAAAATGTTTTTATGCTTTCAGAGACAGAATAAGGAACAATATGCACCATGAGATTATAGTACAGTACTCTACAGATGTTCTACTGCATTTAAATGTATTTACACTAGTCAGTAAGTTTATCTTGCAGTTTGTTCTAGATAAAAAAAATGTATGCATATATATATATATATATAAATACATAAATTTTTTTGCCACCTAAATGATTTTGTCATTTAGGTATATATATATATATATATATATATATATATATATATATATATATACCTTGGTTCTTACCATCTTAATCCTGCTTTTTGGCTATTTCATCTTCTTTATCCTTGGAGGCCTCATTTACAGATGACACTGCGCGCACACGCACACACACAAAGAGACACACACACAAGAATGTCATTATCATATCAATGGCTCAGAGCTTGTTTGACATGATTTTACCTTCACCATGTCACACACAGCTGCCGCGGGTGAACTGACGAGCTAACAGTTATTCATATGTACATCTGGGCCTCCTTAACTGCACCACTGCTGATTTATTCTAACACACGCACACAGAGCACACAGATAAAGTCTTGTAAAAGTTATTTAATACATGCTTTCTTCCATTCCTAAAAGTACAAACTGTTTGGAGTGTAAAGAGTGAGACAAGAAGTATAAGGTTTAAATCATATTGTATTTACACACACCGCAAGAAAAGACACTGATTTTTCTCCCACTGTGTGACATCAAGTCAGCAAACACATTTCCTGTTTTTTTTTTTAGGTCCAAGCTGTCTGAATAATGAGACATTTCTTTTTAAAGATTGTTTCATCTTGCTTTAAACTAAGAAATATATTTTCAGTAGTATTCAGTGGAGTTGCTACCTCTCAACCAAGCTTACACTTCACAGAGCACTCCTCCCACCAAACTCTCCACTGAGTCCCTTCAGACTAGCCAGCAGCAATTAGCAAACACTTGGTGGAGTTAAACATTTACTGAGCTCATTACATGAGCTGCTTCTTAGTGTAGTGCTACTAAAAACAATGCTAAATGCTTCTTGTGATGACTTCCTGAAGGTGGAGTTTCAGAAACAGCAGGAGTTCCTTAAAGAGACAGAGTCAAATTGCGAAGTCAAATTTCTTTTAAGATGTGTTTGATTTTTATAACAATTGAAGGTAGCATGGGTCTGGAAAATACATAATACTGCCCCTCTGAGAAATATATATATTTTTAAATGGCTCATTGTTCTGGCTTTTAACAAATAGAAAAAAAATGTTAACATGAAATGACCTGAAACAATGTAAACTAAACCAAAGTATCTGGTCCCATCATTTGGGAAAAAAAACAAAACAAAAACAAACAAACAAAAAAACTTTAAATCAGCTCTTATCTTCATAGAGTTTTCCACCAAACCTCACCAAAGGCTGCAGACAATTCTGTGTTTAATTAGAAGCGGCGGGCCATGATAAGTCTGCTGGCAGCTCACACAATGAGAGAGGACTGTCTGACTGGAGCTGCTGTGCTGACAACATGTTCATAATACAACATCAACATGCAGAAGAGAAGCATTCTTGTCTCTGCTCATGTCACTTGTTTGGCATTAAGGTCCAACAATATCCCATTCAGCCCTCTCAGCGCATACAGCTGAATCGCTCACTAACATGTCAGGGTTGCCAGCTGCATGTGAAGGATTCATGTAAAGCTACCCCAGCTCCGGCTTCACCTTCATCGCTGAAATGATTGAAGCGATTGGCCATATAAAGGAACATCCAGTGCTTCTCTGCATGTCAACAAGATTTCATCCACTCCACCGAGTCAACCTCTCCTCACCTGTTGCTCCGCCTCCAAACTGTTTCTGCGTGCTTGCACACGTGTTCTGAGCGTTGAACACACACGCTAGCATTGATTTCTGTCACATTCCATTCCAGTCGTAGTCTTGCTACAAATGACCTCCACCTGAAAACTGTCTTCTGAATCAGCGTGACTCCCTGAAGAGTCTGTCAGCATGACAGTTTTGTCGACATGATGTGTGTGTGTGTGTGTGTGTGCGTGTGCGTGTGTGTGTGTGTGCGTGCGTGCGTGTGTGTGTAGGTGTGTGTGTGTGCGTGTGTGTGTGTGTGTGTGTGTGTTGTTTCATTAATCACAAAGCAAAATAAAACTGCCAGACTCTGGAGAACAGAGGCATCCATCATGAACTTAAAGGGGGCAGTATTATGTGTTTTACAGGCACATAGTGCCACTTTATATCACAATAAAGTTACATTCAGTTGTTATAAAATGCTGTCTATATATCAAATATGACTTGAAAGAAATTTGACTTAGTAATTTAATGCCTTGAAGTTGGGACTCCGTCTCTTTAATAATTCTACTTACAGGAAGTCATCGCAACATGGCCCCTCTGGACTTAGACTTATTTTATAGTCATTACACAAAGACACATAAGTGTCTATTAACCCTTTAACAATGTTTTTACCAGTGTTGTATTGAGAAGTAGCTCATATGATCAGTTCAGCTGATGTGTTCTACCAGGTGTTTCCTAGTTGTTGCTGGCTAGTCTGAAGGAACTTCAAGGAAGAATTTCATCCTCAAAGGTGGTGCTGATGTTGCCAATGGCGCAAACCACAAAGAAGACAACATGAAATAGTTAGAGGATGAAGGCTTGGCGTGTGTTTGAATGACTTACTGCCTGAACAAACTTATTCATGTGTGATTTTAACTGTTTCTTGTTTAATGGAAACACTGTAATTGCAAAAATTTTATTTTTCCAACGTTAGCAGAATATTGACAAAAGTTTTGTGCACATTTGTAATAGAAACACAGCTTGTGTTTCTAAGGTGTTAGTATGTCATACCCTCTGGTGACGATTCAGGAACTGGCTCAGTTGCAGGTTCTGGATCTGGTGGGGCTTGAGTTTGCATCGCGCTAGGATTCCCCTCAGAAACTTCTGCTGTGACTCCAGTCTCTGTACTGGACTCTGGATTCACCATGACTGGTGGAGATTCAGAACCCTTGACTGGCTCTGGGACCGAAACCCCTACAGGACCGGACGCCTCCTCTGGTGAGGCAGTAACACCAGAGGAGACTGTGGAAACCTCCGTCTCCTCATCGGTGGCAGAGTGAGGCTCAGCTTGAGCAGCAGCTGCAGCAGCAGTTACCGGAGGCATCTCTGGAATACTCGCTGCAGCAATAGTTGTGTCTATTACGGCATCTGCAGGTCCTGAGGGTTCGGTTGGGGCTGCATCTTCGTTGGCTACTGAATCTGTGGTTGCTGTTGAAGCTTCGGCTGCTGCTGGAGTCTCTGAGTCAGTTTCTGGTGACGTATTGCTGGGTGGGTCTTCTTCCTGGACAGGGTTAGCATTTTCAGTTGCTGCTTTGGAGGCTTCTTCAGCTACTCCCTCTTCCACAACTCCGGCGGTCCCTGCTGGCTCTTCTACAACCAACAGGGGAACTTCTTCCTTAGCAAGAACAGGGACCTCTGTCTGCACAGCTTCAACAGGTTGAGCTTCAGGGGTCTCCTCCAGGGCCTCAACTGCTTTGACTTCAGAAGGGGCTTCTGCCGGTACAGTTTCTACAGGAAGTGCTTCCTCCACGGGGGACAATACTTCAGTTACTTTGACAGCAACTTCTGCTTCTACTGTAGGCTGTGGTGCCAGTTCCTCATCAGCTGCGTTTGGCTCAGGAACTACTAGGAGATCTTCCCCAGACCCGAGATCCTCCTGGGCCTCCACGGCCTCCAGCACGGCCTCCGTCTCGTCTTCAGGTCCCGCTTTGGCATCATCTGGTGAGGCGGTCTGCACAGGCAGCTGCATCTGGTCCTCAATGGTCCGTACATCTTCTGCGATGATGCCGTTTCTGACTGCTGTGAAGAAAAAAAATTATGGAAAATAAAAGATTAGCAATTTGCAACTAGACCACCAGTTGTCAGTGACATATTTGTCTGTAACTCAGACATAGCAATGACAAAGTCAGGGAATTAAAAAATGAACCATGTTCTTCTCCTCATATGATTTATTGCCTTGGATTTAAAGGCAGAACCTTTGACAAACTTCTGTTGTCTGTGATATTATGAAATTCTCAGATAAATTCTCAGACTTTGCATCAGCCACATTTCTGTCAGGCCAGGCGCTCGTTTGCAAAAGCATAAGTTCTAGTGAACTGAATTTACATCCTGGACAAACGATGACACTAAGTCTAAAACAGAGAGAATGATCTCTGTGGTGAAAATCCCAGCTGTCCTCTCAACCTTTTTTATATGTAAAATAATATTTGTGAAAAAATATCTTAACTTCAATATTTTGTCTGGTGTGCTTCTAGTGTCTTTCCGTATATAATGTGGGATTTGAAAGAATTAGACGTTTTTGAGGGAAATTATGTAAAGTTTCAGTCAACACAGGATGCAGGAGACAGGAAAAACAATAAAGGACACAAACGGCATCCTTTCATTTCCTTGCTTGAAAATAGGATTTACTGAAGCCCTGAGGACGAGCATTCTGAGGAAATGATCCTCTCCGCTTTTGGTCAGTTAAGTCTGCGCACACACAAACATAGTGCACTTGTATATGGAAGTAATGAAGTCATATTTCAGAAAAATCCTCAGCTATGTCAATAGTCCGAATCGCAATGTAGCGATGGAAGCTTTTGATTGGTCGCAGACGAGCTGGACCGGAGCGGCTCGGTTTGCGGTACGGGTGGATGGCTCTGATGCTTCAGCTTTCTGATTTTATTTGTCTGTCGGAAGCAGTGAGCAGAGATCAGAGTGATGGGTGGAAGGGAATGTGTGGGCTTGGCAGACTGTGTGAAAATGAGCCAGTGGGAAAATTACAGCAATTAAGTAACACAAATCCCTTTGCTCTTCCTTTTCACAATTGATCTTTACATGCACTCTACAATCATTAGCTGCGTTGCATTATGAGTGTTTGTATTCTGCTAATGTTGAAAAAACAACGCAGTGTTTCCATTACATGAGAAACGCTATTAAAATCACACGAGAATAAGTTTGCTGGCTCCAGTGGCGCAACTACACAATATTCAGGTGGATGCGAAAACATAGATCGCAAACATAGATTATTTTAATTATGTAAAGCACTTTGAAATGCCTTGCTGCTGAAATGTGCTATACAAATAAAATTTGATTGATTGATTGATTGATTGATTGATTGATTGATTGATTGATTGATTGATTGATTGATTGATTGATTGATTGATTGATTGATAAAATAATATTGTTGAAATGTCATGGGTTTGTTGAGATCACATCTAGTACTGAGAATAAATATATCTTACAGACCATAACAGTAAAGAACTGATCACTTATTTATGTTTTTAATTAGATTTGATATATTCATTTCTTCAATATTATTTTTCATGTCAGTTTTAATGTCATGAGGCTGATGACTCCATGACACTTTCAATTTGACTCATTAGGACTTGATTAAGAACCAGATTTGGTTTTGTAATTTCTGTCCAGTAAAACTATTAATCTATAAATCAATAGACAGATCTAAATAAAGATATAATCCATGTTTCTGTCTCATATTTGTATGGCATTAAAAGGACCTGGAACTTTAGTTTTTCAACTGAAAGCTCTGGTTTGCACAGTAAATGCCATGTGGGTGAAGTTTTATGGATGATGCTCTGATGTCCCATTCTCCTGAAGGCAGCACAGAGCTGCACCACCAGAAACCCACAGAAACACTTAAGAGAAGAAGAGTTATGATTAATGTAGTTACAGTTTTAATGTAGTTATCCATGTTTTAATGTTGCAGAGCTCAGTCGTTTTGCAAATAGTTCAAAGTTTAAACTGGCATGTTGAACATCTTTTATCTTCTATTTTGTGGAATATTTAACAACTAGAAAATGGCAAAGAATACTGTTAGAATATGTTCTCATCTTAACTTGTCTTTGCGTTATTTTGTGTTATGTGTTCATGTTTTATAATTTACTTTGAAAGGTAAAGCTGCAAGTTCTATATCCTGTCACTTTGTTTATGTGCATGTTGTACTGTTGTTGTCCACCAGGGGCGATGAGAGTGAGTTCTTGTGTAAAAGCAGCACTGTTCTAATAAACTGAAGTAGAGATGGAGTTAACGGAAGGCTGAACGTTAGCAATAAAGTGAACACAGCTATCTAACGAAAAGAAGTGTGATTCATTTTAAAGATGAGTTCAGAACAAGAAAACGCAACAGGTTATGGGCCCAGGCACCGCACGGGAGGACGATGGGACAGACTAGTTTTCAACGGAGACGAAAACAACTACGAACTTTGGGAGGTAAAGTTCCTCGCTTACTTAAGAACGCTAGGCTTAAAAGACACCATCCTATCTACCGTGGACCCAGACGAAGAGAAAAACGCGGAATGTTACGCGGAACTAATCCAGGTCCTCGATGATAAGAGCCTGTCGTTGGTGATGAGAGATGCCGCCGACGATGGGAAGAAAGCTCTGCAGATATTACGCGGCCATTACGCCAGCCAGGGTAAGCCCAGGATCATCGCCCTTTACACAGAGCTCACGTCCCTGTTTAAAGAACCTGGCGAAACAATGACAGACTATGTTTTACGTGCTGAAAAAGCAGTAACGTCTCTGAGAAATGCAAAAGAGGTTATTAGTGATGGACTAATAATAGCAATGATTCTGAAAGGACTCCCGGAATCATACAAGCCTTTTGCTATTCACACAACACAGAGCAGTGAAGACTTGACGTTCACTCAGTTTAAGAGCAGACTTCGAAGCTATGAAGAGACAGAAAAGTTTGAGAGCAAACCGAAGTCAGATAATGTAATGAAAGTGGACATGACGACTGTAAACTGCTACAACTGTGGACAGCGCGGGCACATGGCGAGAGACTGCCGCCAAAAGACCGCGCCAAAATGGTGCAGCTACCACAGAAGTACAACTCACAGTGACGAGACATGCAGAAGAAGATCGAAACGGAAAGATGATGCCAAACAGACTTCAGACATGCAGGACATCCATGTGGAGGACCAGACCATGGTGTTCAAAGTCAGCCGGAATCTTCTACCTGACAACATCAAGCTTAATGGAATAATGGTGGACTGTGGAGCCACATCACACATCATCACTGATGAGGAAATGTTCACAAGAATTGACAAGACTTTTAACCCAAGTAGGCACTACATGGAACTGGCAGATGGAAAGAAGATGAACAATGTTGCACTGAAGCGTGGTGATGCACAGATTGAACTGTTGAATTCAAAGGGGAGGTATGTTAAAGTTACTCTGAAAAATGCTTTACTCATCCCATCCTACCCACAGAGCATATTTTCTGTGATATCAGCTACAGCCAATGGAGCCAGTGTAACATTTACAGATGGGCAAAATGAACTGCTGAGCAAGGATGGTACTGTGTTCCCTATTGAGGCACATGAGAAACTATATTACCTGAGAATGAAAAGCAATAATGAAGGATGCATTGAGGAAAACTTAAATGACATGATGAACAGAGATAAAGTGAAGCTAGCTTGTGATCTGAAAACATGGCATGAAATATTAGGACATTGCAACATGGCTGATGTTCTGAAATTACAAAATGTGGTAGAGGGAATGAAAGTCACTGACAATAGTAAAATGGAGTGTAACATCTGTACAGAAGGGAAATTTATCAACAGCAAAAACAAAGAGTCAGATGTTAAAACGAGCAAGCCACTAGAGTTGGTTCATACTGACCTATCAGGACCTATTGACCCTATAGGCTTAGAAGAACACAGGTATGCTATTTCCTTTACCGATGACTTCTCAGGATCTATTGCAGTCTACTTTCTGAAAAACAAAAGTGATGTGACTAAAGCAACAAAACAGTTTCTGGCAGACTGTGCACCCTATGGTAATGTTAAGTGTTTTAGGTCTGACAATGGTACAGAGTACACATGTAATGATTTTCAAACACTACTCAGAGATAAAGGCATTAGACATGAAACGTCATCACCGTACTCCCCACACCAAAACGGAAAAGCAGAGAGACAGTGGAGAACACTCTTTGAAATGGGAAGGTGTATGTTATCAGAAAAGGACTTACCTAAAGAACTGTGGCCATATGCTGTTCAGTGTGCTGCCCACATTCGCAACAGATGTTATAATAACAGAACCAAAAACACCCCATATTTCTTGATGACAGGAAGAAAGCCTGATCTTTCAAACATGTGGGTATTTGGATCAGAGTGTTACTCGTACAACAACCGCCACAAGAAACTAGACTCAAGAGGGGAAAAGGGACTGTTTTTAGGGTACAGCAAGAACAGCCCAGCTTATTTGGTGTACCACCCACAGGTGAGAAAAGTTTCTAGACACAGGCTGGTAAAGTTCATCAAAGAAAATGGTGTTGACCAACAGACACAGACAGATGTTTGGGATCTAGGGACCCAGGATCACAGATACCCGATGCAGACAGACAGACATGATGTAACACCCTTAACCCAGAATGTAACCCCAAGTGACAAAGAGGAAATTACTCTTCAGGAAACTCAAAATGCAGAGTTTTCAGATTATATCACTGGGAGTGAAATTGATGATCAAACAAAACAAAGTGATCGTTATCCAAAAAGAGAGAAAAGACCCCCAAAATACCTTGAAGATTACCAATTAGATTCTAAAACTAAAGATGTCACACAGATAACTGTTGATCACTGTTACAGGGCTGTGTTTGGTATCCCTCAAACATTCAGTGAGGCTCAGAAGTTACCACAGGCAGACAAATGGAGACAGGCAATGAGGGACGAAATTGACTCGCTTAAAGAAAACGAAACATTTGAACTGAGCGTTCTACCAGAAGGTAGGAACACAGTTGGAGGGAAGTGGGTATATACGCTTAAAGAACATGAAGGAAAAGAGATTTTCAAAGCTAGGTATGTAGCAAAAGGCTACAGCCAAACAGAAGGTATAGACTACCATGAAACTTTTGCTCCAACAGCTAACATAACATCAGTGCGAGCATTAATGCAGATAGCAGTTCAGAACAACCTTAAAGTACATCAGATGGATGTCAAAACAGCTTATTTGCATGCCCCAATTGCAGAAGAAATTTACTTGGAACAGCCTGAGGGTTTTGAACAACAAACAGAAACAGGACAAAAATGTGTGTACAAATTAAAGAAATCTCTGTATGGATTAAAACAATCAGGGAGAAATTGGTACAAACTCCTGAACGATCATCTTGAACAAAACGACTTTGAAAGGAACCCAGTCGATCATTGTGTGTACAGAAAACAAACAGAAAATGACACGGTTATTGTGCTCATCTGGGTGGATGACTTGATCATTGCTGCTAGCAGCATTGAAGTTTTGGACAGTTTCAAAGAAACAATGAAATCAAAGTTTAACATGAAGGACTTAGGAAAAATATCAAATTTTTTAGGCATACATTTTGAGCAAAAAGATGATGAAATAAAAATGAGCCAAAAGAAGTACATCCTAAAATGTTGGAAAAATATGGAATGTTGGACTGCAAACCAAGATCCACCCCATGCGAACTAAGACTTGATCACAAAGAAAATCGTGAGTGCGATGAAGCAAAAGTAATGAATCCTACAAACTATCGCGAGATAGTAGGTAGTCTGATTTATGCCATGACCTGCACCAGACCAGACATCAGTTGGATAGTGAGCAAACTTTCCCAGACATTAGCTAAACCTATGACAGAGGATTTAGTGAATGCTAAACATGTTTTGAGGTATCTAAAAGGTACTTGTGACTATGAACTAAGTTTCAAGAGAAACAATGAAGACTTGAACCTTATAGCCTACAGTGACTCTGACTGGGCATCCTCAGTAGAGGACAGACGCAGCACCACAGGTTATTGTTTCAGTTTAACGCCACAAGGTCCAGCCATTTCCTGGAAATCCAAGAAGCAACCAACTGTGGCTCTTTCCACATGTGAGGCTGAGTACATTGGGTTAACAGCTACTACTCAAGAAAGTCTATATTTAAGTCAACTCTTAAATGGTATTGATAACAAGAAGTACAGCTGCACAATGCTTCATGGCGATAACCAAGGGGCCATTGCATTGTGTAAGAACCCTGTGAACAGACAGAGATCCAAACACATTGATGTGAAGTATCATTTTATACGCGATGCACTGAGAGAGGGAAAAATCAATGTGGTGTACTGTCCATCTGAAAATATGTTTGCTGACATCTTAACCAAACCGGCACCAAAAGCAAAATTTCTGAAATTTAAAGGATGGTTTTTTGGACATTAAATATTTAAAGGTAAAGAAGATGAGGACAAGGGAGGGTGTTAGAATATGTTCTCATCTTAACTTGTCTTTGCGTTATTTTGTGTTATGTGTTCATGTTTTATAATTTACTTTGAAAGGTAAAGCTGCAAGTTCTATATCCTGTCACTTTGTTTATGTGCATGTTGTACTGTTGTTGTCCACCAGGGGCGATGAGAGTGAGTTCTTGTGTAAAAGCAGCACTGTTCTAATAAACTGAAGTAGAGATGGAGTTAACGGAAGGCTGAACGTTAGCAATAAAGTGAACACAGCTATCTAACGAAAAGAAGTGTGATTCATTTTAAAGATGAGTTCAGAACAAGAAAACGCAACAAATACGAATATTTTTTTCACTCTGATTGGCTGCTGTTAGGCTTATCGATTTTAAGTTGAATGTTAATTGCATTTTTCGTAGACGCCTGTGAAAATAATTTCTATTCCTATGGCCTTTTTGTTCTCTGGAAAATTATTTTTGATAATAAATACAGAAACAAGCATAAAAATCAAAACATCTACAATAGTGATAGTAATATTAATGATAAAATAATGGTCGGTCCAAAGTAGCCTACAAATTCTTTGGTGGGGGGCGGTGAGGGACCTCGATAGAGGCTAGGGGGGCGCTGGCCCAAAAAAGGTTGAGAAACACTGATGTAGATTGTTTCCAAAGGTATGATTAAAAATTTACTATTTAATAATCTGGAGTTTGAGCAGTGGGCATTTATTGTTTATCATTTGTCATTTATTATTTTAAAAAAATTTTGAAAAGTCTTATAATTTTGATTTTGTCATGATAAATTTCAGTTGATGTCAAATAAAACTGACAGTATGATCGGAAATGTTATTTTTTTCTATTTTCTCCACTTTTTGTTCCACGAGAGGAGCAATAAATATATGTCAATTCAAAAACAGGATTGAATGCAGTAACTTTGTGCAGTTTAATGACAGAAATCACACTTTAAGTGGCGTCGTGAAGAAGCTTATTTCAAATCAAAATGCTTTTCAAGAACAATATTTGTGTTTGTAGCGCTATAAATGCCGTGCCATGGACCTGCTGACCTGCTAAACTACTTAAAAATAAGTAATGCTTTTTTCATCATAATTTTGATCATTATTGCAATAGTACCTCAGAATATCGCAATAAAGTTGTAAATCTGTACTGCCTTGTCAATATTCAGTTTTGAAAATTGGGAAAGCGACTGTTTGAGTTGAGGTTGATGCCTCCAATGCCAGGCATCAGTTAATCATGTGTCAACAGGATTTAGCAGCCAGAGATGACACAGATCTTAGTCAAAACAGCGCCACGGCTGGCCTGCAGTGGAGGGAAGAGAGGGGAGGAGGGGATGGGACACAAAGCAGGGGCCCGGACCAGGGATAGGGCCGGCACAGGCCAGGATGTCATCCAGCTGGTGTGTCAGACAGGCGGCACGCTGTAGGAATAAAAACCTCCCCTCATTCAGCTGCATTTAACATAGCCTGGCCAGGCTGAGTGGACAATTACTGATGGTCTTGGTAGTGATGATGCAAGAGTCTGGAAGGAAACCCGAGTTTCTCTCTCTGTAGGTGGAAAAAGCTGTCCGGCAGGAACAACGCAGTAACACAAGCATCCCACATTCAGTCAGGGAAGCAGAACATGAACACAGAGACGATGAGTCTGTTTCAGGTTCAAATATACAGTTTTTCCTTTCCCCAGATCTCTGAATTAACTTATGTTCCACAGGAGCTAGAGCACGTTCTGTTGCTCATGTGCAAACCAGGATGGGGGACACAGAGTTCATGGAGCGGTGCCTGGCATGGCACGTCCATGTGGCACTGAGCCGTCTGGAACAATGAGGAGGCAGTCATAGATTATGTCAGACCTTCTGCTGCGTTTCTGCTCAGGCCTGCACACAGAGCTCACATATGTAGAGAGATACAGACAGAACACAGAGTGCTATGTGTGGCAAAATAAATTAGAAAAAACTTTCAACACATCATCATCAAGGTGAAACATGTTGGTGGCAGCATTATGCTGTGGGAACGCCTGAGCAGGAACAGAAAATCTGGTCAGCTATTGGCTTGAAAAATGATTTGAGATCAGGGTAAAGATTCACATCCTAGCATAACAAAAACTCTAGTGAGTGGTCCAGTCAAAGTACAGACTCAAGCGCAAAAATAAGAATCTGTGGTAAAACTTGAATGTTGCTGTTCAGAGATTCTCACCATCAAATCTGACTGAGGTTTATCTGGTTGGTAAAGCAGGATGCACACAAATGTCCCTCTTCAGATGCCATGGAGTCAAACCCACAGAAGACTTTGATGGATTTATAACAAAAGTTTATTCTAGTACAAAGTACTGACACGTGGGGTCAGAATACTAACACACACTGCACTTTCAGATTATTGTTCTTTAAAAATAAATAATACAATCATGCATTATTTTTCTTCTAACTCTCGATTATGTTCTATACAAAGTCCCAAATGCAGCATCTGTTTTTCTGGTTGCAGTGGACAAAATGTAAGAAAGTTCATGGTCTTTAAATATCTTTTTTTTTATTTTTTATTTTTTATATTGTACAGTAAATATGTTCTTTTGAAAGTTTTGTAATCCAGAACAGTCAGACGTCCGTGAATCACTACACAAAATTGGTAGCAAACAGGTTAGATTGCAAATGTTGCCGCAGGCTGCAGATAGATCTCTAAACAATCCCAGCTGCTCCCATGCAGAGTTATTGTCCTACATAAAATGCTCAGTTTGCTTTATGAGAGAAGTCAACATGTCCAAAGAGTTAAAAAAAAAAAAAAGAAAGAAGCCTCTCAGGTCTCATTTCATCAATAAATCATTGAATGTTTTTAGCAGTCCTCTTCTTAGCAGTAGCCAAGCAGGACGGGGGAGGATTAGGACAAACAAACAGTAATGACTTGTAGGATTCAAAGAGAACAACAGAAATATTTCAGCACCTGAAGTATTCGATCTGTGCAAGGAGAGTGAAAGCACAGAGTGTACCAGCCAGCTGCAAACAGCCTCCAGCAAAATGTGACTGAGTGGCAGAAGGAGAGTTAAGCAGCTGCACTCTGCCTGACAGAACATATGCTGCTCTCTACACTTCAAAACACACAAATGAAGGGCAAAGTGCACTTTTAATATTCACTCAAACGTCATCACTCACCCACTGTGTCCCCGTTGCTCTCCTCAGGCTTTGTGCCTGGTCTCTTCTCCTGCTCCACTGTCTGTGCGCTGGATGATGAGCAACCCATGCTTGGAAGCAAAAATATGACAAATCTAGAAAGCTGGAGGCTGCTTCAGGAACAAGTGACCACAAGTTTCAGTGCTTCCTGCTTTCTTTCTTTTTTTATTTTTTTAAAAAGTTGATGCTGTCTTTCTGTGCGAACAGGAGCATCTAAACTCTCCACAAGTCCTCAAAGCAGATGGGAACCATTATCTGCTCTATGCTATGGGATCACTCATGCTCCGATGTACTTTTACAATCTGCTTCCTGCATGCAGCAAAGCAGTTCAGGCAGCAACGCTGAGTGTTCCCCTAACTACCTCCAGCACTAATGTAGAACTATCCATGCAGCAGCAAGAGGAGGACGAGGAGTAGGAGGAGGAAGAGGAGGCAAACACTTCTGAGGACAGTGTCCTCCCCTCTGACGCCTGTGTGGCACAGATCCACCCCCTGGTGGTGAAGTGTCAAACCGCACACGCAACAAACGTCCATCCATCTATTTTCTTTACACCCTTGTCCCTTAGTGGGGTCAGGAGGGTTGCTGGTGCCTCTCCAGCTAACATTCCGGGCGAGAGGCGGGGTTCACCCTGGACAGGTCGCCAGTCTGTCGGAGAGCTTCACAGAGACACACAGGACAAACAATCATGCACACACACACTCACACCTAGGGGCAATTTGGAGAGGCCAATTAACCTGACAGTCATGTTTTTTTTTGGACTTTGGGAGGAAACCGGAGTACCCGGAGAAAACCCATGCATGCACAGGGAGAACATGCAAACTCCATGCAGAAATACCGGGACCGGGAATCAAACCCAGAACCTTCTTGCTTCAAGGCATCAGCCCTACCAACTGCACCACCGTGCAGCGCCCACAACAAACGTAAAAGTAGAAATTTTTATTTACACGTGAATCAGTGGATTAACATAGAATTCAGTTCAGTTCATTTATATGGCGCCACTTAACGACAAGTGTCATCTCAACACAGTGGAGAGAAAAAAACTCATTTTTTGTATTTTCCAGACACATGGTGCCATTTTATAGCACAGTCAAGTAACTGTGTTAACTTCACTTGTTATAAAAATACTGTATATATGATGCCTTGAAATTGGGTCTCTCTCTCTCTCTCTTTATAATCTCCTGGTCTTTCTGATAGTTCACCTTGATGAAGTCATCACAACATTGCTCCTCTATTAAACCTTTTTACAACGTTCTTATGTTGTAAAAGGGTTAATGGAGAGAAAACATAGCAAATTTGCTATAATGAGCTCAGCAGATCTGCAGTTCCACCAAGTGTTTGCTAATTGCTGCTGACTAGTCTGAAGGAGCTGAGTGAGGCAGAACTGCTCTTTGATGTGGAAACTCAGAAGTTTGGAAACACAGCTGAATGGTTGCTGTGAGAGATTCAAAAAAATGTTCAAACATGAAATAATCACCATTATAACAAGATGTATTGGTAAAAAAAAGTTCATTTTACATAATACTATACCTTTAACAGGAAGAAACTTCCAGCAGAACCAGAACTGGGTCAGAACTGGGTCTGCCACAAGCGGCTGGAGGTTTGAGAGCAGAGACACAAAAACAAACAGAGGATCTGATGTAGGAGGAGAGCTTTCTGTGTTAATGACGAGTAAAAAGTTAATACCAAAAGATGATCCCAGCTGCAGGCATGTGCTACTGTAGCTTCCATGAAAAAAAATAACTGAGAGAAAACATAAAGTTTACAGTTGAAATAACAGCAAATAATGCAAATTAGAAGAATAAAGTAAGGCCAGGATAAGCAGGTATAGACGATGGATGGATGGATCAAATAAAATCAAGGCACAGAAATTCAGATATTGAAATGTTTATTCATCAGTATGCTGTACAATCTACAATAATATAGTCAGTCAACTTTCTTCACAAATAAATGTTTAAAGTGGGAGAGCACTTCAGTTGAAAAACCATGCCATCTTGGCTGTCTGCCCAGGGCGGCATGGGCATGGGGGGCAGCACGAGGGAGGAACAAATGTAATCGTATGTTCTGATCTAGTGTTCTACTGTTCATTACATGTCCAGTCAGTGGGGTTGGTGTTCAAACTTTTATTCCCAGGACAAAAACAAAACAATAAAAATGCACAAATTAGTTTATTAATTATTTTTTTTGTTTCACCTGCTCAACAATAAACAACTTTTTTAATGAAATGTGTATATTATTGAAGATCTAAAATATGCAAAGCCACATTTGGCCCCCGGGGCCACGCATAGAACAACACTGTAAAATACACTGGTGGCTGATGAGCTGAAGTTTGTTTTTTCTATATCTTGTGCAGATTTAGACTTATTAGTAAAGTAGAATCAATGAATAGATTATGTATTTTTCATGTGTTTGAGTTTAAATATCTCACATGTTAAGTTTTTATAGCTAATACAGCTTCCTGTGCGCATCTGATAAAATTTAGATTTTACGTAATCTTTGCAGCAAAGGGGCGGCCATTAGAAGGACCAAAATGAAATTTTGAAAAGATTTGAAAATGAAACTTGATTTCATTTAAATATATAAATCTCCACCTATTACAGCATTGCATTTTAAAACACAATGCTGTTTGCTTCATTAGAAGATAAGGTTTCTATTTGAGCTAATGTATGACCCACAAATACAGACATGCTGAGATATAGGATGTAAAACAGGACCACCTAACGGATAAACGTCACATTGTACTGCAAGACGATAAACAGCATCAACAGTTGAGGACGATCCCGTCAGAACCAGGCAGCACCAGAATTTCATTTGTTCACCACTTGATTCTCCAGAGACTCCAGCTTCTTTGACATCGCTTCAAGTATTTGTGTTAAAGAGGCTCACAAGAAATACATCCAATGTTGGAACACAAATAAAGATATTACAGATACTCCTGCACAAAAAGGTCCCCAAAAAGAGCACAGAGGCATCTTAATAAATCTCTTTTTCTAGTAAGCATCAACTGGACATTTGTTATTAAACGCCTTATAAATACAGCACTGAATAAACGCAGCATTAACAAATGCACAAAAACCATTCTTGAAGATTCTTATAGACAGATAAAGACCAAGACAGTGAATGTAATCAAATGTTTAAAATATTAAGTGAAATTCAAATGGTTTTTCTGCTTCTGCTCAGGAAGCAGAACGCAGCCTCGTCTCTTCCCTGCTGAGGACCCGTCTATGTTCAACCTCCAGACGGTTTATTTTTGGAAAGCTATCTAGGTCTGCAGAGGTAAACAAACAGGTATGGAAAGAATAATAATTCTCATATTGGAATCAATATTCGCCCTCTGTGAGGATAGAGGACAAGCTAAACACAGAAACAACAAGCTGTGCTCAGTCAAATGTGTGGACAAGTGAGACAACTAGCTCAACATTCGATTGTTTTTATTAACTGGAGCATCTTTATTTTAAAATCAGAATTCCATTAATAGTGTATTCACCGTTAATGGAACCTTGTTGTAGTGGGACCAGCTGCAGACATGTTCTAGTTTAGCTTCTAAACTGAGTCTATTTGGGTGAAGGCTGTGATGTTGGTTTTGGACCTGACATTATTTTCATAAAGACATTCTTGTAAGGAGGCCGACACCTATAATTTTACTAATGTAATAATAACAAGTTAAGTGCCAGATAAGTAAGCATAGCTAAATATAGAATTAATTTGCCAATTAAAAACAGAAAAATAAGCATAACTTTTAAATGCTGTTTATTTAGCATTTATTTTTGCCCCACTGAGACCCCATTGTAAAACATCTACTTTATGTATTTATTTTATTTATTTTTTTACCTCATCAGCTTTGTTGTTTTACTATAAATCCAGTTATTCCCTCTGTGGAGGAAACCAGCAAAAAAAAAGGATATTACTCTGAGCCAGGTTCTTCAGCTTCTCTGTCACTTGGTTCTGAAACACGATCACGCTCTCACACCGACACAAGCTTTCATCTGCCGGTTTGTCTGCAGAGGCAAAAGTAAACATGGTTAGCACATCTTTTTGACCTTTAATTTACGAGTCAGTGCTGTGAGGGGAAATGACTTTCCTCTTTCAGCCCCGACACATTTCTGTTCCTGTCAGGAACCGGTTCTGAACAAAACAGGTTTTATACTTCCCAGGTTTACATCTGGGGATGAAATATCTGTATCCAGACGCAGATATTTTCACTTATCTGCAATATTTTCACAAAGAAGTTCAATAATCTGCCAGTGTAACCGAATGTGGTGGGATGGTGTTTCACCCTCCCCCACGCTTTGCGTCGGGTGTGGCGAGAGGCGCGCCACTGATTGGTGGGCGGGGCAGATGCCTTTAAAGCTGGGTAAGTCGCTGCGAGGTGTGTGTGTGCCCTTGTTTCCTCCACTGTCTGCACAATTGGCGGCTACATGTTGGCGGTGTTTGATTTGCTCGTCTGATATCGTAAGTGCCATTTTGCTATCCGGGCTGGGATCGTGGTTGGTTTTGTTGGGTGCTACACCTGTCGTGCGTTTCCGCAGTGCGGCTCTGCTGGCGTTGCCGGCCGCGGCTGGAGGTTGTGGTGGTGTGTGGCTTCTGCCTAGTCTTCGCCTGCTGATCTGCTCCCTCCTGGTGTAGGCTGTGTCTCCATCCCTGGGTAAGCTACCTGCCATTTAGTTCTGGATTATTTTATTTTGTACTTAGCATTAATGGGTTTTCTGTTTCAGGCAACTGAGTGTTGGGAGCTGCAGTGCTTTGGACGCTCTGCTGCTTTGTCTTGTCGCTGTGTGTTCTGGCCGCTCTCCGCTGAGCCTGTTGTGGATTGGGCAGGCTGGTGGGCGGGGCATTACTCCTCTGGCCCCCATAGAAGGGCACTTGGAGAGACGACGACAACTTGTTCCATCATTTGAAGTATTTTCTTTTACCGTTTGTTGAAGTATTCATTTGTTTCTGTTGAGTGCTGTGTTTCTTTTGTGTTGCATGTTCTTTTGTTTTCTTGCTTTATTTTGTTGCATTTGCATGGTTTGCTTGTTTTCTTGGAACAACCTCATCTTGTCTGTCCCTTCTTGTGTGTTCCCTTTTTCTTTGGTTCCGGTGACCAAGTAGTGAGCCCGATGCCTCGGATTTTAAAAGAAGTGTTTTAAAAAGAACTTTTAGATAATTGTTTAATAAAGTATTGTACACTGTTAAATCTGTGTTCTGGTGTGTCTTGTTACTTTTTTAGAAATATCTCCACCTGCTGGTCACACGTTACTTATCAATATTAAGGAATATTGACTTAAAACAAGGTCTTAGTTCTTCCTGATAAAGTTACATGTCAGTTAGTTTTTTGTCTTATTTCAAGCATACTTAAATAAGATATTTGCACAAAAAACTAGACCAAACATACTTGGTAAGATTTTGTGTTTGTGCAGAGTAAAATTAGTTCTTAATTAGTGATTACCTTTACACATCCTTGACTTCAGTTTCTTTGTAATTTCTCCCATTTTCTCAAAGTCCTCTGCGTAATAGAGGTGCATCCCAGCAGGTTCCGAAGCAATTTCCCTCAGCTCCTGTTCAATGGCCTTCCCAACGCCCAGCGCGTATATCGTCACCCCTGAAAGTGGCAGAAAACAGAGCCAAGGGACGAGTTTAATATCAGAAAGAACATGTTTTCCTAGAAAAGTAACTCATATCACCAGAGGTCTTTGCTTTGCTGGCCCACTCGGAAACATCATCCTGCGACCTTCCATCGGTGAACACGATGCAGACACGCGGGACGTTCAACCTGGCGCCTTCTTTCTCCGAAAAGCTGAATTGGAACATGTGGCGCAGCGCCGAGCCGGTCATGGAGCCCCTCCCCATGTACTGCATCTGGCTCACGGCCCGCTTGACGTCCTGTGCCGCGGCGTGCTGGCCCAAAGAAAACTCTGTGCGCACCTTGGTGGAGAACTGAATGAGTCCGACGCGCGTGACCGTCCTGGAGACGTCCAGCGAGTCCACGATGCTGTTCACGAACTGCTTGACCAGCTCAAAGTTGGCGGGGCCCAAACTCTTGGAGCCATCGATCACGAACACCAAATCCATGACTCCGTCGTGACACCCTGGTTCTGTCAGGTGCGAAGACAAGAAAAACGTGTTGATGTAGATTTTTGTTTGTTTATTTAGTCTTCAATTGCATCTAAGAATAAAGAAGAAAAACAGCTAAGACTTTACTTTCACAGCTTTTCCTATCTTCAGCCAACAGGAATCCCTCATTACATTTACAGATGTAGGAGTCAGTGGTGCTGACACACAGATGTTCGCAGCCATGGTCCAGAGTTTGACACAGATCAACACCTAGAAGTTTAACACATGTTACTGATGCTGCTGAGAAACAATGAACCTGTTTATTCATACTGAATTCTACTAAAAGCCAGGGCTGAAACGATTCATCAGGTTTATTCTGTTGTTGAAATAATGCTCAACAAATTTAAATTGTAAAATTATTAACAGTAGTATAAGGCAGAAAACATGCAATTTGCTGAAAGAGCAAATCAATCAGAGAAGTAATTCAGACAAGGCTGTAAACACACACGCAGACACACGCACACACGCACACACACACACACACACACACACACATATATATATATATATATATATATATATATATATATATATATATATATAAATAAATAGAACGTCTCATTCTCACGTTTAGCTTACACAGAAGTTACATTGGACTTAATTTACTTGATTTACTTGTTGCAAAATGTTTTAACTTGAAATTCAAATTATTTGATATTTGTATTGAGTTTTACAATATGTCGTGACATTTAGAGAAAGTGTGATTTCTGCAACTGCAAGGTACAATGGCTTAGTTGGTTAAAGTGCCTGTCTTGTAAACAGGAGATCCTGGTTTCAAATACCAGCAGTACCTAATATGATAACCCTTTATTATTGTTGTTCAAATTGTTAGTTGTTTGCATTCCGGTTCAAAATATGTCAAAGCATTTAGAGAACTTGTGTTATTTCTGATTTTGCAAGGTTCGGTGGTTTAGTTGGTCAAAGCACCTGTCTAGTAAACAGGAGATCCTGGGCTCAAATCCCAGCAGTACCTTTGAAAAAAGGAGCTTCACAATGCCATGCTTTTGTTCAAATTATTTGAATTCAGTCTTACAATATGTCGTGACATTTAGAGAAAGTGTGATTTCATCTATTGCAAGGTGCTGTGGCTTAGTTGGTCAAAGCACCTGTCTAGTAAACAGGAGATCCTGGGTTCAAATCCCAGCAGTACCTTTGAAAGAAGTGTCTTTACGATGCAATACTACTGTTCAAATTATTTGAATTCCGTTTTACATTGATTGACATGGCTTTTTTAAAATATAAAAAAGCCATGTCACACAAAGGTGCTTTATAATATGGCTTTTTATATAAAAAAGCCATATTTTTTATAAAATATGGCTTTGATTTGATTTGATTTGAATCATTTGATTCAAATCAAATGATTTGAATTCCGTTTTACAACATGTCGTGACATTTAGAGAAAGTGTGATTTTAGTTATCGCAAGGTGCTGTGGCTTAGTTGGTCAAAGCACCTGTCTAGTAAACAGGAGATCCTGGGTTCTAATCCCAGCAGTACCTTTGAAAGAAGTATCTTCACATTCCACACTTTTTTTCAAATTATTTGAATTCAACTTTAATACAATATATTTAGAGAAAGTGTAATTCCTGTTTTTGCAAGGTGCTGTGGCTGAGTTGGTCAAAGCACGTGTCTTGAAAATAGGAGATCCTGGGTTCAAATGCCAGCAGTACCTTTGAAAGAAGTCCATTTACATTGCCATAACGTTGTTCAAATTGTTAGAATTCAGTTTTACAATATGTCATGACATTTAGAGAAAGTGTGATTTCAGCTAGTGGAAGGTGCTGTGGCTTAGTTGGTCAAAGCACCTGTCTAGTAAACAGGAGATCCTGCGATCAAATCCCAGCGTCACCATTGAAAGAAGTTGCTTTACAATGCCATAATGTTGTTTAAATTATTTGAATACAGTTTTATAATATGTCATAACATTTATAGAAAGTGTGATTTCAGCTAGTGGAAGGTGCTGTGGCTTAGTTGGTCAAAGCACCTGTCTAGTAAACATGAGATCCTGGGTTCAAATCCCAGCAGTACCTTTGAAAGAAGTAGCTTCACAATGCCATGCTATTGTTCAAATTATTTGAATTCAGTCTTACAATATGTCGCGACATTTAGAGAAAGTGTGTTTTCAGCTATTGCAAGGTGCTGTGGCTTAGTTGGTCAAAGCACCTGTCTAGTAAACAGGAGATCCTGGTGGAAAATCCCAGCAGTACCTATGAAAGAAGTAGCTTCACAATGCCATGCTATTGTTCAAATTATTTGAATTCAGTCTTACAATATGTCGCGACATTTAGAGAAAGTGTGTTTTCAGCTATTGCAAGGTGCTGTGGCTTAGTTGGTCAAAGCACCTGTCTAGTAAACAGGAGATCCTGCGTTCAAATCCCAGCAGCACCTTCGAAAGAAGTCGCTTTACGATGCAATAATGTTATTTAAGTTGTTTGAATTCAGTTTTACAATATGTCGTGACATTTAGAGAAAGTGTGATTTCAGCTATTGCAAGTTGCTGTGGCTTAGTTGGTCAAAGCACCTGTCTAGTAAACAGGAGATCCTGGGTTCAAATCCCAGCAGTACCTTTGGAAGAAGTAGCTTCACAATGCCATACTTTTGTTCAAATTATTTTAATTCAATTTTACAATATGTCGTGACATTTAGAGAAAGTGTGATTTCATCTATTGCAAGGTGCTATGGCTTAGTTGGTCAAAGTGCCTGTCTTGTAAACAGGAGATCCTGGGTTCAAATCCCAGCAGTACCTATGAAAGAAGTAGCTTCACAATGCCATACTTTTGTTCAAATTATTTTAATTCAATTTTACAATGTGTCGTGACATTTAGAGAAAGTGTGATTATCGCTATTGCAAGGTGCTGTGGCTTAGTTGGTCAAAGCACCTGTCTAGTAAACAGGAGATCCTGGGCTCAAATCCCAGCAGTGCCTATGAAAGAAGTAGCTTCACAATGCCATACTTTTGTTCAAATTATTTTAATTCAATTTTACAATGTGTCGTGACATTTAGAGAAAGTGTGATTATCGCTATTGCAAGGTGCTGTGGCTTAGTTGGTCAAAGCACCTGTCTAGTAAACAGGAGATCCTGGGCTCAAATCCCAGCAGTGCCTATGAAAGAAGTAGCTTCACAATGCCATACTTTTGTTCAAATTATTTTAATTCAATTTTACAATGTGTCGTGACATTTAGAGAAAGTGTGATTATCGCTATTGCAAGGTGCTGTGGCTTAGTTGGTCAAAGCACCTGTCTAGTAAACAGGAGATCCTGGTGGAAAATCCCAGCAGTACCTATGAAAGAAGTAGCTTCACAATGCCATGCTATTGTTCAAATTATTTGAATTCAGTCTTACAATATGTCGCGACATTTAGAGAAAGTGTGTTTTCAGCTATTGCAAGGTGCTGTGGCTTAGTTGGTCAAAGCACCTGTCTAGTAAACAGGAGATCCTGGGTTCAAATCCCAGCAGCACCTTCGAAAGAAGTCGCTTTACGATGCAATAATGTTGTTTAAATTGTTTGAATTCAGTTTTACAATATGTCGTGACATTTAGAGAAAGTGTGATTTCAGCTATTGCAAGGTGCTGTGGCTTAGTTGGTCAAAGCACCTGTCTAGTAAACAGGAGATCCTGGGTTCAAATCCCAGCAGTACCTTTGAAAGAAGTAGCTTCACAATGCCATACTTTTGTTCAAATTATTTTAATTCAATTTTACAATATGTCGTGACATTTAGAGAAAGTGTGATTTCATCTATTGCAAGGTGCTATGGCTTAGTTGGTCAAAGTGCCTGTCTTGTAAACAGGAGATCCTGGGTTCAAATCCCAGCAGTACCTATGAAAGAAGTAGCTTCACAATGCCATACTTTTGTTCAAATTATTTTAATTCAATTTTACAATGTGTCGTGACATTTAGAGAAAGTGTGATTATCGCTATTGCAAGGTGCTGTGGCTTAGTTGGTCAAAGCACCTGTCTAGTAAACAGGAGATCCTGGGCTCAAATCCCAGCAGTGCCTATGAAAGAAGTAGCTTCACAATGCCATACTTTTGTTCAAATTATTTTAATTCAATTTTACAATGTGTCGTGACATTTAGAGAAAGTGTGATTATCGCTATTGCAAGGTGCTGTGGCTTAGTTGGTCAAAGCACCTGTCTAGTAAACAGGAGATCCTGGGTTCAAATCCCAGCAGCACCTTTGAAAGAAGTCCTTTTACGATGCCATAATGGTGTTTAAATTGTTTGAATTCAGTTTTACAATATGTCGTGACATTTAGAGAAAGTGTGATTTCTGAAATTGCAAGGTGCTGTGGCTTAGTTGGAGAAAGCACCTGTCTAGTAAACAGGAGATCCTGGGTTCAAATCCCAGCAGCACCTTCGAAAGAAGTCGCTTTACGATGCAATAATGTTGTTTAAATTGTTTGAATTCAGTTTTACAATATGTGATGACATTTAGAGAAAGTGTGATTTTCACTATTGCAAGGTGCTGTGGCTTAGTTGGTCAAAGCACCTGTCTAGTAAACAGGAGATCCTGGGTTCAAATCCCAGCAGCAACTTTGAAAGAAGTCCATTTACGATGCCATAATGGTGTTTGAATTAAGTTTTACAATATGTCATGACATTTAGAGAAAGTGTGATTTCAGCTAGTGGAAGGTGCTGTGGCTTAGTTGGTCAAAGCACCTGTCTAATAAACATGAGATCCTGGGTTCAAATTCCAGCAGTACCTTTGAAAGAAGTAGCTTCACAATGCCATGCTATTGTTCAAAGTATTTGAATTCAGTCTTACAATATGTCGCGACATTTAGAGAAAGTGTGTTTTCAGCTATTGCAAGGTGCTGTGGCTTAGTTGGTCAAAGCACCTGTCTAGTAAACAGGAGATCCTGGGTTCAAATCCCAGCAGCACCTTCGAAAGAAGTCGCTTTACGATGCAATAATGTTGTTTAAGTTTTTTGAATTCAGGTTTACAATATGTCGTGACATTTAGAGAAAGTGTGATTTCAGCTATTGCAAGTTGCTGTGGCTGAGTTGGTCAAAGCATGTGTCTAGTGAACCGGAGATCCTGCGATCAAATCCCAGCGTCACCATTGAAAGAAGTTGCTTTACAATGCCATAATGTTGTTTAAATAATTTGAATACAGTTTTATAATATGTCATAACATTTATAGAAAGTGTGATTTCAACAACTGCAGGGTGCTGTGGCTTAGTTGGTCAAAGTGCCTGTCTCGTAAACAGGAGTACCTGGGTTCAAATCCCAGCAGCACCTTCGAAAGAAGTTACTTTACTATGCCATAACATTATTCAAATTATTTGAATTCAGTTTTACAATATGTCGTGACATTTAGAGAAAGTGTGATTTCTGAAATTGAAAGGTGCTGTGGCTTAGTTGGTCAAAGCACCTGTCTAGTAAACAGGAGATCCTGGGTTCAAATCCCAGTAGTACCTTTGAAAGAAATAGCTTCACAATGCCATACTATTGTTGAAATTATTTGAATTCAGTCTTACAATATGTCGTGACATTTAGAGAAAGTGTGATTTCAGGTACTGCAGGGTGCTGTGGGTGGCTTAGTTGGTCAAAGCACCTGTCTTGTAAAAAGGAGATCCTGGGTTCAAATCCCAGCAGCACCTTCAAAAGAATTCGCTTTACGATGCAATAATGTTGTTTAAATTGTTTGAATTCAGTTTTACAATATGTGATGACATTTAAAGAAAGTGTGATTTCAGAAACTGCAGGGTGCTGTGGCTTAGTTGGTCAAAGCACCTGTCTAGTAAACAGGAGATCCTGGGTTCAAATCCCAGCAGCACCTTTGAAAGACGTTGCTTTACGATACCATAATAATGTTTAAATTCAGTTTTACAATATGTCGTGACATTTAGAGAAAGTGTGATTTCATCTATTGCAAGGTGCTGTGGCTTAGTTGGTCAAAGCACCTGTCTAGTAAACAGGAGATCCTGGGTTCAATTCCCAGGAGTACCTTTGAAAGAAGTAGCTTCACAATGCCATACTTTTGTTCAAATTATTTTAATTCAATTTTACAATGTGTCGTGACATTTAGAGAAAGTGTGATTTTCGCTACTGCAAGGTGCTGTGGCCTAGTTGGTCAAAGCACCTGTCTAGTAAAGAGGAGATCCTGGGTTCAAATCCCAGCAGCACCTTTGAAAGAAGTTGCTTTACGATGCAGTAATGTTGTTTAAATTGTTTGATTTCAGTTTTACAATATGTGATGACATTTAGAGAAAGTGTGATTTCAGAAACTGCAGGGTGCTGTGGCTTAGTTGGTCAAAGCACCTGTCTTGTAAACAGGAGATCCTGGGTTCAAATTCCAGCAGTACCTTTGAAAGAAGTAGCTTCACAATGGCATGCTATTGATGAAATTATTTGAATTCAGTCTTACAATATGTCGTGATATTTAGAGAAAGTGTGATTTCAGCTATTGCAAGTTGCTGTGGCTGAGTTGGTCAAAGCACCTGTCTTGTAAACAGGAGATCCTGCGATCAAATCCCAGCGTCACCATTGAAAGAAGTTGCTTTACAATGCCATAATGTTGTTTAAATTATTTGAATACAGTTTTATAATATGTTATAACATTTATAGAAAGTGTGATTTCAGCAACTGCAGGGTGCTGTGGCTTAGTTGGTCAAAGTGCCTGTCTAGTAAACAGGAGATCCTGGGTTCAAATCCCAGCAGCACCTTCGAAAGAAGTTACTTTACTATGCCAAAACATTGTTCAAATTATTTTAATTCAGATTTACAATATGTCGTGACATTTAAAAAAAGTGTGATTTCTGAAATTGCAAGGTGCTGTGGCTTAGTTGGAGAAAGCACCTGTCTAGTAAACAGGAAATCCTGGGTTCAAATCCCAGCAGCACCTTCAAAAGAAGTTGCTTTACGATGCAATAATGTTGTTTAAATTGTTTGAATTCAGTTTTACAATATGTGATGACATTTAGAGAAAGTGTGATTTCAGAGACTGCAGGGTGCTGTGGCTTAGTTGGTCAAAGCACCTGTCTTGTAAACAGGAGATCCGGGGTTCAAATCCCAGCAGCACCTTTGAAAGAAGTCCATTTACATTGCCATAACGTTGTTTAAATTGTTAGAATTCAGTTTTACAATATGTCATGACATTTAGAGAAAGTGTGATTTCAGCTAGTGGAAGGTGCTGTGGCTTAGTTGGTCAAAGCACCTGTCTAGTAAACATGAGATCCTGGGTTCAAATCCCAGCAGTACCTTTGAAAGAAGTAGCTTCACAATGGCATGCTATTGATAAAATTATTTGAATTCAGTCTTACAATATGTCGTGATATTTAGAGAAAGTGTGATTTCAGCTATTGCAAGGTGCTGTGGCTGAGTTGGTCAAAGCACCTGTCTTGTAAACAGGAGATCCTGGTGGCAAATCCCAGCAGTACCTATGAAAGAAGTAGCTTCACAATGCCATGCTATTGTTCAAATTATTTGAATTCAGTCTTACAATATGTCGCGACATTTAGAGAAAGTGTGTTTTCAGCTATTGCAAGGTGCTGTGGCTTAGTTGGTCAAAGCACCTGTCTAGTAAACAGGAGATCCTGCGTTCAAATCCCAGCAGCACCTTCGAAAGAAGTCGCTTTACGATGCAATAATGGTGTTTGAATTCAGTTTTACAATATGTCGTGACATTTAGAGAAAGTGTGATTTCTGAAATTGCAAGGTGCTGTGGCTTAGTTGGTCAAAGCACCTGTCTAGTAAACAGGAGATCCTGGGTTCAAATCCCAGCTGCACCTTCGAAAGAAGTCGCTTTACGATGCAATAATGTTGTTTAAATTGTTTGAATTCAGTTTTACAATATGTGATGACATTTAGAGAAAGTGTGATTTCAGAAACTGCAGGGTGCTGTGGCTTAGTTGGTCAAAGCACCTGTCTTGTAAACAGGAGATCCTGGGTTCAAATCCCAGCAGCACCTTTGAAAGAAGTCCATTTACATTGCCATAATGTTGTTTAAATTGTTAGAATTCAGTTTTACAATATGTCATGACATTTAGAGAAAGTGTGATTTTCACTATTGCAAGGTGCTGGGGCTTAGTTGGTCAAAGCACCTGTCTAGTAAACAGGAGATCCTGGGTTCAAATCCCAGCAGCACCTTTGAAAGAAGTCCATTTACGATGCCATAATGGTGTTTAAATTGTTTGAATTAAGTTTTACAATATGTCATGACATTTAGAGAAAGTGTGATTTTCACTATTGCAAGGTGCTGTGGCTTAGTTGGTCAAAGCACCGGTCTAGTAAACATGAGATCCTGGGTTCAAATCCCAGCAGTACCTTTGAAAGAAGTAGCTTCACAATGCCATGCTATTGTTCAAAGTATTTGAATTCAGTCTTACAATATGTCGCGACATTTAGAGAAAGTGTGTTTTCAGCTGTTGCAAGGTGCTGTGGCTTAGTTGGTCAAAGCACCTGTCTAGTAAACAGGAGATCCTGGGTTCAAATCCCAGCAGCACCTTCGAAAGAAGTCGCTTTACGATGCAATAATGTTGTTTGAATTCAGTTTTACAATATGTCGTGACATTTAGAGAAAGTGTGATTTCAGCTATTGCAAGTTGCTGTGGCTGAGTTGGTCAAAGCATGTGTCTAGTAAACAGAAGATCCTGCGATCAAATCCCAGCGTCACCATTGAAAGAAGTTGCTTTACAATGCCATAATGTTGTTTAAATTATTTGAATACAGTTTTATAATATGTTATAACATTTATAGAAAGTGCGATTTCAGCAACTGCAGGGTGCTGTGGCTTAGTTGGTCAAAGTGCCTGTCTCGTAAACAGGAGTACCTGGGTTCAAATCCCAGCAGCACCTTCAAAAGAAGTTACTTTACTATGCCAAAACATTGTTCAAATTATTTTAATTCAGATTTACAATATGTCGTGACATTTAAAGAAAGTGTGATTTCAGAAATTGCACGGTGCTGTGGCTTAGTTGGTCAAAGTGCCTGTCTTGTAAACAGGAGATCCTGGGTTCAAATCCCAGCAGTACCTTTGGAAGAAGTAGCTTCACAATGCCATACTTTTGTTCAAATTATTTTAATTGAATTTACAATATGTCGTGACATTTAGAGAAAGTGTGATTTTCGCTAAGGCAAGGTGCTATGGCTTAGTTGGTCAAAGCACCTGTCTAGTAAACAGGAGATCCTGGGTTCAAATCCCAGCAGCACCTTTGAAAGACGTTGGTTTACGATGCCATAATAATGTTTAAATTCAGTTTTACAATATGTCGTGACATTTAGAGAAAGTGTGATTTCATCTATTGCAAGGTGCTGTGGCTTAGTTGGTCAAAGCACCTGTCTAGTAAACAGGAGATCCTGGGTTCAAATCCCAGCAGTACCTTTGAAAGAAGTAGCTTCACAATGCCATACTTTTTTTCAAATTATTTTAATTCAATTTTACAATGTGTCGTGACATTTAGAGAAAGTGTGATTTTCGCTATTGCAAGGTGCTGTGGCTTAGTTGGTCAAAGCACCTGTCTAGTAAACAGGAGATCCTGGGCTCAAATCCCAGCAGTACCTTTGAAAGAAGTAGCTTCACAATGCCATACTTTTTTCAAATTATTTTAATTCAATTTTACAATGTGTCGTGACATTTAGAGAAAGTGTGATTTCGCTATTGCAAGGTGCTGTGGCTTAGTTGGTCAAAGCACCTGTCTAGTAACCAGGAGATCCTGGGCTCAAATCCCAGCAGTACCTTTGAAAGAAGTAGCTTCACAATGCCATACTTTTTTTCAAATAATTTAATTCAATTTTACAATGTGTCGTGACATTTAGAGAAAGTGTGATTTCATCTATTGCAAGGTGCTGTGGCTTAGTTGGTCAAAGCACCTGTCTAGTAAACAGGAGATCCTGGGCTCAAATCCCAGCAGTACCTTTGAAAGAAGTAGCTTCACAATGCCATACTTTTTTTCAAATTATTTTAATTCAATTTTACAATGTGTCGTGACATTTAGAGAAAGTGTGATTTTCGCTATTGCAAGGTGCTGTGGCTTAGTTGGTCAAAGCACCTGTCTAGTAAACAGGAGATCCTGGGCTCAAATCCCAGCAGTACCTTTGAAAGAAGTAGCTTCACAATGCCATACTTTTGTTCAAATTATTTTAATTCAATTTTACAATGTGTCGTGACATTTAGAGAAAGTGTGATTTTCACTATTGCAAGGTGCTGTGGCTTAGTTGGTCAAAGCACCTGTCTAGTAAACAGGAGATCCTGGGTTCAAATCCCCGCAGCACCTTTGAAAGAAGTCCATTTACAATGCCATAATGGTGTTTGAATTCAGTTTTACAATATGTCGTGACATTTAGAGAAAGTGTGATTTCTGAAATTGCAAGGTGCTGTGGCTTAGTTGGTCAAAGCACCTGTCTAGTAAACAGGAGATCCTGGGTTCAAATCCCAGCTGCACCTTCGAAAGAAGTCGCTTTACGATGCAATAATGTTGTTTAAATTGTTTGAATTCAGTTTTACAATATGTGATGACATTTAGAGAAAGTGTGATTTCAAAAACTGCAGGGTGCTGTGGCTTAGTTGGTCAAAGCACCTGTCTTGTAAACAGGAGATCCTGGGTTCAAATCCCAGCAGCACCTTTGAAAGAAGTCCATTTACATTGCCATAATGTTGTTTAAATTGTTAGAATTCAGTTTTACAATATGTCATGACATTTAGAGAAAGTGTGATTTTCACTATTGCAAGGTGCTGGGGCTTAGTTGGTCAAAGCACCTGTCTAGTAAACAGGAGATCCTGGGTTCAAATCCCAGCAGCACCTTTGAAAGAAGTCCGTTTACGATGCCATAATGGTGTTTAAATTGTTTGAATTAAGTTTTACAATATGTCATGACATTTAGAGAAAGTGTGATTTTCACTATTGCAAGGTGCTGTGGCTTAGTTGGTCAAAGCACCGGTCTAGTAAACATGAGATCCTGGGTTCAAATCCCAGCAGTACCTTTGAAAGAAGTAGCTTCACAATGCCATGCTATTGTTCAAAGTATTTGAATTCAGTCTTACAATATGTCGCGACATTTAGAGAAAGTGTGTTTTCAGCTGTTGCAAGGTGCTGTGGCTTAGTTGGTCAAAGCACCTGTCTAGTAAACAGGAGATCCTGGGTTCAAATCCCAGCAGCACCTTCGAAAGAAGTCGCTTTACGATGCAATAATGTTGTTTAAGTTGTTTGAATTCAGTTTTACAATATGTCGTGACATTTAGAGAAAGTGTGATTTCAGCTATTGCAAGTTGCTGTGGCTGAGTTGGTCAAAGCATGTGTCTAGTAAACAGAAGATCCTGCGATCAAATCCCAGCGTCACCATTGAAAGAAGTTGCTTTACAATGCCATAATGTTGTTTAAATTATTTGAATACAGTTTTATAATATGTTATAACATTTATAGAAAGTGCGATTTCAGCAACTGCAGGGTGCTGTGGCTTAGTTGGTCAAAGTGCCTGTCTCGTAAACAGGAGTACCTGGGTTCAAATCCCAGCAGCACCTTCAAAAGAAGTTACTTTACTATGCCAAAACATTGTTCAAATTATTTTAATTCAGATTTACAATATGTCGTGACATTTAAAGAAAGTGTGATTTCAGAAATTGCACGGTGCTGTGGCTTAGTTGGTCAAAGTGCCTGTCTTGTAAACAGGAGATCCTGGGTTCAAATCCCAGCAGTACCTTTGGAAGAAGTAGCTTCACAATGCCATACTTTTGTTCAAATTATTTTAATTGAATTTTACAATATGTCGTGACATTTAGAGAAAGTGTGATTTTCGCTAAGGCAAGGTGCTATGGCTTAGTTGGTCAAAGCACCTGTCTAGTAAACAGGAGATCCTGGGTTCAAATCCCAGCAGCACCTTTGAAAGACGTTGGTTTACGATGCCATAATAATGTTTAAATTCAGTTTTACAATATGTCGTGACATTTAGAGAAAGTGTGATTTCATCTATTGCAAGGTGCTGTGGCTTAGTTGGTCAAAGCACCTGTCTAGTAAACAGGAGATCCTGGGTTCAAATCCCAGCAGTACCTTTGAAAGAAGTAGCTTCACAATGCCATACTTTTTTCAAATTATTTTAATTCAATTTTACAATGTGTCGTGACATTTAGAGAAAGTGTGATTTTCGCTATTGCAAGGTGCTGTGGCTTAGTTGGTCAAAGCACCTGTCTAGTAAACAGGAGATCCTGGGCTCAAATCCCAGCAGTACCTTTGAAAGAAGTAGCTTCACAATGCCATACTTTTGTTCAAATTATTTTAATTCAATTTTACAATATGTCGTGACATTTAGAGAAAGTGTGATTTCAGCAACTGCAAGGTGCTGTGGCTTAGTTGGTCAAAGCACCTGTCTAGTAAACATGAGATCCTGGGTTCAAATCCCAGCAGCACCTTCAAAAGAAGTCGCTTTACAATGCAATAATGGTGTTTGAATTCAATTTTACAATATGTCGTGACATTTAGAGAAACTGTGATTTCAGCAAATGCAGGGTGCTGTGGCTTAGTTGGTCAAAAGCACCTGTCTAGTAAACAGGAGATCCTGGGTTCAAATCCCAGCAGCACCTTTGAAAGAAGTTGCTTTACGATGCAATAATGTTGTTTAAATTGTTTGAATTCAGTTTTACAATATGTGATGACATTTAGAGAAAGTGTGATTTCAGAAACTGCAGGGTGCTGTGGCTTAGTTGGTCAAAGCACCTGTCTTGTAAACAGGAGATCCTGGGTTCAAATCCCAGCAGCACCTTTGAAAGAAGTCGCTTTACGATGCAATAATGTTGTTTGAATTCAGTTTTACAATATGTGATGACATTTAGAGAAAGTGTGATTTCAGAAACTGCAGGGTGCTGTGGCTTAGTTGGTCAAAGCACCTGTCTTGTAAACAGGAGATCCTGGGTTCAAATCCCAGCAGCACCTTTGAAAGAAGTCCATTTACATTGCCATAACGTTGTTTAAATTGTTAGAATTCAGTTTTACAATATGTCATGACATTTAGAGAAAGTGTGATTTCAGCTATTGCAAGGTGCTGGGGCTTAGTTGGTCAAAGCACCTGTCTAGTAACAGGAGATCCTGGGTTCAAATCCCAGCAGCACCTTTGAAAGAAGTCCATTTACGATGCCATAATGGTGTTTAAATTGTTTGAATTAAGTTTTACAATATGTCATGACATTTAGAGAAGTGTGATTTTCACTATTGCAAGGTGCTGTGGCTTAGTTGGTCAAAGCACCTGTCTAGTAAACATGAGATCCTGGGTTCAAATCCCAGCAGTACCTTTGAAAGAAGTAGCTTCACAATGCCATGCTATTGTTCAAAGTATTTGAATTCAGTCTTACAATATGTCGCGACATTTAGAGAAAGTGTGTTTTCAGCTGTTGCAAGGTGCTGTGGCTTAGTTGGTCAAAGCACCTGTCTAGTAAACAGGAGATCCTGGGTTCAAATCCCAGCAGCACCTTCGAAAGAATCGCTTACGATGCAATAATGTTGTTTGAATTCAGTTTTACAATATGTCGTGACATTTAGAGAAAGTGTGATTTCAGCTATTGCAAGTTGCTGTGGCTGAGTTGGTCAAAGCATTGTCTAGTAAACAGAAGATCCTGCGATCAAATCCCAGCGTCACCATTGAAAGAAGTTGCTTTACAATGCCATAATGTTGTTTAAATTATTTGAATACAGTTTTATAATATGTTATAACATTTATAGAAAGTGCGATTTCAGCAACTGCAGGGTGCTGTGGCTTAGTTGGTCAAAGTGCCTGTCTCGTAAACAGGAGTACCTGGGTTCAAAATCCCAGCAGCACCTTCAAAAGAAGTTACTTTACTATGCCAACATTGTTCAAATTATTTTAATTCAGATTTACAATATGTCGTGACATTTAGAGAAAGTGTGATTTTCGCTATTGCAAGGTGCTATGGCTTAGTTGGTCAAAGTGCCTGTCTTGTAAACAGGAGATCCTGGGTTCAAATCCCAGCAGTACCGTTGGAAGAAGTAGCTTCACAATGCCATACTTTTGTTCAAATTATTTTAATTCAATTTTACAATATGTCGTGACATTTAGAGAAAGTGTGATTTCAGCAACTTCAAGGTGCTGTGGCTTAGTTGGTCAAAAGCACCTGTCTAGTAAACATGAGATCCTAGGTTCAAATCCCAGCAGCACCTTTGAAAGAAGTCGCTTTACAATGCAATAATAAATTTTAAATTCAGTTTTACATATGTCGTGACATTTAGAGAAAGTGTGATTTCACTATGCAAGGTGCTGTGGCTTAGTTGGTCAAAGCACCTGTCTAGTAAACAGGAGAATCCTGGGTTCAAATCCCAGCAGTACCTTTGAAAGAAGTACTTTACAATGCCATACTTTTCAAATTATTTTAATTCAATTTTACAATATGTCGTGACATTTAGAGAAAGTGTGATTTTGCTATTGCAAGGTGCTGTGGCTTAGTTGGTCAAAGCACCTGTCTAGTAAACAGGAGATCCTGGGTCAAATCCCAGCAGTACCTTTGAAAGAAGTAGCTTCACAATGCCATACTTTTTTCAAATTATTAATTCAATTTACAATATGTTCGTGACATTTAGAGAAAGTGTGATTTTCGCTATTGCAAGGTGCTGTGGCTTAGTTGGTCAAAGCACCTGTCTAGTAAACAGGAGATCCTGGGTTCAAATCCCAGCAGCACCTTTGAAAGAAGTGCCACAATGCCATATTTAAATTTTTAATTCAGTTTTACAATGTGTCGTGACATTTAGAGAAAGTGTGATTTTCGCTATTGCAAGGTGCTGTGGCTTAGTTGGTCAAAGCACCTGTCTAGTAAACAGGA